>NW_006440638.1:8695634-8749616 GCF_000325575.1 Pteropus alecto | reverse complement strand
ATCTAAGCCTTCTTGTTTTCCCCTCTGATTTGCACACTTCCTCACACTGCAGCCCAGGCTGTAGGTACCTTCTAAGGGGCAGAGGATGCAAGGAACGAGATAACCTCTTTCTTTCACTATATATTTAGAAAGGACAATATTGAAGCAAACAGCAGCGTTTGAAAAGGAGCCTGAATGGAGTCGTAGTATTTGTCTCAATGTTAATTTTATGATTTTGGTAATTTTATTATCTTTATATAAGGAAACTTGTTTTTAGGAAATAAACACTAAAATATTTAGGGATAAAAGAGCATCCTCTCTAATTTCCCCCCCTTTCCTCCTCCTCCTCTTTTACCTGCTCCTTTCTTCCCTCCCTCCCTTTTTTCCTCTCTCTCTCCCTCCTCTTCCTCTTCCCTCTCTTCCAACTCTCCTTAAGCAAATGTGGTAAAATGTTCATCATTGGGGAATCTGGGTGAAGGGCCTAGGGGAATTGTTTTTTGTATTATTCCTAGAAGTCTTCCATAAATCTGAAGTTATTTCAAAATAAAAAGTTACCACCCCAGCCCCCATCCCCAAAAGATTTGAGAGACAAGTGGACAAAGGGACGAGCCCTGAGTGCCCCCTAAAGGCCAATGGCCAAACTTGAAAAAGGTCTTAAAAAGCTTGAAGTCTGACCCTTTCCTTTCAAGTCTATGTCTAAAGCCCTGAGACCCCAGAGATGTGTAGACATTTAAGTCTGCTGAATTTCTAGTGCATGCTGTAACCCCTGCACCTTTCTGCCTTGCCTCTGAATCTCAATCCTACCACTAAGAGAACTTGGGCAAGCTACTTACCCTCTCTAACCCCCAATTTTCTCATCTGGCAAATGAAAGGGTAGGAGGACTTCATGGGGAAGTGAATGAGATAAAGTGTGTGTACAATACTTAGCACAGGGTATGTTCACCAAATGCTCAATCAATGTTAGCCATTACTATTACTATACTATTGTTTTTATTAATGCCTGGACTCACTCACCTGGATTTATGAAGAAGGAAACAGACTTATGTAGCTGTTAGAGTGCTTCCAGCTTTGAGAAAGAGAAAACACAAAAGAAGTATTTTGTTTATTTGTTTGTTTAGTTTAAGTAAAGAGATATAATCTCCTGTCCCAGGAAGTCTAGACAGGAGATGGCTCCTGGAGGAAGTAGAGTTGGGGCGGGGTGGTGTTCATCAGGTAGCTAGATGATGTCACCAAGGATACAGGTTCTTTTCCACGAGCTGCTCTACCAGCCTCTGTTCAGCCTTGGATGGGGTCTGCTCAGCATCTCAAGATCACTTTCACAGTTTCAGCATTATAGGTAAACAAAAAACAAGACAGAAAAGAAAAGGAGCTCTGTTTTGTCTCACTCTTTAAAGGTGAGAAAAATTCTTAAAGTTGCATCAGATGTCCCCTTATATCTTTTGTTCGGTATAAATTCACATGCCCAATGCTGAAGTAATCTTTTCTGAGGTGCATGAAATTAGCATGTATGTAAGTAAGAATTATAATTGCCTGAAAGAAATGGAAAATCTCATTTAACAGTGGCTAAACGAGATAGAAGTTGACTTTCACATCTGGAATTCTGGCTATGAGGCCCAGGGCTCTCTGGCACCTCAAGCTTCAGGAACTAGGCTTTTTCTACTCTTATGTGCCTCTGTGTGTGGTTCCACTCCAAGTTGCTTCACAGCCCAAGATGGCTGCTCTAGCTCCAGTCTTCCAGCACTTCAGTCCTTATTTTAAGGAAGAAAAGGAAGGAAAAAGGAAGAGGAAAGACAAAATTTCTTTCTATAAAAGATACTTCCAGAAATTGTAGACACCACATTTGCTTACTCTCACTGGGCAAAACTCAGTCATATGGTTTTACTTAGCTTAACAAGAGGCTGAGAAAAGTCTTTACTCTGTACAGCCAGGGTTTCCATTACTATAGAGAAGGATGGGATGGGGGTGGTGTGGGAATGGCGATGGCAATTGATATAGTCCACCAGCCTTCTATGCTATACCACAATTCCATCAGAGGACTGGGGAGGGCCCAGCCTTCCTAAAGACATGGCTGCCTCATACTTCCATAAAATCAGGGTGCTGCTAATATGGCAAAGTAGAGAATGGGTGTTGGATAGGCAACAGCAAGTTCCCAAGACTAGTAAATTCCCATCGCTCTTTACTAGAATACCCGTAATAGAAATGAGCAAGCAGAGTTGTAACAGGATAGTAGGCATTGCTCTTTGGTCTCTTCACTATACCACAGCTTTCTCTCACATTCTCCCTCTGCTCACACCTCTAGAATAAAGTCTGTAAAACATGCAGCAGGTGATTGCCCTACTCATGTGTCAGTCACACGATTCTTGTGCCTGCTGAGTGCCTGAATCTCTTGTAAGACTTAGAACACAGAACATTTCATCTCTATCAAATCCACTTGGCAGAGGAGGTACTATCCCGAAAGTCATTTGTATTATATTAATCCACCCTCCTTTGCCAAAATTATTCATTTTGAGTACTCGTAATCATTCTTCTAAGAATAGCTCTACATGTGTGTGTGTTGGGGGGCGGGGGGCAGTGGTTGTTATCTCCCAAAAGCTCAACAATAGTGGATATGTTGACATTATTTCTAGAACTCACAATGTACAGGGTTACTGGGGTAATAGAGGCTATGATTCCATGATGACAAGATATCTGGAAGAGAGAGACACAACTCGATCATCCAAATGCTTTATTTGTGTATTTAAGTACGGTTTATCATGGGGTTTTATGAAGAATGCTTCAGATTTAAACATCTGGCTGCTTCATCTTTACAAAAGACATTTATTGTTTTTCTCCAACATCCGTTTCCTCACCTTTTGTTGACAGAATCCATATTTCACTTGGGAAACCAACACTCTTATGGTCTCAGTCCATGCTGAGACTAACACCAACTTTGTTTGCAGAGTGGATATACTATTCAGACGAATAATTAAAGCATTGAATTCTCTTGCCCATCATGATTCATTCATAATTGGTATGATGTCTCTAGTTAGCCAATGTGGCCCATTACCTGGCTTTTCTCAGAATCATGGAAAAGATAGAGGTTCTATTTTCTGCTTGACTTGAGATTGGGAGGCTTCAAGTATAGAGTTGCTTGGTGCCATGATATGAAAAGAAGCTACCTCAAAGTAGGGAAGTTTCCTAGTGGCAATAACTTGTTGGCTTCTGGTACAACAATCATTCCCCACTTTGCTGTGCTAGCAAAACCCTGATTTTTTACAGAGGAATGTAGAGCCAAGAATTGTAGAGAGTTCGAATCCTCCTGCCATATGTTAGAATCCTGCATCTACCATATGTGAAGAAATCCTACTGGAATTTTCTGTTTTGTAAGTTAGCCATTTTGCTTAAGCCAGTTATACTTGGGTTTCTTTGAAGCAAACAAAACATCCCTGCTGATTAATATAGCTATTTCAGTCATTGACCTCCTCCTATATTTGGCATCTGGACATAGTCTGCTTTTCCTGAAATGCTTTCTACTCTTAACCTTATGTATCCTGTGCTGAACTTAACCATGAGCATTCTCCAAACCTTGGCTTTGGTGTTCTCATTTGATCTTTTTAGAATCACCTTTTAATGACCTATCTGTTTTCACTACTGTGAATTATACTTTTAAGCTGATGAGTACCAAATGGTGCCTGCTTTAATTTTTTAAAGTGTGAGTAGATATCTGTTAAACAAGACCCATGTATGCAAAGGGTCTCAATGTATGCAAAGAATGTCTCAATGTATGCAATTCAGTGTTACAATCAAATGAAACTTATGACAAGATTAATTTGACATGGATCTGATAAAATATAAAAGCATCACAGTGTTGCATGGTGTTAAAAATTATTCTGACACTTGCTAAAAGGGTAGATAAGACTTTATTCAAGACTATTATGACAGGTGTCAAGACTATTGCAATAAGGGAGAGCAATTGGCCTGAAATCACTCCAAATACAGGAACAACCACTGCAGATTTATAGCCAAGGAGCACAGTAGAGGTGGGGATGGTAGATAGAAAATTACTAAGAGGAAACATCAAAGGTAGGGGAATTCTTGCTAAAGTGACTTAACAGGGTTCTTGCTGAAAGCAGGCCTAGGTGATTAAGGCTGGGGGTGGAGGTGGGTTTCTCTCTAAACTGACTTAGCAGGTTTCTTGCTAAAACTGACTTAACAATCCAAAGACAGGGCCCAAAGACAAGACTTTGTCAAAAAGAGAGCTCAGGAACCTAAGTAAATTTTAGTCTTTGTGAATGATATGCCAGATTAGGCATAAATGGCAAGTCTTCAAAGGTGAATGAATATAGTGAGAATTATTTTTATCCAAATCAAGTTTCAAGTTGTTTTCTTCTTTATTAGTTTGCTTGTCTCTACAGCTTTGGTTTACCCTCTTGAATTGTAATTCTTGTACACTGGCATTCACACATTTGTGTTGGGCCATTGGACCATCTAGGGTTACCTAGGCCTTCTTTCTGTCTTTTATATCTGAAAACGCCTTCCAACCTGAGGCCTTTGCACACACAGCTCTCTCTGCCTAGAACTCTTTCTGCAGTTATTTAATTCTTAATCATCCTTTGGTTCTCTCTTAACATATAAATTGGTTCCCTCAAGGGAAAAAGGAGGGGCTTCCTCAATCTTTCACTAAGACATATCCCACAATTATATGATTTGGGAGCATCAGGTAACTCTTCATCATAGTACTTATCACAGTTGCAATTTGCATTATTTGTGTGACTAGTTGAATAATGTACAGCTCCTCCATTATACTGTAAGCTCTAGAAGGGAAGAGACTGCTTTTTTTTCCTAATAATAATTTTTATTTTTCAATTAGAGTTGGCATACGATATTATATTAGTTTCAGGTGTACAACGTAATGATTAGACATTTACAAAACTTATGAAGCGATGACCCTAATAAATCTAGTACCCCTCTGACATTGGACATATTTATTAAAATATTATTGACTATATTTCTTATGCTGTATTTTACATCTCCATGACTATTTTGTAACTACCAATTTGTACTTCTTAATCCCTTCCTCCTTTTTTACTCACCTCCCCCAATCCTCTTCTCATCTGGCAACCCTCAAAATGTTCTCTGTATCTATGAGTTTGCTTCTGTTTCATTTATTTTATTTTTTAGATTCCACATGTAAGTGAAATTATATGACATATGTCTTTCTCTATCTGACTTACTCCACTCAGGACAATACTTACTAGGTTTATCCATGTTGTTGTAGATTTTATGTTTGTTTGTTTGTTTGTTTGTTTATTTATTTTTATGGCTGAGTAATATTCCATTGTGTATATGTACCACCTCTTTTTTATTCATTCAACCATTGATGGACACTCAGGTTGCCTCCATATCTTGGCTATTGTAAACAATGCTACAATAAACATATAGATGCACATGTCTTTCAGATTAGTAGCTGAAGTTTCTTCAGATAAATACCCAGAAGTGAGATTACTGGGTTCCTTTGTCACATGTTATAGCCTTTGTTTTAAAGTCTATTTTGTTTGGTATAAGTATTGCTACCCCAGCTTTTTTTTCATTTTCATTTTCATGAAATATCTTTTTCCATCCTTTTACTTTTAGTCTGTGTGTTTTTTGATCTGAAGTGAGTTTCTTGTAGGCAGCATGTGTAAGGGTCTTGTTTTCTTAGCAATTCAGCCACCTTATCTTTTGATCGGAACACTTAATTCTTTTTAATTTGAAATACTTGTTGATAGATATGTAGTTCTTGCCATTATATTACTCGTATTTTTGATATATATTTTTTCTTATTCTTAAAACATCCCTCCAACATTGCCTGAAATATTGGCTTGATGGTATTAAAATCCTTCAGCTTTTCCTTGTCTGGGAAGCTCTTTATCTGTCCTTCAATTCTAAATAATAGTTAAATAATAGCTTTAGTGGATAGAGTAATATTGGTCCTTGCTTTTCATCTCTTTGAATATTTTGTGCCAATCCTTTCTGGCCTGCAAAGTTTCTGTTGAGAAATAGGCTGACAGTCTTATGAGAACTCCCTTGTAAGTAACTAATTGCTTTTAATCTTGCTGCTTTTAAGATTCTCTCATTGTCTTTAACCTTTGGCAGTTGAATTATAATGTGTCTTGATGTGGACCTATTTGGATTCATCTTGTTTGGATCTCTCTGCGTTTCTTGGGCTTGTATGTCTATTTCCTTCATCAGATTAGGAAAGTGTTCTGTCATGATTTCTTCAAATAGGTTTTCAATTTTTTTTTCTCTCTCTTTTCCTTCTAATATCCCTATGATGCAAATGTTGTTACACTTGATGTAGCCCCAGGGGCCCCTTAAACTAGCCCCATTCATTTTTTTGGATTTTTTTTTCTTATTGCTATTCTGATTGGGTGTCTTCCTCTACCCCATTCTCTAAATCACTGATTCAATCATCTGCTTTATCTAATATGTTGATTCCCTTTAATATACTCTTCAGATATTGTATTCTTCATTTCTGACTGGTTCTTTTTTATGTTTTCCATCTCCATTTTTATGTTTTATATCTCTTCGTAAAAGTTCTCACTGAGTTCATCTATGCTTCTCCTAAGTTCATTGAGCATCCTTATAACCAGTGTTTTGAACTCTGCATCTGGTAGATTGCTCATTTCTATTTTGTTTAGTCCTTTTTCTGGAGCTTTGTTCTGTTCTTTCATGTGAGACATGTTTCTTTATCTCCCTATTGTGGCCGCCTCCCTGTGTTTGTATCTATGTATTAGGTATGGTTGCTATGTCTCCCAGTCTTAGTAGAGTAGCTTTATGTAGTACGTGTTCTGTGGGGCCCAGTGGTGCAGTCTTCCTTGGTCACCTGAGCTGGGTACTCAAGATGTGTCCCTTGTGTGGGTTGTGTGTGTCCTCCTGTTGTAAATGAGACTTAGTTGCTACTTGTATGTCGATGGGAGGGATCAACCCTTGGGCTGATTGGTTGTTAGGATTGACTGGTGAGGGGCTCACCCTATGTAACAGAATTTACTTTAGCAACATTCTGGTGCCTGCCCAGTCTGGACTTCAAGTGTGTCTTTCTCAGATCTGCCCTGGGTGGTGCTCCAGCTCTGGCGCTGGCCAAGCAGGCCACCGAGTGTGCCAGCCCATGGGCCTCCTGGGAGGGGCCTAGCCACAGGCCAAGTTCAGCCTTAGCCTGTGCACCTCTGGGGCCTCTTGGTAAGAGTTACCAAGCAATCCACAGATGGCTGCCACCCATGCTGGGCTTATGGGTCCCTTGAGAGACCAAGCCAGAAACTCAAGCCAACTGTTGCTAGTGCTGGGCTTGGTGCTTTTCAGCAAAGGTACGGGGCATAGCAAGGCCAGATGCTGCTTCTTTGGGTTTTATGAGCCTTTGAGAGATTTAGGAAAGTCCGCAGCATGAGTCAAGACAGGCCATTTGTATGGAGTAAACCACTGAAGGCAGCTTTGGTGGGCCCACAAGTTGGGAGTGGCAGAGTCTCAGGAATCACCAGGGTGTAGTGATCTGTGTTAACCAGGCTGATGGAGACTCAGATATGGTGGCCACCTGTGTTCACATGCTGGGAGGGTGGAGGGCTCAATAAAGGAACAATGAATACTGCCAGCACTTCTGTCTGAGAGAAAGCCACCTTTCCAGCTCTCCTCGCCCTGAAGCCAGACAGCTCTCTGTGTGTCTGTGGCACTCTTTGAGCAGCTGCCTGGGTGCTGGAGCTCAGAACGAGAAAGTCCATCACCGAGTAAATCTGTGTGAGCCCTTTATGAGGAATACCTGCAACTCTCATAGCCTCTGTCTTAGTCACAATCTCGCCTAGTTTTCACAGCCAGAGACGTAGGGACTTCTTTTCCCAGCACCAGAACCCTGGGCTGGGGAGCCTTGTGCGGGGTTGGGACCCTTCACTCCTCAGGGGATGGGGGTCTCTGCAGCCAAGATAACTCTCCTGATACTCAACCACCACACGTGGTTGTGGGACTGTCCTGTTTCGCATCTCTACCCCTCCTACTAGTCTCGAGGTGATTTCTTATGTATGTCTCCAGTTGTAGGACTCCTGTTCAGCCAGAACTCAGGCAACTCCCATGATGGTTGTTCTACAGTTTTGTTGTAAATTTGTTGTGATTATAGAGGAAGCAAGTACAGCATCTACTTTCTACATGATCTTGACTGGAAACCCTTGAGACTGTTTTTGCTCACCCTTAAGTCTCAGTGTATACTAAAGCATCTGGCCCATTAAGCACTTTATGTGTATTTACAGAAAAAACTAAAACTGGGAAAAAAGGAGGTGGACTAAGGAGGTGAAATGGCTATTCCCCACAACTGAGTACTTGGATCATCTTTTAATCCTTCAATTTGGTGAGGGGGGCTGAAGACAGAACGAATGTAACTGAACTGCTCAAGAAAGGCTTCATGAGAGCTGAGCCCAAGCAGAGTTACCTCAGACCCCAGTGACCAAGTGTGGCCTCTACCAGTACAGCCTGATGACAGCCTCAGACAACCCCACTGGGAGACCTGAAGCTAGAATGCCCCTTCAGAATCAGCCAGCACAGGGCTAAGATGTCCAAGCCTTTGTGCTCTCACATCCATCTGTCATTGGGCTGCACCAGAGAGGGGAATGACCTTGGCAGGACAGCACTGCAAGCAGCTAGGTAGCTAGTCCTTCATTGAATGAGATCTGGAAAGTGTGCATCACAGTAGCCCTTATTTATATAAGGTGGTCCCCTCTGAGTCCAGATTCTGGAATCTGTCCCCTCATTGCCTTGCCACTTTAGGCCTAGTGGTGGTGACAGCACTTCAGTTACCAGCTCATCCATCTTCTGCCCTCTTGCCAATCTATGTGCTGTACCATGCCTTGTGTCCCTCCCACTCACATCTTTGCAAATGGTCCCTTTATTAAACTCTTCTTCAGCTGCCACTTTGAGTGTGCCCTCTGCTTCCTGCTGCAGTCTCAACTGATACAACCATAGGCTCACCTGAGCAGAGGGTGGGGAATATATAACCAATGTTTAGAAGGGCACATCTTTATTCAGGACTATTGTGATAGGTGTCAAGACTATTGCAATAAGGGAGAGAGATCAGCCTCAACTCCACTCCAAATACAGTAAGACAGCTGGAGATTTGTGGCCAAGGAGCAATCACCAAGACATTTATACTAGGGAGTTGCACTCACAAGTGAGACCAACAATACACATTGCCCCGACTTTCCTTGTGCCAGGAAATTTTATAATCCTGGAATAATGTCACCCTGTGACTCACCCAGTGAATGCCCACACCTCTTTTAAAGTCCCTCCAGATCCCACCTTTGGAAACAACTTTGACCATGAATCTTACTTCAAATGACTAAACTGCCTTCCTATGAACTCTTGTAAGATTTATTGCCTAAACTTCTGGAAGATATTTATTTTATCTTGTTTTGTATTATTAGTTTATTCTCTTTCTTATTTTTTAATGAGTTCATATATCACAACCTCAATTAGAATGGAACGTGAGGGCACTTCTGTGAACTTATCTTCCACCATTCCTAGCACAAAGCCTTTCATGTGTACATGTTTTGATGAACAAGTTAATGAATGAGTTAGTATAAAATTTGGAAGCTAAACAACTACTCCAAACTCTTTTGGCTCTTTTTAACTTAGTTATATTTGGAAGCTAGAAACAAATTAGCATTCGCCATTAATGCATGCCTTGCTCTATCTATGAATTATTCCCTTGTGTAGGAAGTGTTACATGGCGCTTCTCTTTCTTATTCTAACTCAGAGGACCTGTAGCATGAGTTGAAAATATGAGGCAATTAACCATGTAATTCAGAGAAAATTGCCTGGAAATGTACTTCATGAATAGGTACACAGCTTGGTAATGGAAGACTTGAAAAATTCATTTATGATAGATATGGAATCACTTATTAGTGAAAGCATGGTATGTGCAGGGAACATTTCTAATTTCTTAGCATTGTACAGGGAAGCAGGCTCAACGACAGTACTCCCATGTTGCCACTGCTAGAAACAGAATCTGGGATTGAGACAAAAAGACACTGGTCTTTGCAGGGATGGTTTTGCTTTGTATTTTCTGTGCTGGTTAGGGTTCTGAGGTAGCAAGTAAAAGAGACCGAGTCACAATATCAGATCAAATTAAAGAATAACAATAAATTTACTGGCAGATATAGTATAACTCTTAGGGTTAAAGGAAAGAACGTAAATGAGGCTTTAAATAAAACTGGAGCCAGGGAGGCTCTAGGTTCCTGGGTAGTAGGAATTTGAACACTTGGACATTTTCACTTGAAAGTCTCAATGGGACCTGTCATTCTGTCCCTCTCCCTGCGACACACACACACCTTGGAGGTTGCCACTGTCAGGATGAATCAGCTCCACTGCTTTCTCTCTATGGCACTTACCCTCTGCCATGTGCCTTAAAATGGCTACTATTGTATATAGATTTGCCTTAGATTTTGGTAGGTCTTCTCAGTCCTCATTCATTCATTTGACAAGTATTTCTTTTAAAATGGTACAAATCTTGTGACAGGTCTTATGGAGGACTCAAAAGTAAATTCACTATAGATTCTATTCCCTAAGAGAAATATATAGGCAGATAAGTGTTTAAATATTTGTTAAGTATTTAAAGGCTGTGCACCCATCAGGATCTTTTCATAACAAGGGACAGAAACCAATCTCAAACCATCTTCACATAGAAGAGAAGATATTGTTCAAAACAAAGGAAAGTCCAGGGACAGGGCTAGCTGAGAGAAGATTGGAGGCAGGGCCAGACAGTGGGGTCAGGGCTCCACTTCTCTTCATCTCTCAGATCTGCTCTCTCTGCATTGGCGCCATTCTCAGGGAAACTCTCTGGAGCAGATTCTATGGGTACCCTGCACACAGCCCTTCTGAACTTAGCATTCTTGTGTGCACACCTACGGTGCCCAGTTGCAGTCCTGTGATTCTCAACCTAGGGGCTTTCTCTGGCCACAGTTACAGGTTTAGGCTATAACAGGCAGGCAAAAGTGCCGGGGAATCTACAGCCCTGGAAGCAACCCTCAGCCAATGAAGGACAGAGTTTCAAAATGAATTATTCAAAAATAAATTACTGTCTTTGGGTGGACAACTGTGGGGCACAGCCTGTACTTTTTGTTTTCCAGATGTTTCCAACAGGTCTAAGCCTAAGTTACCTACAGTACAACCTGCTTATGAATGCACTCTACTTTGGCTTCCTCCCCTTTCCTGTCTGACCTTCATACTCATGCCTTTTGGGATCATCTCTGAAATAAAATATCGTGCACACAACTACTTGCCCCAGAGTCTTCTTCTTAGGAAGCCCAGCCTAAGACACCTGGGTATGTGGCAGCATGATGACTGTAAACAGTAGGTTTGCACCCTGCCAGCATCTGATCCAGTGGAGAAAGAACTTTCTTCCAAACACTTCAAAATTCTGAGCCTGATGCTCATTATTCAAAGTTGGTCACATCCCTGTGTTGAAATATACCAATTGGCCAAGTCTGGCCACTTACTCACCAGAGAACCAAGAAGGCTAGAGCTAATTTTGTTAAATTCCCAGGGTCTGGGGACATGAAGGGATGAATTCCTTATGAATAATCAGGATGCTGATTACCTGGTCAATGCTGAAGGCATCATAAGCAGGTCGTATGAAAGGGGCAAACACAATTCAGAGAAACCTGACATAGTTTCTAACTTATTGGGGAAGGTTTGCAGGAGATTATAGCTGAAAGAACCTGAAATATCACTTTCTGAGTTTCCCTAACTGCTCTCTCCCCCAATGCCACCCTCCTTTTTAAATCACAAAGTAGTTGGATAATTTTCTTCTTATTAACAACCTCATGTTTTGTGTTTTGAAATCCATTTCCTCCAAACAAAACAGCACACATTCAGTAATAATTAATTCATTCTCGCATTTTAAAAATTAATAAATGGCATTATTGAGTTCATGTTCTTAATAAAAGAGAAATATCATTTTAAGTCATTCTTGAAAATACTAAAAAGAGCTTCCAGACAAGTACTGTATGATCTCACTTATATGTAGAATCTTAAAAAAAGAAAATAAGAAACCAAACTCACAGATACAGAGAACAGATTGGCAGTTGCCAGAGGTAGAAGATGAGGAAGTAGGGAGTGGGCAAAATGGGTGAATGGGCTCAAAAGTTACAAATTTCTAGTTATAAAATAAATGTCATACATGTATAATATACAGCACAGTGGCTATAGTTAATAATACTGTATTTCATATTTGAAAGCTGCTAAGAGAGTGGATCTTAAAAGTTCTCATCACAAGAAAAAAAATTGTAACAATGTGTGCTAACAGATGATAACTAGACTTATTGTGGTGGTCATTTTGCAATAAATACAAATATCGAGTCATTATGTTGTACACCTGAAACTAACATAATCTTTTATGTCAATTAAACCTCAATTTAAAAAAAAAATCTTCCAGTTCCTTCTGTCCTTTTTAGTCCCTAGAGGCTGGGGGATTCCTTCATTTGGTAGTCGAAGTCCTCCTGCATACATAAAACTCCAAAATGAGATTGGCTGGCAAATTGGACCATTTCATTTGTATTAATAGTCTTTACAGCTTGATAAATTATCCTTCAGGTAACATTTTGCAAGGAAATTCCCCATGCTTCCTTTCACAGCATTTAGATACTAGAAGAGATCTTTTAGATATTATGTAGTTCAAGTTCTAGCTAAAAAAACACTTGACATGAAGTGATGAACTCAGTTTTTCACATTTATCCTTGAGCACCTTTCATGTGCAAGAATGTACTCTATGATCTTGAGGAAACAGAGTGAATAAAGTGGAGAAGGTCTCTGCCAAATGGGGGAGGCAGATGAAAAATAACAATAAAAAACTTCCTTGGTTTCTGGTCCAACACTTAAAGAGCTTGGAAGTTGTCACTTTTATCCTCATGACAAGAAAAACATTAAACAAAATGAAAATAACCAATTTTTCTAAGATTGCTGAAAATAGAAGAGAAAGACAGTGGATACAGAGAATCACCACTTGTGGAGCACAGAAGGGGCCAATATGGATAGGAACACTTCATACTGTAATTGAGAAATATCTGGAGGCTTGATGTGCATTAGTTCGAGAGAAATTCAGAGGGGCTCCCACATTTTTGCGAGTTTTACCTCCAGGAGCCCACCAGGTTCTTACAGTGAAGACAGGAGAAAAATTCCCACATGCTTTTGGCAGTGGAAGGGAAAAAGGAATCATTCTAAAACCTTAAAGTGAATGCTAAATAGTAGTGAATGAGGAACCCGACAAGGGAACACAAGGCACAAAGTCCTTGAGTGAGAAAGAAAACTCAGCCTGTCTTAGAACTGAGAGGAGTCCATCTGGAGCAAAGTGAGAGAAGGAAAATGGAACGATGTGGTTACAGAGGAAGGAGAGTCGGATCACTCAAGGTCATGGAAAGGCATTTAGTCCTCATTCTTTCTCTAACAAGCTGCATTCTTTATAAATAAGCTTGATAGCAGATGAACTGGAACATGAGTCCAGGCCTCCTTGCATGTCAGTCTGGTGCCTGCTTCCTACTGCCCAAACACATAAATGAGTAATCCTAGAACATACAATCTGGAAAAAAAACACATTAAGAAGCAGGCAAGCTTTTCAGAAGCCTCTAACTATGTAGTTTCCTACAGGGCAGAGAAATAGTGAAACAACTGTGTACATTGTATAGCTTGGGTATAGACTAACTATATTCAAATCCTGGCTCTGCCACTAACCAGTGTTGTGGTCAGGGACAAGTTACTCTACTTTTCTGAGTCCGTTTCCTCTTCTGGGAAAAGGAGATAATAAAAGTACCACTAGACAGGACCGTTGAGACAATTAAATTAAATGAAATAAAGGCTGAATTTTCCCCAAACTTGTTCATTCCCTAGTTGTCCATCTTTATAAATGGTCCCACCTTTCATACTGTAGTGGCTCAAGACAAAACTCTTAAGTCATCCCTGATTTTTCCTTTCCATAAGTCCCAAATCTATCAATATGCCCAGATGATTATATTTCTGAAATATATCCTGCATGTGTATATTTTGGTTTCTCTCCATTGGGCCACCTTAGTCCAAGACACTACTGTATCTTTTCCAGTCTACTGCAGTGGTGTCTTGTCTGTTTCCTTGCTTTCTTCTTGCTTTCTAAAGACTGCTCTTTTCAAAGCACCCATTTATAATTGTTCAATGTAATTTGATTATGTATATCTCCTTAGATTAAACCCGTCAAAAAGCTTCCCAGTACACTTAGAATAAAATCTACAGTCCACACCTCCCTAATCTTGTTCCAGACTGTTTCTCTAGCTACCCCTGCACCACACCCAGGGAGGTAAAGTAGATCATTGTGTTCTGTTCTCAACCTTCTGTAATACCATAACCATGGCTTTACATGGTAGAGTGGACTGCCCTGTCCCCGGACTCAGAGCCCGGACCTGAGATTTTCTTTGGCCAGTGGCATGTTAGTGATTATGATATGGGCAGAGCCCTGAAATAAGTGTGTGCATTTTGACTCAGCCTCTTGTGCTTCTGTGATCCTCCAGAAGAAGAACGTGCCCCAGGCAGCTATTTGTCCAAGGAAAGTGAGAGATGATGTTCAGTGGATTTCACCCTAACCCACAGTCTGAAGCCAAGCCTGGCTAACAGACAGCCACAGACAGCCAACTCAGAGGACTCTGGGGCTGTGAGCAGCAAAAGTCAATGCTCGCTGGTATCGACTACTAAGTTTTGTGGTGGTGTTGTAGCATTGTAGTAACAAGAGCTGATTAATATACTCAAGCCTTCAGTTCTCTTTTTGTTTCCTGTCATTTTCTTGCTGTTTTCTCTGTTTGAAGCTATTCTCTTGTCTTGGAACAAGTTTCTCAACCTGGCACTATTGATATTTGAAGCTGGATATTTATTTGTTGTGTGGGTTGTCCTGGGCATTGTAGGATATTTAGCAGCATCTATCGTCTCTACACACTGGGAACCAGTAACCTTCCCCAGGAGTGATGACCAAAAAAAAAAAATCTTCAGATATTGCCAAATGTCCTCTGGGGTCAAGTTGCCACTGGATGAGAAGCACTGGTCCAGAATATGCATTGCCCAGCTCTTCCTGGACATGACTCCTTCTAATTATTTAGGTCTCACCTCTGAAGTCTATTCATGATTATCCATGATCTAACTCATTTATTTCTCTACTTGTTTTTCTGAGTCTCTCTTAGCACCATAATGGAACCTAGCACACGAAAGGCAGCACATGAACTTATTCAAATGAATGAAGGCCGGAAAACATCCTGTCAACTGTGTCAACTGTAAAACACTATCATTATACAAATTAATTATAAAAATAATAAAATAAGAAAGTCATTGGCAGCAGATCCACACAGAGTTTAGCATGCTATAATTTCTTCTGCAGCTGCCACCCTCTGAGTTTTGGACAGAACTACTATCAGAATGAATGTTCTGGAGCCCGAGCTGGGTTTGATTGACTAAGAAAGAAAGGACTCTCATTGGTCTTAACATATCTTTAGAATGGATTTAAACAGCAAAACAGTTCAGTCGATGTGATTTAATTTGTTTCCCCCAAACAGCTGTGCCCCTCACTGATATCTCTGGCTCTATTTGCATATGTAACCTTCAAATAGCCACAAGTTAACGAATGGGGGGAAGGCATGTTGAAGTAGACAAATGGGGGTGCAAATCTGTTTATTAATAACTAATTATGCACGGAAATTTTCATCACCCTCCACACATCCTCTTCCTAAACAACAGTTGACAATACCAGTTTCCCCAATGGTATCAGCCCATCACAGTGAGATTTTTTTGTTTTTCAAATGAAGACACCACCTAAATACAGAGTGAGCATCAAAGGGTTTGTTGGGACTTTCAGTGGTTCAATGGAGAGGGGAGGGGTGGTAGGACTGGCCTATGGTACCCAAATCAAACTTTGATCTGCAAACTGGTGAGATAAAATATGGCCCAAACTGTCTTGGGTGATGGCCTTGAATGAGATTTGGAGGCTGGGGAGAGAGAGTGGGGACAAAAATGGATGGTTGACAAGGTCTTCCTGGAGACCAGCCATGACATATCTATTTTGACTCAACCTGATAGGACCTGATACTCCATGGTAGAGTTTCAGAACATTACAATTCCCTTTTGGAAAAATTTCCAAATGCCTTATTTAAATTCCTCATGTATCACTGTAAGCTTATTTCATCTTAATCTTACTTTTCTGAAAGCTATGGAAAGTTGCTCTCCACTGATGATATAAATCTCATCAACACCAAAAAGCCATACATAACTCTACCTTGACCTCTCCCCTCCAGGGGACTTTTCAGTTTCTGCCAATATCCTCCTTTGTAGGAACTAGCTTTTCTGTCACTCTGCCTACCCAGTAACCATAGTTTTTCTGAGTTATCCTCCCCAGTGACATCTGGCTTTTACACAGCCAAAAAGAACCTGTCCCTGCAGAACTGAGTGATATAGAAGGTAGCTAAGTGATATTCCAGCAAAGTTCTAAAAAAGAAACACAAATGGGATAGATCTAGCTGCGAGATAATTTTTTTGGCCTGCACGATGTTTTAAAAATTGGAAACTTCATCAAAAAAACAGATTTTTGGTTTCTCTTACAAAATAAGATGATCTGATCACACTGGGCCTGTGTCCCTGGAAGGCAGTAATCAGCTGGAGCTGAATAGCAACCTCTTGAGACTGGGCATCTGCTCTCCAGAAGCCCATAATCCCTGCCACACCATTTCTTACTGTTGCCCTCATTTATCCTATCTCCTAGTGCTTAGAAGCATTATGGTTTGAGATTCCTGCTCTAGAAGGAAAAATCTCAAATACCCATTGGAGCAGGCTGGTATCTGCTCTGTCATAGCCGTCAACCTATTGATGGAGTCCATGAACAACCCGTATCTGTTATGGACTGAATTATGTTTCCCCCTGATACATATGTTGAAGTTTTAACTCCTAGTACCTCAGAAGAAACCATTCCTGCCAACACCTAGCTTCCAGACTGTGAGACAGTAAATTTCTGTAGTTTCAGCCACCCAGTTGGTGGTACTTTGTTATGGCAGCCCTAGCAGACTAATAATATAGGACCATATCAATGAAATTCCCACTCCCCGTGAAAGTAACTCTGTTGATTAGTTGCAAACAGAGTCCCAATTCATAAACATACTTTCTCCTGCAGTCTGATTAAGCTTCCTTCATTTTCCCCAGTCTCCTTTCTCTAACTTTTATTTATATTTCGTTATAAGCTCCACATGTGAAGGCTCATAAAGAAAGGTGAATGAATCAAAGTCTTGGTGAAAATCAAAAAGAAAGTCACAAATGGAGCTACACATTCATCCCACCCTCAAGGCCAGTTTGACATGTCAAATATTGTGACTGGAGAAACACTAATATTCATATCTTTAAAAAATATCAGTACCTGTCTGAAAGAGCTCATGGTGGCATCTACATCATGCCTTCTCAATGGAGACCACATCTTAGCCAAGAAGGAGAAAATTGAATCTTGGATGCAAAAAAAAATTCCTCTTTCTATGTATAAATCACAGATATACATTCAGCACACGAACAGCTACACGTTTGTGGTTTTAAATTTTCATGGGTAGGTGATCAAGAAAAATGTCTAAAAAGCTATTTGGAGGGGTGATAATAAAAAATGGTTGAGAAACCTGATCTATATGTTTGGTGTAGTGTGAATGCTCCTTCCATGGTGGGGAGGTGGGGTGGGGGGCATTGCACTGTGAGGCCTATTTACTTTCAGAGCCTTTACACAGCAATGCTAATGGGGACAATTTTAAGGATTCTCAAGTAGAAAAGAGATCTCTCTACTCATCCTGCAACTCAAACATAGGTAAAACCGTTTACTCTTGCTAACTGAAGGGTAAGGTTAAAAAAGAAATAACTCATGAGGGTATGGCAGACACAGTTGGGTGCTGGCCTGATAGTATTCCCTGCATGTTTTTTCTTGATGGCAACATTATCTCCCAAGATGGAGGCTGAAAACTGGATACTTATTTTCCTAGTCTCTTTTGCACATATAGCATAAGCATGTAACACAGTCCCTAGGGATGAGGGCTTCTGGGAAAAGGGCTCCTAACTAGTAAAAAGAATTCCTCCTTCAGCTGGCTGCTGTCATGTCCTATGTGTTGCCTGACATTGCAGCAGCCATTTGTGGGTGTGAGGCCATGTGGCTCAGGAGCCAAGGAGCTAAGGACAATGAAGTGAAAGGAACAAGAGCCAGGGTCACTGATGACATTGATCAACTAGGAGGAAAATGACAAAAAAGCAATGAATAAAATCAACCACATTTTATAGCTAAAATTTATAAAATCAAATTTAGGGAATAAGTGATAAAACACAATAGAAAAATGATTAGATAGAAGAAAGTCCTGGGTCTCAGTCTTGGTTCTAGTACTATACAGATGGAGAACTTTAGAAAAGTTGCCTAGCTTCTCTAAACTTTGGGGAAAATGTTTATCCAGCTTTCTTCAGAAGGTTTGTTTGTTTGTACTGTCGAATTGGCTAAACTGGAACTACATTTCTCAGAATTCTCTTCCCTGCTAGGTGGCAGTGGGCAAAAAAAAAAAAAAAAAAAAAATTGCATGAAGTTTGGAAAGAAGAGTGAAGCAGCAGCCATTAATCTCTGAAAGCCATTATGCTTAATGTAGTAAGGAACAGATGAAGAGGTACCAGCAGTTCCAACTTCACTTTCTCTCACCCTGCTTCCAGCTCTGCTTCCTGACTGCCAGATCAGCCTACCAATAACAACCCGAGCCCTCCCACTAGATTCTGAAACAACAGCCTTCTGTAGACTTCATCCTAGGTTAAGCTTTACTTTTCCACCGTATCAGCAGGATATGCCTGCCCTCCTTCATTCCCCTGAGAACTCCTATTCTCGACCAGTGCTTCAGGAGGACTGATATGTGGACTGGTTGCCTTCTTTACTCTGATCCTCTTGTACCTCCTTTTGAATACTTACTTCTCAGCTTCTCCTACAATTGTGTAAGGTTTTCTTAAAATAAATCTCTTATTCTATAATATCTACAGTTGTTCTGCTTTTCTAATTAAACCAAGTGACAAAATATTCAAATGAAATAATGAATCTAAAGCAATTAGCACATCACCAGGCACATGACAAGAACTTAATAAACTATTAGTTATTATTATTACTATCATCATTTTTTTCCACTGCTGTTAATGCAAAAGAACTTGGAAACCCTGCTTTCTGATTACCTCATTATGCAGAGGACTAAACTAAGATCCTGCCGGGTTAAATGACTTGCCTAGGATCATACAGCTCAGTCATTACCCAACCAGGATTAGAAATCTGGTCTTCTGATTCTTAGTCTTACCTTTTTTCACAGACTCTGGGCTGTTCCCCAAATAAGCCCTAGCATTCTAGATATCACCCAATTGTTAGGATGTCATTGGCTGCAAATAGCATAAAACTCAATTCAAACTGGCTTAAACACTGGCTTATTTGGAGTCTTTATCAGCTAATGTAACCAAAAAGTTGAGAAAGAATGCTGACCTCAGACATTATCATGATGTCAACCGGGCTAAGCTCCATTTTTCCAAGGTTCTCTTATCTCTCTTTTCTGCTATGTCTCTATCATGGCTCTTCTTATAGAAGCAGAAATGGCTATAGTGGTGCCAGGCCTTACACTTCCAAACCACAGCTGTCCCGAGGAAGAGAAAGAGTCTTTGTAAGCCTAAGTACTGAGATCAATATGACCAGATTGGGTCACATGTCCACCTTTTCCTAATTTCTGTGGTGATGGTGAGATGGAATGTAATGACTGGCTTAGTCTAGGTCATGTGCTACAAAACTAGAACTAGAAGGATCAGAGTTAGGGAGAGTTAGTTTCCCTAGAACAACATAGACCCTGAATACAAACTGGGGGTGGGACTGGGAAACAGAAAATAAATGAAGAGTGGTTATTAATTTTTTTGCCTCAGTATCTTTTTCCAGTGACCCTTATTTGGTATCTGAATGAAGCCGGATGAGTAGCATTTCAAAAGGAATGTGTGATATGTTTAAAAGATGTGGTCTCATGATTAGATATTTATAGGCACTTGGTTTAATGTAAAACACCATCAATCTGGTTTCCGTGAGACATGTGGATAGTGAGCTGTTAGCGCTGCCTATCATACTAAGTCATCTAAGAAACTGAGTGCTCCTGAACTGCTACTGTGTTATATCCCATGGAATGGAAATGTAGAATAAGAAAGCTGCCAAGATACAATAATGCTGTACTTTTTGACAGTACAAACCATATAATAAAGCATGAAATTTTTTCTTTATTTAAAAAGGTTTCTTTGTTGTTGTTTGTTATTATTACAACTAATTTGACATATAACATACAACACAAATCTTAAGTTTTTAATTCAGTGAGTCTTAATAATGGTAGACACCTGGGTAACTACTACCCAAAACAACATATAGAACATTTTCATCACACCATAAAGTTCCCTCCTATCTCTTCCAAGTCAATTCCCATCCCCCACTCCCACAACTTTCTGATTTCTATCACTGTAGATTAGATTTGTGTCTCTCCTTGGATTCTACATAAATGGAATGTGATAGTATATGTCTGGCTTCAGTATATTTTTGAGATTCATTCACATTATTGTGTGTAGCAGTACTGTGTTCATTATTATCCCAGAGTAGTATTCCATTGTATGACTATACCTTAATATTTTTTATCCATTCTCCTGCATTAGACATTTACTTTGTTTCCAATTTTTGGCTGTTATGAAAATAATGCTATAAACATTCTTGTAAAATTATTTTTGTGTGATACTTTCATTGCTCTTGAAAAATATAGAATTACTGGGTCATAGTATGGATGTGTGTTTAATTTTTCAGAATCTGTCAGAGTTCTCTAAAGTGATCATACCATTGTGCAACCCCACCAGCAGGATATGAGCATCTTGGAACTTGATCCCCATTTCTGACAGAGACTTGGAAACAACATTTTTGGATCCTAAAGTCCATTTCTTCTCAGGTGAGAAGGGTAGTGTTGCATGTGGAAACCCAGAGATGGAAGTTTCTGGGTGACAAAAGTGTGCAATCCTGGGTCTGTTGGCCTTCAGATCCATTTTTGCCTACTTCTTCTCTGCTCTGTATCACAGGAGGCTCCCTGGCTCAAGGTTCTCTGTTGAGTGTGGCCAATGGGAGGTGCTGGATTGGGTGTGGCTAATAAGAGGCAACTATTGTGAGTTTGGAAGGCAGGAGGAAGGGAAAAGGTAAAGTCTCCTCCTTACTCTGTGTCTCTACTAGCTTCTTTTACGTCGACCAACCAAATGTCTTTTTTGGCATCAGCTTCTACTTCATAGAACTGCCACAGCTCCAGCTTCCACTGGTGACTCCAGTCCTTGAACCCAGGTAACATGACCTGATACCCTTGTCTCTCTAGCCTAGTAGTAGCATGTCTGTCTGCCATTGCAAATCCCTGGGTTTGCCTCACACTTCTCTGTGGCTTGATTCTCAGTCTCTGCTTTCATGTGTGTAATCAATTCCTTGTATTGAATTCTCTTTATCCAAATACTTAAAGTGGGTTCTGTTTTCCTGGCTGGAACAGATACACACAGCATCAAGGATTAACAGAGACAATTTTGAGCCCAAATTACATTTGAGTCCTGCCAGGCAGATTTATTGTCAAATCCTAAAACTGCAAAAATAGGACAACCTTATTCAGAAACCATCTGGCACCACAATATTCCCCTAATGGCTAGCCTAAATTCCTGCTATGACAAAGTTTGCTCTGAAAACCAGACAGAACCAAATCAATTGGCCTCAGGAAGAATGTGAGCATTGGTGTTAGCCCATCCGTGGACTTTGCTTTAGTAGTGGTAGGAGCCATAGTTATGTTGGTGAAGAAGAAAAAAGAAAGGCTGGAAGGAAAATAGATATTCTAAGCAGCCACCATGATTGAATCAATTGACCCAATTTCTAGGTTGTCAGACCACATACTTGCCTTTCAAGTGAAGCAGTCATTTCTGTTGCTCCACTGCCTCTTTCTTCAGGACTTAAAACTGTGCTTGCCACTTAAGAAATACTCAGTAAATATTTGTAGAATTGCATTTGTTCATTCATTCATTTATTGAATACTTACCAACTACTTAAATAATTTAGTAGTCTTGATTGCAAGCAATAACAAGTTAAATCAAATTGGTTTAAGCAAAATAAGGATTAGAATAACCCACATGATTGAAAAGTTCAAGGATATAGTAGCTTTAAGCATCACAAAGTTATATGGTGTGCTGGATAAAATGCAGATTCCTGGGCCCTGGCCCAGAAATTCTGTTTTGGTAGGTCCTGAGTGGATCTTAGGAAAGTATATTTGCAACATGCATCTCTGGTGATTCTGGTGCAGGTGATCCATTGAACAGACTCTCAAAATCACCATTCTGACTGTGGACTACCAGGTTTGCCATGTTTCCTTAACTAACCAATGGCCCTTTTCCATGGCTGCATCTACTTTACCCACTTATTTCCATCTAAAAGCCATCTCCTAGCTCGCTCCGAAGGCTAGAGGCTCCTGTTGCACCAGCGATTATTATGATTTGAGCCACTTCTCACACAAATCCCATCGTCTGATAAGAGGATGAATTTAGAGCATTGCCTTTCAAAGACCGTCTCTATTCAGTCTCTGCCAATTTCCTATAATGCTTCCTCCTAACAAGCCTGAGACCTAGAAGCTGGAGGCAAACAGATGCCCCAGAATAGGTCAAACTTTCAGTCATGGGCAGCCCTTGAACCTACTTTCCCTGCCTTCACAGTCAGATCTCTTCAGAATAATAAGACCTACAAATCTTTTGTCTGGAAAATTATCTTCCTTTAATACCAGACGCTGTTGCCATGGAAATAAAATAGCCTATTAGCCCAAATATACCAAAACACAGGAGAGGCCTGGCTGCATTTCTGAGGCCCTTCGTTAATAAGGAGAGAAGCAGATTAACCTTTAAGAGAATTGACCAGAATGACCATGACTTGCTGGATTATGATTTTCATGTTGAGTTTATTTGACCTAATATCTCAGCCTGGAGCAGCCATGCTAGGTGGAGAAGGAATAAAGACAAGACTTAGTTTGAAGATTCAGATGCCTGCCTGGTCTGTTCATATGGTCTTGGCCACCCCTGGCTGCTTCTGGCCCGAAGGTTCCCAGGAAAGACTCCTTCCTAGACCAGTCCACTGGAGGAAAAGCAACTTTCCTGTCTCCTGTTGAGCATCTGCTGAGAGAGGCAGGGAACTGCAGAGGGCTCCTAGCAGCAAGCATAGCCAAGATGCCAAACAGAAGCCTGAGACAGATGGAGCTGAACCCAGCCTGTTCTGGTCTGCCTCCTGCTCCAAGTGTCCCCAGTGCCAAATACCAAACACGTAGGCTGCTGGGAGAGTCTTGCAACGAGGACTCTTCCTCTTCTTGTGGCCAAGCACAGACCTTGTTGGCACCAAATAGACTCACTTCATGGCCCCTGCAGCCCCCAGTATCTCAGTGCCAGGCACACAGCAGAGAACCAATACCTGTACAATTTGCTGCTCCCACATCTGGCCAGCGAGAGCTATCAGCATCTTAACCACAGGCAGGTAAAAAATGCTATTGTTTTGACAGGTGTCAAGAGAACTCTACCCTCTGGAAACTGAGAATAGCCAATGGAAGTATGGGATATGCTTGACTACAGGGCCCAGATTTCTGGAGATTTTTTTTTTTCATTCTGTTTTTGGTTCCAAATTAAAGGAAGAAAGGTAGGAGAGTGTTCCTGTGAGCTTCAGTCATTATTAAAGGCTCTGCCACCTCGGAGACATAATTATTTCCTCCTCAGGTGTCTTTCCTTGCCTTTGGTTACTGGCACCAGGAAATATAAGGCACCTGTTAATGTCAGCAGTGGCCTGTGGTCAGAGATAAAAGATGTGAAAAAAGGAAAGGTCATCTATTCATCCTCTAATTTGTGTTTAACAGGATAGTGGGATGAGCTGAGCGGGAATATTTTCTCTGAATAACAACTGTTAGTCAGCCTAGGATAACTGCTGTGACAAATGAGTCTGAGACCTCAGTGGCTTTAGACAACAACAAGTTGACTTCTTGCTCTTTTCTGGGTCCAATCACAGGATCAGGCAGCTTGTAGAAGCCTGGGTTCTTTCCATCTGGTCGTTCCATCATTTCCTAGGGCTTTGAGATGCTTCCTTGGATCCTAGTAGCTGGCTGGGAGTTGACAGGAGATAGTGTGGAGGACCTGCTCCTAGAGTTAAAGAGAGAGAAAAATGTGCTCTAACACGTGCCAAGGCAGAAGAGGAGCCCTCAGGTATTGGAGATAGCAAGAGGTTCTGAAACAAACCTGAGGTCCACAGCTGAGAATAACAGATGCTCACTCCCCTGTATTCATTGAAGAAATTCTGAATGTAAGAGTGAGTGGAGCCCTAGCTATTGTGCTGTACAACGTATATGTTGACGTAATTTCCAAATCCTACCATGTGCTTCTCAGAAACTGGTTTTCTGAAACAGATATGTTTGGAAAACAATGGAAAAGACATGATCTTCTTGGGCATTCATGTCGTACATTAGAATATGAAAGGCTCTGATAAGTCTTGCATTAAAAAAAATCTTTCTTTATTTAAAACAATTCCCACATATACTTGAAAAGGGATCCTCCATTTTTAGGGATGAAAATCTGGTATTTCCTGGAGTCAATGTTCTAAGGGATACGTTTTGAGAAAACAGACCTAATCTAATTCTGGGGATTCGATTAGACCTAATCGTTTGGGATTTTTTAATCTGCTGTTTTGTTTTGTTTTGTTTTTGACACACAAATGCACTGAGGCTCAGAATGAGGACTTGACTTACCTAAGATCAAACAGCTTGTGAAGAAGTCACAGGCTTGCACCAGATCCCTAGCAGCATGTTCATTTACCTAAACCTCTCAAATGGGGTCATGACCTCCAAGAGCATAAGATTAGCCAGCAATATACTAAGCTACAGTGTAAACACAGCACATCTTTGGGGGTTGGGGGGTGGAGGAGAGCTCAATTTTTCTCATTCATTTAGCAAATAATTGCCTTAGTTTTCCCACCTGTAAAATAGGGACAATAAGAATATCATGCATTTAAAACATTTAGCCCAGAGCAAAGCACTGGGCTTGTCCTTGTCCTCATGGGAACTACACCCCACAGAAGTGACAGACAAGTAACGAAAATAATCACAAATCGTGTAAGTGCTAAGTTAAAATATTAAGAAATTGAGAGTGGTGGTGCACTGCTTTACATGGGATAGGAAGGCTCCCTGAGGAGATGATGTTTAAGCTAAGACCCGAATAATGAGAGGATCATATTAGGGGAAAACAAAAGAAAAGACCAGTATAAGCATGACACACAGTAGGTGCTCAGTAAGTATTAGCTAAATTAATGAGTTGTTTTTTGGGATATAATGTAATTAAGATTCTCACAATAATTCTGATATTTTCGTTTTCCCCCACACCACCAAGCAATTTTCTAACATCAGCTATATGTCCTACAATTCAACTTAATTCTGACACTATCTACCTAGAAGAGCATATGTTTAGTAAATAGAAGTTTGCCCAGCCCTATAGACAGGTCAAAAGAAATTATCTCTGATAATGGATTATTATGGGCGAGGCTCCTAATTCAAGCTTCAGATCTCACAAATTAAGGACTCAGTCCTACAAGACTAGCCCTATAACTCCTACCCCTTCAGAAACCAGTTGAAAGTCCAGGTTTCACCAGTACTTATGTCCAACCAGCTATAGATTGGAGGTTCCAAGATCCATTCTTTGGGTTCAATTAATTTGCTAGAGTGGCTCACAGAATAGTAAGTGAAACATTTTACTTACTAAATTACTAGTTTATTATTAAGAGATATAATTCAGGAACAGTCATATGGAAGAGGTACATAGAGCAAGATATGAGGAAGGGGCTCATTGCTTCCAAATGTACATGTCTCCCCAAATCTCTACGTGTTCACCAACCCAGAAGCTCTCTGAATCCTGTCATTTTGGGTTTTTATGGAGCCTTCATTCCACAGACAAGATTGATTAATCATCATTGGCCACTGGCGATAGAACTCCATCCCTAGCCCCTCTCTCCTCTCTAGAGGTCAGGGTGCAGGATTGAAAGTTCCAACACTCTAATCACATGGTTGATTCTCCTGGCAGCCAGCATCCATCCTTAAGTGAAGTCTAAAAGTCACCTCCGTAACATAACAAAAGATACCTTTATCACTCTCCTCACTTAGGAAATTCCAAGGA
The DNA here is from genome assembly GCF_000325575.1 of Pteropus alecto. Lineage (NCBI taxonomy): Eukaryota > Metazoa > Chordata > Mammalia > Chiroptera > Pteropodidae > Pteropus > Pteropus alecto. Next base: position 8,723,399 of record NW_006440638.1, on the reverse strand, counting down.
TTCTAGAAGTTCTGTGCTAGAAACAGGGATAAAGACCAATATATATTTCTTATATAAATCACAATATCACAGTAATATTTAGAAAATTTCAGATAAAATACTTAAAAAAAAAAGGTGCATCCTCAAAATACTTAAGGCATATGTTTTCTTTTTCCACCGTTCTTGCTGATAAGGTTGTGGGGGTTCAGAACAAATCACCCCAAGACGTGCTTCTGTGTTTAGAGCTACAGTCAACTTTAATAGCAGGCTCAAGAGAAACTTCTGCCCCTCTCTTAGTTACCTAGAAGAACTTGAATTAGGAGCCTCGCCCATAATAATCCATTATCAGAGATAATTTCTTTTGACCTGTCTATAGGGCTGGGCAAACTTCTATTTACTAAACATATGCTCTTCTTATCATCCTGCAATCATCTTCTGAAGCCCCAAGGTGCATTACCTCATCCTTAGCTCAGAATGTCTTATATACCCACGTTCCTTTCTGTCTCTGAACCTCTTGCGCATGTGTGGTCTCTGACTCTCTCATATATATGGGATTCCCATGCACATTTATGTATTAAATCTGGTTATTTTCTCTTGCTGTTCTTTCTCATGTCTATTTGTTTATTAGAACAGCCAAAAGAGCCAGAAGGGTCTAGGAAAGTTTGTTCCTTCCTCACAGGGTTAATTCAGGAGTAATGTTCAAGATATCTCAGTGTAGGGTATCTCAACCTTGGCACTATTGCCATTTGGTTGGATAATATGTCCTCTGCATTGTAGGGTGTTTAGCAGCATCTCTGGCCTCTCTCTGTCTACTAGATGCCAGTAGTATTCTGCCTACCACACTTTTGACAACGAACAATGTTCTGTTGGAGGAAAAATCACTTTCAGGTGGGAGACACTACCCCTATATAGTTGAGCCATTTCATTGTAAAGATGAAAAATTTGGACTGCAAAGTCACCAAATCTTCCCTTTTCTCCTCTTCACCATTGCGGCTTCCCAGACTCGTGGCCGAATACCGTGGAAATGGCGCACTTTCACATATCGTCATCCAGTGCAGTACCAAGCTTTTCAACCAGAGCAGGCCCCTTAAAACATATCTGCGCTTCTTGCTCCTCTTTCCCATGCCCTAGAAAAGTCCAAGTTAATTTCCAGCCATCCCGTTACGACCTCTCAAGAGAAGGAAAGAAAGTTTCCTGGCTTTGCATTCCAGCAGCATTGCAACCTGAGCCCTTTGTGTTTTTGACATCCTGTTTCTGATTTCCGTGGTAGGCTTAGGGTAGGGAATAAATACTTCTTTGAAAGCCCTGCACATTCCAGAGAAAATCAGCCAGCAACTTATGAAGTAGAAAATGGAGTGCAGGGACTTGATAGAATGTACCAGTCTGGTCACTGGGTATAGAAAGAGAAAGAGCAACAGGGTAAGCTATGTGCAAATTCACAAGATGAAGCTCTTCACTTATTGGGTGTCTCTGCCAAGTGACTAGAACTGAGACTCAGTTTCCTCATTTGTAAAAGTACTGTTTATGCACTGTGCTGAGAGCCAAATCCTAATAATTCTTGCTCTATATGACTCAAATTATGGTGAGAGTTATATCATATGTCAAGGTAAGAACATTCAAACCTGTAGAGAATTTTTATAAAAACTTATTTGAGCCGAAAAGAGGATACGCCTGGAAGCAAGATCTCAATAGATTGAGATAAATGCTTCAGAGAATATCAGCTTGCATTTTTTTATACATTTGAAATTAAGGAAGGAAAGTAAGGAGGACTACATGGAGGTGAGAGAAAGCAAGGTGGGATTGAATTACAGGACAGTTAAGATTGTATGCTCTCTTGAGGGTGGTTAAGGCTTATTTCAAAGGTTTGTTAACCTTAATGCACAGAAACAGTGGATAGAGTTTACTTAAAGCAAAGATAAACCTTTTATTAAAGAAGTTATAGGACTGGGGTATGACTAACCACCATGACCTGCCCAGTTAGGAATTTATGATCAGATCACCCTATAAGCTTATGTTACATAGAACCCCTTTTTTCATCCACATATATATTGTAGATTTAAAGGCTTTGTAAACTGTAAAGAGCTATAAAAATTCAAGATCTAATTAGAATTATCACCTACCTCAGATATTTACGCCAATAACCGAAGAAACCTCCAGGAGGCAAAATAACAGAGTAGTTAAGAGCCCAAGGTCCAGAGGCAATCAGCCCTGACTTCAAATCCTAAATGTGTCATACTAGCTGTGACATTAGGCCTATGATTCAACCTTTTTGTGTTTCAATGTCATCATCTGTAAAGTGGAGCTAAATACGATTTTAAACAGAATTTAATTTGATCATGCATTTAAAGCACTCAAAACAGGGCCTGCCTCTTAACAAGTCTTGACTGATATTGCGGAAGGCTTTCTGTGTAGTGTTTCATCCCAGAGTGCTCTTTAACTAGAAGAGCAGAAAGACAGGGTTAAGTGGGAGTAGAGCTGGAGGGAGCGGGGAATCTGAACTGTGAATGGAGGAGAAAAGGCCAGCTCATGGTAATGATTCTGAGATATTCTGGCATTCTGGCTCAAAAGGAAAGGAATAATAAGATTGGGGTTTTGCGTATGCTATGCAGAGTGTGATAGAATGGAAAATTTTTCCAGTAACACTTCTCAAACCCTACCTCTGTCTCCACTGCCAGGATGGGTTACTTGTTCATGGTACTCCGTTTGTGCCCAGTCAAGGATTAGGCTCAAGTCTAATTCTTGGAGCTTTTCTGTGAAATGAGCCCACATTCTGCGCGCACACACACACACACACACACACACCAGCTATGGGTTTCTTGACCTCATTCTAGCCCTGTTTCCTGGCAGTCTTACCCATCCACAAGATGAGGCCAAGTAGGACAAAAGCAGACAACGGGTACACCTTTGAGAAGTGCCCTCAACCTATGACAGTGCGAGAGCAGAGATATTCGTTCTAGCAGATACCTAGCCCTCTGAATCAGGGCTCTTCCATCTTGGCATTTCTGGGTGGGTCTTTTCTGAGCCTTCCCTCTTTAGCATTATTGGGGTGACTCCTCACCAGGTTTCTTGCTTTTTAATTTAAATTTCCTCTCCAGCATAGAACCTTTACCCCCATCTTAGGGCGGGTTTTCCCAGGAGCAGACCCTGAAGCAAAGATTTGAATGCAAGTAGCTTTTTGAGAGGAAACACAAGTGAAGGAGTGGATAGTAAGATGGGTATGGGAAAGAAATCAATAGAGAGCATTACCAAGCAAGGCCCCGTTGTTCATGGTTTTGGTTCATTCCTTCTGGGGAACTCTGGGAGACAGTGTAGACATGTCTCAGAGTTATCCCACTGGAGGGTGCAGGGTTGGGTGTTGTTCACCTTATCTATATTGGTTGAGGGCTATGTCTTAGTCTGTTCAGGTTGCTATAACAAAAATACCAAAGAATGAGCAACTTATAAATGACAGACATTTATTTCTCACAGCCCTGGAGGCTGGGAAGTCCCACATTGAGATGCCAGAAGATTGGTGTCTGGTGAGAGCAAGGGAGTTCTCTGAGGTCTCTTTTATAAGAGCACTAACGCGTTCATGAGGGCTCTACCCTCATAATGTAATTACCCCTGAAAGGCCCCACCTCATAATAACATCAGCTTGGGGATTAGGATTTCAACACATGAATTTGGGAATGGGAGGACACAAACATTCAGTCCATATCAGGCTGCTTCTGGAGCACTCACTCTTCCCTGCCCAGAGACCAAGGAGACCCATGAGGAGGGTCTCAGCAGCGTGTAGTAGCTGTCTTCGTGGGTGGAGATGTATGCTGAGGACATATGGTGGGTCCCCAATGCTGTCTGGCTCCCTTTTCAACAAAATTCCTGAACCTCAGGACCCTAGGCACAAGCCTAGTGCTGGCTGTGTTGCGGGGAGAGAGATATCAAGGATCAGTGCTGCACCCCAGCTTCCCACAAAGGGAACCATGTTGGAACTGTCGAAATATTGACAGAACTTTAAAAAAATATGTGGGATCCACTAAGGAAATTGGAAGACATCAGTCACAGTACTGTTTATTTGGTGCCTCTTTAACCATGGCAAATTTTTCATCAGGAGAGAAAATTAAAACATAGGAAAACCATGAACACTTTCTCCTGCGACAGGCCCTGAGCCCATTTCTCCCTCTGCTCCCAGCTAGCCCTCTCAGTGCTGGCACTAAAATTTTTTTAAGCCTTTTTTGGGGGGTGGGAGGGGAAAAAATGTTGCTTCTCACTGTTATCCTTGGATGATCTCTCTCAGATGACAGAAACCAACATCCCCAGTCTGACTTGGGGTTGTCTTGATTTTCTCCTACTAAGTGCTGTGTTTTGCTGTATGTATATCTTGGCAGATGCCTAATTCTTTTAAGCTTCAGTATCTTCATCTTTACAGTGTTGGTAATGATAGGACTCACCTCTTGGGGGTGATTGTGAAGATTAAATGAGATAATATAGGCACACGCTGAGCACAATGCATGCAAAGAGCGCCAATCTGGGGAATGAGGGCTGGGCATCAACCTCTCACTCGTTTTCTTCTTACAGTCATAGTCCTATGAGTCCCATTTAGTGTCGGTTATAGATTCTCCCAATAGGTCCATTAAACCTTTATGCAAACAGAACCCTGTATGCCTGCCTGTGATCCCTAGACAGGCTGGAGTTGCAAGGGAGGACCCTGCAGGGAGCCTGGTGGCATTTTCCCAGGAATCAAGAAAGGAGAGATAATTCTCAGTCAAGTGCAATTGTCCCTCAGGGTCTGGTTTTATCCCCTTATGATCCCAGCATTCAACAGTCAGTGTTAAGAGGAGTGGAGGAAGGAGAGATCATTTCTAATTGAGGAGGTATGCCACATCTACATTATTTTCTTTCTTCCTGGCTGTCACACTCTGATGGACATTGGCACATGGCTATATTTTTTAAATATACAGATCTGTTTCAGGGCTGTGTAGGTTGCAACATGTAGATAGAATGCAGAGAGGGATGGGGGTAAGGAAATTGCTTAAATTTCTAAAGCATCTAGAGCAAGGGGCTTAGTAAATACTAATGCAATTGGACTAATGAAAATGTTCACCCATAAGGCTGTGCACATTGGATCAGACCATTTGGCTGTACATAATCGTATTTAAACAGCAGGTAACAGCTCAAGATTAGAAATTTTAACTTCCAAAATAGATGGAAAAATCCCTTCTTTTAGGAAGCTTTGATGAGAGAAAGGAGGATGCTTGATAATCTCAAACTATAGGACTCACAAAAATTGGCAGTCAGGAAATTACCTTTCTCTTCCTGCCCTCCCAACATGAGCAGCATCTGGTGTCTTGCTACTCGAACTTGTGGTTGCCCTGACTATAGCAGCTGTCTCATGGGACCGGGAACTGAGCAGGGTCTTGTTCATTCATAATTCTATTCGCTTTGGCCAAGACATCAGAACAAAGGTGTTTAGATGTAGTCCCTGTTTGAATGTAGCTCACATGGGAGACTGATTAGGGAATCTGAGCAGTTCACTGTCATGAATATTCATGATGGAGAGAAAAAAAATAAATGTGATTTTTGAGGCGTGTAACTGAAGACAAATAAATACCCAAGTAGAATAACAGGGATGAAGCTCAGGGATGGTGACCACCATTTTACCAAGTGGACTTCCACGGATGCCCTAGTGATGTGGTGTCTGAAAGATTGAGGGAAAGGGGTTGTCTGTTTTGTTTACTGATGTGTTCCCAGTGACCAGCCCAGAGCTGGCACCCAGTGGATGCTCAATAAAGATTTGAGTTGTGTAAGCAAAAGAATGCACTAAAGGTTAGAAACTCCAATGTGTTTCCTGTAGATGTTTTGTCATAAATAAGATTTTAGTACTTTTCACCATTAGTGCTATGGTAAGCAGATTTCTAAACATCCCTCTGCCCAAACCCCCCTGGTTCCCATCCCCTGGTTATTCAAACATGAATCTGGGCATTGCTGTGAAGGGATTTTGCAGATGGTATGAAAGTCCTAAGTCAGTTAACCTAATTCAGTAGATTATTCAGGTGGGCCTGACCCAATCAGATGAGATCTTTCTTTGAAAGCAGAGCATTTTCCTTCGCCAGTAGCAGGAGGGAAGTCAGTGAGATTTAAAGCATAAGGATTCTACATGCTATTATTGGCTTTGAAGATGAAGTGGATCATGTGCAAGGACTCGATGGCAACCTCTAGAGGCTGAGATCAACCCTGGGCCTACAGCCAGCAAGGAAGTGGGCACCCAATCATAAAACCACAGGAACTGAATTCTGCCAACAACATAAATGAGCTTGGAAGCTGATTCTTCCCTGGAGCTTTCAGACAAGAGCCCAGCCTGGTTGACACCTTACTTTTGGCCTTGCAAGCCCCTAATCAGAGAGCCTGATTTAGCCCCCTCCTATTTTTGACCCATAGACTGTGAGCTAATAAATGGGTGCTGTTGTAAGCTGCTAAGTTTGTAGCAATTTGTTACACAGCGATAGAAAACTAATATAAGTATGAACATAAAGAATCTGGACATTTCTTTTCTGGCCAGCAGTAGAGCATTGTAGTTAGGGACATGGACTTGGACTTGTAGCCACACTGTCTAGATTCGAATCCCGGCTCTGTGATTTTCTCAGTTTGGGCAAGTTTTTTAACTTCTCTGAGATTTGATTTCTTCATCTGTAAAATGGAGTTAATAGTAGTATCTTTCTCATAAGGTTGTAGTGAGAATCAAAGTAAAATATCTAAAGTGCTAAGAACAGTGTTTGGTACATCGTACAGGCTTTATAAATTCTGTTATTATTATTATTTAAAAAAAAGATTTCTAGTACACCCGAAATTTATTGGATTTCGTTAACCAATGTCACCACAATAAAAATAAATAAACTAATTTTTTTATAAAAAGGTTTCTAGAATCTACTCCAAAAGCCTAGAACCTAGGAAAGCTGGGCCTACAGACCCACATGCAACAATCAGCTGAGGCTGCCTCCTTCAACACTCTTTGTTTTCTCATTGTACCCAGCCCTCTTGGCATCTTCACACTTCCTGCTTGGCCCATGTAGGCATTTGCACTTGCAATCTTTGACCCTAGATTGATTAGCTGGAAAATCAAGCAAAACCTCAATTCCGACCTTCACCTACAAAGGCAAGCCAAGATTTTCATTCATTAGCTGAGTGGACATAGTCTTCTCCTAAGCCCTACTAATTGTTCTTTGGAAGGATCTAGAGGGCTGGCTGGTGTTTGTAAGCCTTTGAACTGAAGATCCCAGTGAACGAAGGAGAAGAAGTGCATAAGGGCTCTTGAGCATCTAATCTATGTGGGGTTGTCATTGCCTCCTGACTTTATAAAATAAAGAACCAGTCGCCTATGAAAGGTACCATCCATCCCTTGGTGGCCCTAAAATCCAAGCCCACTAGACACTCTGACACTCTAAATTGTGAGCGCTGGCTGCTCAAGGGCCCCATGCCTCTCTCTTCTGTGGAAGAGAGTGGCTTTGGCACCTTGCCAAGAAGCGGGAGGAACATGCCACTTCAAGCCTGAAGCCATCTCCCTGTCTTGGCTCCAATTAGCCCAGAGCATTTGGAGAAGCTGTGTGCGAGAGCTCAGCAGCAGGGCAAGCAGCAAGCAGAGTGCTTTCCAGCCGGTGGGCAGATGGACAGGAAGAGGGCCAGCATTTGTTTTCAATCTAAAGGAGAGCCTAGGCTGGGGAACATGGGCAGCTCCTGTCCTGTTTCTGCAGGGTAATCTCTGTGGGCCCTGAGAAAATGCTTCCCTGCTGTGCTACCTCAGTTTTCCTTTCTCTAGACTCTATGACCTCCCCAGGCTGTGAAAATGGACTGCTGACGACTTCTTCAACCTGTGGTTTTCAGCCTCAATTTGAACCAAAAGCAATTTGGCTGCACACATATCTCTCTCTGTGTCTGTTTTTCTTTTTCAAACTTGTTCCTAGAGCTCAATGGTGCATATGGTACAAAAACGTGGATATCGCCTTCTATATTAAAATTTTAGACAATGTGCCTATTCTTCCCTGCTCTTCCCTCTTAGGACCTTTCTTTTCTTCTCTTTTCTTTTATTTCTGCATGGAGGCTTGAAGTTCAAAGTGAGCCTTTTTGGCCATCAGCATTGGCATCACCTGAGAATTTATTAGCAATTTCAAGTCTCAGCCTTGCTCCAGACCTCCCGAATCAGAAACTGCAGTTGAGGAAGATCCCCAGGGGATTGTTATGCACACTGGAGTTTGAGAAGCAGTTCCTAGCCTCGGGATCTTTCTCCCTAGCCCAGACAGTTAGACTGAGTCACCCACTGCTTGGGGTGAAAGCAATCACTGTGGAATCAAAAAATAAAGTAGGAAAGGGGAATACAAATTCCTGAATATCGAGTTATAAAAATCACTGGTTTAAATTCAAGGCAGAAATATTTGCATGCATATATATGAAACACATTTTTCCCCTACTGCCAAATAAATTAAAAGATTCTACTCCTAGGGGAGAGAAAGGGAAGAGGGACCATGGAGGCAAGAATACCAAGAGACTCCAGGTCTTTGGAAATGATGCCATATATTCCAGTGCCAGGGAACCACATGGCAACCCAGTTGCCCTTCTTATGGCCATCTGCTGGGGAACACTAATGGCATGTTTCCAGAAGGATCATACACAGAAGGTTGCAGCTCTTCCTGTGCCCAGAGAATTTGCCTCAGTCCCCATTAGACTACGCAAGACCCTTGTGAGCCCCAGCTCCCTGGAATGGAGCAGAATTCCTAGATATAGGTAATATGACCTGGAAGAAAAGCTCCACTAAGACTGTGATGGAACTCGTAGCTCTAGCTTTTGATCCTTCACCAAGTCATGGACATCCAACCAATACACCCTACACTTTTGATTTACTTTCCTCCTTGCATGACTCATAATGTGAAGAGAAAACTCTGAAACTTCCAACTTCATCCTTTAAGGGAATAAGTAGAAATGATGAAGTAAACTTGTCATATAATAGATTGTCACAGCTGAGAATAATCTCAGAGATCATAAAATATAACCATCTCTTTCATCCATCCATTCCATCATCTATCCATTATCCATCCATCCACCCACCCATGCATACATACATACATACATACATACATACATACATACATAAATACATACATACATACATACATACATACAGATTTTCATTACTTTGACAAATATTTATTGTCTCCCACAAGGTAGGAGTCATGCAAGGCGCCATGAGATTCAAAACTAGGCAAAACCAGACATAGACCCTGTCCTCGGGTAGCTTGCTTTCCAGTAAAGAGATTATCACTAAACACGTGAAAGAGGTAACTAGATGTGGTTCACTCAAGGTCATGCAGGTAGTGACAGACCGTGTGTTCTCATAGGGAGTTTAGGGCTTCTTAGGAAAATGGGAAGCGAAATCAGCATTTGAGAAGGGACAATCAAGGCTAAATAAAACCCATTTCACTGCCTTTCAGCTTCTTTCTTAGCAGAAAACCAAGAATGAATCTGTGATAAAAGCAAAACTTGCCGGCACATAAGTCCGGGTATGGCTAAGCTCTGCACTTTCTTATTTGTTAGTGGAACCCTGTCCATTCGTTTGTTTCATTCAGTTACACTTCAGGTACTGTGAAGAAAGAAATCATAGGATCCCTCCCTGAGTTTCGGGAAGGTGTGAAGGGTTGCTTCCCCAGGAGATAAATTTGGAGAAGAATGCCTCCCTTTAAAAGCCACTTTGTTAGCAATAGCTAGCAGTTTTTAATGTCTTGCTTTATGCCAAGCACAATGCTAAACCCTGCTTGCATAATCTCTTTTAATTCTTGCAACAGCTTTATGAGTTGGGTTCTATCATTATTCCCATATTACAGAGGCAGACACTGAGACTTAGGAAGGTTAAATAGCTTGCCCAGGGTCATGGAACTAGTGAGTGGTGGAGCTGGGGGTCTAAATCCCATGTTCTATTTGGAATAAGAAATATGGTGTCCAGTTATTATGCAATCTCCATCTAGGGCTGCTTCATAGGTTTATGAGCAGTGCAGTAATACAGGGCTTCACTCTCAGAGGGGCCCTGCACTTGGTGATTTATTCTTCTACTGTTGCCATCTTGAAATTGTTAATAACTGTATGTTTGATTTTAGGCCTTGTAAGTCAATTCTGATAGGATAGTGGAATGTGTGTGGTCCTGCTTTCTACTTCCTCTCCAACTCTATCTCCCTGTATCCTCACTGTTCAGCAACTGCAGCCACTCCCCACCCCTAACCTGGCTTCCAGGTCCCACCCAGCAGTCAATGCAGCCCTCGCTCTTGACAGAAGCCTAGGCACTAAGCATGGGAAGAGTGAAGACTGGGTAGTGTCTAGGGGCACAGATAATACTATTGTGTATCTGGTAGGCAGCTTGGCAGGGGCAAGCCTCTTTCCCACCCTGATCTACTGATGTGTCCCAACACAGAGGCTGCAGTCCCTTGGGGGTTGCCTATCTTCTGTGAGTAGAGACCCAGGCTGATAGGAAGGGGAAAATAACTTGCTCATGCCTGGCTGGGGCATGGGGCATCAGTTTACTGGCTGCTGGGAGGGGGATTCTGGCTGCTGTGAAGGTGGACTTGCAGGGGAAAGAGATGTGGGGGGATAAATTCTTGTATGTAGAGGGCTCTCAGGTAACTGTGATGGTCTGTACTGCCAGCTGAATATCTCCCTGCCTGAGGGAGTGGTACTTTAAATAGCAAATAGAAACACAGAGATGGGGAGAAAGACAGACAGTGGAAGAATGGAAAAAATTTTCTATTTTAATACCTTCAATGGCATGTCTTTCTTGATTTTTGAACAATGAGTCCTGCATTTTCATTTTGCACTGGACATCACAAATGAAGTAGCATGAACTGCTCTGTTGACAAAGTGGAGAGGACTACTATACCCACTATGTCTCCAAGGCTTTTCTGAGGTGCCTGGGATCTGCCCTGGACAAGCTTCCTGCAGTTGGAAGGCTGAGGGCTGGTTCTGGGAAACACTTTCCTGAAAGAGTAGATACTGGAATATGTAAAAGAAACTGTCTGAGGAATATATGACTTGGGTGAGACATTTCAACTACCTACTTCCCCATGCTGTCAACAGGCAGTGACTTATGCCCAATTTCCCAGTTATTTACTAAGCGAAGTCTGTGGCAGGTAGGCACACTGGAGACTTTCTTCTGTAGGTCTTTCATTGCAAAAAGATACCCTGAGAATGCAGAGGTTACAAGCCCCATCACCCCAGAGCCAACTTGCAGAGGTAGAGCTGAATAGAGCTCTCTTTGGAAGGCCAAGCCAGGATTACAGTAATTGCAGGCCGGCTGCCTGCTCTCTGGAGGCAGTGCTCAGCAAAGGCTGCCAGCTGGCCCTGCTAATTACCTGTCGCCCAGGAAGGGGAGGGAAACATGAGAAAAGACTGAAGAGTCCCAGACAGAAGGCAGTGGACTGTGGCAGGCTGGCATCTCCAGGATCCAGGCTGTCCAGCCGGTGCCATGGCAATAGCTTTACTGTTGCAGAGAATGACTTGGCATGTTTCTGCCTTGTTCCTCCCAAACAGCTCTCTTGTACAGGTCTACCTTGAGAGCAATGAACCTCTCTAGTCTAGAGTTTTCCCCCACGACATCACGGGAATTGCTGAGGATGAGTTTTTGGGCAGCAACTCAGAGAAGGCGAGAGAAAGAGGCTCTTTCTAGACTAGTGCTATCCAATAGAAATTTAATGTGAGCCAAAAATGTAATTTAAAATTTTCTAGTAGCCACATTTTTAAAAGTAAACAGAAATAGGTGAAATTAATTTTAATTATATATTTTATTTAACATGATATATCCAAAACATCATTTTAACATGTAATTAATATTTAAAGAGTATTTAGATATTTTACATTCTTTTCTTTGAATCAAGTTTTTAAAATTTAGTATATATTTTACACAGCGCATCTCAATCAAGATTAACATCAGGTGATTTTTTCTGACCACATTTGGGTTTTATATTCCAACTTCCAATTCTTCTTTTCTCTGGGTTTGACATTTGCTCTTCAAGCCTTGTAGGCTGAGGACCAGCAGCACTGACATCACCTGAGAGCTTTTTAGAAATGCAGACTCTCAGGCTCCAGCACTGAACTGCTGGATCAGAATATGCATTTCAACGAGTTCCCCAAGTAATTTGTATGCATAGTGAAGTTTGAAAAACACTTCCCCAGACCCCCCTCTCTTTACCTGCCCCTCCTGATTTTATTTGACCTTCAGTTCAATCTTGGGCTCCTTTGTCACCTGCATTCCCTTGTCCAACTACTGTCAAATGTAGATGACACCTGCATTCTCTGTACTGTCCCCAGGCTACAGAAAGTCAAGAGAGTGGAAATTTAACAACAACAACAACAACAACAACAACAGCAACAAATAAAACTGATAACTTGGCTACCATTTATGGAGCACTTACTATGAGCCAGCCTCCATGCCCAGCACTTCTCATGAATGATCTCACTAAATTCTCATCTACTTCAGGAGCTGGATGCATTGTGCTACCCATTTTACACATGAGGTTCAGAAAGTAACGTCCACACATAGCTCATTTCTGGTGGAGTAACGTCCACACATAGCTCATTTCTGGGTCTGCTTAATTGGAAAGCCTATAATCTTTGACTAGATTCAAATTCATATTGTTTTTGTTTGTATGTCTGTGGTGGTAGTGGAACTTACTCTTCCTCAAAAATCTTTTCATTTTGATTTGTTCATTCTTCATGGTCCTTTTCACCATGGCTGCTACATGCTTTGTTGTTCTTGAACCCCAGCCTCACCAACCTGAACTTCTGAAAATGCCTTCTTTCTCTCAGGGAAGTTCAAAACCATCATGCATGAATGACTTCAGCTTCCCTCTTCTCAATGTTAAAATGTCTGTGCATCTTTACTGCACCTTGACTTTGACTCTGTTTTACAGCTTTCCAAACAACCTCATGACTTTTGAATTGCAAGTTGGCTTCAGCTAGGAACTTTCCCATGGGGAAGGAGAAGCACTGTTCAGTCTACATTAGTATTCCAGAGGCTGCCTGGCAATTGGCACAAATTCACTTACTCTAAATTCATAACTTGGCATTCTGACATTCCCCAGACTCTTGGAGACTTGGTTAATAAGAGTCACTCTTCAAGCTGGGTCAACTCAGGATGCACATCCCCCAGAGATATTTGGATATACAAATCTGAAGATCCAGGTGATGCACCAAGTTATTTCTCACCATGAAGCTCCAGCTGAACAGTTCGCTTCTTTGCTGATAACCCTCGCCTTCTCCATCTCCCTCCCCCTCCCTTCTCTCTGCAACACAGGGCTCTCTGACAGGGCTCCTAAGGTAGAGTCTTGTATTTCATTGGTTGAGTAAATTAGTCTTGTGAGCTAGGTTTTAAAGTTCCTAAGATATAGGCCTTATCTCCTATATCCTGTATGAGCCACAGCCTTTAACACAACCTTTGGTGTAGTGAATGCATTGGAGGTGTGAATAAATGCCTGTCTGTATTTGGTTTCCCCAGAAGTGGTCCCTGAGATAGGATTAGTGTGAAGGTAGTTTATTTGAAAAGGAAGGCAAGACCAGTAGCAAGAGGGGATAAAGAGAGATAAGAAATAACAGTCAGTAAATGGCATGTTTTCTAGCCAGTTGCCCTTATGAGTTGCTTGAGCTTAGACCCACTGAAGAAACTCTCAGAGGCAGTGTAGAACATGTGCCTGAGCTACGTGGCCCAAAGTTGAGGGATTGGGGATTTTATACACCAAATCCTATTAGTAATTAGTTGAGGGCTGCTCACAGGAGGTTTCAGTAGCAAGATAAATCTTCCAGGCAAAGAAATAGAAGTGCTGGCATTTGGATATTAATCACCTTACTGAATTGGTAGGGAGTGGGTTCGGGATGCAGGTGGGTCCTGGCAGTGTCTGCCATAGTAGACTATACCCATGAGTTCCTTACCATTACCAAGTCAAGATGGATGAGTTTCCTCTTACCCTTTAACACCTTTAACAGGTTGTAAATGCTTTTTAAAATAATTTCTGGAGCTGATTTTAAACAGGTATCACTTATATTAAAAAGTTGGAATGAGCTGAGTCATGAGCAGTTGGCCCATATAGTAACTTGTGTCAGACTCTGACCCACAGATTCCTTTGGATGTATCCCTGAAAAGAAATGGCCCCAAATCCCTCTCCGTTGATTTCTGTTGGCTGGTTGGTAGGCATAGCAGTAAAATCAGACTTTGTGAGAATGTTGGGATCCTGTCCCTCCCCGATCCCATGTTTTCCAGCTTTACAGGCCAAGCCTGGCTGGGCAGACAACACACTTCAGCTCAAAATCACCAGCTTCAATCTGTTTCTTGGTATCTTTGTTTTGGAGGCAGAGCTGATGTTAGGGGAAAAGACTATCCCAGGAGAAAGAGGGTGGGAAAAGTTTTTTCTCATCTCTCTTGTAGGTTTCTCTCTCACTCTCTCTCTCTCTCTCTCTCTCTCTCTCTCTCTCTCTCTCTCTCTCTCTCTCTCTCTCTCCCTCTCATTTTTAGAAGGAGAATCATGGAGCAAGGTCAAGGACAGGAGAAATATGCAACTTGGCAGTAAAGGAGAGAATCAGCAGGAGGAGAGGGTCATGCTTTGGAATATTGAAACCTCATTTTGCCAAAATCAATCTAAATGGGTCTGTGTTTGGGTCAGCTTTCTTTCCAGAATGTTTATATTACTATCACCCTGTGGAAACACTCCTTGCCTGTGACACCTCAATCTTTTCAGAGTGCTACAAATCAAGAGGAAGAGGGAGAAAGGGGAGAAAGAGAGAGAGAGAGAGAGAGAGAGAGAGAGAGAGAGAGAGAGAGAGAAGGAGGAAAGAATGGAGGAAGAGAGAGAGAGGGAGAAGGGGAATGGTAGAGGGAGATAAAAGAGAGGTTAAAATTGAACTAAAGATTAAAAAGCAAACTTTGTAGATCCCTTTAAAACATAACGAGGCAGCAGTTTCATTGGTTTTCCACAGTGCCGTAGAGCTCCAGACCTTTGCTAGTTTATAGCTCTTTAGGAAAGCACTTCAGGAGAAAAAGATTCCTTTCTTAGAGTGAACTGTTCTATGTTGGATGAACCTCAAATTCCAAGGCAAAAAAGTAACTATGAGAAGAAGAGTGTTCACTGCAGAAAAATGGAGAATCCAATGCAAAACAAGGAGGCTCAGAGCATCTTTGTTTCAATGGTTTCTCAATTGTGTCCATTTAACCAAGCAAAGAGGCCTCTTCTCTTGGCTTTCTGAATTAAGGACTTAAAGGGAATTCATTTATTCATTTCTACACTCATTCATTTACTCATTCAACAAACGTTTATTAAGAATCTACTCTTACAGATTTAGTGGTGAATAAGAAAGCCAAGATTGTTACCTTCATGAAATTATATTCTAGTGGTGGTAAAAGATAAGCTGAGCAAATGTGGTAATTTCAGATTGTGACAAATGTAAAGGGGATGGAGTAGATGTTGACTGGTCAGGGTGGTACATTATATAGGATGGTGGTCTCATTATCTATTGCTGTATAACCAATCACCTCAAAACTTAATAATCAAAACATACATCGCTGCTCCATGGAGTATCACTTGAGGGATTCAGCTGAGGTTGGAGGATCAACTTCCAAGATGGCTCATACAAAAAGCTGGATGTCTGCTGAGAATTTTTGCTGGACTGTCACCCATGGGTTTCAGTTTCTTTCCACATGGCTGTTTGAGCTTCTTTACATCATGGTGGCTAAGGGTTACTACTACAAGATACAGAAAGTAGACTCAAAATTCCCAGAACTTCACTTTTGCTGCATTATACTATTCAAACAAGTTACTGAAGCCAGCCCAGAATTATGGGGAGGGGAATGGACTCCACATTGATCAGAAGGGCGTCTCTGAGGAGGTGATTTTGGAGCTAAAGCTTGAGGAATGATTAGGTACCAACAAGGTGAAGAGCTTTGAGAAGGACTTCCAAGCAAAAGAAATAGCAAATGCAAAGACTGTGAGGAGGAGCTGGTATGACTTGAAGGCTGGTGTGACTGGAGGAGCTTAGTGCCAGATGCAGTTGGAAAGATAGACAGTAACCACATGGCGTGGGCCATTAAGTGCAATGAGAAACCATTGAAGGATTTTAAGCAGGAGTGACATAATCTGATTTAGATTTTTTAAAGTTCACATGTGTGGAGGAGAGAGTGTTCTATGACGTGACTGCTGCTGGACCCTTGGGCTAGATCCAGCTAAATCTGGGCCAGAATGGAGGTTGCTTCTGTAAATCTAGAAGTTGATCCTTACCCACAGAGACTGTCCAGGCCTCGCCCTGCCCTTGTCAAGTATGTAAAGATATTTTCTTATATCCACCCTGCCCTGTCCTATGTAATTTCTTAGTGCCTATCAAGTGTTATGGAGGATATCCATGTAATCTTGCTGTAGCCCAAGATGCATCTCATATGTGAATTTCCTTAATAAACTCATGATGTATTACTGGAATCGTCAGCCTTTCTCTGGTCTCAGCCTGGTGAAATTTTCCCAGCACATTGACTATGTTATGGCTAGTGTCGCCATAACAAAATGCCACAGAATGGACAGTTTAAACAACAGAAACTTATTCTTTCACAATTCTGGAGGCTGCAAGTTTAAGATTGAGATGTCTGCAGGATTGGTTTCTCGAAGTCTCTCTCCTTAGCTTGCTGATGGGTACCTTCTTGCTGTGTCTTCACGTGGCCTTTCCTCTGTATCTCTTTGTATGTTCAAAATTCTTCATCTTACAAGGACACCAGTCAGATTAAATTAAGCCCCACTTTAATGGTCTCAGTTTAATTTAATCATAACTTTAAAGGCCCTGTCTCCAAATGCAGTCACATTCTGAGATACTGGGGATTAAGTCTCCAACATATGACTTTTAGAAGGATACAATTCAGTCCATAACACCTACTAAGAAGATACTGGATTTCCAGGCAGATCTAATAAGATGCTGTGAGATCAGGTACGTGGCTGCAGCAGTAAATCAGGCGAGAGGTGAAGATCGTTTGGAACAGGATGATATTAAAACAATGAAGTTATTCTAGATTAAAAATGCATGGTAAAACTGATATACTTGCTGTAGATTGCAAGTAGTGAGTAAAGGAAAAGAGGAATCAGGGATGACTCTGATATTTGTAGCCTGAACCCCTAAACAATGAAGATTTATGCAGCTGGGACCTCCTGTCTCCTATGTTATGTCTGGCTACACTTGAAGCCTTGGCTCTTTAAACAGTAATCCAACAGAGTCCCAAGTCCAGAAGCCAACCCCAAAGACCCTAATCCACGATCCCTATTGTGTACACCATCTTGCTCTTAGCAACTTACACCAGCTCTGAATATAAAAGGTGTAATGGGTTTAATTGTACTCCCAAAAAGATATGTTGAAATCCTAACCTTCTGTATCTCAGAATGTGTTCTCATCTAGAAATAGATTCTTTAGAGAAGTAAAGAAATGAGGTTATTAGGGTGGACCCAATTCAATATGACTGGTGTCTTTATAAAAAGGAAAAAATTAGACAAAGAGACAGACACACATAGAGTTAAAATGATGTGAAGACATACAATGAGAATGCCACGTGAAGACAGTTTGGAGTGATGCATTTATAAACCAAGGAATGTGTGAGAGTACTAGAAGCTAAGAAAGAGGTGTGAAATAGTCCCTTCTCTAGCACCTTTAAAGGGAGCGTGGCTCTGCCAACACCTTAATTTTGGACTTCTGGCTTCCAGAACTATATGACAACATATTTCTGTTGTTTTAAGCCACTCAATTTGTGGTACTTTGTTACGCAGCCTCGGCAACCTCATACACAGGGTAAACCAGAATGGCTGGGGAACTAACCAGGAGCAGCTTCTAGCTAAAGTCTGTTGGAGTTGGTAGATAAATAACCCAGCTTTATTGCTCCCTGTAGTTGGGGAAACTCTGAGATGTGGGTTAGACACCATTTCCCAGAGTTTCTCCAGCAAGATTAAGCTCCAGAGAGTAAGTGGCTTGATAACCCATTCCATTTTGCCTGCTTTTCCTTCTTGTCTAATTTCTCCACTTCTTCCCAGTGTTTATAGGATCTCCCAAATAATCAACTTACACATGAGTCCTTGTCTCAGGTCTACTTCTAGGGGAACCCAACCTGAGGTAGAAGTTGCCTATGGTCAGCTCACAAATCCTCTGATCAGATAAACTGGCTGCTACTTGAAAAGGCCGTCTTCCACAAGCCTCCTCCTGGCTCTTGAATATTTCTGCACTATCATGGAGGCAGGGGAGTGGATGAAGTGGTGCATAAAATGGCTCATCTATCTAAGGGAGTTAAAGAAAAAAAAATCCTCTTGTTATATCCTCCACTTTCCTCCATCTCTATCCCCAAGCAATCATCTACCCAAGGGTTGGGGGAGGGAATATTTGCCAATTACTGCCTTAATAGTTGAGTAATATTTGAAAACAGGAAATCATTAGTGTTTGTGGTGTTTGGGCTTTCTGAAGCTAGGTTTTACTGTGCTCAGAATGAGTTATACAAGAATAGAGAATAGATAAGTTATAGACCATATATTATTTAATTACTAGTGGGTGTAAGGTTGAGGAGATAGACCTGGAAGAATAACACCATCAAGATCTTATGGAGTGAAATTTCTCCAGCATGCACGCAAGACACAACTGTGGTAGCTTAAAACATGTCCACAAATTTTGACACTCGTTCCTTGAAAGGTAGAACCTAACTCCCCGTCCTTTAAGTGAGGCTGGACTTAGTGACTTACTTCTAACCAACAGATATGGTGGAATTAATGACGTATGACTTTTAAGAATAGATTGTCAAAGACTTTACAGTTTCTTCCTTTTTCTCTGAAGTCACTCATTTTGTGGGAAGGCAGGTGCCATGTCATGACACATCAATCTATGGTAAGAACTGAGGCCTCCTACCAACAGCCTCAGCCAAACCTTCAGATGACCATAGCCCCAGTCAACATGTACCACAACTACATGAAAGACTGAGCCAGACAAAACCCAGCTGAGCTACTCCCAAATTCCTGACCCAGAGAAATTGTAAGATGATAAATGTTTGTTGTTTAAAACCACTGAATTTTAGGGATAATTTGTTAAGCAGCAATAGGTAACTAATATAACTATCTACTATTTGATCCGTAGTGGAGGTGGGGAGGTAGAACAGGAAGAACTCATCATCAAGATTTTAGGGAGTGAAACTGCACGAGCACATGACATACAACAAAGATCAACATTCCACCTATGCTGGGTACCAAACCAAGGCACAACACGGGACAATTTACAATATACAGGATTCTCATGGAACCAGAATTTTCTACCTGAATGGCACTTCATAGAGCAGAAAATCTTCATTTAAAAAATATAGAGAAACATAGGTCAAGAGAAAATAGGTGATTTTTCTAAAGTTATCATATCCATTTAAGAAGGATCATGGTCTGACTTGGAGGCAATAGGCAAACTCTGAGAAGTTATGAATGCCAGGAATCTCCCAGTGGTCCAGGTGACAATCTTTCCTGCATGCCATCAATGTTGAGGGTTCACAGATATATCTGCAATTTCCAGAAAGCAAAACTGCCTGTGAAATTTCAATTCAGGATCGATATGTAAAACTGATTTAATTTTTGTTTAAGGAAAATTATTGGAATCTTTTCTTAAACAAACCATAAGTCCCCAAACACAGACAAAAAGTAAGCGTTGACTCATATTCAGCTACTTCTTGCAAACAATTGGCTTGCCATCTGACAATTCCAGACTTTGAAAGGAAGATTCTTGAATGTAAAGACTGACTGAGGAAGAATCTCTAAACTGGAAATGTCTTACAGTGGCTGCTCATCTATTGAGCATTTTCTTTGGCTCTTGAAAAGAGTCCTTTTCAGAAACAGTAATAAGGATTGGTCTTACTTTGTGGTGTCCTAGATAATTCCAGTTTTGTAAAGTCCCATGCCTTAAATGACCTACGGCAATTTTTTTTCAACAAGCAAATAGCTTTAATACCAACCAGATACCCAGAAATACTTCAGGAAGAAGTTTTTGTTAAAGGCCTACTCTCTTTTCTCTACCCATCAACATCTTTTTACAAATAGTAATAGGACTCAAGTTTCATAAACTTGGCTTATAAATACAACTCTGACTCAGTCAGTTACTGTCTTCCTCTCCTTTTCAACCAGGTACCACTCTCCCCTTTGTTTCATTCCAGCCATATTGACTTTTTTGTTGTTGTTGTTCCTAAAACAAGATGGGTTCTTTCCTACTACAGGGCTTTTGCATTTGCAGTTCTTTTTATCTGGAATGTTCTGATCTCCTGGCTCTTAGAATGCAGTTCAATGTTTCAACGTTTAAGCTTCAATTTAAATGTCCCAATCTCAGAGAAGCCTTCCTTGATGACTGTAGACATCCCTCCCCTTCCTATCTGTGATGGCCAATTTTATATGCCAACTTGGTCAGTCTAAAGTCCCCAGTTATTCAATAAAACACTAGGCTAGGTCTTGCTGGGAAGGTATTTTGGAGATGTGATTAGCGTCTATGATTAGTTTACTTTAATTAAAAAGAAGTTATCTTTCATAGTCTAAGTGGGTCTAATCAATCAGTTAAAAGGCCTTTGGAGCAGAACTGAGGTTTTCCTGGAGAAGAAATTCTGCCTGTGGACAGACAACAGCTTCAGTTTGTGCCTGAGAGTTCTAGCCTACTCCTCCTGAAAACCTGCCCTATGGGTTTTGGACTTACCTATTTGGCCCCCCAAATTGCTTAAACCAATTTCTTGCAATAACTCTCTTAATATAGATATCTTACTGGTTCTCTTTCTTTGGTGAAACCCTGAATGATACATCATCCCAATTACTCTTTATCTCCTTAGTGATAGGGTTGCCTAACTTAGGACATAAAAACATAGGGTGCAATTTTAGGAAGTACACCTACTTAAAAAAATGTGTGTGTGTTTTTTTTTAAATCTGCTATTTAAATTTAACTGGACATTCTATATTTGATCTGGGAACCCTACTTGTCACAATTTGAACTTATCTTGTTTATGGATTTGCATACTTATTTACTGTGTCTCCCCCATCTAGTCTGAAAGCTTAACGAGGGCATGGATCTTATATGTCAAGTTCATGGCTGTATCCCCACTTCCTGAAATAGTGCCTGGCACAGAGTGGATATTTAATAAATATGTCACCTGCACATTCATACTTTCTGCCTTGAAAGCTCCAAATCACTCTTCACAAATAGAAATAAGGTTTCTGTTCATAGGAGTTGAGTTTATGGTTCAAATGATAGTGTCAGAGCATGTGGTCTTCTCTTCAGTGGTTCCGTTTTCCATGTTGCTACCGTGTTTGCACAGGAAAGTGTTAGTGTGATTATTTGACTATTATAAGAGCTCTTGGCTCTTACTGTTATGTAAAACTGAGCAGAAAATGGGAAAACAAAAGTGCTGATAGCAGTGATGAGAGACTTATCTCATAAACTTGGTATAATCACAATGACGATTGAAATCACAAGGCATGCCAAATATGGCAAATCTTCAGGCTGAACAGAAGCTTATAGAATTCAGGCTGCTTGGTTGTTCAATTATGAAAGGAGAAAAGAGAACAATAATCAGAACACAATGGAATGCTAAAGCTCTGTCACTGAGAACTGGCTGAAAGTTGAATGAGGAACTTTTTCTTTCAAAGTCTGGAGGCAGAAACCACTTTTAACAAGTGAATCTATTGTTTGATTTGGGGCATTGGCCTTTTGTTCTGACTGCAATTTAAGCCTCAGCTCAAGTGCCACCTCTTTCCAAAAGACTTTTCAGATGTCCCGCAGTTCCACCTCCAAGAACCATTCTGTCTTTCTCTTCCCTGTTGTCCCAAGAGTATAGTGTTTGCAACCATTTAAAGCCCATGTTCTCATTGTCTCTTGTAATTGAGTTATCTGCTTATAACTCCATCTCCTCCTCTAGATAGCAAACTTCTTGAAAACAAGAAATTTTTTGTACACCTCACACACATACAAATACCCTAAAAAGAGCCTCGTGTATAGGAGATTCAGTTCTATGGTGAAAATTAATCTAGACTTGAAGTAGAAAGGCCTAGGTTTGAGTACCAGCTCTGCCCTTTGAAAATTGAGTGCCCTTTGCCAAGCCGTTATATTCTCCTCTGAGACACAATTTCTTCGTCTGTCAAATGGGCATACAAATACATATTAAGGGACCTAATGAAGATATCAGCAGAAACAGTGATCAGAAATGTTTCTTGAGTGAGTGTCTATGTGATCTGAAAATTTTCTCAAGAATTGGAAGAGAATACAAAGCTCAAGTTTATATTGGGTAAGAATGTCTCTGGATTCTGGTGGAGCATGCCTATCAATCTTACTCTAACTCCCTACAAAGTGGGATTAAAAATATCATGTTCCTGAAAGAATGATGTCCTCAATCCCTCTTGCCCCTAGCTGCAGTGCCTGAAATCTTCACCATTACAGTCTCTCTTCTGAGCCAAAGCATCCTGTCTACTGACTCTAGGCTGAAATCAATGGGCCTCCAGACAGTCTTGGTAGGTAATGTGGGGGTGAAGAAAAAGTATCAGGGCCCGAGGGCAAAGACTTCTGCCCTAGTTCTACGACATACCACCTATTTGATCCTCCCACATTCTTTTGTAATTCAACCCCTCTTAGCTTGTTTTCTCATTTATAAACCATGCATGGTAACTACACCTACCCTCACAGGGTTATGAAGGCATGGTTTCTCAACCTCAGCACCACTGACATTCTGGTCCTATAATTCTTTATTGTAGAGGGCTGTCCTATGCATTGTAGAATGTTTAGCAGCATTCTTGGCCAGTTGTGACAGCCAAAATTTCTCCAAATATTCCCTGGAGGACAAAATCACCTGTAGTTGAGAATCACTGCAGTAAATGTCAAACTCAATAATCCCTATGTGAGCCCAATGAAAATGTTAGTTATAATTATTTTCCCTTGATTCCAGGGATAATTAAATTTCCTTCTTCTGTAATTCTTTAGTACTTAAAAAATAGTAACAGCTAACAATGATTGAATGCTTTGTTATGTGGTGGGCTCTAGCATTTTCTCACTCTGCACATGAAAAAAATTAAGGCTCTGAGTATGTACATGGCATGTCTAAGATTATAGGAGCACATAAAAGAGGCAAGATTTGAGCTGATAACATATGACAGATTACTCTAAACCTGTGCTTTCAAACCGTTATCAGTTATCTCTAACTATGTAACAAATTACCACAATTTAGCAAATTAAAACAGCATGCATCTGTTGTCTCACAGTTTCTGTGAATAAGGAGTCTGGGAATGGCTTAGTGCAGTTCTCTGCAACATTGCAATCAAAGTTTTGGCCAGGGTCTCATTGGAATGCTTGACTGGGGAAAGATCCACTTTCATGCTCACATGGTTATTGTCAGGATCTAGTTCTTGGCAGATTGTCAGACAGAGAGCCTCAATCCTTTGCATGCTGTCAGCTAGTGGCACCGTCAGTTCCCTGCCATGTGGGTCTCACTGTAGGATAGCTCACAACATGACAATTTGCTTCATTAAAGCCAATAAAGGAGAGATTCTATTATCAAGTGGACATTACAAGTTTTTGTAATGTAATCATGGAAGTGATATATCATCATCTTTGCTCTATTCTATTGATTGGAAGCAAGTTTCTAGGCCAACCCACACTCAGGGAGTAGGAGGTCACACAGATGTACAAGTACCTGCAGGCAGGGATCATCAATGCCATCCTAGAGTCAGCCCACAATTCTGTGCTATTCTTCTGCCTGCTTAGCCCACTGAGTCACGATTAGTAGGACTGTTTCAGCTGTAATTGCCTTTCGTTTATTTGTTTTGTTTTGTTTTAGATTATCTTAATCTCTTCAGGCTGCTCTAACAAAATACCATAACCTGTGTGGCTTAAACAACACAATTCCAGATATGGGAAAGTCCAAGATCAAGGTTCCAGGTGATTCAGTTCTGGTGAGGGCCCTCCTACTGACTTGCAGGTGGCTGCCTTCTAATTGTGTCCTCATGTGTCAGTGAGAGAGACAGAGAGAGAGAGAGAGAGAGCTCTCTGGTGTTTCTTGTTATAAGGACAATACTTTCATCTTGAGCATCCCACCCTTGAGAGCTCACCTAAATATAATTATCTCCCAAAGGCTCCATTTTCAAATACCATTGCATTAGATATTAGGGCTTCAACATATGAATTTTGAAGAGACAAATTTAGCATAGATGAAACTTTGCCAAAAAAGATGGCTGATGCTTTTCAGAAAGAGGGATGATGATTTTTCTGGAGTAAATAACATTTTTATATACTTCCTCTGTAATTTAAACCAAGGCTTGGCACTGGTAGGTCCCAGAAACTGTAGGCAGGGTAAATGAAAAACATATTCATAGGAGCAGAAAAAAAGTTCCAAGAAATTGAAACCTAGGACAGGTAAACTTTAATGGAAATTGGAAAGACAATCTTAAACAAGGAAAACAGAAGTGTGTCTGGTTAGGCAATATAACATAGAAACATGCACTTTGGAGTTCAATAGACTAGACCATTGAGTCAGTATCTCCAAACAGCACTCTCACCTTACAAACAGGGATAATAATAGTAATACTTGTCTCAAAAAGTTATGAGGGCTGAAGAAGGTAATGAATGAGAGCTGCTAACATAGTATATGGCTAGATGGAAGTGGAGAAAATCTGTATTAGTTTACTTTGTTGCTAAAATAAATTGCCACAAAATTATGGGATTAAAACAATACAGATTTATTATTTTATAGCTCTGGAAATCAAAACACTGTGATAATGGCAGACTTGCATCCTTTCTGGGAGCTCTAGGGGAGAATTTTCTTACTTTTTCCAGCTTCTACAGGTCACCTGCATTTCTTGACGTGTGGTTCCTTCCTCCATCTTCAAAGCCATCAATGTAGCATCTTCTCTCTCACATCTGATTCCATCCTTACATCGTCTCTCTCTGATTCTGATGCTCCTGCCTCTCTTTTATAAGGACCCTTGCGAATACATTGGGCTAACCAGGATAATCCCCCCATCTCAAGATCCTTAACTTAATCATATTTGCAAAGCCCCTTTTACACTGTAAGGAAATATATTCACAGGTTCTTGGGATTCAAATACGAATATCTTTGGAGGGGGGCGTTATTCAACCTACAACAATCCATTCTTTGTCCCCAAAGTTTCATGTCCATCTCATATGCATTAACTCCATTCCAAGGTCCCCAAAATGCTCAACATCAACTCAAATCCAAAATCTTTTCTAAGTCTCATTAGCTCAAAAGTTTCAATCTCATCACCTATGTTATATAAATGAGGTGTGGATGAGGCTCTTGGTATGGTCCATCCAGGGGAACAATTCCTCTCCATCTGTGGACTTATGATACTAGCAAAAAATTTATCTATCCCTAGTGGGACAGACCCCACCAGATAATAGTTATAAACATTCCCATTCCATAAAGAGAGAAAAATGAAAGGAAAAAAAAGTCATTGATATGAAACAATTTCTAAATCCAACCAAGCAAACTCCATTTGATTTTAAGATCTGGCTCCCAGCTCTCTCCTAAGCCCTGGCTCTGCTCTCAAAGTCATTTTTTCTATTTCATGAAGGGTAGCAGTCATTTGCAGCTAAGTAATTTTATCAGCCTGTTTCCTGCCAGTAGAATTTTGGGAGTCTGATAGTCTACTTTGTTGTTGTTTTCTCTACCACTCTAAATCCAAGCTGGTAAAATTCTCAAGACTCTTGGATATCTCCTGTGTATGTCATAAGGATTCATTCCATTTGACCCTCAAGCTAAATCCATCCCATTATCTCTTTTTGTAAATAAAATTTTATTGGAATATAGGCACACCTGTTTGTTTATGTATTGTTGATAACTACTTTCATGATATAATGGCAGAGTGGAGTAATTGTGACAGACAGAGACAGTGTGGCTGGTAAAGCTGGAACTATTTAGTATGGCCCTTTACAGAAGAAGTTTGCTGACTGGAACAGAGTAGAAACTTAATAAGTAGCAACTTAAAAAATTACAGGTTTGAGTGGGTTACAAAAGGAGTGCCACATGTAGGTAGTAAATATTTCAGAGGTGTTGCAGGAGGTATGAGGAGGAAAGTGAGAAAAGGTGAGAACTGAAGGAAGAGGAGGTGATAGACTTCAAAAGTACACTTGATCTCTTGGTATATTGCTTTGGAAGACTGGGGCTAGGGTAATTAAGCAGCAAAGTTACAATGAAGAAAAATATTCAACCAAAGAAAGTAAGGAAAGAAATGCAAAGCAGGCTCAATTAAGACAGAAAGGTCCCACCTAGAGTGGTTCATGAGTCTCTTTATTTGCAGGGACCATGTTGCCTCCTTGTTATTCTCCCTCTGAAGAGAATTCTGCTGTGAACACATAACGGACAGCATTTGCTTAATTCTATGTGCCAGCATCATGTTCCTAATAAGCCTTCTCCCCTTCGCTTTTACTCAGTGGAAATAAGAACATGTCAAGGGTGAGGTTTTTTGTGTGGATTTGGGGCTTTCACAAAAAGACAACTTGATTAGCCTTATTTAAAATATGATTGCTCCTTGAATCCCTGTGCATAAATCAATTTCAGGTGATTCAGGCACCAGCTTGCCTGGTTTCCGGCTCAATGTTCTTTGGCCTAAACAAAGCAGGACAAATAAGAAGCAAAGACCCACTCAGGGTCCTAGACATTAATAGAAACTGATTTTCCCTTAAAAAGCAGCTCACTTTGGGAGTTGTAAGTAAGAAAAAAATAAGCCATTCAAAAGAGGCTTTGAGACCACTAACTGGAGCAGGCCTGGCTATTAGAATGGAACTGGTTTGGGGCTTGGGGTTTGGGGTTTGGGTGGAGATGGCATGTCAAATTTTGTGGTTACTCCCTAAACACACACAAGCTATTTCAATATCAGATTTGAATATGCTGCAACTCCCTTGGTCCTCACTCCACAGCCGTTTCTCTTCCACAAACAACTGAGAACCCAAGACAGTGCTAATAGACTTTCTGGGGTCAGCAGGCAATGCATTCTATTTCAGGAAATCAGACCAAATCAAAATCATTTCAAATGAAAAGTGCCACTGGACAAACAGAACAGCAAGTGCCTACCTCACACAAAACAGCCCAACCACAAAGCTCAGCTTTTCACATGTGGTGTGGACAGCAGAGTCACTGCCTTAGAACGTAGAGTTTTTCAATGGGATAAAAGTGTCCTAGTAAATAGGGCAGAGAGGATTTTTCCCCACACAGCCATCACAAGGCATTCTGATATGCTTATAATTGACAACAATCCAGAGGAGTAGAGGATCCTAAAAGTGATTTCAAATACTTTAGAACCCAGTTATTATATGGATTATTAATGGTGAGACTCAAATAATCATCAAATATAGTTTGAAAAATCTCCCTGCACTGGCCCCTAAACCCTCATGCTTCAGTAAAAACTTGAAACATGGGGCTTGTTGTAGTGGTATCTGACCTTATTTAGGAGATTGATTTCTAAATTTTCGCAAAGTTGAAAATAAGGTATGGTTAAAATCGATTTTGGAAAATCCCTACAAAGGCCCACAAGCCCAGCAAGACGCTCAACTATGTGAAGTTGGAACTCACACTCTCATGTGCCCATTGGGTGATGTGGGCTGAAGGAACAGCTGCACATTTGAAATTGTTATTCCCCTTTCTTGCTCTTTTTGCTGAGGATATGATATGGGGGCGATTTCGCTCTAGCCAAGTGTGTAGGTTATGTAACTTTACCTTAATCTGCTTCCCCAGGAGTGTTAGTCCCTCCTACAAACATGAAAAATACTAGTGCA
>NW_006440638.1:8681432-8695602 GCF_000325575.1 Pteropus alecto | reverse complement strand
TTGACCACCAGATTTTCCACTACCTGATAATAAAGATTCACCACTGTCTCATCAACCAAAATCACTACCCATATACCCTACCACTTTTCCTTTCTCTTTCTCTCCTAAATAGACTGACTTGGGTATTTGAAGATCAGTAAGCCTTCCCTCTGTTTCTCTCTTTCTCATTAACATTTCCAAATGCAGTGCTTGAAGCTACATATGAGAACAATGCCCTAAAATTTCAGACACCTCTAACGGGCTCCTTCCTATGCTGATGCAGGTATTTAAATATGGAATAAGCCATTTCCCAGGCACAACTTGTTTTCTAGAAGTTAGAAGGTCACAGGTGGTTAAATAGACTTTATTGTTCATACTCGTTTAGTTAAAAGTGCCAGATACCAACTCAAAGCTTAAGTAAAAATGAGGAAATTTTTTGACTCATGCAAATGAAAATTTGCACGTGGTACTGGCCTGGGATTCTAGTGATAAAAATGATAAGGCGTGCTCTTCTCTCTCTCTCTCTCTCTCTCTCCTCCTCTCTCCCTCCTTCTTTCTTTTCCCCTCTCTCTCCTCCTCTCTCTCCCTCTCCCCCTCTCCCCCTCTCCCTCCCTCTTTAAGTCTCAGTTGCTCTTTTCTCTGTGGATTGGGTTCATTCCCTCCTATGACAAGAGGACTCCATCCATGTATGGGAGTTGGATGAGCTGCATGCTTTACTCATATCATTCTATCTTTGCAACTTCAGAGGAAAGAGATTTTTCTTTTTTGATACCCATAGATGAATCCTAGAGAAAGATTTTGATAAGCTGTGCTGGTTCACATGCCTCCTCATCCCAATCACTGGGACTGGAGGAGTGGGACACTGTGGTTGGGAGACCTCGAACCCATGCTCACCTCTCTGGCCTGAAGGGGAGGACTAAGGAGTTTGGCAGCCTGGCAAGTACCATATCAAATTCTATGATGACAAGCAATTTCCCAAAAAAAGATGACTTGAGAATGCAGGTACAAATATAAAAGAGGAAGGAATGCTGAGGAAGAAACAGCAAATGTTCACCTCAGGGTATAAGAAAAGCAACATGAAAGTTTTTTCCATTCTACATTTAACCAAACATCTTAATGAACCTGTGGGTTCTGCTGACTTTACCAGTATTATTTATATTAACTTGCGACCAATCCATATCATTTTAGCGACCAGCTCCAAATAGTCATCGCTGAACAGAAATCTACAACTTAGAGAAGGCAGGGGAGCTATGTATCTCCAACTTCAATATCCACTCACTTCATAAGTAAGGTTTTGCAAGTTTTCTAATTGTAGTGGTTTACCCTTAAAACAAAAACAGAAACCCAATGCCATAATTGTTTGCTATACATGTAGCAATTTCTTTTGGCAGCTCCATGTACCACTTACATTATCCACCATCTACCACAGTATGGATTGAACATTTGCAGAGCAAGCATTCTGCCACAATTTTAGACAGCAAGTCATCAGCCAAAGGTCATGCTAGTCTTTGTTCTTTTCTCTTCCTCCCTCCCAGGAAGTGTGGTCCCTGGGTCAGCTGCATCTGTATCACCTGTGAACTTATTTGAAATGCAAATACTTGGATACCATCCCAAGCCAACTGAATCCCAAAAAGAGAGTGGAGGCAGCATTGACCTGTGTTTTAACAAGCCCTCCAGGTGATTCTGATGCTAAAATATGCAGAATTCTGCCTTATATAATTCTCTATTATCATACTGACCTCAGAATTTTGTGCTTATATACTTCCCTTTTTTTTTTTTTTTTTTGGTTTCCTGCTTACAAACTCCCCATTGCCTACATAATAAATTATACACCCAGTTTAGCCACTCAAAAAAGACCTTAGCAATACCATCTTCCAAACTTATTACCTATTAATGTGTTTACTGTTATGAATCTTATTTATTTATTGAGCACCAATAATGAGCCAAGTACTCTGCAAGGTCCCTAACATATATTGTGTATTTCTCAACTCAGGTTGCATAACAAACTAATCCTGGTGACAATTCTAGGGGGTGAATACCGTTAGAAAGCAGAGGAACTGTTGAGGGCTGAAGAATTGCTCTGTGGCTGAACAAGAGCAAAGATTTGTAGCCAGGTTAGAGGGGTACTGATTGCTAATCTAAGGAATCTGCACTAGATTCTTGCAACAGACTCTAGCAATGTCCTGCCCATATCCCATCAAATCCCTTTACCATTTCCATACCTGAGGTCAGGTGAAGGTGGGGGTATGGGACTCAGCAGGCACCTCTGGGTGAGCCAGTTCCCATTGCCCAAGGGCAATCCTCTGGAGAAAGTTTCAGATGGGAGCCTTCAGCTCTAAACAGTGCAGACAGCAGCTGGGGGATGGGAGGAAAAAAGACCTTGTGGAATCTGGGCAGGCATCCCAGCCTCTGCTATACTAGGGAGACTGCAGCTGCTGAGGCCCTGGAACTAAGGCAATGGAGATGTGGATCCACGTTGGGCTGAAGATATGGCTTTGAGATTCCTCCAAATACAGGGGATATTAACACTGCAAGTGGGTGAGATCACCTAGACAGAGCATGGAGAGTTCAAAGGAAGAGGCCAGAATACAGAGATTGAAAGAAATCTGAATTAAGATCAGTGTGCCTGAACCTATTCAATTAGGCTGCTCTTGTCACTAGATAATTGTCACCCAGAGTGAAAGCTAGCGCCTTGAGGAGTTTCGATAAAACTTGCCCCCAAGTCTCCAATATCTTCCCCGCCACCACCACAAAAAAAAAAAAAAAATCTTTAGGGACTGAAAAAAGAGTCCTACCTCCTACATGGCTGAGGTTCATTTTAATAGGGGACTTTTAAGAGATGCAAAGCCTTTACTCAAAAAAATGTGTCTAGTGTTGGTTCAGAGCTCAAGCTCTGGGATTTGACTCTCGAATTTGGATTTTGACTCTACTACTTATTTAACGGAGAGACCCTGACCAAATTACTTACTTTTTTAAGCCTCAATTTTCTCCTCTGTCAAATGGGAATAACAGTATCTATCTAAAAGAGCTGTTAAGAAAATATAATGAGATGCTAAATGTAAAGTGCTTAGGACAATGCTGCATTTTTAGTAAGTGCTCTGTCAATGATTGCCACATTTGGTCACTTACTGTGACCAGTGGGGGTGGAATGGGGTGGTATTTGTGGTCAGGTGAGACTCTTAAGTCACCTCTGAAGTACTGAAAGAAAAAAACATGAGCTTTGGAGACAAAATAAGTTCTAATTCTGGCCATGCCACCTACTAACTCTAAGAGTGTGTGCCTCAGTTGTCTCTTTTGTAAAACAGGGATGTAAATAGTACCTATCAATCTCATGGGGATTGTTACATGGGTTTAAGTAATGCATATAATATTCTTAAAATGGTGCCTGACACTAGATGAGTGCTTGAGAAATGTTTATTATAATGATAATTAGCTCTTCTGTCCCTCCTAATCTGACCTAGCAAGGGCCAGCCTCCCAAAGCACATAGCTCCATTCATTATGTTAGGATTCC
Organism: Pteropus alecto; assembly: GCF_000325575.1. Classification (NCBI taxonomy): domain Eukaryota; kingdom Metazoa; phylum Chordata; class Mammalia; order Chiroptera; family Pteropodidae; genus Pteropus; species Pteropus alecto. The sequence continues at coordinate 8,692,111 of NW_006440638.1, read as the reverse complement.
CAAAAGCAACAGTCAATGGAGATGTTATACTAGGCAGACTGGAAGATGACTAGAGAAAAAAATAACTATGGCAGTTGTTGCACAACTAGCTTGAATCTCTGTCTGCAGGAGCCCATCTTTATCAAACAGTCTTTTGAGAAACCGCAGAGCTCTCAGTTGAGAGTCAAGCATTGACTTACATTTTAGAGTAAACCACATAAACTGAAGGACCCATGAAATCCAGTCTCTGGGCAATATCCTGTCCAAAGAAATACAGAGACTGTCAGTGCTGAGCTGATCAAGGGAAGGCTTTGATGGTGAGATGCCCAGTTGAAAGGATGCACGAGGAGCCGACATGAGAATGAAATGGCAGGCACCAACTTTATTGCAGGAAGAGCGCGCTTCTGTGCTAGGGGACTGCATGGGCATTATATATGTCAGAGAACAATAGTGGCACTCTGCCACACATCTATAATAAACAATAAGCTGAGTCATACTTATATAAGTTAGGCGCAGGCACCCTACTACATTAACGTAACATTTTAAATCTGGAGTCCTATCCCTAGCTGCGAGCCTGGATCACCGCCAGACCTGGGACCCACACTTCACCTCTACAGGGTAGCAGCATGGGATCTAGCCTGGAGGGCGCTACCTTGGGCCCGCAATCCACAACAACAATACAAAGAACAACAAAATACTACCAGGCTACAGGTAACAAGGGCTAAGATGGCTACTGTCCACCACCAGGAGGACCCCAAGGTATTCCATCATGTTGCCAAGGGGTCTTCTCCTAGGGCATGGATGGCTTGGACTTCAGCATCCATTTCCTGGAGAGCTGCCTATGCCTGCTCAGCATGATCAGGAATGTAAACACAGCATTCTACATGGAGTAGGGCACAGGTGCCACCCTGGGTAGCAGTTAGGAGATTAAGGGCCATGTGGCTTTGCAGTACTTTCTGCGTTTACGTGGTTTGTCCATTAAAAGAGTTACAGCCTGATACGTAGTGTTCAATGCCTGTGTGGTATGCTGGGCTAAAGCTTCTACCTGCAGTTCTACATCTATGGATCCCACCCCTGGAATGAATAATACCTGGGGGTAGAACCACCATGCTACCTGTTTCTGCTAGTGCCAGCAGTGATATACAGGATCCCAATTGCGATGCAAATGGAGTAAAGTAGATAATAAGTGTCCAGCTAAATAAGGATGTCCCCAGGTACAATGGCCAGTCCAATGAACAAGCAAGTAGGGCCAGATGTAGTACCCGCAGATCCAGAGATACCCTGCAGGTAGCCAGTCGGTAGGCTCTGTACCGACATAATGTTGTCCATTACACCAGACCTTGGAAATATTAGCAAGGGTGGTGTTAGCACACAGCTCAGGGGGTAGCCGCCTCATAATACAGTTGGGCACAGATCTTACTTCCTCTGTGCAGTGAGGGGCATGCTCCCACAGTTCCACATGTTCTCCCTCCAGCCATCCTCACACACTGGAAATGGCATAGCCTAAGAGGGGCGAGGAATTGCAATGATCATGGCAGAGCAGCACGTTCACGGCCTGCCATTGCAGGTCCCATTCAGGTATGGTGTTCCAGGTACACAGCCAGGTCCAATTCTCAGCGGTCGCCGGAGTGATGTGCCACGGCAGTCCCTTGGCTGCTTCCACTGGTAGTTCAGTACACACTCCGCAGTGGGAAACATTGTGGACAGCAGCAAACACGTGAGCCCAAGACATGACACTGTTCCCTGTTGTCAGCCTGGGCGATAGGATAGAGCAGACAAAGGGACCGTTAGGGGCAAGTCCCGTCCTTCCGGGAGGACACAGGCTACCTGCCCATCTTGAGGTAGAAGGGTGGCCGGGAGAGGAGCTGTCCCTGGCCTGTGGTACCAGATAGTTTCTCCAAGGGTAGCAGGCCAGGAGGTTTCCACCATTGTCACATATAAAGAGAAATGGGCCAGAGGCTAAGGACAAAACTCCTCATTAACAGTGAACTCTCTGCAGTCATTGGGACTGACACTCACAGGGGCATGGGCCAGATGCAAATCCAAGGTTCTAATTGCAACCCACTGCATAAGCCCTGTCCTCGGAACTCCACCAGGGCCAACCACAGCTCTTTTGTTACCTGTATAGTTCAGGGCCATGACCAGGTGGCCTGTTTAGCTGCTGCCAAAGGTTCTGGGGCTGGCAAGAGTAAAGCTCCCTGGTAGGCTTGGGACAAGAACTGTTTAGCAGCAGTGCCCAGGCACACTTTGATAGCCAGCGGCAAGCCTGCTACAACCCTGTCAAGGGAAGACAACCCCCTTCACCAGGGCTGCTCATTCAGAGGCGTATAGCCTGTAGGAGGTTAGTATACCAATGGCACCAGACCGGGCCCGAGGCATGCAGTTTGTCTTTTAGCAAGTTGTTGAACTGCTCTACCATTCCAGTTGCCTGTGGGTGATACGGAACATGTAACTGCCACTGCACATTATTGATGCGGGCCCAGGTTTGCACCTCCTGTCCAGTAAAATGAGTACTGGAGATTAATAAGGGCCGGCCATAGGCCGCTGCGAGGTGCTCCAAAGCAGTCACAGTATGGCGTTGATGAGCAGCTTCTACTGGCCATGCAAACTCTAGACTTGTAGCCATGTCCACACCTGTGAACATATAGCGGTGTCCCCAGTTTGTGGGCAAAGGCCCTATGTAGTCCACTTGCCATTCTTGGAGTGGCTTAGCCCCGTGGGGCACCGCCCCCAGGGTATTCTTTACCCACCGTCTCTCTGAGTGCTGCTCAGCTCTCCAGGGGTGTTGTGACACGGCAACTTGTGCTTGTGCCTGGGTCAATGATAGCCTCCAACGCTTTGCTCCCTGTTCCATGGTATGGGCCCCTAGATGCCTTAGTTTGCGTGGAGCCAGGGGCCAATGTCTGCTGGAACTGGTGGTACACAGGCGGAGCAGACTTGTGCCAGCGCATCTATCTGCTGCATCATTGGCCAGGGACATGGTATATGGTGGCCCCCTGCTGAAGACTCCACTTCTAGAGGTCTTCCCACAATCCCTGGCCCCATAGGGGACAGTGGCCTATCATCCACTTCTGGGCAGCCCATCGGGACAGCCACAGAGTTAGACCACGATACACAGCCCAACTGTCAGTGCAGATATGCACTGGGCCAGATTCACTCATGAGGATCAACCACATAGTGTGAAGCTCTGCCTGTTGGTTGGATTGCCTAGTGCCATTCTCATACTAGAAGGTTTCTGTAGATAGCTGTAATGCCACGGCAGCCTACGACATGAGCCATCTGTGTGCCAGGTGTCCTCAGGGATGAGAGCCCAGCCCTCTACATAGGGACTTGGTACATCCCCTATCTCAGCAGGTTCCGCCAGGAGCTCTGCTTGAAACTGCACTGGTCTTAGTAGGGAGTGCAGTTGACCTGACATGGGGCTTGCAGAGAACTGCACCTGCTGTTCCAGGTACTCCCCCACTTGGTCAGTGTAGGGATCTGTGCAATTCCCATGTGAGGAGTATTCACCCAAGACCTCAGCCACTTCTCCATTAGGATTAGGACAAGTGATGGCCTCACTGGCCAGAAGGACTGCATATATGGCAGCCAGTTGCTTCTCTATCAGAGAATACTGCACTTCTGTGCCTTTCCATATCTGGGACCAGAAGCCTATTGGCACCTTCTTGGAACTGTGCTTCTGCTACAAGTCCCATCCAAACCCTGCATCATCCACCTGCAACATAAGTAGGAATGAGAGGGCTGGATCTCCTATGTGTAGAGTCTGGGTTTGTACTACAGCTTCCTTTGTAGCCTTAAAGGCCTCTTCTATCTCGGGGGTCCAATCCCATTGGGCATCCCGTCACACTAGACGGTGCAGGGGTTGCATCAAGGAGACTAAATGAGGAATCAACACTCTCCCAAACTCCAGCAGTCCCAAATAGGTTTGGAGCAGCTTTACAGTCTCAGGTCGGGGATATATGTCTGTATCTTATCGATCACTGCCTCTGGCATTACTTTTGTCTTACCTGACCAGATGACTCCAAGAATTTGACAGAGAACCCAGGTCCCTGGACCTTGTCCTCCCTGGACTGCCCGACCCCGGTTGGCAAGAGCTTCTCACAGACTGATTGCCGCTGCTTCTAGTTCTGTAAGAGAGTCAGAGGTTAGCATTATATCATCAGTGTAATGATACAAGTGTACTGCGGGTGGCTGTTTCCATGTGGCTAAATTTTGAGCCACGAGACCATGGCACAAGCCAGGGCTGTGCAGATAGCCCTGGGGAAGGATGAGGAATGTTCACTGTTGCTCTTCCCAGGTGAAGGCAAACCGTTCTTGACTTTCTGGGGCTATGGCAATAGAGAAAAAGGTATTTGCCAAGTCCACCACATAATGGTATCTTCCAAGTTCATGTGACAACTGGTCCATGATGTCCCTGACGTTTGGTTTGGCAGCATGCAGGGGTGGCATAACCTTATTCAACTCCTGATAGTCAACTGTCATGCGCCAGGAGCTGGTCAGGCTTCTTCACTGGCCACATGTGGGAGTTGCACTGGGTATGAGTAGAACGAATGACCCTGGCTTCTTCCACCTTCAGAATGGTGCATCCTACTGCTTTGTATTCATTACCTGGGGCAACACCAACAGAGCATGGTGTGGATGTGTCTGGATAATAGTTTTCACCACCTGGATATGAAGGTGAAATTCACCAGCAGTGGTATTCACAGTCAAGCTTCGCAAAACATCAATCCCCAAAATGTACCCCTGTATGGAGGATATGTACACTTGCTATGTCTGAGGAGGCAAGCTGCCAATATTCAATGTCACAGGAACCTGCCATAAGTGAATGATTAGACTCCCATAGCCTTCTGTGGTTGTAGTGGGCCCGGAAAACTTGCCCAGATTCCCATAAAGCAGGGTGCTGTCAGCAGCTGTGTCCAGAAGGGCTAATACCCTCTGCACATTGTGGGGGAACCAATGTATAGTCAGTTCCACAGGTGGCCTCAGGTCAACCAGCTCCCTCACCAACTGGATGTCCCTGCCGAATAGTCCTAATCAGGGAGATAATCGACCAGTCACACTTCACAGGTTGTGGCTTTCCCGGGAATAGGAGTGAATTGCTGGTCAGGGCACAGCTGATTCCGCAGTGCCAGCAGCACTTCATTAGGTTGCTGCTTAATCTTTTCTGCAGTGACCCCTGTGGCAAGGAGATCAAGCCACATTTGCTGGGGGCTCACTTTCACTGCTGATTGGGCTGGAAGCTGCCCTGCCCCTCCTTTTCGACCACACCTCCATCCGTGCACTGGCCGGTTTGGGAGTGCAGGGGCTGGTACAGCACGCACTTGGGTGGAACGCTCCTTGCATTTCACTTCCACATCCCCCAACCTTGCCATGGCAGATGTTACCTTGTGGATCTGCCTATCCATGTAAGGGGCCAGCAGCACTGCTATGTTTCCAAAAGTACCAGCTGGGCCAGAGGTCAAGATCAAGTCCTTCATATGGGTTGTAAATACTCCCTCATCGGGGCTAATGTACTGGGCACGAAACATCATCTGTCACATGCCCCTTTCTCAAATTATCTGGACCAGATCTAAGTAAGGGGTCCATCTGCTCATTGTCTCTGGCACCAATCCCTAGTCAGCCCACACTGTCCGTGCAGCTGACATGAGCCAGTTAATGAGGGAGTAGTTGCTGGCACCCCAGGCCGGGTGCACCACATTCTGGAGATGCTGCCTGAGGGATGGTATCACCATTACGGAGGCCAGCTGAGCCATCTCTTCTGGAGGTAATTCAGTCTTTTCAGCCCTGTCATCCCACAGCTGCAGCAGCCACCCTGGAACCAGCTCCCCAGCTCTCTGCCGTACCTGTTTTGTCAAGGGGTATAGTGGATCAAGGTGGCATGCTTTTTAGCCTGAGGGGCACCGCAAGCTTGCCCCCCACCCAAGGGCCAATGTCTGCGCCTGTTGCGGTATCGCTGGCGGGCTCCCAGACCAGGACGATGGCAGCGGCCCATCAAGGCTCTGCATCATGTGTTCTGTTGCCGCCAGTGCCTTTCCAACCCTTCTTCCTGACGTTGCAGTTGTTGCACCCACTGAGCCTGGTCCTGAACCTCCAGGCTGGCCTGCCGCAGCACTGCCAGGAACATCCAGGCCACCCGACCCGCTGCCTTCTGGTGCGCGGTAGGGACATTCCGCTCCAGCAACTCCAGGGCTTTCTGAACATCCTCTGGATGTGGCTTCTCTCCATCCCAATCCTCCGGGGACGTGGCCACGGGATACTACTGGGAGGCAGAGGGCTACATGTCCTCCACCCAGGTCTCCTCCACTCGGGGACTGTCCGGAACTCTTGGGGCTGTACTCTCCTCATCCTGCCAGCTATGCCAGCGCCGAGCTGATCAAGAAGGGAAGGTTTCTATGGTGAGACGCCCAGTAGAAAGAATGCACGAGCTGCTAACATGAGAATGAAAAGGCAGGCATCAACTTTATTGCAGGAAGCGTGCACTTCTGTGCTAGGGGACAGCATAGGCTTTATATATGTCAGAGAACAATAGTGACATTCTGCCACACAAGTGTAATAAACACTAAGCTGAGTAGGGGACAGCATAGGCTTTATATATGTCAGAGAACAATAGTGACATTCTGCCACACAAGTGTAATAAACATTAAGCTGAGTCATACTTACATAAGTTAGGTGCAGGTGCCCTACTACATTAATGTAACATTTTAAATCTGGAGTTCTATCCCTAGCCATGAGCCTGCATCACAGCCAGACCTGGGACCCACAGAGACACAGCCAAAAGTAGTCTCTCAAAACAAGATTGCAGGGGCTCCCACTCACAACCTACTGCAGCTTCTCTGCCCCTTTTCCCATATCTGGAAGCTGCTCTAGAAACTTTGACTTTTCCCAATTCTTCATTCTCAACCTTCTAATACAAATTCCACTGACACCCAAGCTTCAGGATCTTTGAAGCCCTATCGCCCTTCTTTCCAATTTTCCAGACATCCTTCTACAGCACAAAATGTTGGGATGGGTTTGGCAGAACGGATTCGCAGCAGGGGGCCAAGGGGAGGAGGAACTGCTGGTGAAGACAAAATCCCCCTTAGCTATAAGGGTACAGTGGGGCGAGGGGAGGTGAGAGACAGGTGCTATGGTCTTAAACCACTCTCTGTCTCAGGGCAGCTACTGGACAGGCCTTTCTTAAGTTACCCACATAGGCCAATGTTTTCCTGCCTCAACCTTTGCTTATGTAGCTCCCTTTGGCTCGCACTCTTGCCCTTAGTTGGTTACCTCTCAGTCTTTGTTTCCACACAAATGTCTTCTCTTCAGGGAAGCCTTTGCAAAATTAACTTATTCAAGTGTCCATCCCTCTCCCAATTCTATTTTCAGCCACTGGGGTTTGTTTTTTTTCTTTATAGCATTTACCATAATTTGTGATCATTTAATTTGTTAATTTGCTTCAATTTTTTTTCCAGTCAGCCTCTATAGAATACAAGCTCCACATCAGAGCCAGGTACTAAGTAGGATTCTCAATAAATAGTTATAAATATAAATGAATAAATGAAGAAGTGCTCTAAGTCTTCAACTCACTAGCAGCTGTGTGACCTCAGAAAAATCACTTAACCACTCTGGGCTTTATTTCCCCTTAACTTCCTCCTGACTTCCTCCTGAGATAGTCATGAGAACCAACCTCATAAAACAATCACAAAACAACTTCGAAATTCAAAGTATTACTATTTAACAATATCAACTGAGCCTCAACAGCTGAAATATTGTAAAGATTTAAACAGCATCCAATAACATATGTTGATATATAGTAGGAAGCATTTTGTTGGTTCAGTCTCTCATGTTGCTTTTTCACTCTTTCACCTGCTCCTATATCCTGGTAATGTGGGAGGAGAGCACCCAAAGGATTATGTAAGTAAATAAATGATCTGTTTGCGGAAGGCTGGCCCTCACCTCCTGTCAGCTGGCAAAGTGGCTGTTGAAATGGAGTACAGCTTTCTAGCAGGCAAATGCCATCACTTCCCACTGCTGGTGTGGCCTACCATTATCTAGATTGCACTGCATTATCATCCTGCTGGCAGCGACCACACATCCCCTGGAGGTAAGGAAACATCCCCTGGCCTTTCCCAAAAGAAGAAAGGGTTTTGTTGAAGGGACTGAATTCTTCCATCTTGCAAAGAAAAACAATCTACACCCCCAGCCTCATGACACTGTAGAGTGGCTATTATTTAGCTGACAAAATGCCCACTTTTCATATTTGTACCTAGAGTAACAAATCAGTCACATCTAGTTGCCGAGCTCTTTTTGCATCATGATTTTTAGGGAGTGTGTTCCTACTGCCTTGGCAGGAACTGGTGGGGAGGGTGGGGATCAGAGTAACTCCCCTGCATTCTGTTGTAGCAGTTGAAACAATCATGCTTCTCATATTTCTCCTTTTCTCACAACGCATTTATGTTCCACCCACAAACTGTGCTTATCCAAGGCTGAGGAAGATATAGCCATGTTCTCGATTTTTAAAAAAATGAACAGAAAATAATCTAGATATACTTCCTCATGTATCCAGCTAAATGTATCTCAGTTTTGTCCTATCCAAGGAGGTAGCATTGTCCGTATTGCCTGTAGCACCCAAAGGAAAAAGATCATGGGTGATTACCACCCCTTTCCAGAGTGTTCTAAAGCAATACTGTCCAATAGAACTTTCCGAAGCAATAGAAATAGGCTATATCTGTACTGTCCAATATGGTAGCAACTAGCCACACTTGAATTTGAGCACTGGAAATGTGGCTAGTGCAACTGAGGAGCTGATTTTTTAATTTAATTTAAATCTGAGAAGTTGCATATTGTTAACGGTTACAATATTGGACAGCGCGGTTCTAGAGGAGTGCTTTTCAAACCTAATGTGGACAGAAATCGCCTTACTAAAATGAAGAGTCTGAATCAGGAAATCTAGGATGGGGCCTGAGACTCTGCATTTCTAACATGCTCCCAGGGATGCTGGTGCTGCTGGTCACTGATCCAGCTTTTGAGTGAGGGCCTGTGATTCTCAAACTTGATTCCACATTTAGCTTCTCTGGGGACCTTTAAAATGTACTAGAGGTTGATATAATGGTCAGAGTGTGATCTGGACATGGAGACATTTAAAAAGCTCCTCAGGTGATTCTAGATGGGCAGCTAAGGTTGAGAACAACTGATACTGCACCACAAATGACCTGGCTAATGCCTTTTAATATAACCCATCATCCCAGAGAACAGAGCAGTAGCTTTATAATAACCTCTGAAGGGATCTTATTGATACATACCCAAGCCTTTAGGGAATTTAGACTGATTTTGGCCATCCTGACTAAAACGTGAAACACATTTTTGACAGCCAACCCAATTAGAGCAGGTGTGACTCTGAAGAGCCAGATAAGGTTGGCAGTGTAGAGCTGGGATCACCCTGGGAGATAGCAGCCTGTATCTGCCTGCTCCTCCCTGGCCCCCAACTGGGATTCTGTCACTCCAAGGCCTCACAGGTTCAAGTCTACCCTACTCTTTCTACTAAAGTCAAAAGGCTATAGTAATTCAGGCTCTAGAATCAAAATACCTGGATTTGAATTTTTAATTCTGCTGCCCATTAGATCTGTGATTTGTACAAGTTACCTCAACTACTCAGGCCTTGATTTTTCCCATCTCTAAAATGGGGACAACTATAATACCTTCCTCCCAGAGTTGTATGAAGATTAGAATAGTTTCCAGCAGTTCTAATTGTCAGCTGTTATTATGACTCCATCACATTTCTGTCCTATGCTCTGTGTTTAAATCTCACCGAACTCCTTTTAGTCCCTTATGCCCACAATGCTTCCATTCATTCCAGGTCCTTTGCTTGTGCTTGTGTTTCTTGCATGGAATCAGTCCCTTCTCTTTTAGGCCTAGTTAATGCCTCCTGCTCAGGCCAATGGTCACTTTTCTGCGAAGTCTTTTGTCTCCAGTCCTTCTCAGCTCAATGCTTATTAGCTCTTGGTATGGTTTGTTCATTCAATAAACAACATCTGAGCACCAACTATGTGCCATATACTGTTCTCAGCTCCGAAAATGCTGCAGAGAACTAAAAAAACTTAAAACAAAAGGAAAGAAAAATTCTTATTTTCATGAAGTTTACAACTTGTGATAGTCTGAACACAGAAAAGAAAACAAGAGAAAAAGGAGTGTGGGTGGCCATGGAGGTCCTCCAGGAAGATCAATGATTGTCCTCTATACCTGGAGGAGGTTTGAGCAAACCATGTAGATATTTGAGGTAAAAGTATTGCAAGCAAATAGAATAGCAAGTACAAAGACAAAACTGCCTTTGTGAATGTTTTGTGAATTATTAGATTAATCTCTAACATGTAACATTAATTATAATCTCCATGGCAGGGGTGGTGGGGGGGTGGGAATCACACATTTTTGTTCTCAGTACCTGCCTATTTGGCATGTAGTTGGCCCTCATTCACTATGTGTTGAATAAATGCACTCATAGTTTTCCAGAATTTCTGGATAATGTGTATTGTGGGACAGGGGAGGAGAAGTGGTTATGTAATCGCTGAAAAATCTGCTGCCATTTTCACTCCCTCTTACCTGTTGAAAATAACTGTGGGGAGAAAAATCTCTTGAAATGTAGCACTATTTTTTTTCCTTCCTTTAAATGATATTCCTTCTACTCGGCCAGAGGGATCTATCACTCTGAAGGGGATTAGGATTGT
>NW_006440638.1:8669451-8681418 GCF_000325575.1 Pteropus alecto | reverse complement strand
AATACAGAGAAAAAGAGCTGATGCTCAGATTTTAACTCCCAAAATAGGCACTTGAAACCCATTTTCGAGACTTCAAGTCATGAGAGGCAAAGCTTCTGATATACAAAACTGGTGTTTGTGTAAGGAAACATTTAATAGCTCTCTAGAAATATTTTTTCTTCTTTCTCCAAATCAAAAGGCAAAGCTGTAAAGAAGAGGGAATACATTTATCTGCAAGAAATAGATTCAAAAGCAAGTAGACATGGGGAAGGACCCAAATTGGTTGGGAGGGAGGAGAGATGAGGAGCTGGAGCAGGTGGGGCCAACAGAGCCTACAGAGCAACTCAAGGACAAGTCTTTCAGCCTTGAGAGGTAGCCTAGCCCATTGTGTCAATCAGGGTACCCACAAATTGTTTGACTCTTTAGTGAGAAGACTGTTAACAAAAGTGTGAGCAGGGTGAAAGGAACTATTAAGGGAGGTGGAGATACCCTGAGACTAGTAACCCCAGGAGGCCCTTATGTTCTTCAGCGTGAAGGGGCAAGAAAGGCCAGTGTTTCTGATCCCAGGGAGGGCTGGCACCCAGGAGGAGCTGAGGGACACCAGGCCTACCGCCTGAGCACTTGTGTGGAGGCAGGAAGGAGCAGAGCAGAAAAGACCCACCTTCCTCTCCTTCCTCCTCTGAACCCCTGCTGGTGCCTCTTCTTGGCTCAAGTACCTATTGCCTAGCAGCTGTTTTGGGGGACTATGTACTGCACCCCTGGGCCCTCTGCTGAACTCAGACACAGCCACAGTGAAATTCCTCATATCCCACCTGCAGTGTATCGACTTTCTGCCCAGGGTCCTTTCTGAAGGTGAGGAGCCCTCTCAGACAGTGCAGAAGTGAAGCCGAAGATTACGGGGCATTCAGAGCAGGTCATGGACAAGTGCCTCAAATGGTCAGTTCCTAGGACACATCTTGGACCCTTCTTAGAGGTCCCAGAACAATCTTTGGTTTTGACAACACCCCCTTATATTGACTTTCTCTCCTTCCCTGTTTCTTCACTCCAGAGTCCTGCGACCAGCTCTGCCACAGATTGGGTTCTCTGGAGGCAGATTCCGAAGTGGAATTTGGGGTGCAAGATAAGGCAATCAATATCTGTGAAAGGAAGAAGAAGAAGCAGGTTTGGGCAGAGGGGTAAACTGAGACATGATGCGGAATCAACAAAGCCTCGGGAAACTCAGCGAGGAGCTTGTAGCAAATCCTGGGTGTCTCCTGTGGGGCTGAATGGCCATCCCCACCTCGTTCAGTCTCTGGGTGTCGGTGACATGAGGATGCTATCTGCCTGGGAAGGGCAGGCATGACCTCAGGCAACACAGAAGCTCTTGCTTTGCAGCAGGGGCAATCCATCCTTTCCTGAAGTGGGGATCTGAATGGTCATTTTCATGCATGTCACAACCTTCAAGAAACTAGCAGTACTCAAGTCTTGACCTGAGGCTCCGCTTTTGGAGAAGCCCAAACAAAGACAGTGGGTGAGGCACTACTGGGGTCAGCCTCCGGGGCACTGAGCAGGAGAAGAAGTGCAGAGAACAACTTTGGGGGTGGGAGACCAGCACGTCCATCCAGCTCATAACCAGTGCTGAGGAGCCCAGAGAAGTCCCTTCTCTTGGACTGAGCTCTCCCACTATTAAATCGCCTACCTATGTCTCACGGCAAACCTGTGTGTACACTTGGGACACTCAGAGAACTCAGCAAGGGACAGTCTTTCTGCCTTTCCTCAGGAAGAACTAAGTAGAACCTGCTGATACCTCCTTTCAACTGCCACCTGAGCTAGAGGGTTGTGAACTCTACCTTCATTTGGGGATTGTCCAGTTTATATCTTTTACAACATTCCAATAAAGAAAGCATCACTTAGTGAGTACCTGCTATGACTTTTGGCTTTGTCATATTTACTTCACTTAATAGATGAGAAAATGTGACTCAGAGAAGTTCAGTAACATATCCAAAGTCACACAGCCAAAAAAAAAAAAAAAAAACAGCAGAGCCAGGATTACGAGACATCCTGACTGACTTCAAATTCCATGTAGCTGGCATTATGAGGCACTGTTTCTATAAGTTCTCTACCCACATATTTCCCCCATCACACCCTCTGAGGCAAAGCAGTAGGCAGGACTGGTGACTATTCCCCTTCATTCAGGATGACCAAATCAGGACAGGAACCAAGCTGGATTTCCAGACACTTCTTGGGCACTATCTGCCTGTCTTCAATCCCTGCCTTCTTCAACATTGCTTTTCCTTCTCTTGCCTCTTCTAATTTCTCCCCACATCCTTTATGGTGAGCCACTATACAGAGGGTGATTTACAGTCTCTACTTTCATTTCCCTAGAGTTTTTAAAAAAGTATAATTAAATTGGATGCAGCGCTTCACCAACCTGTCTGATTGCAGCCCCTCTCCTTTACCCAGTGACGCATCATACTGTGTTCTAATGGGTTCGTGATGGGCAACTTAATCTGCCATTAAACCCACTCTGGGAATACCCTCTTGCTGGTCACCTTGGCCATAGGTTTGCTTGCTAAATCATGATCTGTGTGGTGGTACCTGTCCCAAAATTGGTGAGGGTCCTAGGAGAAAGGACTTTCTTTCAGCTGATGTCACAAGCTCAAATGCTGACAGGGGCCAGAGAGGTAATAGAAGTGACCAAAGCCAGTATGTGGGGACCCTGGTCATCCATCTAAAGGGCCAGCCCCTTCTCAGCTCCTCGGATTGTTGACTTGTGGAGATCGTAATTTCTTGACACAATCCAGGCATGTAGAATTTTATGTATAATCTTTTCCTTTTAGAAATGTCAGCATCTATTTATAAACATTTTCTTAAACACTGGGCAGGCCAAATAAAACATGTAAGCTGGCAGCTTTGGTCTTGCTATTAACTCCATGCTAGAGAGACCCAGAGACTCCTGGTTGTGTTCTTCTTGCCCCAGAGATTTCCTACAGTTCTGCTCAGCATGAATAAGAAAATAATAAATCGGTCACATCACTATCTCATTAGCACTCTCTACACATTCCTTCCCCCACCTTGACCCCACTGCACTGGAGAAAAACAAACAGGAAAATCCTGGCTTGTTTTCATTTGGATCAAACCAGCAACACTACTACCTATGTGAGGCACTCTGAGGCTTAAGTGTTGCAGACAAATGCAAGCCCGAGCTTCAGACTGAGTTCCTCTTACATCTGGGTCCTGGGCACCAAACCATGGGCACCACAAGCCATGGATACTTCCCTAGCAGGCCCTGCCAGAAAGGGCCCCTGCTGTGCAGGGATGAAGCAGGGTTTTGAAACCAGTGAAAGTGAGTGTGGGGTCATGGCTGGGTTGAAGGGGTACCTTGTCACGGTTACCTGCAACTTCCAGAACCATCTTCATCCTTTGGAGACCTCTTCTATGGGGCTCAAGGGTTTTCTTTCACAGTCTCTCCTCTAGTATCTTGTCAATATTGCAGTCACATATTCCCTTAAAGTCCTGAAAAGGTGCTATTCACACTCTATTCAGTATAGAGTATGAATCCTGGAGCCAAACTCTGGGTTTACATATCAGCCTTTTGCTTAGTATCTGAGTGAGTTTGGACAAGATTCTAAGCCCCTCTGCACTTCAGCTTCCTTATCTATAAAATGGAGCTAATGGCCTTCAAGATGAGGATTAAATAAGTGAACATATGTAGCACAACCACAGTAGTTCCTGGCTCATAATAAGTGCTATATGTTATGAATAATTAATAACAACAACAACAATAATAATAATAATAATAGTTTTGGAGAATCTGCTCTGAGAGATGGAGGGTTATCAATCTTTGGAGCTCCCAGAAGATATAGATGAGCTCTTTCTAGACAGATAAACTTGTTTTAGCTTTTATCACATTCTCTCCTCTCCATTTCTTCTTGAAATTCTACCTAACTTTCAAAACCCACATCAATACCATTTTCTCCTCCACGCCAGATACAATTATCTTCACCCTCCTCTCAATTCACTTTCTACTTTATTGTCACATACACTAGAGCACTTATCATAATTTGTCTTAGACTGTAGCTATCTGTGGCTATGTCTTATCTCCTTGGAGACAGTGACCTCATCATACTTTATATCCACTGTAACAACATGCCTTTGATATAATAGGTGTTAAGTCAATATTCGCTAAAGATGTGTTAAATGAATAAATGAATTAGATTTCCTGAAGTAACCAGGGAGATTCAGCCAGAATAAGTCTGAAGTTTGTAAGCTAAGAGCTCTCCGATTGAATTTAGACTCAGCCAAGGAAATTTCAAGAGCTACCAATCATAATTATAATAACAATAATAACCAACAACATTGGTAGTATTTATGGAGTGCCTGCTGTATGCCAAACACTATTCTAAACTACACAGAATATTTTCTTGAATGTTCACAATTGTTTTGTGATGTTTGTTTTACTTTTATCATCTCACTATTCTAGTTCAGATGCCTGGAGTAATGTAGACCTACAACTGGTCAGTGGCTGACTAGGATTTTGAACCAGGTATCTCGGTTCCCATGGAAGTCAACTCTAAACAAATATTTGAGGGCAATAATTCATTTGGGAGGTAGTCCCAGGCACCCCTGGTAGGGAATGGGAAGGTGAAACAGAAGGGACAGAAACCAATAGAGTGCATTAGTGAGCATGTCATCTCTATAGGCAACCGGGGTTCAGTCCCGCTGGGGACAAGGAAACTGGAGTACTTATACACTAATTTCCATTCATCTTTGGTTGGAGCTGCTCTTGGGGCCATTGCCCCCTAGCACATCCAACTTGGCCTGTGCGTAGGCTGAGCATTCTATTTGGCCAGAGAAAGCTCCAGATAGGTGTCTGTACATAGCAGTGGTGAGTGCCACTGGCATGGGCCAAAAGTATGACATCATCTTCTACACCAGGACAGGCTGATTTCAAAGTTGTTGCTCTTGCCACTCGGCCACAGTCCAGTTCTGCTTATAAAAAGACTCAGAAAGCCCACACTTTCTGATGCTCTTGCGTGGGGAGCAGATGTCTCCTCTAGGAACTTTTTAGCCAATTTTTAGTATTCCCATGACTAGTTCCATCACTTTTCTGTCCTACTTTATACTTCTTAAAACACATACACATTATAGACATAAATCTGTAGGAGGAACAATTTCCGTTTTGGAAGAAGTATGGAAATGTTGGAAGGGTTGAAGAACCCTGCTGAGGATCACGTGGATGCCTCATGGCTGAGCGGTAGTCAGATACAGGCCTTCGTGTCTAAAGAGTCAGAAATGAGTCTTGTTTGTTTGTTTGCTAAGCTATTTATTTAGAAAATCTTGGCCTGTTGACCAACCTGATGAATGTTAAAAATAAACTCTCACTGTGAAATTGATGAAATTCAAAATGCATGGATTGGTTGAATACTTTGAGAGGTGTGCCATGCGTATAGCTACTTCCCTAATATTGTAGCAGATGGTAACATGGAAACAGAACAACCAACTAAGAAGCACTTGGCTCATTTCATTCCCTCCTGCCTTCTCAGACAGCTCACGGGCAGGCAGCATGGGCTGGAAGTGATGACCTTAGGCCTGGGAAACATATAGGCCAGGGTCCAATCCTGGCTTGATCAGGTATGAGAACCTTGTGATAAGTTATTAGATTACTCTGAGGCTTGGTTTTCTCACTGATATAAATAATAGTACTTGCCTTCTAGGGTTGCTGTGGGCATTAAATGAAGTACATGCATACGGCAGCTGGCCTAGTGCCCAGCTGCAAACAGACTGAAGATAATTTGGTTGAGGGACAACTCCTGGGTTCTTTTGCAGTATATTGGCGTGTCTCAGAGATATTGTGGGTTTGATCTAGACCACAATAAAGTATCACAATAAAGTTAGTCATTTTCTTTTTGCTGGTCTTGCCTTCGCAAAAAAAAAAAATGCAACATCTGTGAAGCACAACAAGCAAGGTATATCTGTGTATGGAGCAGCCACTGAAGAAGATTGAGGTGCTGAGGGTTGGCCATGCCCTGCACAACTTTGTTTCTAAGTTTTAAAGAAAGGGACTCTCTACCACACATAAGAAGGTTTTTCAACTATTAGTTTATTAACAAGCGGTCACAAAAACAGTTCACATGACCTATTTTGTTGTAACTATGCCTTGGCATGAAAAGATTTGTTCATGAGAATTTAGTGATTGTACCTAGTGAATATCTTAGGGTGAAGTCTACAGAACTCCCTGAATTCTTATACTCTATTCATGGAAACATGTGGCATAAGTATACCCATATATTGTAAATACCTTTAATTTCACTGACGAGAGTATACTTTTGATATTTATGAGGCTCGTCACAGGTCAATATTACACGCACACACATGCACACACAGGAGACCTCATTTCTGACATTATGGATGCTAATTAGTCAAGCTCTGGTTGTTATTCAAGATGTGGGAGATAAAACAGCTTGCAGCGGTCCCCTCTAGAAAGACCTCTCTGGCTCCCTTAGAACCATGTGTTCTTGATTGGGCTGCTCTCAGTGTCACTGGGTTATAGATTCAGCACTCACAATATCACACTAGGTATGCTGACAGACTTTAAAGAAAGTCTTTCAAAGAAAAGTCCTTTAAAGAGAATTATAGACATCATAACCCTGGAATAGAGTTAGCACTCAGTAACTGATAGCTACAGATAGCTTAGTATTTATATTGGGACAGAATCATCCCACATCACCACCTCTACTCAACCTCTTGACCAGCTCTGACTCTCCAGCATGATCTATTTTCAAGAGAAAAGGCCAAGTTGATGGTAAACTGAAAGACTGTATAACCTCCACCCAATTAGCACTTGCAAAGGCTAAGATCAAGGAGGTTTGGATTTCCTAAGCAGCGTGATTAGGAATAAGAGGAGTGGTGGGTGTTGTTAAAAGCTACCAAGCTTCCTCATAAGGAATGAGGCACTTAAGGCCATCAGCTCTTGAGAGAGCTGTGCTGACAGCCTTGGCTGTCAGCGCCCTAAGGGGATTGCCTTGGCTGGAGAAAACTGCCTCTTCATCAAGGCCACACCCCTTTCCATGGAGATCCTAATTCACTCATGGAGTTAGGAAGAAGGATGGTCTCAGGGCTAATAATTACTGCAGCAGGAGGAAGGGTAAAGAAGTGGGCAGACAGTTGATATTCAAATCTTCAACCTACCAATGGCCACTGGCCTTTGGTGCTCTGTTTCCCTACTTGTACAGTGGGAATGAAGGTAACAAAACCTGCCTCCTGTGGTTGTTGTGAGACTTGAATAAAAATAATGCACAGAAAGTGCCAGTGTCTGGTACATCGTAAGTGGTCAATAAATGATATTATTATTATTGTTATCCCAGAGCCAGTGGCTTACAAGAACTGATAGTCACTATTGGACCACATTAAGAAGCAGAAATTTAAGCTATCACCTGGAGAAGAATATAGACTAGTTGTTCTCAAACTTTAGTGTGCACCAGAATCACTTGGAGGCAGAGCTGGTTTCGTGGGCGTATCTCCTGTGTAGTCACACAGGACCCCATGCTTAGAAGATTCTATGTTTGGTTAAATGCTATACTGTCAAATTTTGAAATTCTTAACAATTTCTGTACAGGAACTCTGTGTTTTCATTTGGCACTAGGCCTCACAAATTATGTAGCCACTCTTGTCTGGCAAATGTATTAAAACACAGAAAACCGGGACCACCTCCAGAGTTTCTGATTCAGTAGTTTTAGGAGGTAGGCCCTCAAATTTGAATTTCTGACACATTCCAAGATCATTCTGGTCAATGGAAGTGCTTTTTTTTTTCTTCTTTTTTTTGAGACCCACTGATTTTGAGAACTGTGGATTGAGACAGTGGCTGTGAACCCTACTTATACATTAGAATCATTGGCTAAGTGCCTAAGCTCCGTCTTCACCCAATTGAATGGAATTGCTATGAGTATATTCCTGGCTTCAGTGTTTTTTAAAAGCTTACCAGGTAATTCTAATGCACAACTAAAACTGAGAACCACTGGGTTAGAGTAGAGAATCATGCCTCTTCTCAGGAGAAGGAACCCCTGTAAGCTTTAGTTACCCACACAAACACCCAGGCCCCATCCTAGGCCCAATGCTGTGGGGATTCTCCAGGGAGAAACCATGGAGGCTGTATGTTCAACAAGCACGTCAGGTGATTCTTATCCTGGTATGACTTAGAAAAACTGTTTGGAATGGCATTTCTTAATCTTTAATATGCATAGGAAACACCTGGGATCCTGTTAGGAAGCAGATTCTGATTTAGTAGGTCTGGGGTAGGGCTCAAGAATTCATACTTCTCTCTCGCTCCCTGGGAAGGCTGATGCTGTTGGTCATTTTGAACAGCCCAGATTTAGGCTGGAGAAACTAGAAAGTGATGGGGTGGTTAGAATTTTGGTAAAGCAATTCCTAACTGTCTAATCCAAAAGATTGGAAAAGAGGCAGTGCCCCTGGCTCCTGGTGGCGCATGAAGTCTTCATTTCCCTGATGAAGCCATATGTTAGAGAATCTTCTCAAAGTGAAGTCTAAAAAGCTCCCTCAGGATGCTCCGCTCATTCTACTGATAAGGACCTCAGTGCTGATACTCACCTCCCAGAGGAGTTCTTTTGCTCAACCAATTAGAACCTGGGCCAAAGACAGCTGTTTTTTGCCCTGTCATTTGCTGATTATGAGATCCTGAGTAAGGTCAGCTCTCCTTTCTGAGCCTCATTCTTCTCATGAGATAGGTCTAATGCCCATTAATCTATTTTATGGGTCCTTCTGTACATCAGAACATGAAAGGCCTTTTGATAGCAAAATTCCACACCAAATATCATTTCTGTTATTTCTGCATAGTTACAGGTTCTGTATAACCTCTTCCCAACTTTTCCACATCTTCCAGGAGAAAGAGACCAAGATGTGGCATGCTTCATGCCCCTAGAAAGCTTTCCCTCAATCAATCCCTACATTTTTGTTGAGCTTCTCAGGAACTTATCAGCTGGCTAGTCTGAAGATATAGACAGAGAAGAGCAGTGAAGATGAATGGTAAGCAAGTGATACAGAGACTCAATTCTTTAAGAGAACTCTCCAGAATGTGGAAACCAAGAAGGGTTTCCCAAGAGTAGGTGGAAAGGAGAGCATCCAGGTAAAGAGTATGAGCACCATGAACAGGTAAGTTATATTTAAGGGTCAATGAAGATTCAGGCTGGTATGATTTAATGTTTAAACAGATCGTCTAGGGTCTCTTAGATGAGGAATAGGTATCAATTAAGCATTTTTCATTATAGGTAATGGATATAACAATCCCAAACAGGCCTGAAACATGGCCTAAGGTGGAGATGATTTTTTGGCAATTGAAATGACAAGCACCCAGCCCACCTGTAGTCAGAACAGTCACCAGCAAATTAACTTCACCAGAGCACAGTCATAAATTAATCTTTAATTTCTACTACTGAGTCTGTGGCACAGCTAATCACGGCCACTAATTGCTACAACAAGCTTCCCTCTTCTCTTTTTATGTTTCCATATTAGCCTATTTAGTATGCTTTGTGTCTGTTTATTTTATAGCCGGAAATACTTTTAATAGCCTAGTAAATTGAAAATGGACTTCACTACCATCTGACTTTACCAGAGTTTTACAACCATTCAATTAATGGTATCAGTAATCTTCCTTCATAATTAGGCAGTTAGTAGCTTTGTCGGGCACTGCTGTTAACTAAATTAGTACTCAGCATCCACCTAATCATATTTTGGGGTGCTCCAAATGGGAAATGTGCAAACTTGGGAGCTGCCAGGATGGAGTGCCACGATTAGCTGCCTGTAAATACTGCCTGCAAATATATGGTTTATTATGGTGATAACGGGCATTTGTAGCTAACAAATTTTTTTTCTGACAGGAGAAATGGTTTTTCTTGGTTGCTAGGAAATAGAGTTAGTTCCTGGGTCTCACATGCTTCATTGCCTTCTCCCGGCAGCTGACGGATTCTCACGTGAGGGGATCACAGCTGTTAGCCACCCCAGAGCGAAGGTAGGGAGCATCAAATCCAGTTCCCCTGGCGCACGCCCAAGTGGCCCTGCCCCATGCGAGATGATGCCAGGGAGCTAGAGCTGTGTGTAAAAGGCAAACGGCGGATGAAGCTAGAACATGGGGCAATAATGATCTGAAGTCTGATTTTTAATATCTGAAAACAATCACAATCTCATATGTCCTAAAATTTCTGCCAACTGTCATACTTTGAAAGGACTCAGATTGTTGCAGTATATGAGAAATTGGTAGCTGGTAACATATAACCTAAGTGGTCCTATTACCATATCTACAGCAATTAAATCCTCCAAACATATTTCAGTATTTAACAAAAACTTAAGCTCCTTTAAAAAATAAATATTCTCTGTAAAAAACAGTTCAATAATCCAAATATTTCCCATCATTTGAATAAAACTTTAGTAAATTATCCAACTAGATTTCTGACACGCTCTGGAATGTCCAGATTACAAACACTGACTAAGGTTGTACTTTTTTAGAAAGTGCATATCTGCCAGCTTTCCAAAACTTCCGAGTTATGACAAAACTTAAAATTTGACTGAGTTGTAGGTTCTTGAGATGTCAAGAGGCCCTCACTGGAAGTTTGAAAAGCAGGGACCTGTGGTTACAGGGGAGAGCATATAGATCGATTTGAGCTGAAGCAGAGCAATGGCTTAACTAACCTTAATCAGGAATTCGATAATGTAGAGGAGAGTGAGACCTGGGTTATGGCACTGCGGCTGCCCGCTGCCAGCTGAGCAATCCTCGGCAACTTGCTTAACCTCTATGGGTCTGTTTCCTTCCTCATAAAATGGAGATAATAATATTTATTCACAGAATTGTCGTGAGGGTTAAAGGATGTACTATAATACAAAGCACCTGCTGCAGGGTAGGTCTGCAATAAACATCGGTTAGTAAAGGAGCTTAAGTTTTTCCAGACTACCCCCCTTTCCATTCAGTTTAGCAAATGCCAAATTCTGCAGAAGATCCCAATATAAGGCCCTATTCTCAAAAAGTTTTCAGTCTATTTCTGTACTTTTTACTTTCCCCACAATATTGGAGTTGGAGGAGATGAAGTCTTTCCTCAAATCTGTGTAAGGAGTTCATGAAATTTCTGTCATGTACGCTTTCCTAAAATTTCTTCTGAAAGGCATACGTATGATGTGACTAGAGTAAATGTAAAAGCAGAAACTAATTTGGTGGTTGCAAGGGTTTAAAAGAAAGTGATTTAAATTGTAAGAGGTTGCTGGTATTTATCGAGCCCTAGCAAAATAAGAATCATGTTGGTGGACACAAACTTTTTCATCAAAAAAAAAGCTATTGCCTAATAGTTAAGGAAAAATTGCTCTCCCATCTTTATGACAGCAAAACATTCTGCTCATTTGTAAGAAACTGAGAAAGGTCAGGAAGGTGCAAGGAGGGTAGCTTAGGCTGAGGGTAGCCTGGAGAAGTGGGTGGGAATCATGGGGTAAAGGGCTTTGTAAATTATTTGAAGGGGGTCAGACTTTATCCTAGGTGTGATGGAAAAATGTTAAGGAATGTGAGTTGGATGAGTCACAAGGTCAGAAGGTATGAGAAAGTGACAGAGTAAAATACAAAGGATAAGTTGGGCAAAGAGTTCATATGAAGACTGTGTGCAGAGAGGAAATGTGCCAGAGTATTTTATAAGAGGCCTGCTGCATTGGGTGGGGGTGGCAGCTGGAGACATCCCAACAAGAGCAGACAGCTTAGGACTGGGAGTGAACAGCCTGTAAAACCCTGATGGGTACTCAGCTGTCACAGGCTGGACTGAGGAATGAGGTTGTATATGTGTGATTTATGTACCTATTTGAACCCTGGGCTTGCAAATAAATTTAGCTCCTGGCCAACAGCCTGAGCACGTGTGTCAGGCTGGAGGACTGCCACAGAGGACAACCAGAGTGGATATTGAGAACAGATGACATCCTGTGCTATTGCTCTTTGGAGAAACGCCACCACCCACCATCCGCTCT
>NW_006440638.1:8638265-8669345 GCF_000325575.1 Pteropus alecto | reverse complement strand
CACTCAGCACCCACCCCACCCAGCCCTGGGGAGCTGATAGGAAGCAAGGGTTCTTGAGACAGAACTTAGTCTCCTCTCCCAAGTTGCTAGTTTTTTTTTCCCATGGTCTCATTTACAAACTATGGGAACTTTGGAGCAAACCAATCTCTGTAGCCTGTTTCCTCACTGTAAAAGGGAAATGATAAAACTATCTACCTTACAAGGATTAAATAGCTCAATATATATGTAAAACACTTAGAATATAGCCTGACATTTAGTAAACACTTGATCAAGGTTAGCTGCTGTTATTATTACTGTCACAGTGACCTAGTATAGCCTTTGGACACTGTTATTCAACAATCACTCGTTGGTGTCCACCTTCTATGGGTTAGATGCAAAGGATACAAAGATAAATAACACTCTTACTCCAGGAGTTCCTCAATATTTGCATTTTAAACTGGAGCTTTAAATAATTTAACCCCAAATGGCAGAGATATTTGAGAATTTCTTGCATCTTGGTAAAGCCACGGAATGTTTTGTGTAAGGAGACTTTTAGACAGGTGACTGTTGTTTTTTCTTCCCCTGAATGTCAGGGATTTCACTTTACCCTCCCAACAACCCTATGAGGTAGGAACTATTATCGCCATACCTGTTTTATAGACTAAAAAAAATTGCTCTTATTTACACAACTAATAGTTACACAGTGAATAAGGACAGAGGTAGGATTTGAAACATCTAACTTTAGAGCTCAATCTCCAAGCTACTGTGTGTTATATTGTCTATATTGTCTCAAGGTAATAAGATGTGGATGCCTAGTGTTAACCTTTCAAAGTAAGAGGCAATGAGTATTTATTTCAGATCAAAGAATAGCTATCTGATTCAGGCAGAAGCCCAAATAGTGTTCTAATAGAAGACAAAGGCAATGGGTGTTTATGAGAAAGGGAAGGGGAACAATTACATCAATAGAAGGAAGGAATTTCTATGTGAAAATAACATAACATAGTGATGTTAATTCTAAATAATGTTTTAATTTTTAATCTGGTAGTCATCAGTTCAGTAGTCATAATATCTGCTTCTCGTTATCTTTGCAAACAGTTCTTTGGGGCACAAGGTTGCTTAGGCCCAGTCCAAAGGTTATTTTGCCCAGTTTTAACATTCCAAAGGTTTGAGACATAAGAAGTACAAGGCAATTCTTTCGGAATGGCAGCACTTGCTCCACTTTAAAGTGGCTCTATTTACACATTTTTTCGACACTAGGCAAGTATAAGCTGGTATAAACTGCAGCAAGACTAATTAAGAAAGGTATTTTTAAGAGCAAGGACTAAGACAAATGGGAGAGGGTCAGCCAGGGAAAATGGTGACATTCTTCATAAGTTTAATGTATTCTGTCTGGAGGCAAGAAGTCAATTAAATAATTTCTCAAGGTGCAACACTGATTGCACGCCCATTGGACACACTCCATTCTGCCTCTCCAGGGCCTGGAGTTCATAAGTATTACTGTAACTGGAGGGCAACCGAGTCCGTGGCTTGCGCTGCCCTTGCCGCTCAGCCAATAGACTGACACAGGAGTTGAGATATTTAGAATAAGTGTTTATTGTCAGAGCACCGGTGATCTGAGAAGGCAGCAGGTTAACACCTTCAAAAACTGCCTTATTTTCTCAGTCCAGCTCAGGGTATTTAAGGGAAAGTCTGGGCATTATTCCAGGGGCTATGTGGCAGTCCCGAGGGTCTCTCATGCTACACGGAGCTGTCCCTCTGGCAACATGGTCCTCCCCTGCCATCAGCAACCCAGGAACAAAGATGGGAGTAGTCTGGCAAGAAAGACCAGAAGGATTGTAAACAATAAGCATAAAGGTATTAATCACTAGTTCCAGGGCAATTTTCTATGGACCAGCTTCTCTCTGCCTCTCTCCAAGCAGCTGGGGAAAATCTATTGTTAAGCTACAGGGCAAGGAAAAGTGAAGCCATAGATGCTATGAAGCCTCTACTATGGGGGTCTCAACCAGGCTCTTCTTCACTGCCTTTGATTAGCCCTGGTAACCTTACAAAAACAACTCTTGCCAAATACTAAAGGAATGAAATGTTCTCCCCTACAACTAACTGGGCAGCTCCAACCACTGGGCAGGCTTTAACATGCCAACTATTAGACTAACAATGAGACAAGGTGATTAAAAGCTTAGAACCTTGGATGTTTCAGTTGGTTGCAATTAGGAGCAATACCATCTTCTCCCAGGGGGTGTTTGGAAATGTGTGGATATAATTCTGGCCATCCCAATGACAGAGAGGCTTCATTTAGTGGGCAAGGGCCAGGACTGCTAAACATCCTGTTATGCATGTCGCAGTCCTACCCAAAGAATTATCCCACCCCAAATACCCTTAACAACCCTGCTGAGAAATCGCAGTAGCATTTCCAGGTACCCAACCCTCTGTAGCCACTATCCATTGCTATGTCACTGTGTCGAGCAGAGGGAGCCTAGCCACTTACTCCTGGACTCATTTTCTAGTTACAGTGAGATTAACTTCTCTCTGAGTCTGCTCAGGCCACTATAACAAAATACTGTGGACTGGGTAGCTTAAACAAAAGAAATTGATTTTCTCATAGTTCTGGAAGTTGGAAAGTCCAAGATCAAGGTTCTGGCAGATTTTGTTCCTGGTGAAGGCTTTCTTCCTGGCTCATAGATGGCTGTCGTCTCTCTCTGTGCTCATATGACCTCTTCTTTGTGTGTGAGCAGAGAGAGCAAGTAAACTGTATGTCTCCTTATAAGGGCACTAATCATACCACGAGGGTCCTACTCTCATGAACTCTTCTGAGCCTAATTACCACCCAAAGACCCCTTCTCCAAATACCATCACATTGGGGGTTAGGGGTTCAACATATGATTTGGGGGTGGGTGGGCAAAGTTCAGTCTAGAGCAGCCTCTTTGGGAGGTCTGCTTAATGACTATTTGAACACCACAGAAAGAAAAAATCCCTCTGTATCTTTTTCATGCAAAGTCAAGAACTCTGGCTAACAAGCATGTAACCATAAGCCTCGCCTACAAATCCAAATCCAGAGAGTTTAGTAGAGAGGTGCTAATAGTTAAAAAGTCAAGGTCAGAGAATTCTTCAACAATGAATTAAATGAAATGTTGGTGAAAATTTCAATAGTTTTTCAGCCCATAGCTGAGACATAGCTACCTGGAAATCTAGCCCTGAGGTGCTCATTTACTTTATGATTATTGAAAAACTTCAAATGATGAATTTAAAAGCTTTTATAATGGTATTCCATCAAGTTTTCATTTGAGAAGAATAGTACTGAGAAAGAGTCCTTCCAAAATCTGTGGCTAGTTATTTGTTTTGAAACCGCTTGCTGTGTTCTTACAGATGAGAGCAGGGACCATTTCTGTCTTTCTGGTAGACCATCCTATCTTGTGCACAAGTCTTGTCAATGATATAAGATTCCACACTAAGAGAAGCAGTTATTTTCTCTTTCAGAAATCCATGCTTCAAGATCCTACATTAACACCCTATGGTGCCTACTTGTATAAGTCAGAATCCTGTTGTTTTCAAACAATGGATCCCCCCACCCCTCCATTTCAAACTTGCTTTAGTAAGAAATAGAATTAATCAGTCTACATCACCGGAAAACCCAGAAGTGCTTTGCCTTCAGGCACATTTATACTCAGATGTTTCAATAATGTCACCAGTAGGGACCAGCTTCTCTCTGCCTCTCTCCAACGCTTTACTTTATCTACAGTGGCTTTATTCTCAGGGTGGCTGTTCCACTATCAGGGCAGGATGGCTGTCAGCCATGCCAGCTTGGTTGTTAATAGCCCTCATGATCTCAGGAGTGAGCACCTTCTTCCGGATAGTGACAGCAAAAGTTCCAGGGAGGGCTGTGATTGATCCAGTTTGGGTCAGAGCCTTGAACCCATCACTATGGCCAGGAGGTAACTGTGCCTGTGTCAAGAGAGCATTACTTGGCTCAACGCCACCTGAACCTCATAACATAAAAATGGGGGTTGAGGCAAATGCTGTCAGGGCCCCAACCATAAGGCCTGGCACTCATCATTCCTGCACCCAAAAGCTTCCTAGTGGAAGCACCCATGACTGCCTGGGACTTCCATGGGAGAAGGGATCATGCTCCACCCACGCACAGAGCATGGCAGAACTGTCAGGGAGTTAACGCCCCCAGAAACAGCCTTCAACCAACAGCACGTAGGATCTGGTGAGAAAGTACTCTAGTTTCCTCACTGCCCCCTCAGAGTGGGTTTTGCACTGCCTCCCAGGCGTCCCTAGCAGGACTGAGCTCTAGCTGCCCACAATGGCAATATTAACACACACTCTATTGACTCCTGGGACTTCTCTGTTTCACTCTCCCGCTCCCCAGCTGGGGTCGCCTGCAGTCACCTTCAAAACAAACTAACGCAGTCAAGTCCCAGTCTTTTGTGACTTCTGAGGGAACCCGAACTAGGGCAGGGATGCTAGGAACTCAAAAATGGTCCTGCCACCAGACCGCCTGTAAGAGGCTCTTACCGTCATAAAGAGGTACTTCTTGCCCTAGTGTTAGGGGTTTATATATTCTTAAAATTATTGTGTTAGTCTTGGTCCTCTGATCAGCAGATGACTAGATGGATTAAATATGCAAGGCTTTTATATGAAAAACACTCAGGAGAAAAAAATTAGATGGAGGTGGAAAAGCTTGGGAGAATGATCAGCTCACATAGCTGGTCTGACCCTGAGTGAAGGAGAGAGGGACAGAAACTTGGATAAAAATGTCCTAGAATTCAGCCGTCAAAGGAGCCCACATTTCCCAGAAATGGGTCTGTGTTCAGTATCCCTGCTCTGTCATTGGCAAGGAACAGTCTGTGGGAAGTGTGGCTTTGGTGCAAATGTAGGGATGGATCTCAGAACTCAGTAGCTGGGATCAATGGCCAGTTGTAATCCCTGTCATCTGCAGAGCACACTATGGCTGTCACATATATTATTATAGAATTCTCACACATTCAGAGAATTAGGAGGCTTTGCCATACCTTTCTGAATCTGAGCCTCAGAAAGCCTATTTGAGGCTCAGATAAGAGCATGTCCATGAAAGCCAGTACTTTATATTAAAAAAAAAAAAATGTATGACACAAATCAGTATTGGTCCCTGGATTCAGGCCCCAGGGACCATGGACATTTGTGGCGTTAATGTTCCTGTAACAGGGGATTCTGGTCTATGGGTGAAAAGCAGGCAGAGCAAAGCCCCGTTTGGATGTAAAGGCTTCTCTGCCCCCTGCAAGCCTTAAGCAGAACACATTATAGTGTGACAAAAATCCCAGTCCCCTACGTTTTTGTTTTTTAACTAGCTCCTCTTGGACCAATGTACATTTGAAAGTACAACAGGCCCTCAAATAACGTTTTGTTCAACATTGTTTTGTTAACATCATTTGGTTGATAAAATGCTGTAGAAACTTAACTCTTGTTCATATCATTAGCTTAAGGTGAAATTGGTTTTATTGTAGTCCTTTTGATTAAGTTGCAGAATTTATCAGACTATGTTAAAAGAGGATTTATTGTAAATCTGATCAGATTAATCCAGAACTTTTAAAAGTGAATAATATCTTCTAGAAGATATTTCAGAAATTCTGCAGCCTTTTGTGCATTTTTTTTTTTTTTTTAGAGACAGAGTTGCCATCATTTGTGAAAGGTAAGCAGAGGTATTAAAGAAAGGAGCTCTTTGGACAGCCCCCCAATAGGAAGTTTGTGCTTCCAGCCTGTAAGCACTTCTCATTCCCAAACCTGCCAAGGAGGTCTGTCTCCATAACTGTTCAGAGTTTAGACCAGGTGTTGGCAAACCACAGCCCATGGGCCAAATCCAGATATTCCCTATTTTATAAATAAATGTTTATTGGCTTGCAGCCACACCCACGTGTCAACCCTGTGCCTGTGACTGTCTGCATGCTGCAACAGTGCAGTTGAGTAGTTGCAACAGAGACTGTAGAGCCCACTAAGTCAAAAACATTTCCTATCTGGTCCTTGAAGAAAAAGTTTGCTGTCCCCGGTCTAAATTATTTCCAAAAGGCAGTAGAAGGGAAATAAAAGAATATAGTAGAGAATAGGAGAAAAATATGGGAGAAATATAGGAGAGAATAGCAGAAAAAAAGTATGTACTTAAAAGATTACTTAACCCTCATAGCAATCCAATGAGGCTGGTGTGAAATATGAGAGAACTAAAGCATTGAAAGCTTAAATAATGTGCTCAAGGTCACATACTAAGTAAGTAATGGACCTGGGATTTGAACTTAGGTCTCTCAGACTCCCAAATCCAGGCTTTTCAACTTCATCCCACTAATAGAGGCCATGATTTTGCACCCTAGTCAAATAAAAATCTTTAATATGGAAGCTTTCTGAATATTATTTAAAGTTTGAATGAAGGCACCTTTAACTCTAAGCTGCTCATGCTTGCTGTAAAAACAAGGCTCTATGACTAGTCCATGAGAGCTACGATTAAATCAAAGCAACACAGTTCTCTCATAAATGTGGGAACTGACTAATAAAGACTGTCACCTGTGTTGAAGAACAAAATTCAACGGAGTAATTTGAAGACCTGATTGACTTTATTAAGTGATTCATCAATAGGGCAGCACCCCATCTAGCAACTAGAAAAGGCCTCTGGTGAGTTGTACAAAATGGAAAGTTTTTATAGGCAGAAATAGGGTGGGGCTAAGAAGTTAAAACAATAGATTATTTCAGGCAAGGACACTTTCCCTTAAGGGAAGGCAGGGGGTTTTATCAAGCAGATTATCTCATTAGAGCTTATAAGGAAATTCCAGACTCATTGGTTTAAAGTCTTGGTTTGGTGATCTGGCTAAGCAAAAGTGACTCCATTTTGGTCTGCTTTATTTTTTTTTTTAAACACCTGTAACTAGGGTTGTCTCTAAAAACCATCATAAAGTGAATAAAATTTGCCTTCAAAGTCCTCACCTTTCCTTTTGATGGTCCCCACAAATGACATCATTCCTGGACCTCTGTTTGCTCATCTTTAAAATGAGGATAATTATAGTATCTAGCTCACAGGGTTGCTCTGTTCTGAAGATCAAACGAAATAATCTACATAAAGCCTTACTTTGTGCCTTAGACATACTAAGTATTCAATAAATGTTATTTCTTTTGGTCTTGATTTGCTCCAGGCAAGTCTTACTTGGAAATGCTTTTCATCAAAAAGTTCCCATTCTCTAACTCTATGCTCTATTCTCTCAAAACTCTGATCTGTTTTAAACAAATTATTTCCTGGGGAGTGGGGAGAGAAATAAATGTATAATTATTGTTTCTAATGTTGTAGTATTATCCTGGGAAGACATTTAATAATGTACATGTGCCTGAAATTTCCACCAGTTCTTCAAAACCAAATGTCCAAAAGATAATTCATATTCTTCCCCGTCAATCTGTTCCCCCAGCCCACACCAGGTGCCTCGTAATACCACCAATGCCTGAGCTTGGATCTGGAAGCGATCCATATTCACTCGCCTTCCCCACCCCCAAAGCCCTGCCTCTCTCCTGGCCCTGTGCCCTTCTGCTTCATTCCCACTGCTTCTGCCCCAAATCTCGTCACAAGGGCTCTCCTAGTCCATTTCCTAACTAGTCTCCTGCTTCCAGTTTTTTCCTCTCTCCTATTAGCCTGACCCAGCTGTTAGACCCAACTCTGGTCAAGTTAGTGCCTGCACAGATGTCTTTTATGTTTCTCCATTGCCAAAGTCCATACACCTGGATCACTATGACTTGGCACTCAAGGTCACTAGGACTGACCTGGTGTGGATGAAAGGGGTGCTATCATAATGATAAAAATGGCTGTCTATATTTTAAAATGGGGAAGGTCATTAGGAACTCGACTTGTCAAGAACAGATTTATAAATGCCTCAAAAACAAACTTGGATCCAACTCTTCTCAGTGTGTATCTGTCTGTCTATATCTATATATGTATATTATAAACATGAGATAATTTAGAGGCAAGCACTTGTAAGGATTTGGTATTCCAAAATTCTCAGAAATATACACACTAATTTATGAAAAAGTCTTTATAAATTGGCCAAGCTAAAGAATGAAAATTGCTTACTTCTTAATTTTCATTAGAAATTGAGGTTTTAAGTGTTAAATCTCAATACATATAAGAATAACTGTGGTGTTCCAGAAGGGCCTCTGGATTTGTTTGTGTGTGTGTGTGTGTTAAACTGCATGGGAAGTATTGTAAAATAAGTGATGACAACTTCTAGTGTGCTGGCTGGAAAATTACTGCTTGGCTATCACCTATAGGAACATAACGCTCTAGCAATAAGCTTTCTGTTTCTGTACCCCTGCTTGCACAACTGACTTGTGGGTTGACAGTAAAAAGAAGAAAAATAGATTTGTGTGTTCAAACAGGATGAAGAATGGGGGTTTAGGGCTTAAAAGCCCTGTACCTCTACATTTCAGGGCTGCTTGATTTGGGGTCTATGTACCCCTGGCAGACCCAGCTGGCTGAATAAAGAGTGTGTTTCCTATAACTCACTGATTTCTGGTGGTCCGTGTGTCTATCAGGGGCTGGCGGCTACAACATTTGGAGGCCCCAGCAAGATCTCAGAGAGTGGCTCTGAGATCTAAGACCGAACTGACCTCCAAAGCGGTTGCTGTCCCTGTTACGGACTCAAAGGGGTGGCCTCCCTGCATCATTCCAGGGCCCTTGAACGCCGTGACAGAGTCAACACAATCATCAAGGATGCAACCTCTAGGACACTCTTTGTTCCAGATCCCGCCGGAAATCTCCAAGGCCTCGGCGTCTGGATAAAAAGGTACCTTTCTGTTGACCGTTCATTGGGGGTTCATGGAGAGACTGGATGCAGTCATATTTCCCGGACCATGGCCAGGCCGCAGGACGCTGCCTCCTGTGCCCTGTCATCGGGTTCTGTCCATTGTCTTTGGTCTTGTCTGGGTTGTAGGTGGCGGACCTCTCTGGGTCCACCTATACCCCAGTAATTGTTCTCGTCTGAGTGTCTGTCTTGTGTTTTCCACGCAAGCGATGGGGGAAGGCCCGAGTTTACGGAAGACACCCTTGGGGTGTCTCCTGCGACATTTCAAAGAAGGGTTTGTAGAGGGAGCTGACTATGGCATAAAGTTTTCTCCAGGCAGTCTAAGAACGTTGCGTGAAGTTGAGTGGCCATCTTTTGGTGTAAAATGGCCTCTGGAGGGTTCTTTTGACAGGGGTTTAGTGAGGAATGTTTGGAAGATTGTCACAGGAGACCCAGGACATCCCAATCATCGATCAATGGTTAACCTTGTTCAGAAACCCCCTTCTTGGCTCTGTCCGTGTGCCCTTTCTCTAAGGGTACGAATCTTAGTTGTGGGTACCCTGAAACATACGGCAATCCAATCTCCAAGACAGCCCAGTCCCTCAGTCCTCCAATCTCCACCGGAGGACAGTAACCATCCCCCACCCTATAATCCAGGACAACAGAGGCCAAATAGCACCCCCTCACCTCCTCGGACGCAGGCAGGTAACTCTTATGGGCCTCCTGCTCCCGCTCTTGGCAGGGCACCAGCAGATACCACCACCCCGGCCATTCTCCCCTTGGGAGAAGCACCACTCCAGGGACATCACACAGATGGGCCCTTTATGGTTTATGTGCCTTTCTCAACTAGTGACCTGTACAACAGGAAGGCACAGAATCCGCCTTTCTCTGAGAAACCCCAGGCATTAATGGGACTCTTAGAAAGTGTCTTTCAGATTCACCGCCCCACCTGGGACAACTGTCAACAGCTTTTAGTTACCATCTTCACCGCGGAATAACGCAGAGGCATTTGGGCAGAAGCACAAAAGATAGCTGCAGGAGGGAGGAAAGTTGAGAAAGCACGGGAACAGATTGAGGATGAATTTCCTTCCACCCACCCAGACTGGGAACACAATTCTCAGGCAGGGAGAATGGCATTAGATCGGTACTACCAGATTCTAACTGGGGGAATTAGGATGGCTGCTCGTCAGCCAACTAATCTTTCTAAGGTAATTGAAGTTATACAGGGACCTCAAGAATCTCCTGGAGCATTTCTTGAATGACTATAGGAGGTGTACTGGGTATACACCCCCATTGATCCTGAGGCCCATGAGAACCAGCAGGCAATTAATATAGCCTTTGCTACTCATGCAGCCCCTGATATCTGGTGTAAATTGCAAAAATTAGAAGTTTTTGCAGGGATGAACCTGCCCCAACTTGTCGAAATAGCCCAGAAGGTGTTCAATAATAGGGAGGCACTGGATGACCTCAAATATATGGCTAAAATCCAAAGCTACTGTCATCAACCCAGCCAATCCGTTGCCAGATCCAGACCCTAAGACCCTTGTTCATGACTGCATAGATTTCACTGATGCTGTGTTTTCCTCGTGGCCAGACCTCAAAGACTCCCCTCTGTCTGAGGCCGATAAAGTTCTGTTCACAGACAGAAGCAGCTTCATGCAGGAAGGAAGAAGGTATGCTGGGGCAGCGGTCATAACTCTAACTGGCACTATCTGGTCACAAACTCTTCCCCATGGGACTTCTGCTCAAAAGGCTGAACTCATCGCCCTTACTGAGGCACTAAGATGAGGAAAGGATAAGGCTGTCACAATATACACTGACAGCCGATACGCCTTTCCCACTGCACATGTAAATGGAGCTATCTACAAGGAAAGAGGGCTTCTGACTTCAGCTGGGAAGGACATCAAGAACAAGGAAGAGATCTTAGCCTTATCTGAAGCCATATAGATGCCTAAGGCTCTTGCTATTGTTCATTGTAAAGGGCATCAAAAAGGGAATAGTCCCAAGGCTGAGGGAAACAAACAAGCTGATGCAGAGGCAAGAAAAGCAGCCACAAGGCAAATGGGGCCCCCACTACATCTACTGACTGTTGTCCCTTACCCAGAACTGCCTCCATCTCTGACCTATATGGCAGAAGAGAACATATATTTTCAAGATAAGGGAGTCACTAGGAACCATCAGGGGTGGTGGACGACCCCAGATAGAAAAATCAGGCTCTCACGGGCCCTTGGAAGGACTCTTCTCCACCAACTACACCAGACCACACACCTAGGGTGAACTAAGATCCTCCAAGCTTTAGACCCCTACTTTCACTTGTTAGAAGAGAGAAGAACTGCAGAGGAGATTGCCTCACGATGCCCAGTTTGCCCAAGTTAATCCACCAAAGAAGGGGAAAATAGAAGAACCTAGGCATAGAGAAAGAGGAACTTATCCGGGGGACCACTGGGAAGTCGATTTCACTGAGGTAACCCCGACTGTGGGGGGGCTGCAAATATTTACTTGATTTTATAGACACCTTTACAGGATGAGTAGAGGCCCTTTCCACCAGGAAAGAGACTGCCTTGGTAGTTACTAAGAAACTACTACAAGAAATCCTCCCTCGATTTGGTCTCCCCGGAAATTTAAGGTCGGATAATGGGCCAGCCTTCGTAGCAAAGGTATCACAATTGGCTAGCTACCCAAATTTGCGATGGAAACTTCATTGCTCCTACTGGCCCCAAAGTTCAGGCCAAAGAGAGCGAATGAATTGGACCCTAAAAGAGACATTAGCCAAATTAGTATTAGAAACTGGTGGGACCTGGGTAGAACTTCTCCCCTTCGCTCTTCTCCAAGCCAGGTGTACTCTGTATATTAATAGATTCACCCCATTTGAAATTTTCTTTGGAAAATCCCCACCTTTAGTACCTAGAATAGAAGATGAGAAAAAGGCAGAACTACATAACCTTGTCTTAAGCTTAAGTCTTTACAGGCCCTTCAAAGTGTACAGAAGGAGATTTGGTCCCAGGTTCATGCGGCCCACTCAGCTCCAGGGGTCGGACTTCGCCATCAGTTTCAGCCTGGGGACTCTGTGTGAATCTGGAAGTTCACTTCCAAAGGAGTAGAACCCAAATAGAAAGGACCCTTCACTGTCTACTGACAACGCCTACTACAGTTAAAGTAGACAGCATCCCATCATGGATTCATCACTCCCACGTGAAGGCAGCACGAGAGTGGACAGCTCAGGAAGATGGGCCCTTAAAACCAAGACTCAAGCGTACATAAGTCTAACCCTCTATTTCTTTCTTTTTTCCTCTTTAGCCTACGCATACAGAAACATACACCAGCCTTCAGTATGGGAGCTTATAGTAACCAAGACTGGTGAAATTATTGCCCAGAACATCACCAGCCACGGTACTCCAGAGATTCGAGTAGAGTTGTGCCGGCTTGCCAGAGATCCCCTCGCCATTGCAACGGCCAGACACCACCTTGGATCTTTCATAGGTGGAGAAGCATACTTAGGCTACAAGGGGGACCCAGCTGTGGCATATTATCAGTTGAGAAAAGCCTCTTAGGGATAGGACTCTATATTTGTCCTCAAGGACATTACCCAGGGATATCTAGCCACATGGGTAATATGGGACTTGGATGTGAGGGCCAAGGCCAATTTTCTCGTGCTAACTGGGGTTGTGAGACTATCTCCACTATAGATAATTATAAAAAACAGAATGATGATCATATTAGATTAATAAGAGGACCAAGCCCCTCCACATGCTCTCTTGGGTCTTGCAATCCTATCATAATCACCATCAAAACTGGTAGCCCTGGGGGACACTATTGGCTTACAGGACATACAGCAGATTATATAAAACCAGGTAAGATTCAGGATTATATTTATAAAACTGAGTATGATTCAGGATTATATTTTACTATACAGATTAAGGACCCTCCCAGGAAAGCTACCCCAAAGTCTTACACCTAAGAAAACTTCTGTTTCCAGAGTAACTCCAACGCCAGCTCTAGCCCCTCCAGGTAGTAGCCTAACAGCTATTAAACCCCAGGCATTCGACCAGCCACAACCAGAACCAGAAGGAGCATTAATAACTATGTTAACGACAATACACAAGGTCTTAAATAAGACCACCCCAGGCATAGGACAAGATTGTTGGTTGTGCCTAAACTCAAAACTCCCTTACTATGTTTGGGTAGGAACTCCTGTAAACTTTAACTGAGCTCAGCAGTGCACGAGGCTGTGAATGGGAAACTCTTCGACTCACCTTAGGAGACATACAAGAAAAAGGAACCTGCCTCATTTCAAAGAACTATTCCAAGCTGTTGGCACAGTCATCTTACTTTGATAACTGTAATTGTACTATTGAAGTACCTACCTCAGGGGGTAAATACTATAAGGCTCCAAATAATACTTGGTTAGCATGTGATAGCGGGCTCTCTCACTGTGCTACATCCGATCTTTTCAATTCAGGTAAGACTATTATTTGTACCCTAGCCTTTGTACTCCCCCAAGTGTCCCTTTACAATAGGCCGGAAGGCAGACTCCACTTCTTCCGCCAGGATAGGCTATAGAAATGGGTCGTACCAGACTTAACAGTCTTAGTACCCCTTCTTGTAGGACTCGGAATAGTAGGCTCTGTAGCTATAGGTACTACTGCTCTCTCTCATCAAGGGAGAAAATGAATTACATGGAATTGGAATACAGATAGATAAGGATATCGAGACCTTAAAAGACACCATCAGCAGGCTAGAACTTCAAGTCGATTCACTAGCAGAAGTAGTCCTCCAAAATAGAAGAGGTTTAGATTTATTATTCTTAGAACAAGACGGATTATGTATGGCTCTAGGTGAAATTTGTTGCTTCTATGCCAATAACTCTGGAATAATTAGAGAAAGCTTACTACTAGTACAGAGAAATTTAGATGTCAGGGAAAAACAAAGACTAGAATCAGATAACTGGTTTTATAGGATGTTCAGTTGGTCGCCATGGCTAACAACCCTCCTATCTGCTGTAGCTGGACCTTTAAACCTCCTTCTCCTCTTGTTAACTTTTGGCCCATGTTTCCTCAATTTCTTGTTTAGATATATAAGGAAAAGAATTAATTCTGTTAAACTTTTAGTAATACCAAATAGAGGCTATGAGCAAATTCCACATGAAGAATCAAGGATTTGATTTTCCGCTAAGGCCAGTGGGGAATGTGCTGGCTGGAAAATTACTGCTTGGCTATTGCCTATAGGAACATAACACTCTAGCAATAAGCTTTCTGCTTCTGTATCCCCGCTTGCACAACTGACCTGTGGGTTGAAAGTTAGTAAAAAGAAGAAAAATAGACTTGTGTGTTCAAACAGGATGAAGAATGGGGGTTTAGGGCTTAAAAACCCTGTACTGCTACATTTCGGGGCTGCTTGATTTGGGGTCTATGTACCCATGGCAGACCGAGATAGCTGAATAACGAATGTGTTTCCGATAACTCACTGATTTCTGGTGGTCCGTGTGTCTATCGGGGGCTAGCGGCTACAACACCAGAAAGGCCCCTGGAACACCTCAAAGACTTGTTTTTATGTAAAATTTCATGGGAAGCAGTGTAAAATAAGTGATGAAAAACTTTTAGGGTATATTGTATGGATAAACAATGGTTTTAAATTCAATGTATAGTTGGGACTATGGGAAACCCAATATGGCCTCTGGTACTTCCTGGCTCCCTGATGCTCAGGTTTTTGGTCATTACATTTCTTTATACATCATAGTGCATTTAAGCTGGACTTAGGTGAAGGAACTTATGATCTGACATTATTGAAAGGGGACATCTTACACTATTGCCAAGGTTTGATAAAGTCACTTCAAGAAAATGCCAAATAGGTAATCGCTCTCTTTCACAATAGGCTCCTAGGAGACAAAAACTTTAAAGATCATTGAGTGCCACCTGGGGATTTTATTAGAAAGGGTATCAGATAAAAGACCCTCTCCAACCTCATTGGAAGGAGCCATATAATGCCCCTAACTGCCAATTTAAAGGTCCTTTCACTCCCTCTTCCCTTCAAGGGACCTGCATTCTCCCAGCAACTCAATCATTAAGGCAGACTAAAGACAGTTTTAGGTAGGCAGATATTCTTGGTAAACTCATCAATGGTCTGGATGAAAAATTGGTTCTTTAATAAACCAAAAACTCCTAATTAGGTAGGTCATAGTGAACAGTCATGCCTCAGCCCTATAACTTCTGTAGTGATAGGTTTTAAGCCAGCCCTGTCTATAGTTCTTGCGCATCTAGGTTAACACACCTTTGAAACTCCAGAAGTAAACCCCCTGGAAGCCGTAACCACCCTCAGGAGAGCAAATGATCTTAACTATCTTGTAATCCAATTCTTTCCTTGCTTTCTCCCACCTTCGTGTAATCTGCCTTACACCTCTCCTTAGTTCCAAATGCATAAAAGAAACTGGAAAACTGTTACTCTCTGGAGCCTTTGAGATCTTGCTTTCTGGCATATGTCTTCAATTTGGCTCAAATAAACTCTTATAAAACTTCTCTATAGGTTTGGACTTTTCTTAGGTCTGTATCAGCTTCCCTGGCCAGCCTCAACTCCATTACCCTTACTAAGTAGAAGTCAGTGATGCCTGACATTAACCCTTTAGTTTCTGGTTCAGGGGAAGGTCTGGTAGAGGACACCTGGGGGAGCAATTGCTCTCTACTGACCAGTACAGCGCATTTCAACATTCAATGACTATTAGACCTCCTCATGGCTAAATAGAATTTACTATTTCCGTAACAGGCCTTTATACTCCTCTGTGTTTACAAATCCAGCTCCTTCTTCATAGACCATCTACATTGCCACTTTTCCCACACAGTTCTATATGGAAGTCACCTTTCCCCATTATTCTGAATTCCCATAGCATTTCCCTAATATGCCTCTGTTAGGGCACAATCCCTCCCTATCATATTACAAGTATCAGCATGTATGTGTTACAGCTCCTCCCAAGACCATAACTTCAATAACTTCGATTTGCAAACTGACAATCCACAGGCTCAACCCAGCTTGCAGATCCACACTGAACCTGAAAGTATTTTTTTTTTTTCAGTGAGAGATTTCAGATTTCAAAGCTTTGTTTTTCTGGCCAGTCTGTCCATACTGAGCTTGTTTTCTGCAGATTTGGATCTGTAAAGCAGCCTCTGCCTGCCAGGGGATGGAGCTCTCCATTTCCCCAAAATGCCCACCAGGCCTATTTCACCCTTTTTCATTTCCTGCCTGGTCCTTGCCACCATTTGAATTTCAGCCCTGCTGTAACATCGTTGAGGGCAGAAAGTACAGTTGCCCCTCCTTATCCACAGGGGATGCGTTTCAAGATCTACAGTATGTGGCTGAAACCAAGAGTAGTATCAAACTCTATATATACTATGTTTTTTCCTATGCATATATACTTATGACAAAGTTTAACTTATAAATTAGATACAATAAGAGATTAATAACAACTAATAATAAAATAGAATAATTATAACAATATACTGTAATAAAAATTATGTGAATGTAGTATCTCTCTCTCTAAAAATATCTTATTGTACTGTACTTACAACATGATATGCTGGACAAAAGGATGATTCATGTCCCTGGTGGAATGGAACAGGACACTACTCAAAATGGCATGTAATTTAAAACTTATAAATTGTTTATTTCTGGAATTTTCCATTTAATATTTTCAGAGCTCAGTTGACTGTGAATAACTGAAACCACAGAAAGCAAAATCATGGATAAAGGGACACTACTGTATCCCTTTTTAATCTTCACATGGTGTGATGATTATAAGCATGGACTTTGGACATAAACCACTTTGTGGCCTTAGCGCTGATGCTCACCAGCCGTGTGACTTTTGGCGCATTACTTAGCCTTTCCTTGATTTGGTTTCCTCTTTGTAAAATGTGAATAATACTGTAGTATCTGCTTTATAGTATTCCTGTGATGATTATATGAGTTAATATGTATAAAGTACTTAAAACAGTGTCTGGTAGTCCAATGTCAACTTTAAGTACTAGTAATAGTTACAATAGAGGAAATAGACTTTTCTTCGCAGAACCTAGTGCGAAAGGTATACAAGCACACTTAGAGACTAAATGAAGAAATTCAATAATATTCACAAGGGCCTCACAGAAATCTTGTACTAACATAGCTGAAGGTCTGATATGATGGAATACCCATGAATGTGGGTAGCCTGGATGAAATATTTGAAGGGCTATTGTGGTAGCAGAGGCCGAGCTGTTTCTGTTCACTTACCTTCCCATAATACGTAAGGGACTTTTCAAAGTCACAGCTGATGTGGCACAGACCACCGGCCCTGGTTAATTTCTCCCCTAATGTCCTGCCAACCAATCAAAATACACTTTCTTTATATAGAAAGAATATGAGGAAGTATAAGATGTGTATAAAAGGGAAAGCACTGCTGCGATTGGGGCTCAGTCTTTGGTTGTGAATCCACTGAGCCGGTGCCAGCACTAATAAATGCTACTTCCTGCTTACTGCCTTAGTGTCCCTCCCGTCTCTCTGTCTGAGTATCCTGCAACATTTCTGGGAGCTTGTCCAGGATCAGAGATGGCAAGTTTTCACCTCCCTTGTTGTAGGGGGTTTGGCCTCCGGAACACTAGGAAAAATGTACTCTCCCTGGTGCCAGTGGACCTATTGTCCGTAGGGGAAAATGACTCTTCCAGTGGACCGAGGTGGCAGCTCCAAGAGCACAATGGAACCCGGTGAGGCACAGGAATCAGTGCAGGAGCACAGCCCAACAAACTGGTGAAGACCCAGGTATTAGATCTGCCCCTAAAGAGGCAGAAGGGGAGTCTGATCAACTCCAGAGGTCACCCAAGTAGTCTCTGGAGGGAGATGAAACTGACCGCTCAGGTTTATTTTGGGCGGAGGATGGTGCTTGAATGATGAGTGCCTGAGTGTGCATGAGATGCAGCTTGGACGCAAAGTGAGAGTTGAGCCTTTATCCGCAGTTCTGCAGTGAACCTCATACAGCTTAGGGTGGTATCACTGAATCTCAGTGAGGAGTCTACTTCAGTGATCCGAGTAGGGGTTTTATACCCACCCACCAATTGCTAAGAGGCGCTTGAAATATCCCCATGAGGGGAGCAGCCGGAGATGGGAAAAGCGAATACTTGAGTGCATGTGCGTCACCATCACATGAGTGGAATATGGGTGGGCAAGAGAGTAAGCAGACTCCCTTAGGATGTATGATAAAGAATTTTAAGGAAGATTTTTCAAGAGATTATGGTGTGAAGCTCACCCACCTGAAACTGCATACTTTTTGTGAGATATACTGGCCCTCATTTGATGTGGGGTGGCTGTCAGAAGGATCCCTGGACAAGGCAGTCATAGCCAAGGTCTATCAGGTCATTGTAGGGAATTCCGATCATCTAGACCAGTTCCCTTATACTGATAGTTGGCAAGATGTGATCCTGACCCGACCCCCTTGGTTGAGAGCCTGTCTAGAAGAGAATTGCAGAGTAATGTTGGCCAAAGCTACTGCAATCTCCAAATGCCAACCTAAAGAAAAGAAACCAATCTTGCCAAGTGAGCCAGAGGATACCCCAATGCCATATACTCCCATTTATCCACCCCTGCCAAGGGCCCTGGAACAGCTGGCTATGCCCTCGAGATCCTTGCCCCCAAGTCCGCATGAAAACAGCCTGGTATCCACCGACATCCCGTCCTTGATGACCTCTGTAGATTCTCCACCACCTCCTATTCTGAACCACTATGGCCCAACTGGAACCAGACCAAAAGCAGCAGTCTCTAGAGGAGAGGCCCTCCAATTACCACTCTGTGAAACTGGTCATATATACTATGACCAGGATGGCCACTTATAGGCCCGGCTGATGTGCCTTTGTGTACCAGCCCTTCACCACCACTGACCTCTCAGACTGGAAAAATCATATGCCCTCCTTCACAGAGAAGCCTCAGACCATGATTGATCTACTGCGATCTATCATCCAGATCCACAAGCGCACCTGGGCCGATTGCTGCCAGCTCCTTCTGACCCTCTTCAATGCAGTTTTTTTTAGTCACCCAGGCTACTTTAAAGTGGCTAGAGTAACTTGCCTCAGCAGGGATCTTAAATGCTCAGGCCTGTGCCCAAAACCAGTTCCCCAAGGAGGACTCTCAATGGAACCCCAATGAGGACAAGAGACTCCAGATGCTCGAGCGCTATCAGGAGGCCCTCTTAGGCGGTCTAAAAGAAGGACGGAAGAAAGAGATGAATATGAGTAAGACCTCGGAGGTACTCCAGCAACCCGAGGAAAGCCCAAGCCAATTCTACGAGAGGCTGTGTGAGGCATTTCGCCTTTACACCCCTTTCACCCAGAGGTGGCCGAAAACCAGAGGATGACTAATGCAACTTTTGTCAGTCAGGCCCAGAAGGACATCGGTGCAAACTGCAAAAATTGGAGGGTTTTGCTGATATGAACGCCAGTCAATTGTTAGAAGTGGCAATGAAAGTGTTCATCAATCGAGATCAAGAAACCCAATGGAAAGTAGAACAAAAAATGAGAAGGAAAGTAGATTTGCTCGCTGCCGCCCTGGTAGAACGATCAGGACACTCTCGGAGAGGTGTCTGACGGGCCAGGGACAGGGTCAGAGGAGAAGGTGACTAGAAGAAACACCTCACTCAGAAATGAGGTTGGGGCAGGACCAGTGAGCTCGTTGCCACCAAAAGGGTCACTGAAAAAACGAGTGCCCCCAGTGGTTGGGCAGTTACCAGCCCACTCCAGGCCTAAGAGGAAGAGGCCAAGTGTTCCAAGGACGGTACCAGATGACACGGCGATCACCTGAGGCCCCGGAAGATGATTTTGTCAGCCTGGCTGCCCTTAAACCAAGAACAGGATGAAGGTGATGCTCTCTCACCCGATCTTGGACACGAGCATCAAAGAGGGGAATGTAGTAGCAGAGACCGAGCTAATCATTTCCTATAATGGTTGAAGGTTGTTCACTTCCCTTCCCATAATAGGT
Source organism: Pteropus alecto (assembly GCF_000325575.1). Lineage (NCBI taxonomy): Eukaryota > Metazoa > Chordata > Mammalia > Chiroptera > Pteropodidae > Pteropus > Pteropus alecto. The sequence continues at coordinate 8,649,603 of NW_006440638.1, read as the reverse complement.
AAGGGACTTTTCAGTGTCACAGCTGATATGGCACAGACCACCGACCCTGGTCAGTCACTCTTTTTACAGCCCTCCAACCAATCAAAATACACTTTACTATGAGGAAGTATAAGATGTGTATAAAAAGGAAAGCCCCGCTGTGTTAGGAGCTCAGCCTTTGGATGTGAATCTGCTGAGCTGGTGCCAGCACCAATAAATGCTACTTCCTGCTTATTGACTCGGTGTCCCGTCTCTCTGTCTGAGTATCCTGCAACACTACTAGACATTATAGGTCTCCCTTAATTTTGGCCTATGAAAAGATCTTTGTGCGTGTATCCAAGAAAATACCATTTGTTAAATGGTGGAGATTATACACTAATTATCCAAGTAGCAAATAAAGCTTCAGTAGAATGTCTGAATTCTTACAAGTGGCTCTGTACAATTTCTATCCAGAGGTGCTTAGGGACAACATGGTAGATGGTAAGAGGATGGCTTAGGGCCTTGTCATGGAAGTGCAGCTGCAGAGAAGCTCATTATTTTTACTCTAATGGTATGCTCATTTAGAATGGCTGGAAGAGGGTTATTAGATGAACATGATGGGGAAATTTAAAGTTCCTCCTTGAACCAATCTTCTTCCAGGTATGACTTTCTGTCTACGTCAATGGCCATATACTTGTTGAAGGAACTAAATAGTAATGAATATAATACCTATATTCAAAGGCAGAGAAAACAGACATTTCACTTCTAGAAATATCCAGCTCTCTGTAATGTGTCTCAGAAGGAAGATGTAATGGAGCATACGAGGATGTTCTTGGCCCTATCCCTGAACCTATGGTTAGGAATTTTAATTAAAAAGTGATTTGTATCCCTGTGATGGATACTTTATGGATGAGATTTGGCTAACCTAAAACCAGAGGAGGGGTACTCAATAAGGGAAACTTTATTGTCTTCACAAAATACAACAGCTGGAAAAGATTTTATACTCTTTCTCATTAAGGTAGATGCTTTTTTTTTCCTCTGGAATTCCTTCAGGAATGACCTCAGGGAGAATTATGTCAGTGGATCATCATCCCAGGGCCAAAAGTTCTTTCTTCTAACAATGAAACCCCAAACCCTGTCTAGAACTGATCAGCTAAGACTTGAGTGCCTTCATTTGCAGCTACAACTCAATCCTGACTTGGAAGAGAGGTAAACTATAATGATTTTCAAATCTGAAGTCTTGGTGTAGTCTGAAATTCATATGATAAGTTCTCAGACCCAAATTTGGAAGATATCCAAGGAAATTTCTCTCCAGAGTATCAAAGGAAGCCAAGAGGGATTACAACATCTGAGACCACTGCTAAATATTTGAAGGTGATGATTATTTAAGCAAGTGATTAACTGGTGACCTGCAGGGAAAACAAAGTTAAGCAGAGGAAGGGACTGATGTAGCAGGGAGAACAAGCCAGTGAAGCCTATGCACATGAATCATAACTGACCCTGGGCCAAATCCAAGTACCTGAGTGAAGTAAAAGAAAACTGGCAGAGAGAGTAGGAGACGTAGGTCCTGGCTCTGCCACTCATTTGCTGTCTGACCTTATATAAAATGCTTCTCTGGATCTTGCTTTTTTCCTCTGTAGTATGGGACAAAGGAGATTAGATCAACAGTTAAGTTTCAAATGCTTTCATGGATCAGGCTTGGAATCTCAATGTGTGAAGGGGCTTGGGTAAGGCAACAGTGAGTGCATGCTCCTGGCTAAAGGCTTTCAGGTGCATTGTTGCTAAAGCACTGCCCTAGCTAATACACCTCTAGCCTGTCGTGGCCTGCAGACTGGATTATGAACAGGGCTACATTCTGCTCTAAGCCTCTGAGTATCTGAAATCCTAAAATGGGTCCAGTAAATATACAGATCACGCTCTTGCTTTAAACACACAAAAAATGGTGTCATGGACTTTTTGGATTTGAGCCTGGCCTAGTGGCCATCTGGGGTTGAGTCCCTTGCTCTGTCACTAACCAGTGGCCCCTTGTTTGTACTTCCAAAATTCAATGCCTTTAAAAACCAAAAGATATTCTGTAGGTTTCTGGAAAATTCATTTGGTGGCAAAACTGACCTGAACAATTTAGAGATATTATTTGTACAAGGGGTCAGCAATTTCTTTTTTCTGTAAAGAGCCAGATGGTTTTTTAAGCTTTGCAGTCCACAACTACTCAGCTTTGCCATTGTAGCATGAAAGCAGCAATAACAAGTAGGTGTGGCTATGTTCCAATAAAACTGGATTTACAAAACAGGTGAGATTTGACCTAAGGGCTGTAGTTTGCTAACCATGGATGTATATAATTTGGCATGAATATTCATATATTTTGCTGCAGAATTGTTAATGCTTCTGATTTTGGGTGCTCTCCTGGACATCTCTGGGGTTATGGTAGAATAAAGGCCCCCAAAGAGGTCTATGTCCTAATCCCTGAAACCTGCGAATATGTTACCTTACATGGTAAATTAGACTTTGCAAATTGGATTAAATTAAGGGCCTTGAGATGGGGAGGTGACCCGGCATTATTCATATGGGTCCAGTGTAATCACATGGGTCCTTACAGGAGGGTCAGACACATAAGAGACATGATGATGGTAGCAGAGGTCAAAATGAGACAGGGAAGTTTGAAGATGCTCTGCTGCTGGCTTTGAAGACAGAGGAAGGAGCATGAGCCAAGGAATGCAGGTAGCCTCTAGAGCTGGAAAGGCGAAGAAACCGATCCTGCTGTAGAGCCTCTAGAGGAAATGTAGCCCTGCTAACACTGATTGTAGACTCTCTGACCCCCAGAACTGTAAAATAATAAAACTATGTTGTTTTAAGCCATTAAATTTGTGGTTATATGTTACAGTAGCAATAGAAACTAATCTAGAGATATAGTGCAATATGGTATATGCATTAAATTTCTTTTCCAAAATAGAAAATTTATGAATATAAAACACTTATTCTAACAGTATCAGTTACTGGCTTGTGGATTTAGAGTTGTATAATCTTTAGCAAGATATTTCAGCTCTTTAAATCTCAGGTATCTCATTTACAAGATGGGCATAAAATCACATCTTCTCTCAAGGTCATTGTGAAGGACATAGTGATACTTGTCCTAGATCCTCCTTTAAGGCCTTGATGCCCAAACTATCAGAGTCCTGTTGGTAGTTAGCTGAAAAAGAATCACTTTGGCTGCAGAAAGCCAATGAGAGAGGAAGGGGCATAGCTATGTCTGATTAAGGTGAGGGGGGTGGGGTGGGTGGTCAGGATAAAAGCTGAGAATCAGTTTCCAATTGTCAGCGAACGTTTCATCCTAAACTTTTTCTTTTCTGTCTTTGTTGTTGTTGTTGTTCACCTATCCATCGCCCCTTCCACTTTTCAACCATCAGCTTATTCTCTATATCTATGGGTCTGTTTCTGTTTTATTTTATTTATTCATTTGCTCTGTTTTTGAAGATTCTCTGTATAAGTAAAATCATACAGTATTTGTCTTTCTTTGTCTGAGTTATTTCCCTTATTATAATACCCTCTAGGTACATCCATGTAGCCGCAAATAGCAAGATTTCATTCATTTTTATTGCTGACTAATATTCCATTGTGTGTATATACAACATCTTCTTCATTCATTCATCTGTCAATGGACACTTAAGTTGTTTCCATATCTTGGCAATTGGAAATAATGTTGCAGTGAACAAGGGGTGCATAGATCTTTTCAAATTAGTATTTTTGTTTTCTTTGAATAAATACACAGAAGTAGAATGTTGGATTGCATAGACACTCTAATTTTTTGAAGAATTTCCATACTGTTTTCCATAGTAGCTGCAACAATTTACATTCCCACCAACAGTGTATGGGTTTTCTTTCTTGCACATCCTTGCCAACACTTGCTGTTTGTTGATTTATTGATGATAGCAATTCTAACAAGTGGTTCAGATTTTCATTTTCCTGATGATTAGTGATGTTGACCATTTTTCCATGTACCAATTGGCCATCTGTATGTCCTCTTTGGAGAAACATCTATTCAAGTCTTCTGCCCATTTTTTAATTGGATCTTTTTTTGAGGGGGGAGGGTGTTAAGTGGTATGAGTTCCTTATGTATTTTGGATATTAATCCCTTATGGAACATATCATTTACAAATAATTGTTGTATTTTCATTTTGTTTATGGTTTCCTTTGCTGTGCAAGAAATTTTTAGTTTGATATAGTCCTATTTGTTTTTTTGTTTTGTTTTGTTTTGTTGCCCTTGCCTAAGGAGACATATCCAAAAGAATATTACTACAAGTGATTTCAAAGAGTTTATTTTCTATGTTTTCTTCTAGGAGTTTTATGGTTTCAAGATTACATTTAAGTCTTTAATCCATTTTGAGCTTATTTTTGTATGTGATGTAAGACAGTTGTCCAATTTCATTTTTTAAAATGTATCTGTCCAGTTTTCTCAACATCATTACTGAAGAGACTATCTTTACCCCATTGTATATCCTTGCCTCCTTTGTCATAGATTAATTGTCAATATAAGTTAATATAAGAGCATTTATTTCTGAGCTCTCTATTCTGTTTCATGGATCTATATATCTGCTTTTATATCAGTACTATACTGTTTTGATTATTGTATCTTAGTAGTATAGTTTAGTATTAGGGAGCATGATACCTCCCACTTTGTTCTTTCTCAAGATTTTTCGGGCTACACAGGATATTTTGTGGTTCCATGTAAATCTTAGGATTAGATGTTCTAATTTGAGATGAATGCCATTGGTATTTTAATAGGGATTGCGTTGAATCTGTATATTGCTTTAGGTAGGGCATTTTAACAATATTAATAATTCCAATCCATAAGCATGGTATATCCTTCCATTTATTTGTATCTTCGATTTCCTTCTTCAAGGCTTTACATTTTTCAGAGTTCGGGCCTTTCACCTCTTGGGTTAAATTTACTTCTAGGTATTTTATACTTTTTGATGCAGTTGTAAATGGGGTTGTTTTCTTAATATTTTCTTCTGATAGTTCATTATTGGTGTATAAAAATACAACAGATTTCTGTATATTAATTTCATATCCTATGACTTTAATGAATTCATTTATTAGTTCTAATAGTTTTTGGTGGGGTCTTTATGCTTTTCTATATATAGTAGCATGCATATAATAACTGTTTTACTTCCTCCTTTCCAATTTGGATGCCTTTTATTTCTTTTTCTTGCCTGCTTGCTGTGGCTAGGACTCCCAATACTATGTTGAATAGAAGTGTTGATAGCAGGTAAACTAGGCTTTTTGCTGATCTTAGATCTTAGAGTATATTACTTGTGCACTTGTCATGTATAGCCTTTATTGTGTTGAGGTACATTCCTTCTAATCCCACTTTGCTGAGAATTTTTATCATAGAAAATTGTTAGGTTTTGTCAAATGCTTTTTCTGCATCTATTGAGATGATCATATGATTTTATTCTTTGTTTTGTTAATGTGACATATCACATTGATTGATTTACAAATTTTGAACCATCTCTGCAACCGTGGGATAAATCCCACTTGGTCATGATGCATAATCTTTTTAATATATTGTAGAATCGAGTTTGCTAATATTTTATTGAGAATTTTTGCATGCGTGTTCATTAAGGATATTGCCCTGTATTTTTCTTTTTTTGCAGTCTTTATCTGGTTTTGTAGTATGAGTTTGGAAGCATTTCTTCATATTTGGGTTTTTGAAATAGTTTAATAAAGGTAAGTATTAACTCTTCTTTAAATGTTTGGTATAACTCATCTGTGAAGCCACCTGGTCCTTTTATTTATTTGGAATTTTTTGATTACAGCTTCCTTTTTATTGTTAGTAATTAGTCTGTTTAGATTTTATATTTCTTCCTGGTTCAATCTTGGAAGGTTATATAATTCTAAAAATTTATCCATTTCTTCTAGTTGTTGAATTTATTGGCATATAATTTTTCATAGTATTCTTTAATAATTCTTTTAATAACAATATTTCTATGGTGTTGGTTGCAACTTATCCTCTTTCATTTGTGATATTATTTATTGAGATCTCTCTCTCTCATTTTTCTTAATGAGTTTGGCTAAAATTTTGTCAGCAATTGTCAGCAAACATTTCACTCTAAACTTTGAAAGTTGAGGAATCAATGTGAGTATTTCAAAATAGTTTTCTAAAATCAGAAGATATACTTTGTCTTCAAATATCTAGGTGGAGTTAGGGATTATGGCAAATTTTAAAATTAATTTTTATAGCAAATTTTCAATTAATTAATCGAACAACTCAGGGGTTAGGAGTGCCAACCACCTCCCCACCTCCCACTCCCAATTGAAAATATGCATGTAACTTTTGACTCTATATCAGCCCTTTGCAGATTCAACCAATTGTAGATCAATAGATAAATATTTATTGAAAAATAATAGTGTATAAGTGGACCATGCAGTTCAAACCTGAGTTGCATAAGTATTTTAAATAATTATAAATAAACTAATATATTTTTAAACAGGGGGTTATTTAAAAATTACAAGAATCCAGTCAAAGGATGTAAAAAAGGGAATTGGGAGATGTTTTCTCAAGTCCTATCAATTAGGTAAGCCACACCTATAAACTTTCAGCTAACCCTCAAAAGCAAAGTTGGCTGCTAACAGCCCAACCACGAAAACTGTGTGTCCTCAGTCTAACGTCCATGCTTCTAACTTATGTAGCTATAACTAGGAGAGATTGTATTGACTTTCTAGCCATTATAATTGAACATGCATTCACAGGCTCAGTGAGAAGCTGGCAATAAGAATTGAACCAAGATTTAAAAGTTTCTGAAAAGACCTAAGCAAAGAAGGGTAAAGGTTGCTTCAACAAATCCAGTCTTCTTCCAAAACAAGGTGGGGAAGTTGGAAATAAAGGAACCCTAATAATTTCAAATCAATGACAGCTTAACACAGAAAACATTTAGGTAACAGAAACTTTTCAGAAGAGAAAATTTCCATGGCCATTCGATTGACACATTCACTGGAAGCCCCTGGCTTTCCCATAAGTCTTTTAAGAATCCTAGAAACTCCAGCAATAATCATAGGCTGGGCATTTCTTATTGTCCCCTCCAGATCCACACTTTTTCCCTTCCCCCTTTGCTCTTCTCTCTCTGGATCTCCTCACAGTTTCTCTTGTGCTCTGTTGGGTCAGTCAATGGGGAGCATCAACAACAGGATGTTGGAGAGAAGGGAAAAAATATCAGGAGGGTTATTCTTCCACCATCCTTTCTGAGGTCAGCATCTCTCATTACAATTTTGTCAGGTGGGCATCTCTATACAACTCTCTCAGTGTCAGGGTTCTGAAAAGCCTCTTTCCCCTCACTCCTTCCCTGCCTAGAGGTAATTACAGCCCTAGGCAACTGCATTCTCCCTTTTAGGGTCTCTACACCCTGCTCACACTTTGTAAATAGTCCCTTTATTAAACTCTCCTCAAGTTACCCAATATGAGTCTACCATTTGCTTCCTACTGTGACCCTCACTGATATAAATAATATGAAATCCTAAAAACATTTATTTAAGCTTAGTAAGCAGTGTGCCATTTATTTCCCCTAAGAATTCTATGAAGTGGGTATTGTTATTCTACCTTACAGATAATGAATCTAAGAGCTAGAGAAATTACAATCATACAATCAAAAAATAACAGGTAAGGAATTGAACCCAGGCTGTTTGAGCATAAACTCCAGTTTTAACTACTATGCCATGCTGCTTTGATGATTGTCAAATCTTACCATGTCCATGACATTCAGCAAGTCAATAAATATTTTCAGAAACTGTCCCCCCATCAAGTAAAGTGGTACAAATAGATCAGTAGCTTCTCTACAATTAATAAAAAGGATTACCATTATTGATGATGATTTTCAGATGTACTCACTCCAGGCACCCTTGCTTCATCCTTTTTCTGATAGGCTAATAAAAGTTTTGGACCTGAGAGGTCTGAAGGTGCTAGAATGCAAGTGGGAGGAAGAGAAAGAGAGAATTAAAAACGTGCAGTCAGGCAGGTCATACGTAAATATCAAGTCATTTCTATCCAGTCTTTCATCTTCAATAAGAGAGTGGCAGATGTACATATTTTGAATGTTGACCTTTGAAATCGAGAGCAAGCTTTTATAGATAGGATCTTAGCTCTTGTTCAATAGAGGGAGAGGCTTATCTGCTCTAGAAAATGAAATTTGGTCTGTCAAATTAAGCCAGCCAACAGCCCTTTATCTTTAAACCAGTGGTTCTATATACTGTAGTTCTGACTTTATGTTGTCATAGATCTTTGTAGCTTCATATTTCCTTTCCAAAGCCTTCTTGAATATCTTGCATATACAGATGACCTTTAGTCTCCATCTAGCAAGTTCTTAAATTTATCACACCCTGCTGGGACTTAGGGTGGAAAAGTGTAAACTTCACCATTAATTTCAGTGAGACCAATTGTCTCAAGTTTTTGTGTTGTGGGCAACAGAACCCAACTCTGGTCAACTTAAGAAGAGGATGTTGAGACATCGTGAAATCATAGGAGACTTGCGTGATTTATGGGGACTAGGTTTGGGATGGACAAAAGCCAAGGAAATTTCACACTCGAGGAAACAGGAAAGAGAGTTACAGTCTGCAGCCTGGAATAGTCTGATCTAAATGACTCTAATTCCATGAGAGACTTTCTAAGCTGTTTCTCCTTCTTGTGCTTTTCGAGACTCAGAGTGTGCAGAGAAAGTGCCTGGGAGAGTCAACTGAGCTCTTATGCTCTCTCTCCCACCTCTCCCCATCTCCCTCCACCAACTGGAGTGGAGAGAAGGAGGATCGGACTTTCCCAGTGAAAATCTGGTTGCCAAGAATTGCTCTCTACAGAAGTTGCTGTCAATGTCTACCTCTATCCGCTGGGCCTGCCCCAGAGATTACTTACGGGTTCCCCTATCCACAGACTGCTCCTCTCCCTGGCCAGTAGGGCACTGCCAACCAATGAGGGACAGGATTTGGAAGATCCCAGCTTCCTTACCCCTCATAAAAAAATTCTGATGTTCCTTTTCAGAAGATCCTCGGCATGATAGAGCCCAGTTGTCCACAGTGATAACCTGAGCTTTAATACCAATAAGAAATTTTGACTTCCTCCTTTTCATGTTCCACTTCTATACTCTCTCAGTGCTTCCTGGAATCTTCTCCCAAATAAACCACTTGCAGTCAAATACCTTTCTCAAGATCTGCCAAGCTAAGCCATTTTAACCAGGCTTTCTGCATAAGGGGAGAATCAAATTCCTAAAAAAATTGAACTGCTATGAAGTAAAGGTTATTGATGATGAACTACTATAAGTGACAAATAATCACCACATCCATTAACAATAAAGCAATAACAAATACATATGTTAAGATTTTAAGAAAGAAAACAATTATGGAAGTTGTTCCCTATAGAAGCTTTTATTTTGTTATCTTATTTCAAGATGAATTGAATAAGATTCTTAAGTTGTATCATCATGTTTTTAAAAGTACATTTATATTAGTTATCTAGTGCTTGTAATATATTACCTCAAATGTTAGTGGCTTAAAACAATAAATAGTTTCTATGGGTCAGTAATTTGGGAGCTGCTTACTTGGGATGTTCTGGCTTGGGATCGCTCATGAGGTTGCAGTTGAATGTCAACAGGGGCTGCTGTCAACTGAAGCCTTGACACAGGGCTCCAAGAAGACTCATTCATATGGTTGTTGGCAAGAGGCCTCAGTTCTTCACCACATGGACCTCCCCACAAAATTGTTTGAGTGTTCTGACATGGCAGCTGGCTCAGTTATCCAAGACTCAATTATCCAAGTGCATGATAATGGAAGCCGCAATGTTTTTATGACCTAACTTCAGAAGTCACATTATTCGTTTCTGTAGAGTCCAATTGGTTACACAACTCAGCCCTATTTAAAGTGAAAGAGGTCTACGTAAGGGTGTAATTATCAAGAGACAAGGAATATCAGGGGCCATTTTAGAGTCTGGCTATACAACACCATTTTCTTCTAAAGTGGTCAACTATTTTGGAAGTCTTTATGAAACCGACTGATTGATAAAAAAGGCTGAGGAATAGAGTCAGGGACTCCCATCTCACATCTAGTCGGTCCACAACTAGATTCCTTAGGGTAACGGTTTAATAAGTAGCTGAACCATTTTGTGAGAATAAGGACCTCAGTGCAGTTCATTTCACTCGTGCTTATGATTCTGGCCTGGGGTCTTGTGCTGGATAGACTTGTGTTTGGATAGACAATCTCTGTCCTGCCAATTCTTCTCTTCCTCCTCCATGAGGATCAGATCTTTAACTTAAGCATAAAATAAATGAAAGAAGGAAAATTCCTTTGTAAGCCCACTAGAACCTAGTAAAAATAGAACCATATGCTGCAGAACCCAATCCGGAAATTCCAGCTTAACATAAAAAATACAAAGTACCATCCTCAATGTGCCAAGCTATTATAAAGCAGATGAGTGACTCTGCCAACCCAAATTAGAGGAAAGGCCAAATGAGTTAAAGTGCCAAATACATTTTAGAACTACTCCTCCCCCCACCAAATCATAAATTTAATGTAAGGCGTGTGGATAAGGTCCTAGGAGATTATCTTTCCTGACGTTCGATTTACTCACCAAGAGCCCAGGGTTTAATTTGTGCACGTAATAGATTGTACTGACCCACAGCTCAAAGGGAGAAAAGTATCGTTACCTGAGAATCAGCCCCTAAAAATAGACTCTAACAAGGGCATTCCTCTTCATGAGAAATGAAATTTACAGAGATATTTGGAAAAGCATTGAAATTTATAATAGTAGTATGATATGCATTGATTTAAATAGTGGGTCATTGCACCGCAAATCAGTGACATTAATACACTGATTCAGATGACAAAATGCCAGCTATTAGCAAGATTACAAAGCTTTTTCACAGAAACGTTGTGTGCTTTCTGAGTCCCTGACTCAGTAACTGGCACTGACAATCACGTAGTTTCTCAGGCCAGAAAACTGGGAGGCATCCATAACATTTATCATTTCTGTTCTCATGCTCCATGTCTAATTTATTATTGAGGCTTCTATATCCTATACCTTTCTCAATTTGTTCCACATCTCACCATCTCTAATACTCTACTCAGGCCTTTTGTCTGGGGAGCTGCAGTCACCTCTACACTGTTTTCCCTGCTTCTATTCCTGTCATGCCCCTCCCTCCAGTAGTTAGTTTTAGTTTCTGCTGTAACAAACTCAAAATAAACGTGTAGGAAAGTGTGGGCATTAGCAGCCCGGGGGTGATATGGCATTCCTTAAATCACCAGAGACCCAGCCTTCTTCACAGATGTGTGACTTCTGTTCCAAGGTCACTACATGATTCAAAATGGCTACTAAGTTTGAGCCATTACATCTGTATTGCATCTAGCA
>NW_006440638.1:8599717-8638203 GCF_000325575.1 Pteropus alecto | reverse complement strand
AGGAAAGAGTTAAAGATCATGCTCTCTCCTTTAAAATACATTTCCCAGTCTTGTACACACAATCTTTATGTTTCATTCTTCATAATTTAGTCCTATAACCATACTTGGTGGCAAGGGAGACTGGGAAATTTAGTCTTTATTCAGTTATGTGCCCAATTAAAATCGGACTATTATTACTATGGAAGACTAGAGTAAAAATTAAGAAGGGAATAGAGCACATTGGCAGTTTCCAATAGGGGACTTGATTCTCTCCTTATTCATAGAGCCTGGTTAGGTGTCTTAGTTGTGGTTGAACTCACATCATTTTGTGGGTATAGAGTCACTAGTACTTGCACGTGAATGTGATAAAATGAGGAGTGGTCAGGAAGGCCCTAGATTTCAGATGGAAATGCCACTCACTGAGAGGAGAATGGCTGGGGGGAGAGCAAACCAGTGGCAGGAAAAATCAAAAGTTCTAGATGAGTCAGAAATACCTAGCAGGCACTCAAATGGAGATGTTAGGTACAAAGTTGATACATGAGTGTGGTGTGCAAGGGTAAAGTCGTAAGGATAGAGTCAGGGTTAGAGGTATATATTTTTTGGATTCATAAGTATACGATGGTATTTAAAACCATGGAACTGGGCCAATCACCTACGGAGGGTATAGACGAAAAAAGAAGAGGGGAGAGGGGAAGGTGAGAGACATGGGGCTAAGGACAAAGGCTTCATGTACTCCAACATGTACCAACTCTGGGACCAAGAACATGGATCCCTGAAAAACTCAGTTTCTTCATCTGTAAAATGGGAACATGTATACATTACCTCATCTGAATTTTTTTCCAACTCTCATAAGAGATAGGTATTAGTAAATGCACGGTACATTGAAAGAAAAAAAAAAACAGGCCCAGAATGCTTGAGTAACTTGTCAAGCTGGACAATAGCAAAGCAAGCTCATAAATTCAGGTTAGGTTGTCCCTGAAGCCCACAAACTTAACCTTTCATTCTACTGTTTCATAATTGTGATCTATATTGCTTCTGTACTGCATTAGCTTCCTATTGCTGATGTAACAAATTACCACAAATTTAGGGACTTAAAAGAGTATTTATTTACTATATTATAATTCTATAGCTCAGAGGCCTAAATATGAGTCTTACGAGCTACGATTAAGGTGTCGACAGGGCTGCATTCCTTCTGGAGGTGCTGGGGGAGAATCCACTCCTTGCCTTTTTTCTGCTTCTAGAGTCTTACAGAGTTTCTGATTCAGTAGGTCTGGGTTAAGGCCTGAGAGTTTGCTTTTCTATTAAGTTCCCAGGTGATGCAGATGCTACTGATCTGAGGACCCCAGTTTAAGGACCACTGCTGAACATTATAGTCTTTCTGTTAAAATAGTGTGTATTCTATTTCTAGTTTGCTCCTAATGATTCAATAGCTTTCACTAAAAGCATACCACTCAGATCCACCAGTTTGGTTTGATATTTTGGATGGGGGAAAATCATCCCAACATCTACTTCTAACCTGGACCTTTCTATAAAATTGAATCACTATTCCTTGGCTCATGGCCCCTTCCAGCAATTAAATCACTCTGGCGTCTGCTTCCATTATCATATCTCCTACTCTGACTCTGATCCTCCTGCTTTCCTCTGGGATAGTCCAGGACAATCTTCCCATCTCAAGATCCTTCACTTAATCACACCTGCAAAGTCTTTTGCCACGTAAGGTAACATACTCACAGTTTCCAGGGATTCGATGTGGACATTTATGGGAGCCATTATTCTCTCTATCATACCCACCTAACCGCCCTTGAATGTCCCCACCTTTTTATTTGAAGAGGCAATTGTGCTAAAGAATTTCAAAGTCTTCATTAAGTTGCAGGTCCCCTTTCTGGGCCTTTGCTTACCTGTGTCTGTTAGTACTCTAGGCATAGGAAATGTGGGCCCTGAGCAGAATGGGGCCCCCTGCCTCCTGATGAACAAGTCCCTCTCATTCCTTTTCCTTTTTCAGTTTGAGTACTGGGACATTGGAGAAATGGCGGGGAGGGGAAAGGGGGAATGAGTGGCCCCTCCTATTCGACAGTCTGGAAATTAAATTGTTCCCCATTTCAAACAACTCCCCTCACCCCTGTGCTTTCTTCTCAAGGAGGAGGAGAAGAAAGCAGAAGAGCCTGAGGAGAGGGAGACTGTTTATCTTGTATTTAAGGCTTTTTGTGGTCTGATTCTGACTTTTTAACTATCCTCCATCTCCAATAACATGGCCCCGCTCCAACAAGAGTCAGCTCCTCTCCAGTCCTGAATAGATACTATCCGCTCATGTATCATTGCCTTTATACACATACCTCCACTTTCAATGCCTCTGGGCTCCTTTGCTGGGTGAGAACGGACTTATCTTTGAAGATAGCCCATGTATCATGCCCTTCAGGAAACCTAAGTTGATTCCCCTTGTCAGGATTAGTGGAACTGTCCTCTGAGTTCCCAATCACTTTGTTCATACCCATTTTTAAACAAGTTCTCAATCACTTTGTTCATACCCATTTTTAAACAAAGCCCAGCTCAAATTAGGGGGATACAGGAAACTTACTGACTCATGCAGCTGATGCTCAGGAGTGGGTCTGGCTCTAAGCATGGCTGGATCCAGGGTTTCAAATGATACTGTCAGTATCATTGCTTTCCTCTCTCTTTTTCTTTACATCTTCCCATCTCTTAGTTCTCTTCTTTTCCTCATGTCTTCTATGCGTGACTGCCATCTACATTAATCCCAGTTTAGCAAGCCCAGTGGGAAACAGGACCCTTTCTTCCAACACATGAAGGTCACTCCTAGAAAGGCATTATTAGACCTGTTTCTCCCCTCCCCATCCATAAACTCATCACTTTGGTCAGAGAAGAGAAATTTCTCTATCATTGACCACCTTTGGTCATTAGCTTGACCTTATATTGAAGAGGTAGGGCAATTTGGGTCAGCCGTAGTGGGACTCACAGCATGGAGAGAAAATCCCCATAGAAACATTCTGAACAGACCAAAATCACATCTGCCACAGAACTTCACAGCCTGGGGTAGCAATTACCACTGTATTTTCCTTTATCTGTTTATACAATTAGCTCTCACTTTGATGATATTATGTGAGCAGATACTTTTCATTCATTGAACAGATATTGACTGAATGCCTATTGTGTGCCAGACACTATGCTTGGTACTTAATTCAACTTTGTTTTACTCCTCACAACAACCCTGCGGTTTGGACAGTTTCATCACCCCCACATCAAAGATAGAAGACATCACGTGACAAGCTGAGGCCACAAATCTGGGTAAAAATAAAGGCAGAATTTGAACCATAGGTCATTTGACTCTAAAGACTAGAATCTTTCCACTACTCTGTGTGAATTTAGTAAGGGCAAAGTTTGAGTCTTATTAATCTTTCTACCTCCTCTAGCATCTAGCCCATTTCAGGGCACTCAGCATTTGTTGAAGGTGTGAGTGAGTGAATGAAGGAATGTCATTCCTCAAGAAGACCTGATGCTTCTCTGCCTGAGATACTCTGCCTGAGAAAGGAGATATAGCCGAGTTAGTGGGGTCCCTCAAGATCAGCTTACAGAGGCCATGAAAGGCAATTGGGGAGAAAGAAGAAAGAACAGAAATAATGGCTGTCTCAGTTTTTGTGAGACTCTCTTACTTATTCTGGATAATGCAGTGTTATAGAATGATTTGTGTCCCACCCTCTGCCACAACCCCAATATCTCAGAATGGGACTGTATTTGGAAATAGAGGCTTTACTGAGGAAATCAAGTCAAAACGAGGTCATTAGGGTGGACCTCAATATGACTGTTCTCCTTTTAACAAAGAGAAATTTAGATGTAGAACATGTGTAAGGGAAGATGATGAAGAGACACATGAACAGATGGCCTTCTACAAGAGAAGCTTGGACTAAATTCTCCCTCACAGCCAGCCCTGCAGACATCTTGATCTCAAACTTCTTACCTCCAGAACTGTGAGACAATAAATTTCTGTTGTTTAAGCCACCCAGTCTGTGGTACTTTGATACAGCAGTCTTAGAAAACTGTACACATAAATTTGCTATTTATGCACCTGCACACACACACACACACACACAGTCATATACACTTTTTTCATTAAAATTTAAAAAAAGCCCCTCATGAAACAATGAAACAATAATGTACATTTAGCAAATAAATCAACCACATTTTATTTGTAGTCATCACACTCTCCCCTACCACCATTAGAAAAGATGGTCTTCATTTAAAGGAAGTATATAAAGGCCCCAAAAGTTTCTGGTCTCCCACCTTCTACATAAAAGGTTCACTCAGGGGGAAATCACATATGAAATCCAATTTTATCTGAGTTTTACTTGGAAACAGTCTCACTGGAATGCGGAAGTAAAACAAAAGACAGGAAGACCGTGTGGAACCCATTCATACATTGCTGCTCAGAAAGGAGTCCAATCAGAAATCCAGGAGCTGCAGGGGCAGGCAGACCCCATAAAGGCTGCCAATCATTCTAGTGTGCCAGGACTGAGGGTTTCCTGGGATATGACAACTTCAGTGTTAAAATTGGGACAGTCACAGGCAAATGGGATAGTTAGGTCTCCCTCCAGTCCTCAAGACAGTGTGGCAGGTTCTGAGGAGAGGATCTGAAGTCAGACAGCCTGTGCTAGGAACTTTAAGCCTCTGCTTCATAGTCAGGCAAACTATTCAATCTCTCTGAGACTCACTTTCCTTAGCTCTTAGATGAAGATAATAATAGTTGCTTTATAAAGGCATTGAGTGATGTGGCAGTAGCCTCTGGATGTGCCCACATGAGTAGTTCTGTCTGAGCTCAGACTCACCCACATTGCCCACACCACTCTCACACAAAGCCAAGTATCTTTCTGCATTAGGTTCCAGGGCTTTCTATGCTGCAGGAACTTGTTCAGCCAGTACTAAAGCCCAAGCCAGAACAGCAGAGAGGTCAATGCCCCTGGGTGCAATCTTCTATTAACCAGGTTTAAAAGCAGTAAATAAGACCTCTAACCAACTTGACCTTCAGGGAACATTTTTGGAGGTCTTAAGAATGCCTCTCAGAGGCTCTACTGCAAGTTGGACCTGGGGCCTAGAACAGAAATTTCGAGAAATCACCTATCCTGTCCTGGTCTCCTACTCTTACTCCTGCTTCCTGGGATCACCTTTTGAGTAAATCTTCTGCACCTAAACCCTTTCCTCAGGCTCTGGTTTTAGGGGAACCCAAAGAAAAAGGTTAAAAGTCATGAGCAGGCTTAACAAATGCCAAACAGGCATTAAAAAAAAAAATACTCATCATTATCATTATTCATCTGGGGTCTAGAGTTCCCAGGCACTGGAAAAACTTGCTTCTAAGGTGGGATATTAGGGACCTAGATGGTTCCCAAGGGGATTGATATACTTTAAGTGATAGGACTAAAATGGACCATGTCTACCTGTGGATTGCTATCACTTAGTTAAGCCACAATTTGTTCAAAATGGAAATGCCTCAAAGGGCTTGAGGCATTTCATCAAGTCAGATGAAGTGTTTAGCCTCCTAACTGGATAGAGCTGTGGGTATCTAGAATTACAAACTTTCCCCTGTTGATTTTTATGTACTACGGACGGGGTGGGGGAGAAGTCTGCACCACAGCCAAACACAATGGTACGATGTTTATTGTACCTTCCCAATACTGATTTAACTTGTTATACAAATAGCTATAGGCAAGCAACCTTGTAACAGAAATATTTCTAGGATTTGCAATGTGACAAGCCTTTTGACATTAACTGAAGACCTGAAGTACACAAACTGGAAATGGCTTTGGGTGTTAGGAAACCTTGCTATACAGTAGCTCCAGAATCAGACTTGATTCAAAAGAAACAATGATGACTTTCTACAACAGGGCCACTTGAATATAAACCATTTACAAGTATATCTGCCCAACATTTCTCCAGATATGGGGTCAAGATTATTTTAAAATCAAGCACTGGGAGTATGGCTAGATTCTTACTAGGTATTAACTGATGGTAAGCTATGATGGTTCTCTGAAGCCATCAGTGAAGAGCCAGCAGGAAAGGGGGTTGCCAGGTACTCTCAGAGTCAGAAATGGAAGGGATTCACCTCAGAGAACCTTCTACTTCCAGATGTCTTAAAAGAGACAAAGAAAGAATAATAAAGAGAGTAATAAAAAGCCAAGGAACTGGGATTCTTAAAACAGTACTTTTCAAAATTCATATAGACTTGAATCCCTGGGGATCCTGTTAAAATGCAGATTCTGACCTAAAGGTCCTAGGATAAGGTCTGGGAGTCTGTATTTCTAACAAACTCCCAGGTGATGCTGATGGTTCCTGGACCACACTTTGAGTAGCAAAGCCTTAAAGACAAGAGGCTTTGAAACTGTCTTTCAGTAGTCACGACATCTAGGCCAGAAATTTGTTTCTGCTTCTAGAAGCTTGTTAAAGTATCTCATCAAATCACCACTTCGGATGTGTGTGAGACAGTGATCAGGAGAGAAGCTGGGGAAAAGAGAAAGAAGAAGACAGAAAGAGAGACTGGGAAAGGCCATATGTAACTACTTGTACTTCAGTGAAATCAGAGAACAGAGCTAACTCCTCCAGCCACTATCATGATTTCTGTACTGAGAAATGCTTTAGTTAAATAAATATGTGCTTAGCAACCATTTCCTAAGTTAACTGTTAGCACCCAGCCCCTGTTAGCAAGACAATCAGGGATTGTTAGTCTGAGAAGCCCTCTAGAGATCAATTTATTTAATTCCTCCAATTTTCCCCAAATATAAGACCTAAAGAGCAGGGAGATCAGGCTACCAAGGAAGGCCTTTCAAAGGAAACCATTGTGAGAGGCTTCTCAGCCTATTCATCTTGGGGTACAAATACACATTAATTTTACTTTCACAGTTGCTGCTACCAATATAGTTCTATGGACACCTGCCCCACGTATGGTAAAGGATGCTTAACTGACTTTTCATCTCATTCCTCAACTTTTCCATCACTTCTGACCATTAAAACACTCTCCCTTTGATCTTAAGGCTTAGCCCTATTTGTTTTTAAGTTTGAACTGATATTTGACTTAAGGACTTACCTACACTTTCCTAGGGGTGGAGCTAAAAGTGGTCTCTGGGGGCCTCCACGTGGCCAGGGAGGTTGTTCTCTCATTCACACAGCCCCAGGTGAGAAGAAAAGAGGCTTCTTTTCCTTTCCACAGCTCACACTGAGGCTGTGGCCTTCTTCTCCTACATCATTAATTCTGGGCTCTTGGCAGGGCTATTCCAAAGGCTCATCCTTGGTGAAAGATATTGGCTGAGGTTTTAAAACATGCACACACATTGTTTAGTTTCCTTTCCCCTTGAATATAAGCCAGCCATAGTGACTTGCTTCTAACGAACAGAATGCAGCAGAATTTATGTCATGTGACTTCTGAGCTAGGGTAGAAAAAGTGATAAAAATTCCACTCGATTTTGTCTCAGAGACACTCGTGTAGGACCAGCCACCACACTATGAAGAAGGCCAACAGCCGATAGAGAGATCATGTGGAAGTGGACCAGTTGCTAGCCCTGTGAATGTCCCAACCAACAGCCAATGTCAAATATGGGAATGATGGACCCCACAGGTGATCCCTAGCCCACAGGTGATCCCCAGCCCAGCCTTTGCTGGGAATGAGTAGATCAGAGACAAGCTGTCCTTGCTGAGAACTAACTAAACCACAAATTCATGAGCAAATGAAATCTTGTTGTTTTGTTAAGCTTCTGGTTTGGGGGTGGTTTGTTACATATTAGACGATGACAGCAATAATCATTGGTCCTTTGAAAAGTCCAGTGGGGATCTCCCTGCTGAAAGATACCCTGACATAGGCAATCTGGTTCAGGCTCAGCTTCCTCCTTCCCCCACCTCAGGTTCTGTTTTGGGCCATCTGCTTCATAGTGTCTTGCTACTGAGATCCCTAGGCCCAGAGGGTGACCCATGTGCCTTAGTCCATTCTAGCTGCAGTAACAAAGTACCATAGACTGAGTGGCGTACAAACAACAGAAATTTATTTCTCGTGGTTCTGGCGAAGCTGGAAAGCCCAAGATTAAGGTGCCAGAAAATTTGGTTATAAGAACGCTAATCCCATTCATGAGGGCTCCATCCTTATGACCCAATCACCTCCCAGAGGACTTGCCTCCTAATACCATCGCCTTGGGGGTTAAGATTTCAATATGGATTTGGTGGGGAGGACACAAACATTCAGTCCAAAGCACTGTGGGAAACTGACATATACTTGCTAGGCTGAAAGGTAGTGTTACAGGCCAGCTCACCTTTCTCCTGATGGTCACTTTCTCACCTCTTCCATCTCCCTTCTGACCCTTTCTCCACACTCAGAAGCTCCTGGGCTGAAGCTTGACAATCTCAGGCCAAAAAGACTATCACCAGTGCCTGACGTGTTATACACTGTAAATCTTGTAAGAGGTGGAGAGGGCCTAGGGGAAAGGTAGTTGCTGTTCCACAAACTGCTGTTTCTCCAAAAGTTTACTACCTCCCTCTCCCTTCTTTTCTATCTATGGGTGGAAATGATGAGAAGGTGCTGATGATAGTGGGGATTTTACCAAAATATCACTATCCACAAGCCCTGTAGGGAAGTGGCTCATCCAAGTAGCTCGCAGTTCTCAGAATTTAGATTGAAGTATTCTTAACACCATGGCTGCCATATATAGCCATGCAAGTTGGGCACTGCACAACTTTAGGGCAGAGGTCTACAAACTTTTATTGTAATGCACCAAATAGTAAATATTTTAGGCTTTGCAGAACACATGAACTCAATTATACAATACTGCTGTTGTAGCACAAAAACAATCATAGTTAATACATAAATGAATGGGTGTAGCTATGTTTCAATAAAACTTTATTTACTAAAATAGATACTGAGAAGATTTGGCTCAAGGCTGTAGTTTGCTATCCCTGGCTCTAGGGGATTCCATTCACAAAGTTCAACACCAATAGCTCTGAACTGTGGCTCTGCTTAGCAACGTCTGTTCTTTGGGCCTCAATTCTGGAAAGACAGGAACAGTCCCAATGAGGGCCAAACACCGTACTGGTGGAGTTGTTTTCAATGAGCAGCAGAACCCTCTCTGAAGAGACTAGAATCTTCCATTCCTTTTAGGGAAAATTCTTGGGGGCTCTACTCTTTCTTCAATGAAAAACAACAACAAAAACAAAAATATTATGACCACCTACTGTTGTGCCCAGTGCTAGGAATGTAACAGAACAAGGAAGACATAGTTCTGGGCTTTATGGAACTTGCAGAATAGTAGGGAAGAAAGACTTTGAACATGTCATTATAAATTAAATGAGTCTTACGAAAGGGGAAGGTCGGGGGTGATGGACCTCTCCCAGGGAAAACAAGAACATCTGAGGGGTCAGGAGGAAGCTGAGGTCTAAAGGATGAGGCATTAGCCAGGCAAACAGTTGGGGGACAAGCACTGCAGGTGAAGTAGGGCCCAGTGGGACCCCAGTAGTAGAGGCCTCAGAGTGTCCCCGGCTTCAATTTTCCCTACCTTAGAGCTTAACAATAGATTGTTCCCAGCGGCTTGATCCAGAGCTTAGAATGTCCTCTGCCATGTAAAATTGCCCTGGAACTAATGATTAATACCTTTATGCTTACTGATCACAATTCTTCTGGTCTAGCATTCTTTCCAGACTACTCCCATCTTTGTTCTTGGGTTGCTGATGGCAGCCCGGCTTCAATTTTCCCTACCTTAGAGCTTAACAATAGATTGTTCCCAGCGGCTTGATCCAGAGCTTAGAATGTCCTCTGCCATGTAAAATTGCCCTGGAACTAATGATTAATACCTTTATGCTTACTGATCACAATTCTTCTGGTCTAGCATTCTTTCCAGACTACTCCAGTCTTTGTTCTTGGGTTGCTGATGGAATGGGAGGATCACGTTGCCAGAGGGATGGCTCCTTGTAGCATGAGAGACCCTTGGAACCACCATGCAACCCCTGGAATAATGCCCAGATTTTCCCTTAAATACACTGAGCTGGAATGAGAAAACAAGGCACCAGGACAGCACATTGGTTGTTGGTCAAGGTCTCCCCTGGGGGAAAGTAAATTCCAAAGCAATTTCTGCTCTGCTTGTAGGTAAGGTAGGTTCAATAGCCTAGGGGAGTTAGTTCTCTGAAGAAGAGTCACAGGTGCTCTGCAGGTTAGAAGTGAAAAGTGTGCTGAAATCAGGTGGGACAGAAACAGGAATGAGGGATCTGAGGGAAGCTAGATGGAGTCTACCATTGTCTGCTACCTCAGGCAATTTGATTTACAAAGTTAAAAATGGTTCTTGTCTGCAGAACTTTTTAGAGCCTTAAATGTGATCATTATCATCTCTATGGAAAAGGATATGATATATAGCAATTCCCAGACCCATCTGGCTACAACTTTTTTTCCTAGAATTCTTCCAGATCCCAGTTTTGGAAAACACAGCTGTTAGGGTCCTACATGGTGGTGAGAGGAGAGCAGGAAAGGGTTTCTCTTGGCCTCAGCTGGATGCTGCCCTGAAGTGTTTTGAAACCACAAGAGAACCCAGCCAGACTGGACTCCAGGCCTTTGGGGGCATTCTTCACCCACCACAGCCTCTTGGCTCAGTAAAGAATGCCCTCATAACTGACAGTTAGCTTGCTGGGCCTTCACAATCAGGATCCTCCTGGGACCCCTGAGGGCTTTTCAAGGATGGCCCTTTGAAGCTTCTTTCTATTCTTGGAGACCTCAACATTCTTCCCTGAATTCTACTATCAACTCCTTGGCCAAACTTTCACATGTGACATCAATCAAACTGCTCATTTCCATCTCTTACTACTCCATTTTAAGCCTCCTGCACCCCCACAAGATTCACCTACTTGCTCTTGAACTAAATGTACTTGTAAACTAAATTTGTTACAACTAGTGACTTGGCTTTCTTCTTTGACTCCTGCAGTGTTTCTAATTTTTCATGTGATTTTGTTTGAATCTGCCAGACAGGGTTGGGTGCTCATCACCAGCTTCATCTTCATTCCTACCAATATGTACGCAGTGCATTTATTTGGCCCAGCAAAGGAACTGAGGTGGATGAGCCAGTGAGGAGCCAGGCATGAACGGCTCTTTGCTCTGTGAAACACAACATGGGACCTCTCTCTACACCTGACCCCTGGATGGGGGTGCTCCACCTTAACCATTCACAGGCTGGGCAGCATTTCTCCTTTCTTAAGAGAAACAGTCAATGGCATTCAAGAAATAATCTTGATCTAAAAACCCATACCAGAAGAAATGCTGCTCTGACGAGGTAGCAACTTCTAGATAAATCCCTCCATTAACATTTACTCAGGGCTGGCCACTGAGGTTGGAGGGAGATCACAGCTTCTGCTGTCAGCTCACTCTTGTGGTTTGAGATTTGCCTCTACCTCTTACTGGCTGTGGACCTTGGGCAAGTACTTGAGCCTGAAACTCAGTTTCCTCACCTATAAAATGGGGCAATAAATCGCTTTTACATCTAGGCGAGATATTAAGGAAACCTATACTTAAGAAACTCAGCATTGTGCCAAACCATAGTGAGTACTCAACAGACATCTCTCTCAATACAGTTATAATAATAAAAGGTGGTAGATACTGGCATTAGCCCTATGTCTATTTTACAATTGTCCTATAGCTTGTCCTGGGAAAAACACCTGGCAACCTTTTCTTTCTCCATCTGTTTGCTTTCCCTCCACAACTCCTTCTCTCCCTTATTTCTTCCAATCTCTCACATTTAGAGAGTGTTCAGGAATCTTCTGTGGAGCTCTCTAAAGCACAGATTCTCAGACCCCAACTCAGTGATTCTGTTGGTCTAGAGAGGGGCTCTGGGGTCTGTTTTTATAACAGACCAGCTCAGGTAATTCTGGAGTGGGTGGAGCAGGGACTGTTGACATGCTGGCATATATTTAACAAGAGCTTGGGGCATGGGGCTGGTTGGAAGCATTTTCCAATTTCTGTAGTATAAATAATCCCACCACAGCCAATATTAAGCTGTGGTTGTGACATCGCTGAACACAGAGTTGGAAAGAGATGTCAGCAGCATAGCATTATATAGTACTGCAGATACTAAAGTTGTGCATAGTTCTATGAGCATAGAGAACAGAAACAAGAGGTAAACTAATTAGGAAGTGATGAGTATTGAACATTTACTACCTTTGCTTTTTAAAAAAATTCTTATTTGCAATTAGAGTTGACATTTACTATTATTTTATATTAGTTTCAGGTGTACAGCATAATGGTTAGACATTTATATAATTTATGAAGTGATCCCCCTGATTAGTCTAGTTCCCACCTGGTACTTTACATAATTATTATAATATTATTGACTATATTCCCTATGCTATACTTTATATATTACCTTTGCTTTTAATATAACTGATTTCATTGTAAGTTTATATCGTTTAATATTTGATGCTTGTGTTTTTAGCAATTGGCTCTTGAAATTCCTGAAAATTTAACAATCTGCTCTTTCAAGTTGGTGGGTATAGGCCAGCCCCAGCACAGTGCCATGGAGAGTAGAGTTGAAAAACTCTGCCTATGAGAAATGAGTGAATACTCTACACCCCCCTCTCCCTACCAAAATGTGCATAATTGCAAAATTTTACCAAAATTTTTGGAGACTTTAAAAACACCCGAAAGCTCATCATGGATTTTGGAGGGATCCTATCCCCCCGATTCCTTCCTGTGCTGTCAGAGCATCTAGAGATCTGGTGGGAGAGAGGGAAGAATCAGTATAATTTGGGGAAAGGAATGTTTCAGATCTTTCCCATTTCCCTACCCTCAGCTCCTCACCCTCGCTCCAAGCCTAACAGTGATGAAGGGTGCCACCACCACTGGTTTTAAGAAGCTTTGCATCCCTGTCTGATTCAAGCTCTTAATCTTCCTCCTGTAGCTATGCACCCACCAGGCTGACACTATCTTATCAGATGCTGGTAACAGACACTGGGAGTCAATAGAGGAAACAGAGGTGTCTTATCTTTCTTCTCTGTATCTGGTTGGAAAGTGAGCTTCCTCCCTTAGGGAAGGGAACAGTCTCATGTCACTGCCCTTAGCAGACTTGCAGCCTTAGAGGGTCTCAGGTAGGCAGTGTCTCAACAAAGAAAGGCAAACAGGTACCCTGCTCTGTGCTTTAGAACCATTAGCACATTAAAACTGGGTAAGGTGGATACAACTATTACCCTCATTGTACAGAAGAGAAAACAGAGACTCAAAAAGTGAACTGGCCTAAGATCACACGCGCGCGCGCGCGCACACACACACACACACACACACACACACACACACTGGGAAATCCAAAATTCCAAGGCAATTCTGTTCAATTCAAGGATCAAGCTCTTAACCCATCTGCTATTGTCCTTACATTTACTCTTCACAACAGCCATTATCCCCATCTTACAGATGAGAAGACTGGGAAATAACTGCTCAGAGCCTCAGGAGGGGGCAGCCAGGACTTAGCTGGCCTCTCTCCTGATTGTAATGACTCCCCAGCAAAGGGTCTGCAGCCTTTCTAAGACTGCACATCAGTGAGGGCAGAAGGAAGAGAAAGAGGAAGAGAGATAGGCAAGTTTGGGGCTTAAGAATAATCACATAAAACAGCAGCAAGGCTGTGAGCAGCAGCATCCACACTTGGAAGGCAGGCAGGCAGGCTCTTGCTCAAGTCCTAGTTGAGGGAGCGGGCCATGTTAAAGGGCAAGGGAAGAGAGTAGAGTAATACTAACTCCTGGCACTGTGACTAAGCTCACTGGATTTCTAGAGATGAGGTTGTGAGAGCTGCTCTCCTTTGTTCTCATGACAACCAGACCCACCCCCTTCTCATTCCCCAGCTCCAGTTTCACTAGGAATTGGGGGGTGGGCGGAATGTCAAACAGGGCAGTGATGATGGCTGCAGTTATCATCACGATCGTTCATTATTCAGACTGGTACCCAGTGGTAACCATGGCACCTGGCACTGGGAGCAGTCATTGAAGAAGATATTTATCCCACTCAGTGGGCAGAGCTGAGAGACGGCCATGCCACACTAGGGCATCCCCCACCCCAAGGAGACAACTCCATGCCCAAAGCAGCCTTGCATGTGTGAGTCTACACCTCTGCTACTTCCTTGGGTCACATGCCAATTCTAACATGTGGACAAAATTTCAGCAGCTTACCTAATTGCTCTGAGCCATGAACTCCTTATCTGTTCATAGAAAGCATTTGGTCATTGTCATCATCATCATAACCATATATCATCATCAGAGAATACGTGGTATCACTCATCAATGAATGAGTTGGACAGATCTGACCATGAACCTTGTAACTGAGAAGCTACCAGCCTGTTTGGGTTCCAGTTTCCTCACCTGTAGGATGTTATTCCACAAGTGGTTGTCATGGTATCTAAATGACAAACTATGTGTCTTAGTTTGGGCTTCCCGGAGAGCAGAGCCTGACAGGATTTGGGTGTAGGTAGTTTATTTTGGAGGCGATCCCTGGAAGCACAAGTCGGGGACTGGGAATGTGATGTGGGGGAAAGGAAGGAAGAAAGCCAAGAGTGAGCAAGTTGCTGCTGCGTATGACTTGGAGAAGCCTATAGACCATGCCTCTGAATTATCTCACCAAGGGATGGGGCAGTCGGGGTATTTATCTAACTACTGACATCCCACAGTAGGGAGAGAGGCCTAAAGCAGAGACACGCTCAGTTTGAGGTGGGAGGCAGTCACTGCTGCAGGTAAATGCAGAAGTGGGCAAAGGGGATAGGGAGGGATCAAGAGCTACAACAGAAAGCACCCAGACTGTGCTGGCACATAGTAGGTGCTCCATGAATATGCATGTCTGTGCCCTTTTCACAAAACAATGACCTATTCTCTCTCTGAGTTCTGCTGCTCACGCATAGATGTTTTTGCTTTTTAGAAGCCACTCCTATTTCCATGAGACTAGTGTAATGGAGAGAACCTGGGTGTTGGCCTCTTTGGCAAGCAAATCTAGGTATGACGATGAGCTCTGCCTCTTTTACAGGCTGTGAGGCCTCTGGAAAGCTCTTTTATGCCTCTAAGCCTTTGTTTGTTCATTTGTAAAAGGGGACAATATATCACTTACTTCACAGGGCATTGTGATGAGAATTAAATAAGATAATGTACAAGTGACAGGTGGGCAAAATGTTTCTGTAAAAGGCCAGATAGTAAATATTTTAGGCTTTGCATGCCATACAGTCCCTATTGCAGTTAACTATTCAACTCTGCTTTTGCACCATGAAGGAAGTGGAGACAATATATAAACAAATGAGTGTGGCTGGATTCCAATAAGACCTCATTTACCCAAACAGGAAGTGGCCAGATTTGGCCCAGTAGCCAAATTTGCCAACTCTGGCATAAAGCACAAAAACACAGTCACTGGCACATAGTAGGTGCTCAATAGGAGCAAGCTGCAATTATTATTGCCACAACTTAGAAAGAACTAAAAGCCAAAAGCTCTCCACAGCTTGGGTAAGTTTTAGCTTCATCCCCTGCCATGTCGCTTGTCAACCATTCAAAGCACGAATCTGTGTGTTCTAGTCCTTGCTACTCAAAGTATGGTCCATATACCAGCAACATCACCATACTTTGGTGTTCTTTAGAAATGCAGAATCTTAAGCTTCATCTCAGACCAAATGGATTAAATCTGCATTTGAACAGGATCCCAGGTGCTATCTGTGCACATTACAACTGAAGAGACACTCTCATTACTCACTGGCTTGCCTTTCTCAACTACACAAGACCATATCTGTCCCAGACTCAGAGCCAGTTCCTCTAGTTGTCTTACTTCCCACTGTTTTCACTTCCTAATCCAGGTCATTTTTTACCTCCATCTGAGGCACACTCCCCAGCTATAGGCCCAAACCCTTATGGCTGCAAGTCCCTCAAATGCATGTAATCCCCTGGATTCTGCCCACAGAATTGTCTGCAGTGCCTCTTTTCAGCCAGGTTCCTCATCTCCTTTTTCTCCTCCTCCTCTTCCCTCTCAGTGCTCCCTTTGCCCCAGGCACTTCCATGAACAAATCTTCCAACTCGAGCACCCTGCCAAGATGGTCTAGCACTGCGCTGACCAGTGCTATAGCCACTTGCTGCCTGTAGTGACTGAGTACCTGAAAGAAATGTGCTCATCCAAACTGAGATGCACTCAAAGTGCAAAATATACACTGGGTTTTGAAGACTTAGTAGAAAAAGAGAATGTAAAATATTTCATTAATAATTTTTTAGTATTGACTACATGTTGAAATGATATATCAGATATATTTGGTAAGAAAAATATTTTAAAAATTAATTTCACCTGTTTTATTTCTTTTTTAAATGTAGCTACCAGAAAAAAAGTTAATGATATATGTAGCTTGCATTATAGTTTTATTGACCGGCACTGGTCTCATGGGACAGTGTGAAGATTAAGACTATAGATACTAGAGTCCAGCTGCCTGTATTCTATTAAAGAAAAATTATTCTGACACATGGTAAGATGATAAGAAAGACTATATCAAGACTATTATAATAAGGGTATTGCAACAGGGGAAAGAGATTGGGCTCAATGGGGAATCTAGGAAAAACAAAAGTGATTTACAGCAGGATGGAAAATTACTAAGAGGAGAGATCAAGGGTAGGAGGATCCTTGCTAAACTGACCTAACAGGATTCTTGCTAAAGGCAGGTAGAGGACTTAAACATCAAAGATGAAACTTGATTAGATATTAAAGGTAACCAGATATCAAGGATGAGGGGATTCTCTCTAAATGGACTCAGCAGGATTCTTTGCTAAGACTGTGCCAAATAGGCCCAAGAAATTTCGTCAAGGAGAAAGTCTTTGCCAGTTCAGAGTCCAACTCTGCCACTGTCCAGCTGTGGGGACTTGTTGAAACCGGATAACTTCACTGTGCATCATTTAGAAAATGGTGATTGCAAATGTATACACCTCTAGGGTTACTGTGAAGGTTAAAAGAAATGATGTGTGTTAAGCTCTTAGCACTTTGCCTGGCACATAATAAGCACTCAATAAATCTGAGCTTTTGTTATTGTTCTTCCCCCCACCACCTAACATGCAGTGGACCACAGATATTTGGGAGGGCTGATTCTGAGACCTCCAGAAATCCTGGATTCTGAACATTGGAAATAATGACAGATTCCTGCCTTTGTCTTGAGTCACAAGTTAATGGCTATTTTCATGTTCTCTTTCCAACCACATGGCCATTTTCACCAGGAAACAAAACTCCCACTATGTCATGAGTTCTGCAGACCTAGGAAGCTGGTGATCACCTCTGCCCCTCCCCCAGCTAAAAGACCCACGTGCTCTCAACAACCTCAGACACACCATCCAAATTTGTGCCTCATCAAAATGGCAATTGTGTGGGTCATAGACCTTTGGATCTTTCAGAGTTAATTTATAAATGCCAAGGTCATGGTGGACTTAAAATAGTTCCTTCTCTCCCTTTCTCTCCTAGCCTCCTCCCACGCCTTCCCCCCCAACCACCACCAATTTGAAATTCCTGGTAACCCCAAAGTGAACAGATTGTAAGAGAATATTTGTCATGGGCAGACATGGCAGGCCAGGACCATTGGTCGAAGCTGGGCCATTAAACATTCATCATTATTGGGATAGGCAGCCTAAATCTCCAGTGAACAGATTTAGAATTCTCCAGAGAAAAGAGAAATCCATTTCTCTTCTTTGCCAGCTATCTAGCTCATCCTATTAGAAAGTCCTTAAAAACACATCAAAACAAAGACAGCTGAGTATGACACCCAGGCTCACATGGGTAAAGTCAGCTCCATTTATTGGACCCAGATGTAAATTTTATTAAAAGGTCAGGCTCTTATCTTTGGGAAAAGATTTTTCTGAAAGATCCTGTGCCCAAGAGAGACCATGGATAAACCAAAGATGACAAACCTTCTGTTCTCTTTTTCACATCTCTAAACCTCCCCTTTGTTCAAATAGCTAGAACCTTCATGCAAGTGGTTCTCTTATTATAATATACATTAGAATCAACCAGAATGTCTGTTTAAAATGCAGGTCCCAGGGTCTTAATCCCAAATTTAGAAGGCTGAAATAGCACTCAGAGAATCTGCAAGTGAGGCAGAAATTCTAGCAGACCTTCCCCCTTGGTCACTGCAAAGCTATAGAAATCCAGTGGTATGGGGCTTGACACCTGGCCTGGCAGGAACACCCCCCTCTCTGTGAATCCCAGGAGAGGCAGGTCTGAAGTATGCAGAGGAAATTTCTATCCTCCCTTCTCCACCCCAACAAATGCCTGTCCAGGCCAGTGAGGAAGAAAGTCTGGGTTTGTAGTTGTTTCTGGTGTAAGGTCAAAAATTTGTTTTGATCACACTTCGCAAAACTGCTTTATGCTGTTGTGACTTGCTTTACAATTGTCATTGATTGTGATGACTCAAATGAATCTGGCCTAATCCCTGGCTAACCCTTTCCCCCTTAATCCTTTCTAAGAGCTACTGCTCCAGAGTCTCTTTCTGCTCAGGTAGCAGGTCTACACCCTGTACCCCAGTTGCCTTAAGAATCACCTGGAAGCTCCTGTTTTAATGTCAATACCCAGGCTCCAACCCAAATCAGGAATTAAGTATCTCTAGGGAGATTCACTCCCTGCGTGATTCTAACAGTTGACAGGGTTAAAAATGTTTATTGGTGATTTTCTGCCCTGGCTGCACACTGGACTCCCCAGGAAAACTTTAAAAACCCAATGATGCTCAAATCTTCCTCCTATCCCGCTCCAAAGTCTAAATTAATTCATTTAGCATTCTTATCAGGTACTGGGGTGTTTTTAAAATCTTATTCAGTTGAGAATCACTGTCTAGACCCTTCCTTTGCACAAGGGAAAGCCCAGAACAAACTCCTCCTGAAATCATTGTTAACTCAAGTGACATCTTCAGACTCCTTTGGCAGCCTAGGAATGAAGGGTTGGCCCCTAGACTCTGTAATGCCTGAGGACAGGGAGATGCCGCTCATCTGGGGCTCCTTATATATTTGTTGACAAATAGGACTTTGCTGAGCCGGAGTGCAAACCCTGTAGTTCAGTGGTTTGCAGTCTTTAATGCAGTGCTACTCAAAGTGTGGTCCCCAGACCAGCAGCAGCATCTGGGCAGAAACTGTTAGAAATGCAAGTCTATGGGTGACACCCCAGATTTACTGAATTGGGGGTTGCTGCTGCAGTAGGGCCCTCCAGATTGTGCTTAGCAGCTCCTGGGTGATTCTGATGCATGCTCAAACATGGGGACCATGGCTTTAGTATGCATAGGAATCTCCCCCAAAGCCCTTCTAAAGATTCCTGCACTCATTCCAAAATAATCTAATCCTGGAGGTCTGGAATAGGACCCAGGAATCCATTTGATTAGCCAGAATCCCAAGATAAAAATGATTCCAAGACCCAACTTTGAGAAACTTGATAGAAGCTGATCATTCATGTAAGCCTGCATCCATCTGGTCACATGTCCCACAGGTCTGCAAGGACTCCTGTCTTCTCTCCAAGCCTCATACTGTTACTCAAAACCTAGGATCTTAAGCTCTCACTACTCCCTGGCCTTCTTTAGAAAATGGGTCGAACCAATTTACAGACAGTCAACAGCAGAAACAGCATGCCAGCAGCAGGAGGTCTGTTGTGGCTTTTGGAACCTGTGTTTGTGTAAGGAGCACTTCCACAACTTCCAGGAGAATGAATACATCCAATGACTCCTAGATGATACTAGGCTGGACACATTTATTTGTAATAACCACTCCTGGCCACACACTTACTTATGGACAGTCCAAAGAGAATGATTTGTTTTCTCTTGTCTTCTTCCACAATGCATTTTACGATTGCAAAGAGTCATGCTTGCCATGTGTTTCCCTCTCGTCTGTAAGTGCTTTTCCACAGGCTTAGTTCTTGGCAGCCCCTGTATTTACCGAGGAGAGCACATGCCGTCAGCAGCTGGCTTCCATCCAACCTCCTCTGCAGTTCAGTGTTTAGAGATTGGCAGCAGATGAAGAAGCATGGCCTCTCTGTCGCCAGCTCAAACTTTCAGGGTGTTTTACCCCTTGCTCTCGATTTCTGTTATCTTTGAGGGGACTTGCCTTTTAATTTGTTTCTTCGGCAGCCATGCTAATAAATGGGACACAGCTGAAGAGCTGTCTGAGAAACAATAGCTGCTCAGCCAATTTGTCTCAAGCACCATTTGTTATGAATCCTCTGAGCCCATTAACCTCTGAACCCAGGAGATGGTATCTCCCCAGGGATGAATTACCTTTATTTCTAGACACGTGTTTGCTCATTTAGCACCCTATTCATAAGCTGCCCTATTTCAGCCCTACTTTCCAGAAATGGAGAGGAAGAGCCACCCCTGCCCCCCCCCCCCCCCCCCACACACACACACAGGAAGGACGCACAGGAAGGAATAGCAGCTGGCCATGCCTAAGAGTGACAGCTGACATTTACTGAGCAGTTACTAAACATCAGGCACAATGCCAAGAGAGTTTTTGCACATTGTTGTTTAATCCTAACCATAATCCTTGGTCCTGCATGGAGCCATAAAACCCATTTTGCACATGAGACAGCTGAAACACAGAGAGGTTAATTGACTTGCCCAAGAGTGCTTAACTTCTAAGTGATAGAGCTGGGATCCGAACCCAGGCATTTGCTTACTTTAAGCCAGCTCTCTCATCAGCTGGCAGA
This sequence comes from Pteropus alecto, assembly GCF_000325575.1. Classification (NCBI taxonomy): domain Eukaryota; kingdom Metazoa; phylum Chordata; class Mammalia; order Chiroptera; family Pteropodidae; genus Pteropus; species Pteropus alecto. The sequence continues at coordinate 8,617,556 of NW_006440638.1, read as the reverse complement.
GCCTCTATCCTTGATCTTTTCTCATTTGGGCCGGAGACAGGGAGGGACATTTGGATCATAGGACAGAAGAGTTCATTGGCCTCTTAATGATCCTTACCAATGTATTTCACTTTCAGAAATATATTTATTGACAAAAATGCCACATCTGCTTAGAGTACATTTAAATGCTTATTTTAATCTTGAAGTTTATTTTTAGTTATATACACTGTTGTATTTATGTGGGTAAAGGGACAAAGAAATGTAGTCAATATTTCACAGCTCTGTCACCATGCAGCTTGAATTGAGGCCTACCGGTATGTGCTCTTGAACATAGTAGGGTGTGACCAGCGGTCCTGCTGACTTTAGGTGGTTCTTGTTCTGTAAATCTTAGAAGATGAAAGTGATTCATCTCCCCAAATTTGTGGTTGTTAGGAGTTGTGTTAATCTCCTATAGCAAAACTAAAATGCCGTAGTTTAAAATATAGTATATCAGAGACTTATAGACATGGACTATAGACTAGTGGTTGCCAGAGGGCAGGGGATCAGGCAAGGGGGGAGGTAGATGGGGTAAAGGGGGTCATATATGTGGTGACAGAAAGAAATCTAACTATGGGAGGTGAGCACACAGTGTAAATATATTTACTGTTTAAAAAAAAGTGAAACAAATGAAGACGTAAACAAACAAAAACCCTAGAATAAAAAAAATATATATGTATGTATATGTAGTTTATTCTCTGACACTAGTGTTTGTTCTTCAACCCAGAGTTCTCAACCTTAACACATTAGAATCACCAAAGGAATCTTTTAAAAATCCTGATGCCTAGGCTGTACCCTATAAGACAAATTATATCAGTACCTCTTGGGGTAACACCCAGGCACCAGTATTTTCCAAAACTCCCCAAGTTATTACAATGTGCAGCCTTGGTTGAGAACCTTTATGCTCTAACATAAAGCAAATCCTAACATAGGCATTCCAATGATGATATGGTGGCTCCACAAAGTCAGTCTGAGTTTTTTCATCTTTCTGTACTTCCATCTTTAGCACCTAGCTTATTCTCAAGGTTGCCACATAGTCCAAGACAGCTGCTGAAACCCCAGCCATCATGTCTGCATTCAAGGTGAGAAGAAAAAAGAAGGAAGGAAAGGACCAAATGATGAAATGCGTAGCTACTATGGACTGAATTGTGTCATTCCAACATTTATATGTTGAAGTGTTAAACCTCAGTGTAACTGGAGCTTTTTGGAGATAATTAAGGTTAAATGAGGTCATAAGGGTGGAGTCCTAATCCAAATTTATTAGAGGCATTATACAAAGAGGAAGAGAGATATTTTTTTTCTCTCTTTATCAGACCATGTGAAGGAAGACGCAGTGAGAAGGTGGCCATCTGCAAGCCTAGAAGAGAATTGTCACCAAGGAACCACACTGGGTCCACCCTAATCTTGGACTTCCAGCTTCCAGAACTGTAAGAAAATAAATTTCTGTTGTTTAAGCCACCCTGTCTATGGTATTTTGTTATGGCAGGCCAAGTAGACTAAGACACTAGCTGAGTCAGCACCCTTTCATCATCCTTCCCAGAAGTTCTATCAGTGCTTTTTTTTAATATCCCATTAGCCAGAACATAGTCACATGGCCACCCCTAACTGCAAAATAGGCTGGCAAATGGAGTTGTTTTTGCTGGGCTCATTGCCACCTGAAATAAAATCGGGGTTCTATAACCAAGGAAGAAGGGGAGAAAGGGTATTTGGTGGCAACTGGTAATCTTTTGGCACAGTATGCCAATAAAAAAGAGAGGTGGTGAGAGGCGGTGGAAGAATGATAGTGAGAGAATGAAAAGACATTGAGAGCACCTAAGAGAGAACACTTCAGAAACAAAGAAATTAAGCTTGAATAAACTTGTATCCCACATCAGGGAGCACCAGGAACGGAAGGCAGGATTCCTGAATTGGAGCTTCCGCAGGGCCAAGCATCCTCACCTCCCTTCCGCAACATGGCAGCTGTTGGTAAAGAGACCCCGTGTGGGATCCAGCTGTTGGAAAAGCAGCCTTTCTCCTGGCCTGGCCTTGGGATGTTTTTTGGCAAGCCTTTTCTTGGCCAGCATGAGAAGTGCTTGGTAAAAGATGGAGAAACCTGAGGTGAGCAGACATTGAGTCAGCAAACTGTAGCCTCTCTTCATTCGGTAAGCAAAGATTTGAGGACTTACTTAAATAGTGCCATGCATGATATTCAGTGCTGAAAAGACAGACAATCTTCCTATTCTCACAAGGCTTACATGTCAGGCTGGGAAGATATACCACAAACAAATAACAAATAAGACAGTTCAAATGGGGCAGTGGGAAGGGGGGCAACATTAGATTGGGGTTCTCTTTGAGGAGGTATTAGAGTCAGAAGCTGAATGATGAAAAGACCTAGACACGGAGAGTCTAGGAGAAGAATGTTACAGCAGAAGTGTGAAGGGAGCTGAGCAGGAAGGAAACCAGTGAATGTGGAGCACTGTGGACGGGAAAGGGGCAGGAGGTCAGGAAAGCTAGGTCATGGAAGGCTTTGACCTGTCTTCTAGGTCAGGGAAAGACTGGATTTTCACATAAGGGCAATGGGGAAGATATTAGAGAGTTTTAAGCAAGGGATAGACACTATCTGATTACTTTTTAAATATTACTTTAACTGCTGTGTGGAGAATGGAAGCAGGGAGACCAGGTTGGAGGTTTTGCTTTGGTCCAGATAGACACAGTTACGGGCTGGGTTTGAATAAGAGTCAGCAAACTATAGCCTGTGGGGCACTGCTTTTCTTAAAGTTTTATTGGAACATAGATGTGCCTGTATTTATGTATTGTCATGGCTGTTTTTGCACTAAAGGCAGGTTAAATGACTGCAACAGAGACTGTGTGGCTCGAAAGGCTGAAAATGTTTACTCTCTGGCTCTTCATGGGAAAAGTTTGCCAACCCCTAGACTAGAGAGAAGTGGAGTGATGGGGATATATTTTGGAGGTAGAGTCAACAGGGTTAATTAGTAGATTGAATATGGGGGAAAGGGAAAGATGGGATTCAAGGTTTAGCTTTCGGCTTGCAGATTTGATAGATGGCTATGCCATTTACTGAGATAAGAAATCATGTTTTGAAAGGAAAACCAAGAAGTCTTTTCTGGGCATGCTACGTTGAGATGCACACTGACAAGCAGAGCAAAGAACATCTTTCTGTGCATGGGTGCATTGGGTTCTCATGCCATTCACATAACTCAGTGCCTATTATGAAATTGCCCAGTAAAGAGCCTAACCTTCTCATACAGAGGAGTGTGGTCACTGGAAGAGTCAAGAACCAAGGGAGCAGATATTCAGGGGAACTTACACAGGCACCCACACTATGCTCAGAAAGATCAAGATAGCAAGAAGACATAATGAGATGAATGTTAGCTTGGAATTTGGCCAGAAAGGCCAAGCAGTGAGTAGAGTGGCATCAATATTCTTTTTCTAATTAGAATTAGTACCAGCATTACATTTATGTATTTACTTGAATGGTACAAGTTGAGAGACTTTGGGTTTCCATTTTATCTCTTTCTCTAAGCTGGATACCATTGTCTCAGATCTCTACATAATCATCCACATTATACAAGATCACCAGTAAGATGAGAAAGTTGTCACTCACCCTTCCAGATACCACCATATAATCTCTCATTCAAGTTATAAGCCTCAGAGTTCTCCTCTCTGTAACTACTTCTCATTCTCTCTCTCTCTCTTTCTGTCTCTCTCTCTTTCTGTCTCTCTCTCTTTCTGTCTCTCTCTGTGTCTGTCTCTCTCTCTCTCTCTGTGTCTGTCTCTGTCTGTCTGTCTGTCTGTCTCTCTCTGTCTATCTCTCTCTCTATGTCTGTCTCTGTCTGTCTGTCTGTCTGTCTGTCTGTCTGTCTCTCTCTCTCTCCCCCACTTGTTTGAAATGTCTCTAAAATCATCAGCCCTCATCCTTCTAGCTCTGACCAAAGTACTAGCTGCCTAACTGGTCACCCACCACAGCTGGTCCTCATTTGGCTTCTGGGGTGACTGTCATGGGACACACATCTCATTGTATATGTATCCCAAAACAATGTATGGACAATGATATTTTTGTCTGTCAAGAACAGCAGCTCCCTTCTCTTGGGTCATTGCTCAGCCCCTCTTCCCCAGCATAGAGCTTTTGATGCGGCTGGTGATCTGGTCTTCTGGCCCCAGCCATAAGTAGTTAGATGGCCCAGGTGTGGGATAATCAGAGAATTCCCACCCTTCTAGCTCCCAAGATTTAGTTATTTAGACACCAAGAGAAGAGAGATTGCCTTTCTTCAAAAGCTCAACATTTCAGTTGATTAAACAGATAGTTTAGAAATAAACATGGGTTAATCATAAAAAAAAGGAAAGAGAAGTGCTGTGGGCTACGGGCTGGTGATAGGAGGGAGCAGGGAATACACCAAGCACTGAGAGGCCAGTGCAGCTGGCTTGGTAGTGAGGAGGGCAACTGGAGTAGGCTGCCCAATACCCATCAACAGCAGCCACAAACTCACAGCAAACGTTTATGTATTGTCTTATGTACCAGGCACTGCTACAACCACTTTACATATACTTGCCCATTCAATTTTACATTAATACAATGAGGTAAATATTCATAGCAAGCTAATTTTACATATGAGGGAAGTAAGACCAAAAAAAAAAAAGGTTAACTTTTCTGAAGCCCTATACCAGTGTGTGAGAAGGGTTAGAGAGAGACACAAAGGAGGAAAACAGTAAGTGTTGAGCAAATTAAACAGCGTGGGCACTAGACACAAGCATAACCCCACCACCACAATAATGGCAGTGTAGCTTATCATGGGTTAAAAACTGGTTTGGCCCAAAGAGTTTACAACTCTTTTCCCCACCGGGGCAGTGGTTACTGTCACTTAATCAGCCTTGCCCTGGGATGGTCCTGCTCAAGGTAAATCTTATAGACATATCCCTACCTCCTCTGAAGATCCAAGTTCTGTCATGTTTTTAGAATAAGTACAACATTAAGGGGAAGAAGCATTACCCATAGGCCAATAGATTGCTAATGTCAGCAGGGCACCCAAGTGCCTGACAGGTGATCAGAATCACTACCTGACTCTCAGCCCCATGGCTGCTCTGTCCCAGAAGGAACAGGTTCCTGAATGTGCTTCCTGTCCCTTCTGCTGCTTTTCCACATGTCTGGATTTATTTTCAAAACAATTTATAGTTACATTAAATATTAAAGGCACTTTGCAGGTGGTGTTTACTGTTAGAAAAGTTAACAAATGTATGTTGTGCTGTATAAAATGGCAAAAACCAATTTGGAGTGCTTGATGGCTTGAGCTGCATGATAGCAACATCATGGATATTTCCATATTTTAATGAGGCAGCATCTTTAGTGCAGCCCTGTTGCATGATCGTGCAGGGAAGGTCACACAGGCATCTGCTGTGTGCTGGAGCCATGGGTGAAGAGCCCTCTGTTAGACTCTGCATTGCTCTAGTGGCCATTAGTGAAGGCCAGGACCTATGGTCACATGAAGCGCTGACCTGCATGGTGGCCTATTTTATTATAATGATATTATATTACTGTTTTTGTTATAGAGCCTTAACCAGGTGCCCAGCAGTATGACAAGCACTATATATTTATTACATAACATATTTATTACTTCTACAAATATTTATGGAATACCCACCCTATGCCAGGCATTGTGCACAGAGAGACACAATCTCTGCCCTCTTGGAGCTTATATACTGATAGGGAAGGCAGAAAAGAGCAAATAAGCAGACTCAGAAATAAGATAACTGTAGAATGGTTATTATTAGCATCAGGAAGAAATATATAATGTGTAGAGACACAGAGTAACAGTGGATGGATTGAAGGTGGTGAGGGAAGGCCTCTCAGTCTGTGACATTAAACTGAAACCTAAAAGACAGCAGGAGTCAGTCATGGGGAGAGCCAAGGAACAGGCATTCGAGGCAGAAGGAATAGTATGTGCAAAGGCCCTGGGATAGAAAAGAAGTTGACAGTCTAGAAACTGACCGAAGGCCGATGTCACCCTGGAGAGTTGAGAGCAGAGGAGGGAGTAGGTGATATTATAATCCTCTTTTTGTAGATGAGGAATCCATGGCTTAGAGAGGGTAATATTTCCAACTGAGGTCACACAGCCAGCAAATATAGTTTCGGATTTGGTAGGTCTAGGGTAAAGCCTGAGTATTTGTACTTCTTACAAACTTCTTGGTGATGCCAATACAGCTGGTCTGCAGACTACACAGCTCGAAGGCAGGGCTGATCGAGATTGTTTGCTTTCAGTGTAAGAATGGTAACAGAATTTACATGCTATGATGTGCCTAGCACTTATTCTGTGCCAGGCACTAATGTTTGTACTTATACAATTGACCTTGAATGCAGGGGTTGGGGCACTGAGTCCCAGCACATTTGAAAATCCATGTATTATTTTCGACTCCTCAAAAACTGTACTAACAGCCTACTGTTGATTTTAAGCCTTACCATGAATAAGCCTTACCATGAATAAGCCTTAACATGGGTAATGCTTCTTCCCCTTAATGTTGTACTTATTCTAATAAGCCTTAACATGAATAGTCGACTAACACAGATTTTGCCTGTTGCATGTGTTATATACTGTGTTCTTACAATAAAGTATGGACTCACACTGTTCAAACCTATGTTGAATAACACGTTCAAGGGTCAACTGCATATTGAATTTTCAGAGCAAATCTTTGAAGTAGGTATTATTATCTCTATATCACTATTTCTATAGATGGAGAAACTGAGTCACGGAGAAATAAAGTAACTTGCTTAAGTTCCCACAGCTAGTTCGTAGAGGAACTGGAATCTGAATCCAGCACTTGGGCTCCTGGGTCAGCCACCCTGCCTCTCAGAGGAAAGGGTTTCTTGTTTCCATGCCTCTGTACCATTCAGTCATGTAATTAACTTATTGCTTACACTTGTCATCTGCCTACTCCTCATCCCTGAGGCACTGAGTTGGTGATCTTGCCTTATATTAAAGTTTCCTTTTATCTTTCCTGCTCCTCTTTCCTGATAAGTTCAGCAAATATTCAAAGGAGTACGTGTTTTTGGAGGTCCCTTTTACTAATGGGGGTTGTCACAGGCATCCAGAGAGAGTCTGTCTGAACATCTACTGGGTGCACTTCTCACAAGTTCCTCTTGTGTTTACCAATCTCACATCCTTGGTCGGGGAGCAGGCAGTGTACCCTCACTTCCCGTGTCTGATGTTGAGAGAGAATCTGTGATAGGCCAGGTGCCGGGCTAAAAGCTTTTCCAACTCTCATAACTGTGTCATGAGGGAGATATTATTATCAACGTCATTTTTTGAATGGAGAAACTGAGCTTCGAAGAAACTGAGCTTCAGGGATCCAGGTCTCATTACGGGCAAGGGATGATGAAAGGATTTGATCCCAGGGATTACCTGGGGCATGAGACTTGTATTCTTTATACTCTCACTGGTTCCATCAGGATTATCTTTAATGAAAGGCACAGAGGGCCCAAGCTCAGGGCCACACAGCTGGTGTGAGAAGGATTCACACCCAAGGTCAATAGCAAGGGAGGAATACTCATATTCTTAAATCAGGTCCGGAAAGAACAAATCACTCAACCCTCCCAAGTCCTTTCAAGTCCATCTGTGATAGATGTGAAACTAAGATCTGAGATAGGAAGTGATTAATTTCTTTTTTATATAATATAATAATCCAGGCTTTTCAACCTTGGCATTACTGACATTTTTCTTAAAAATTAACACAGTAGTCTGTCATTTCAAGAAAACAACTGACAGTATTTCTTGCCAATGAAAACTACGAGCTCTCAAGCAAAAATTTGAATTTGGAAAACTTGGGTCCTCCACTGGGTGCTTGACAACTTCCCTATGCTTAAAGACTCTTATGATGAGATCAGTGCTGATATTAACAAATATAACCTTTTGATTTGTATAATGAAATGTGTCAACATTTGAAAGATCTTCATAATGTAGTAAACCAATATTTTCCAAATATTTGTTGCATGATGTTATGAAATCATGAATGGGTAAAAGATCCATTTAAAACACAACATACATCAATTGGTTTTACTATCATATGGTGAAAAAGTTTACTGATCTGGTTTCAGAATTCACATTGCAACTAACCTTTAAAAAGCTACCAGTTGTTGAATTTTTATTTGACACCAGAGTCACAATTATCTAAAAAGGCTATTAAAATTCTTTCTCCTTTTCCATTGAGCTAGATTTTTTTTCCATAAACTTCAACCAAAACAACACATGACAACAGATGGAATGTAGAACAGATAAAAAATCTGGTTATTTTCTTTTTTAAAAATTTTATTTTTATTTTTATCATCCAATTACAGTTGAAATACAACATTATATTAGTTTTATGTATTCAACATAGTAATTAGACATTTATATAGCTTGAAAGTGATCACCGTGATAAATCTAACATCCATCTGACACCATACGTAGTTATTACAATATTATCGATTTTATTTCCTATGCTGTACTTCACATCCCTGTGACTATTTTGTAACTACCAGTTTCTACTTCTTAGTTCCTTCACCTTTTCCACCCATACCTCCACCCTCTGCCATCTGGAGACAATGTTTGCTCTCTATATCCATGAGTTTGTTTCTGTTTTGTTTGTTTGTTTTATTTTTTAGATCCATATATAAGTGAAACCATTTGATATTTCTCTTTCTCTGTCTGACTTATTTCACTTAGTGTAATACCCTCTAGGTCCATCCATGTGGTAGCAAATGGCAAGATTTCATTCTTTTTTATGGCTGAGTAACATTTCATTGTGTAACATTTCACTCTTCTTTATCCATTTGTCTTTTGCTGGACAATTAGGTTGCTTTCATATCTTGGCTATTGGAAATAATGTTGCAATGAATATAGGGGTACATATATATTTTCAAAGTCTTTTTTTTTTTTTTTGGATTTCTTAGATAAATACCCAGAAGTACAGTTGCTGGCTAATATGGTAGTTCTATTTTTAATTTTTTGAAGAGCATTTATACTGTTTTTTTTATAGTGACTGCACCAATTTTTAATCCCACTAACAGTGCATGAGGGTTCCCTTTTCTCCACATCTTCTCCAGCACTTGTTTGTTGATTTATTGATGATAGTCATTCTGATGTATGTGAGGCAATATCTTGTAGTTTTAATTTGCATTTGCCTCATGATTAGTGATGTTGAGCATCTCTTCATGTGTCTATTGGCCATCTGCACATCTGTATGTTCTCTTTGGAGAAGTGTCTATTTAGGTTCTCTGCTTATTTTTTAATCAAATTGATTTTTTGGTGTTAAGTTTTATGTATTCCTTACATATTTTGGCTATCAATTCCATACTGGATATAACATTTACAAATATCTTTTCCCATATTTACAAATATCTTTTCCCAAATATCTTTTTAGTTTGATGTGTTCCCATTTGTTTATTTTTTCTTGATTCTCTTGTCCAAGGAGACATTCGAAAAGATTTTGCTAAGACTCATCTCGGTTTACTACCTGTGTTTTTTTCTAGCAGTTTTATGGTTTTAGGTCTTACTTTGAAGTCTTTAATCCATTTTGAGCTTATTCTTATATATGGTGTAAGAAAGTGGTCTGTTCATTATTTTACATATATGTGTCCTGTTTCCCCAATATCATTTATTGAATAGACTGTCTTTACCCCATTGTATATACTTGACTCCTTTGTCAAAGATTAATTGACCATTAGGTGTGGGTTTATTTCTGAGTTCTCTGTTCCATTAATCTATGTGTTAGTTTCTACACCAGTATCATCTGTTTTGATTACTATAGTCTTGTAGTATAGCTTGAAATCAGAGAAAGCGATATCTTGAAATTTGCTCTTTTTTCTCAAAATTGCTTTGGCTATTTGAGGTCTGTGGTTTCATATAAATTTTAGGATTATTTATTTTTGTTCTGAGAAAAATGCCACTGGTGTTTTGATAGGGATTGCACTGGATCTGTAGATGGCTTTAGGTACTGTAGATATTTTAATGATAGTAATTCTTCCTATCCATGAACATAGTATATTCTTTCATTTGCATCTCTTTCAGTTTCTTTCTTCAATGATTTATAGTTTTCTGAGTACAGATCTTTTTCCTTCTTGGTTAAATTTATTCCTAGATATTTTATTCTTTTTGATGCAATTATAAATGGGATTGTTTTCTTAATTTCTCTTCATGATTGTTATTGGTGTAAAAAAATGAAACTGATTTTTGAATGTTAATTTTGTATCCTGCAACTTTACTGAATTCATTTATTACGTATAATAGTTTTTTGGTGAATTCTTTTGGGTTCTCTATAAATAGTATCATGCCATCTGCAAATAATGACAGTTTTACTTTTTTCTTTTCAATTCAGGTGACTTTTATTTCTCTTTTTCTTCTCTGATTACTGTAGCTAAGACTTCCAATCATATGTTGAATAAAATTGGTGAAAGTGGAAATCCTTGACTTGGTTTTGATCTTAATGAAAAAGCTTTAAACTTTTCACCATTGAGTACAATGTCAGCTGTGGGTTTGTCATGTATGGCATTTATTATGTTGAGGTATGTTCCCTCTATCTCCACTTTGCCAAGCGCTTTTATTATAAATGAACACTGGATTTTGTCAAATGCTTTTTCTATATCTATTTATATGATCTCATGATTTTTATCCTTCATTTTGTTTATGTGGTGTATCACATTAACTGATTCGTGGTTATTAAATCAGCTTTGCATCCCAGAAGTAAATCTCACTTTTGATTATGGTGTATGTTTTCTTTAATGTCTTGCTGAATTCAGTTTGCTAATATTTTGCTCAGGACTTTTGCATCTATGTTCATCAAGAATATTGCCTATAATTTTCTTTCTTCTTTTTTTTTTTCCTTTTCTTTTTTCTTTTTTGGGGTGTCTTTGTCTCATTTTGGTATCAGGGTAATTCCAGCTTCATAAAATGAATTTCATAGGCTTCTTTCCTCTTCAATTTTTTGGAATAGTTTGAAAAGGATAGGTATTCATTCTTCTTTGAATATTTGGTAAAACTTACCTATGAAGTCCAGGACTTTTGTTAGTGAGAGTTTTTTTGATTATTGATTTGATTTTGTTCACAGTTATTGGTCTGTTCAGATTTTCTGTGTCTTCTTGATTCAGTCTTGGAAGATTGTATGTTTTGAAGAATTTATACAGTTCTTACAAGTTGTCCATCTGTTGGCATATAATTGTTTATAGTATTTTCTTATAATCCATTGTATTTATGCGGCATCAGTTGACACTTCTCTTTCATTTATGATTTTATTTATTTGGGCATTCTTTTTCTCTTGATGAGTCTGGCTAAAGGTTTATCAATTTTGTTTATCTTTTTAGAGAACGAACTCAATTTCAGGGATCTTTTCTATTTTTTTAAGACTATTTTGTTTATTTCCACTTTGATCTTTATTATTTTCTTTCTTCTACTCCTTTAGGGTTTTGTTTGTTTTTTATTTTCTAGTTCCTTTAGGAGTAAGATTTGATCATTTATTTGAAATTTTTGTTGTTTCTTGCGGTCGGCCTGTATTGCTACGAATTTCCTCTTAGAACTGCTTTTACTGTGACATATAGGTTTTCGTCATAGCGTTTTCATTTTCATTTGTCTCAAGGTATCTTTTGTTTGCTTCCTTCATCTCATTGTTAACCCATTTATTGTTTAGTCACATGTTATTTACCTCTATGTGTTTGTGTGTTTTTCAGTTTTCTTCTTATAATTGATTTCTAGTTTCATACCATTATGATTGCAGAAGATGCTTGATATGATTTCCATCTTCTTAAATTTATTGAGACTTGTTTTATGGCCTGATATCTGGTCTATCTTGGAAAATGTTCCATGTACACTTGGAAAAAAATGTATGTTCTGCTACTTTTGGCAAAATGTCTTAAAAGTATTAATTAAGTCCACCTGTCTAATGTGTCATTTAAAGCCACTGTTTCCTTCTTGATTTTCCATCTGGATGATCTATCCATTGATCACTGTTACTGTAGTACTGTTGATCACTCCCTTTATGTCTATCAATATTTGCTTTATACATTTAGGTGTTCCTACATTGGGTGAATAGATGTTTACAAGAATTAAATCTTTTTATTGGATCGATCCCTTTATCATTATGAAATGCTCTACTTTGTCTCTTATTACTGCCTTTGTTTTAAAGTTGATTTTGTCTGATTTAAGAACTGCTACTCCAGCTTTTCTCTTTTCCATTGCATGAAATATCTTTTTCTATCCCTTTACTTTCAGTCTGTGTGTGTCTTTCCATCTGAAATGGTACTTTTGTAGGCAACATTTGTATGGGTCTTTTTTTTTTTAAATTGATTTAGCCATCCTATGTCTTTTAAAATATATCTTATTTTTCAGTTACAGTTTACATACAATATTATATTCGTTTCAGGTGTACAACATAGTGATTAGACATTTATATAACTTATGAAGTAGTCACCTGATAAATTTAATATCCATTTGACATCATACTTAATTATTACAATATTATTGACTATATTCTTTATGCTATACTTTACATCCCCATGACTATTTTGTAACTAACAATTTGTACTTCTTATCTCTTGCCCTTTTTCACACATCCTCCCAATCTCCCTTCCATCTGGCAACCATCAAAATGTTCTCTTTATCTATGAGTTTGTTTCCATTTTGTTTGTTCATTTCTTTTGTTCTTTTGATTCCACATATAAATGAAATCATATGGTATTTGTCTTTCTCTGTTTGACTTACTCTACTCAGTGCAATGCCCTCTAAATCCATCCATGTTGTTGTAGATGGCAAGACCTCATCTTTTTTATGGGTGAGTGATATTCCATAGTATAGATATACCACCTCTTCTTTATCCATTCATCCATTGATGAACACTCAGAATGCCTGCATCTCTTGGCTGTTGTAAATAATGCTGCGATGAACATAAGGATGCACATGTTCCTTCAAAGTAGTGTTTTGTTTTGTTTTGTTTTGTTTTTTAATAAATACCCAGAGGTGGGATTACTAGGTCTTTCTTTGTCTGTTGCTATAGCCTTTGTTTAGTCTATTTTGTCTGGTATAAGTATTGCTACTCCAGCTCTTTTTCCCCATTTTCATCAAATATTTTTTCTATCCCTTTACTTTCAGTGTGTGTGTATCTTTTGACCTGAAGTGAGTCTCTTGTAGGCAGCAAATGTATGGTCCTTGTTTTCTTATCGAATCAGCCATCCTATGTCTTTTGATTAGAATGTTTAATCACACTTAAAGTGATTATCGATATATACATAGTTATTGCCATTTTATGATTTATATTTATGTTCCCCCCTTTTTTAAAATCCCTGTCTTATTCTTAAAGAAGTCTCTTTAACATTTCTTGTAATACTGGTTTGGTGATGATAAATTCTTTTAGCTTTTTTTTCTCTTTTTTTATTTGAGAAGCTCTTTATCTGTCCTTCGATTCTAAATGATAGCTTTGCTGGGTAGAGTAATCTTGGTTGTAAGCCCTTGCTTTTCACCACTTTGAATATTTCCTGCCAATCCCTCTTGCTTGCAAAGTTTCTGTTGATAAATCAGCTGACAGTCTTCTGAGAGCTCTCTTTAAAGTAACTGCTTTCCTCTTGCTGCTTTTAGCTCTGTTTTTTAACTGTTGGCATTTTAATCATGATGTGTCTTGGTGTGGGTTTCTTTGAGGTCATCTTGTTTGAGACTCTGTGCTTTCTGAACTTTTACATTTATTTCCTTCACCAGGTTAAGAAAGTTTTTAGTCATTATTTTTTAAAATAGGTTTTCAATCCTTTGCTCTCTCCTCTCCTTCAGGTACCACTGTGTTACAAATGCTGTTACACTTGATGTTGTCCCAGTTCCTTAAACTATCCTCATGTTTTTAATTTTTTTCATTTTGCTGTTTTAATTGGGTATTTTCTGCTACCTTGGATTATGGATCGCTGATTCATCTAATCTCTGCTTCATCTAATCTGTTGTTGATTCCCTCAAAGGTATTATTCATTTCAGTTATTGTAGTCTTCATTTCTGACTGATTCTTTTTTATATTTTCTATATATTTTTTATGTTTCCTATCTCTTTGTTGAAGTTCTCACTGAGTTTATTTATTATTTTCTTAAGTTTATTGAGCATTCTTATAATCAGTATTTTGAACTCTGTATGTGGTAGATTATTTGTCTCTATTTCATTAAATTCTTTCATTTGGGACATGATTTTTATTTCCTAATTTTATCTGACTTCCTGTGTTTGTTTCTATGTAGTAGGTAAATCTGCTACACCTCCTGGTCTTGGCGGAGTAGCTTTATGTAGTAGGTTTCCTGTGGGTCCCAGTGGTGCAGTCTCCCTCATCGCCTGAGTCTGGTGATCCAGGGGTCCCTTGTGTGGGTTGTGTGTGGCTTCCTGTTGTAGTTTAGCCTTGATTGCTGGTGGCATGTCTGTGGTTGGGATTGACTCTCAGCTTGACTGTATGAGGGCAGGTATGAGTATAGCAGATGAGCTGTTGTGCAGGGGCTTACCTCATAGAGTGAAAGTCACTTTGGTGGCTCGGGTGCAAGATGTCTGCCCTTTTGGAGGTGTCATATGTAGAGCTTGTTGGGTGGTGCTCTGCTGTGGTGTGAAGCCGGCCACCAGGCATTTGGTTCTGGAGCATCTTGAGATAGGATCCAGTGTTGGCCAAGATCAGCCACTACTTGTGCCTGGCAGGAGCAAGTTATCTACATTTGGTTGTCACTTGTGCTGGGCTCGGAGGCACTTGGGAAAAGCTGTGCTGTGAACCAAGGTTGGCTGCCAATTGTGTTGCACTTGGGACACTTTTGTGAGCACCATGATGTGAGTTAAGGCCAGCCACCACTTGTATCAGACTTGTGGCTACTTAATTGGAGCTATATTTCAAGCCAAGACCGGTCCCTGTTTATGCCAACTTGGGGCCACCTGATGGGAGGTACAATACAAGTTGAGACCAGTCACTGTTTGTGTTGGACTTGGGGTCACTTAACAAAAGGTACAGGTCATGCTGAGGCAAGCCACCGCTTATTTGAAGTTGTAGACTTTTGAGAGATTTTAGGAAAGTCCACAGCATGAACCAAGGCAGTCCACTTGTATGGAGTAGTTGCTGGAAGCAGCTCAGACTAGGCTCATTAGTTGGGTGGGGTGGGGTCTCAGGGAATCACAAAAGCAGGTTGAATGGTATTAGCCAGGTTGATGGAGAGCAGAGATTTGCTGCCCACCTGAGCAGGTGAGAGTTCAACAAAAGAACCATGGCTCAGTGAGAGTTCAACAAAAGAACCATGGCACCTGCCAACACTTCTTTCCCAGAAGAGAGTTGCCCAACCCTGCCCTTCCAGCCCTCACCCTGAAGCTAGTCAATTTAGTTTCTACTTATTTGTCTCTGGTGCTTTCTGAGCTGCTGTCTTGGTATTGGAGTTTAGAATGAGTGAGTTTGTGAGTGAGCAAGACCATTCATAGGCCCTTCAAGAGTAATGCCTAGGTCTTCAGCAGCCTTCTGTCTCACTCAGCCACTATCCCTGCTGGTTTCCAGAGCCAGATTGTAGAGACTTCTCTTCTCGGCACTGGAGTCTTGGTCTAGAGAGCAGAGTGTGAGGCTGGAAATACTCATTCCTTGCAGGGGACCTCTGCAACTGAGATATCCCTCCTAATTTTTAACCATCATACATGGTAGGACCTTCCTGTTCCACACTGTCACCCCTCCTACCAGTCTCCATGTGGCTTCTTCTTTATATCTTTAAGTTATAGGACTTCTGTGCAGCTAGTCTTTAGATTGTTCTCAATGACGATTGTTTTATAATTTATTTGTGGTGCTGAGAGGAGGTGAGCACAGCATTTACTTACTCTTCCATCTTGACCAAAAGTCTCTGGCTATTTTCAATAAAGGCAGGCATTGAAAAGATATTTAAAAGTAAAATAATACAACTATTTTTACTAATGTTTGTGTTAAATATATAGTTATGTTCATAAAAATATGACATATGTGTTATGGACTGAATGTTTGTGTCCTTGCAATATTTAGAAGTTGAAATCTTAACCAATTATTCTATTAGGAGGTGAGTCCTTTGGGAGGTTATTATGTCATGAGAGGGGATCTCTCATAAGTGGGATTAGTGCCCTTATAAAAAAGGACTCCAGATATCTCTCTAGCCCTTTGACCAATATGTGAGGATACAATGAGAAGTCAGTACTTTGAAACCTGAAAGAGGGCCCTCCTCAGAATCCAACTATGCTGGCACCCTGATCTCAGACTTTCAGACTCCAGAACTATGAGAAATAAATTTCTGTTGTTTAGTCTATAGAAATTTAGTCTATAGAACTATGGTAGTCCAAATTGACTAAGGTCTTATGTTAACATGGAATGGGTTTATTTTTGTTATTTCAATGAATTACTATGTATTTTAAACCCACATTAAAAAATGGCATAGATGACAGAGACTCTGTTCATTCCTCTGGTGACCAAATCAAAAATGTGACAGAAACAAGGAGCAAACAGCAAGGAAAATCACCTGGAATCTAGATGAACAAGCCATACAACCAGGGAGAGAACTAAGAAATCATCCTACAATGGCAGAAGGTAGGTTGGGGCAAGGGTGTGAGGCTGCCCAGTCCCAAGCAGCTAAGTGGGATGGAGGTTTCGGCAGCGACAGCTACAGATGCTTCTTAAAGAGGCTGAGTCCACAAGCAGACTTTTGTGATGACAGACTTGCTTGCTCTGAGCACCAATGCCAGTTTGGCTGTGCAGGGACTTACTTACAGGGGAACACTGAGCTGTTGAAGTGAGGGCCAAGGCAAGCCTCACTCTGTACTGAAGTGCCAGCAGTGTCTATTGTTCCTCTGTTGAGCCCTCCCCATTCTCAATATGCAGATGCAGGACCACCATAGCAGAAACATTATCAAACTGGATAACAGAGGTTGCTCAGCCCAGAGGATTCCCTGAAACTCCCCCTCCCCTAACTTATGGCCCCTCTGAAGCCACATCCAGGTGTGTCCTCACTTAGTCAAGTGCCCCTTGCTGAGCAGCGCCTAGACTCACACTGGTGGCAGCTAGCCTCGGTGTCTGGTGTGGACTTTTGAGGCAACTATAAGCACAGCATCTGTGGATTGCTTGCCAAATCTTAACGAGTGGCCCTGGAGGGGCACAGGCTGGGGCTAAACTTGGCCTGCAGCTGAATCCTTCTCAGGACTGTGCCACTGGACACCTACCACACAAAGCCACACTAATAAGACCAGGAGACTTAAGAGCTTTGCTTAATCCATAGAAACAGACATAGAAAGGCAGCCAAAATGGGAAGACAAAGAAGCAGAAACCATATGAGAGGACAGAACAGAGATCCAGAAATAGTGGAATCAAGCAATCTAACAGATGCAGAGTTCAAAACACTGATTATAAAGATGCTCAATGAACTTATGGAAGTTTGAATGAATTCAGTAAGAACTTTAACATAAAAATGGAAATGAAAATTATAAAAGGGGACCAGTCAGAAGTGAAGAACTCATTATCTGAGATGAGAAGTATATTAAATGGAATAAACAGAGTGAATAAAGAAGAGGATCAAATGGTCTATATAGAGGATGGGAAAGCCAAGGACACTCAATCAGAATGGCGAGAAAAAAGAAGCCAATACTATAACAATAATTTAAGGAGCCTATGGAACACTATTAAAGGTAAAAATATCCATGTCACAGGGATACCTGAAGGAAAACAAGAAGTTGAAGAGCTATTTGAAGAAATAATGATGGGAAACTTCTCTCACCTGGTGAAGGAAGAAGACATAAAACCCCAGGAAGCTCATAGAGCCCCCAAAAAGAGGAAATGCAAAGAGGCCCACACCAAGACACATCATAATCAACATGCCAAA
>NW_006440638.1:8572772-8599407 GCF_000325575.1 Pteropus alecto | reverse complement strand
TGAAAAGAATTAAGTGCTCCAACCAAAAGATTGAAAGCGGCTGAATGAAACCCCTACATATGCTGCCTACAAGAGACTCACTTTTAATTAAAAGACAAACAGTGACTAAAAGGAAAGGGATGGAAAAAGATATTGCCTAGATGGGGCTAGAGGGTATTACACTGAATGAAATGGGTCAGATATAGAAAGACAAATATCACATGATTTCACGTACATGTGGAATCCAAACAGCAAAACCATCATCAACAACAACAAAAGCAGAAATAAACTCATAGATACAGAGAATATTTAGAGGGATATTAGATGGGAAGTGGGTTGGGGGACAAAAATAGCCAAATGGACTAAGAGGTAAAAATAGATAGCTGCAGAATAGACATGGAGATGTAGAGTGTAGATGAAGGGGAAGATGGTTAATAATGTTGTAATAAATATGTAAGGGGGAAGAAGGGTACTAGATTTAGTGGGATGATCACTTATGAGTTATGTGGATCTCTGATCACTATGCTATACAACAGAAACTGGTATATTATTGTATGCCAGCTATAATTGAAAAAACTCATTGAATTGTACAATCAAATACAAGCAACTAATTATCTATTATATTTCAATAAAGACTGAAAAAAAAGAGTCTTCAGAGTTTTGTAGTTTTAAGGGTATGAAGAGTTCTGAGAGCCAAGTTTGAGACCATCTAGCCAAACTATTTTATGCACAAGCCAACTTTTTCAAGTATCAAGGACATACTTTCATGTCAAATATCATATCCAACAATATAATTAATAGTTACGTTTTATTAAGTGCTTTGAATGTCCCCAAAGATTGTGCTATTTAGTTTGCATACTTCAACTCATTTACTTTTACTCTTCACAAATGAACTTGCATGAGGTATGTACTATTTCTCCTGTTCTACACAGACACAGAGCAGCTAAGCTACTTGCCCTAGGATACACAGCTAATTAGGTGATCCAGTAAGTTTTGAACTCAGACACTGACTCTAGAGCCTTTAGACTTCATAGTAGTCAAAAGTATGGAAGTCCCAAGATGTCTGTGAATAAATGCACATTGAGTAGTTATAAATGACTAGAGTATTGTATAAGGCTTTGGTTAGGATAATTACAACATAATTTGGGGTAGTCGATTCATGTACCATGCATCATTAATCACCATAAGTAATCTGTGGTTTTGGTATACCTATCATTTTGCACAGGCATTCTAGTACCTGAAAAAACTCAAAGACAAGGAAGGACTAACTATTTGCCTGCACACTATTTCAAGACCCTTGGTAAAAGGGTCCTTGTCAAGCTGTAAGGGGTGCCTTCTCTCACCTCCACCCCCAAATTCACTACCTGGGGATTGTCCTTAACCAATGACAACAGGTGGGAGTAGCAGGTTTAAATATTTCAGTCCTGTTCCCCTTTATTAAGACACTCTGAGTGTACCCCACTCTCTTCCCAGAGACCCCTTGCAATAAGACTGAGTCAAAGGCTCTTGGGTGCCTTTGGCTTGACACCCTAGCCTGCTCCCCTTCCATCTTATTTCCCTGCCACCCTATCAGTTTTCCTCTGCAACACTTCCTAAAAGGTCACTCAAATCCTTGCCTTCAGGTCTGTTTCTGGGGAACTCAACCTAAAATAAGACTGGGACTGTGTTCAATTACCTCTATATCCCTCGTGCCCTTTTTACTCTCCATATTTGTTGAATGAATAAATTTTAGCATCTCATTTATAATCCTAGAGCTCTGGGGCAAGATTTAAGGAGCGGAGTGGCTAGGAAAGGATCTATTCCAACAATATCCTCTAGAAATCTAGATAATTAAGACCTTTGGGAGTATGATATCAACAGTGGTGTGCTATAGCTAGTTTATACTGGCTTATGAGAGCCAATTGTTAAATATTCAGGAATTTTGTAAACTGGTTGTTAAACTCTTGGTAGCTTAAAATTGGCCATGGTGGGTGTATTTATACCACAGAAACTGGCAGACGCTACAAATCAGGGCTAATCTCTGCCCCTCCCCTCCCCCAGAGCCACACTACTGGGAATAACACTTCAGGATTAAAAAGAAAACAAAAACTGTACAACAAATAAAATATAGTGCAGTGGTTAAAACTATGAGTTCTGAAGTCAGGGACCTGGGTTCAACTGTATTTTCACTTATGCTTTGTGATTGGGGCAAGTTACTTAATTACTCTCTGACTATATTTCCTCATCTGTAAAACAAATATACTACCATTTGTTTCTTGACATAATCCGTGTTAGCAGTGTTTAGCTCAGTGCTTGGCATGTAGAAATAGCTCAATAAATGATAGCTCTTATTAAGTTAGAAGAACCAAGAAACGTAGAAAGGCCCCACACATGGTCTTGGAACTAGTAACATTGTATCTCCATGTCAGTAGACATTGGTTTACTCTGCCATTTTCAGCCCAGCCTGATCAAGTCACCTTTACCAAAAGCTGTGGTTCTTGGTGAACTCTTAAAAAGAGTAATTGCTGGTGTCAGTTCAGTGCTTATCACTTAGAAACCCCAGGCACCATATGTTGGCTTGTTCGATGGTTATCTCAGAGTGGGAATGAGCACTGGTACTTGGCCTCTGTAGCTCTCTTCAAGAAAAAGCAATCCATTTGAGGCAAATTTGTTAGCAATTGGCAGACATCACATTGCCCCTAAAACCAAGGCCCATGCCCTTGGGGCATTACAATGACACAAAATCATCCCATTAGATTTGGCAATTACTAAACATGCAATACAAATACTGGATTGAACACAGTTATCTGAAACTTCAGCAATCCTAATAAGGGATAGCTGAAGCTGTCAGTGCCCTGCCCATGTTCCCCTGTGATCAGCTTTTCCACACCTGATGACTTCTTACCACAGACACCTACAACTCTGGCCACAGGAGCATGCTGGGCCTGTATGTATGCCCTTGGGAGCAGCCCTCAGCCAGTGATGGGACCAGCATTGGTGGTTAAATCCCCAGCTTCCTCACCTCTTGGGTGAGACAGCTCTGAGACATGTTCCACAGCACCCCCTAGAGGTTACAGGTGGGATTGAGCCCAGTTATTCACAGCAGTGACCTAATGGTTAAGGTGTCTTCCCTTCCCTTCTCTTCTCTGCTTCCTGGGTTCACTTCCCAAGTAAAGTACAGGCACTCACAGCTTTGTCGCAGGATCAGCCCCTGGGAAAATCCAACCAAAAAGATGTCAATTGTTCAACACCTACTATGTGCCAAACACAGTATTTGATGTTTTCCACTGTGGAATGATGTCAGAGAAAAAGAGATATGAGATAGGATAAGTGAAAGGAGGGGAACTGAGCTAAGGATGGCAAAGCAGGCCAGATTTCAGATGAAGAGTTATTTATTTTCTGTTCTCCCTCCATCTTACTTGAATTGTGCTATGTAACACATTCATCAAACTTGTAAATATTAACAAGTATTTTACCAAGATCCAAAGTCATGGGCTTGCTGGAGAAACCCTGGAGAAAATGGAGCAGAGGTTTAATAAGGAATCTTCAGATGGACCCTTTCCATGTGTAATAACAACAGAGAGCATTTATTGAGCTCTTACTCTTTTTCAGGTACTGCGATCAAAGGCATGGTAACATTCAATCTCCACAACAACACTATATGGTAGATAGGTACTTTTATATTTCATTTTATGGATAAGAAAACTGAGTCTCAGAAAGGTTAAGTCACCTGTCTAAAGATACACAGCCCAGGTAAGTGTTGCAGCCAGGGTTCAAACTTAGAGCCCATGTCCCTGACCCATGGCCACAGTGTGCTGGACCCTGAAGTGTGCTGAAGATCTGTAGATCAAATTCTTCTTCTCTTACCCCTCCAGACCACAGAGTCATCATTCATTTATCCTGGAGAACAGCCTCTCTCTGATTTGTTCTGTTTTCAACAAGGTGCCAACACTCGCCATGGAATATTGCAACCCACTGCCCCTTTCTCTACCTTTCTGCCTTTGAGACACCCCCCCCCACACACACACACACATACACACACATATACATTTATTACAGGTACATCAGGTAGACTGGAATGGAAGCCACTGTGAACAAGACAAAGAAAGTCCACCACTGCCATTTGCCAGGGACTTGAAAACCAGTCATTGTACTTTAGTTTTCTATCGAAGAAAAGTAAAGGTCACATGTGTCAGTCAGAATGTTGGCTGTGAAATTAATACTTTCTTTGGCCAAATCACTTAATTAAGACAGAAACATTATTTTGTTCACACTGGTGTGGGCCAACATTTCCCAAAGAAAACACTACTCAGAATCAATGGAATCTTTGAACGAAATAGAATTTTATTCTGTCCTTCAGTTTACAAATTTCACCAAGCTGCTTTGGTCTTCTGCTCACTGCCATGCAAAAACCTGATATAACTTGCCTGTCTCCATCTTTTCACAAGTGTAAGTGGTAACACGACATTGAAGGAGAGGTGGGAAGATGCAGACAGTGAGCCCTTGAACCCTGATTAATTGAGAACCACCCGTGAGAAGGGGCTGGCTGCACAAGCCCACAGCACACAGAATCTCAAAGGATCTGGGATCAGAAGGCTCTTGGCACTGACCTGATTATCTGAGACAGAGGGGTCAGGATGGCTTGGTTTCAACAAACTGGCTTTGATTATTTGGTATTTGGTTCTGTGCTCTCCATCTTCCAGCCAGAGTTTGGCCAAGTCAGCCTGACCCCAGGTTGTCACCCCAGAGGACTATGAAATAACATGTGCAGTTAACTGACCATGTCTAGAAGACAAAAGTCTCAGTTGCTAGGGCTTTTGTTGGCCTACTCTAGAGCCAGTTTTTTTGGCCTACAAATTACTATGGTTCCTGAGGGAATAGTGCTGGTCCTGGACCTCTGCGTCAGGGGTGGCTGTGTAGGGGAAGAGGGGCAGATGGAGCAAGTGAAGCTGCCTTCTGTAGATTGGGCTGCTCAGGCTCTGACATCAGTGGTAGCTAAGATTGGCCAGGGGAGGCATTAGCAGGTTGTTGGAGGGCTGGAAGAGGAAAGAGATCAGGGTACCTCCCTAACTTTATTAAGGGTATCTCCGCTCAAGTGATCAAAATTTTAAAGAGTCAGAATCCAGTAGGGCTGGGATTAAGATAAAGTGAATTAGGCAAAATTGTGCAAATACAGAGTCAGATACTGACTTTATTTAATATTTGGTATTTAGCTCATCACAGAGTTTTTACATTAATGATATGTTAAAAATAGTGCATTGAAATATTATTTATCTTGATTTTACTAAGTTTTTTGACTCCTCCACAGAATCTACACCCAACGCAGGTGCCTCTTTGCCTCAGCCTAGTTCTGGCCTTGTCTTCCATATGTGTGACACATTTATACAAATGAAAACATAATCTATCAAGAGGGTTGAACTCTACTTGATTGCTTTTATTCACTCAGCTGAGCATTTCTATGTTGATGAATATACTTTTACATTATCCTTTGCTTGAAAGGATGTGTTATAAAATATTTTACCAAATCCCTCTTGATGGGTCTAGCAGCCCTGTCAGTGCCCCAGGCATGTTCCCAACATTTCCGTGTGCTCCAGCCAAATGCCACTGTCAGCACCTGCATTTCTGGATCAGAAGTCTTGTTCTAGAACTGCAGAGAATGCTGCGTTGCCTATGAATGCAGCAGGGAACTGTGGGAGAATTAGCACCTGCCAGGAATAGCTCTAAACCAAGGGTTAAGAGGAGTTCATGTATAAATACCCCAGCTCCTTTGCCCATTGGGTGGGGCAACTCTGAGTTGTGTATTTTACACTGAGTCCCAAAGCTTTCTCTGTAGAAATAAGCCCCAGGTGCCTACACTGGGACTTGGCTTAATAACACATCTTTATTGGCTTTCTGCTCTTCTCTGTGTTACTTCTCCATTCCCTCCTGGAGTTGTCTACACCCCTCCCCACCCCCCAAAAAACAATTATATTCGAATATTTGTCTTAGGAGCTGCTTCTGTTAAAATAAGCATTCAGATTATTTCAAATTTTTTAATATTTACATGGTCTCCACTCTTAAGGTTCTAATATATTAATATGCTCTTTTGAGACTGTGATCTGTTCCAAACAAGGATAACAGAAGAGAGTCTTTGGTAAAGTTGAGAAAAGAAACACAGATGCTATTAGCATGACAGCATCTCAGAATTACATCACATAAAATTATCATTTTCACTTTGTGTTGTGGTATCCAAAATGTTGGGAAGCATGATTCTCACCTACCAGACTGTGTATTCACTTCTGAAGCTCCAAGCACATACAGGTAAAAAAATATTTGTTGCATGAATGAAATTAGGAGTAACTGATTAATGCTCTAAACCTTTGTCAAGCTGAGTACATGAGACAATGCAAATTACTTGAGCCATTGAGCTTCTGTGCCTTGAAATTATCTAATTCTGAATTCAAGAAAGAGAATGCTGCAACATTAAGTAAGTTTAGCAAGGTGAGCTGGGGGCTGCCCTGGAGACATAAAACCGGATCCATTCTTGGGAGATGAAGACATGCTCTGGTCCTAAATGGCAGTAGGAGAAGAATCAGAACCACCTCCCAGAAATAAGAGTCAGGCCTCAGTACCTCCCTTGGGAGGACTTCTGTGCCTGCATATGTTGGCAGGAGAAGAAACTTTTTCTTCCCAAGTGAGTCCAGTGGTTGCATCCTCCACCCGCTTCATCTCCTCCCTCTCTCTATCCTAGCTACAAAAGGCCAAGAATGACTTAATGAGATCCCTCAGCTCCATGAATCAGCTCTAGATCCAGCATGCAGGGCTGCAATGAAAGCAAGATTTCAACAAAAATTAAATGCATCTACTATTTCAATTGCTATCACTTAGTTCTAGAAGCAGTTTTCTAAGATAATGAGGAAAATCTAGTTCTTCTAAGAGCTGATGAGAGAAGACTGTAACTTTATCTGGAATATCCTCATAGGAGCTCTGACTTATAAAACATAACTCCCTTTCCCGTATCCCCACCTATCTGCCCTCTCAAGGTTGAATTTGTTGACATTGATCTTAAATAGCTTCTCCCAGACAGTTACCTGTCTAGTCACTGCTAAGCGATCTATTCTCTCTTTTCTAGGCTCCTCACCACACTGAAGATTCCTGTTCTGCCTCAGAGAACAGCATCTCCCATTCCAGGGCCACCAACCCTGCTGGGAGCCTGCATCCTAAGGACAGCAGGCCCTTTGGGAAGAGCCGAGTTTGTGGCCAGCCTCCCACCACTGCGCTGAAAGGCTTAACATTTCCTGAGTTTTGTATGCCTTGGCTGGGCTGCTTTTCTCTTCACTGTCAGATGTCAGCATATTTACCTTCACTACTGCCCACCCTTAAGTCTTTTCCCACAAGGAGTCCACCCTGGAAATGAGAGTCTGACCTGACCTCCCACTAAACAGACATCTTAGACCTTGCACAAATATCACACCCTTTTATCTGGGAAACCCCAGGGACTGATGAGAAAGAACAAACTCAGGATTTGTGGCATATGAAGGCTTGTTCCCAGTAGCCTGGCTCCTCTCCCTTAACAATAAAGCAGTTTTCAGCTTCCCATCATTCATCTATGCATCTTCACCATACCACCATACCACCTTTTTAGGACAACTGCATGGAAGTGGCCTTCCAACTCAAAAGAGCAACCTGAGTAGGTAGAAGAACTTCCTAGATAACCTCTTGATGGCCTCCTGCATCCAGGAATGCTAGAGGCTAAGTCTAACTGCCACATTTAAGGTCTCTGCTTATGCCATAGTTGCTCACATTCTATTGATTAAAGCCAGCTACAAGGCCAAGCCTCATGTCAATGAAGCAAGGAAGTTATTTTCATCCCTAAAGAGACAAGGAAGAGAGTGAATATTTGTTTACCTATGACACAATCTACCACACTACCCCTCCAGCCTCATCTCGAGTCCTCTACCCATGATTTCCTATTCAGCCATACTAAATGTATCATGTTATCTCCAGCCTCAAGGCCTTTGTACATGATGCTCTCTCTGCCTGGAAGGCTCTTTTTTTCTTTCTAATCCTCTATTACTCCTTCTGACTTTTCTGATTTATATTTCTCTCCTACTTCCTCAGAGAAGCTGGCCCTAATCCCTAGACTAGGTTGGCTTCCCTGGTTAGGCCTCTACTCTGTATCATGTAGTCACTGCCCTGCTTATAGAAAACCACTTCGTTATTAACACTAACATAGTTTAATATCTCTGCTCTTGCTCTTGTCTCTCCCCCAACACATACATACTTGTGATCTCTTTCTGTCCTTATCTACCTGGCTCCTTGTAACTCATAGCTCAGCCTAAATATCACTTTCCCTGAGCACCCAATTTAAAGCAGTACATTACACCCAGCATAACACTTAAAACTGACATGTTTTCTTAGTCATTCAATTGTTACGCTAACATGTATGCCCCATGGCAGGAACTCGAATACTTTTTTAATGAATTAGCAAATCTGGTAATAGTGCTTCAGTGGCTCTTGTATCTGTTAGACTATAACCTCCATGAGTCTAGGGTCAGGCCTGTTTGCTGTCATATCTCCATTTGTAAGACAGTGCCAAGCGGGTGCTAGGTATTCCATAAATGTGTGTTAATCATCTGAAAGTCCATCCTAGGTCAGGCTCCCACTGACAAAAATGCCAGTGCAAGTAGTTAATTTGGGAGGTAACCTAATAGAGAGGGGCAGTGATATGGAAGGGAAGGAGTACCACACAAGGGTACCATGAGATTATCTAATTCTGATTATCTAATTCTTGCAGGGTACCATGCCAGACTCAGGTACACGGTATAGAACACATTTTAGGATTACTCCAATAAAGTTGCAAAGGAGCTGGAGCATTTATCTACTAACTCCCTCCCCACCCCCCACACACACGTATTTGATGAGGGCTGCTGAGGACTGCTGGGGGCATTCACACCCTGGAATTTCTGTCTGTCCTGTATCAGGGGCTAAGCTAGTCTGAAAAGCCCTCAAGCAAGGATGGCAGTAGGAAACCATTCAGTCAGATCTATTTACCCAGGAATGAAGGAGAGCAGACATCAGTAGGGAATTATCAGTGTCTATGACAGATTAACTGAATGGATGGACCTGACGGAAGATACGAGATGAGGAATAGGATGGTTAGAGCAAGGGAAAAAAAGACAAAAGAAATGCCTATGTAAGCTTTTATGGCTATGTCTGAAGTAGCTCAGGGGTCTTGGTAGGGGGAGCCCTTCCTGCTAACGATGACTCATCCTAGGGTAGGCCCAGAGTCCTGGCTCAGAGCCATCAGCAGTTACTTGGCAATTTGCTTCTGGTTTCTCAGAGGTAATAGACAAAGCAGAAAGAGTGCTGCTGCTTTTAAAAAGGCTTAGAACATTTGGGAACGAGACCTAAATTTAATAGCAAGAGAGAAGGAAGAGGGGAAGTGGTTGGAAAGTCTGGAGATAAGCCAGGAATCCTGTATCTTCTTCCAAGCCTCTGAGGATGAGCAGACATATCTGGGCAAATCTCTTCTGACCAGCAGCAGAATCCTGTACAATTTTAGGGTGGGGATAAGCCAGTCCCTTTCCTCATCCCAGGGTCTTCTTTGGGGCCATTCCAATACCTCTTAATACCTACAACCAAGAAGGAAAACAAAAGAAACAAACAGGGAAAAACTCAAAAGCCAGCCCCTCTGATTTGTGAGCAGCTTAGACTAAGGACTGGTGGTTGAGACAATTTCTAATCTAGGCTGACTCACCCTAGTCCTTTTTGGGGGGACCAGTGGCATTAGGAGCTGGGCTCAGGCCTCACAACTCTCATCATTTTTATTTCTGTGATCATCTCTGCTGTGTCCACACCTCACCTCTCTCTGTCTTCAATCAACTTGTGTGCTGAATCCAGACTGATGTTTCTAACACTGCTTTAAACCTAGACACGGCCCTATAAGTGGAGGAAGCTGGAGGTCCTCTTCCTCTAGGGGCCATGTAGAAGAGTGATTAAGGACCCAGCATCTGGTTCCAGGTGGCCAGGGTTAAAATCCTGGCTGTGCCAATGATTAGGTGTTTGTCAGCCCTAGTTCCTCCATGCTTAGTTTCTCCATTTACTTTCATGTAAGTGCTTTTTCTCCCTCAGAGAGAAAGCCTCTTACAGTACTGAGGTGAGCCTTCTGTCCACCTCCTTCATCTGGGGCTCAGTAAAGACACATCAATCCATCCCAATCATGGAGACATGGCTGTCCTCTCCAATGAGGTCCCTTCCCAAAGAATTTTCAAAAGCAATTTGACTATTAGCAATTTGTTTTATGCACAACTTTAGACTCTTCCCCTCTGTGTATCAAGTGATCAGTGTCATTTTTCAAAGGGTAGTCCAAGGGACACCTGTTAAGAAATACTGAGAGAAGGGCTTTAAAATGCAGGTCCCACCCCCACATAAATACTCTCTTTTGTTTCTCTCAAAAAACCTGTATGATTGAACCTTTTTCATAATAGATGAAACTGGGGCTCAGAGGTGAAGGGATATGTCTAAGACAGCTTAGTTAAATTATTAATAACGGAGCACATCTTCAAATACTGCAGCTCATGCCTTTGTCACAGGTTCTCCCTGAGTATCCCAGCTCCTGAAAACACAACAAGTCCCTGTGTAGCAGCCCACAACTCAAGCTCCTGGATCCTTTGGGGAGAGTGATTTTTGTCTCTCATCTGGTCAAGCACAGGTGAGAGTTTCATAAACAGTTCTAACAAAGCTTCCCTTCACAGCAGCTAGCCATTCTCACTGCAAGACCCTCTGATTTCAGAAACCATGTCCCTATGCCTCATCATTTCCCTCATTTCTCAATTCTTTTACATTTTATTTGCAGGGAAACCTTGCTCAATGACTTCACGCATTCATTCAATCCATATTTATTGAGCGCCTTCTATATATATATCAGGTTCTGTTCAAGGCACCAGAATGAACTGCCATGAAGAAGACAAAGTCCTTGCCTTTACGAGGACTCTACTCAAAAATCAAAAAGGAATAATGTCAGGGGGAGACAAGTGTTAGTAAATGCATTAGGCAGGTAAGAAGGGTAGAGTTTGAGGATGGAGAGCTGTCATTGATTTTAACTCTAAAAGATAAAGACATTGTACAAAACAATCCCAATGCCGTTATCATATTTAAAGCATGAACAAGACTTTCTTAATATGCTCTAATAGTCCATCAGTATTCACATATCCCCCATTGTCTTACATATCTTGCTTACTTGAATGGTATAAACCTTATTTAAATTTTGATTCAAACAAATCTTTTAGTCTATAAGTTCCCCACATATTTTCTTTCTTTGTTTTTGTTTCTTGCAGATTTTTGTTAAAATGACAAGATGATCTGTCTATAGAATTTCCCATAGTCTAGATTTTGCTAATTGTACCCCTATCAGTCGTTCAACCTGTTGGGAGGTGCCTTTTTAAGTAGAGTGTTCCCTCTAAGGAAGCGACATTTGAGCAGAGACCCAAATGAAAGAAGCCAGAGTGCTAGCCCTGCAGAAATCTAAGGGTAAGAGGGTCCAGTTCAGCTTCTATTTTTCCTTAGCTTGAGACCCCATTCTTTTTTCATGTAAGTGCCCTCCCTGCTATGACAAGTGACCCAGCTGCCTTCATCAATCTGCAGTGAAATATTTGAGTTTAAAGCACTTAAAGACCTAAAAACTGGAAATAACCCAAATGCCTATCAACAAAATGAATCAACAATGGGCCATATATTCATACAATGAGATATGACTGAGCAATAACAAAATGAATGAACTACTGATTTAAGCAGCATACACATGGGTCAATCTCAAAAACAAGAACCTAGACACAAAACAGCACACAATGAGGCTCAAGGATAGGCAAAACTAATCTATGGTGATAGAAATCAGAGTGGTACTTTCTTTGAGGGCATGAAGAAACCTTCTGGAATGAAGAGAATCAATGTTTTATATTTTGAATATGGGATAGTAGTTACATAAGTGTAGATATATGTAATAATTCATCAAGCACACTTAAGATGTATATAATTTCCTATGTGAAAACTATACTTTAATTTTTTAAAATTAAAATTAAAAAGCAAGTGGACTTTGGATTCAAGCAGACCCAGGCACTAGTCACTGTTTAACCTTTATCAATTCTCCTAACCTTTCAGAATCTCAGTGTCTTCAGTATGGAGTAATAAAACCCACTTCATTGGTATTGCCTGCAAAGCATTTAGCACAGTCTTGCCCTGAAAAAATTAGCTATTATTCTTCAATATCATTCTAATACTCTTTTTCCCAGTCCCTGGCAAATTCAGGGCAAAACTCCAAACCAGCAGACTCCACTTTCATCTCAATTCCATGAGACATTTCTCTATCAGGCCCCTCAAAAACTTACATTTGTAACTTGTTCATTGATGATATGCACATTACCTCCCACTTCTATTCTTTTAACATATTGCTGTTATGTGATCTAATGCAGCTATAGCCTGTTTGATCACAACATTTTGTGGGAAGCTTGAAGATGCTGATGGGTCCCTCATATGTGCTGGGCTGTATTGCTGCCAGCCCCTGCTGGGTCTCCACCGAAACTGTAGACAAGGGAGTTACTGGAAAAATATTCTATTCATCTGTCTGGTCAAAGCTGTTGTCAAACACTCGCAACTGGTTTATTGAGAAAATTAAGCTTATTGGGAGGTATAATGTGAAAATGGACTTCTATTTTCTTTCTTTGTTTTTCTTGAGGTTTTTGTTGAGGTAAAAGATCATTTGCTGTGTCTGGATCCATAGTCTGGATTTTGTTACCCCATCTCTGCTCCGCTGAATTCCCACTTTCCTTTGGGTAATGGCTCCCTTGGTGACATCTTGGTCCAATTCCAAATATTTCCAGCCACTTTTAGTTACTAGAAAAGCTCATTCCAAAATATAAGACTTGGTATTTTTGTTTCAAAAATTTTTTAATTTTCATAAATGTATAAAAGACATATAGAAAAGTATATAAATCACAAATGTATAGTTCAATGAATGTGCATAAAATGAACAAATCTGTGCAAACTCTATTCATATCAATATCAAGATCAAAACAAGATCAAAATCTTAGAAACCTCTTTGTGCTCCATTCTTATAATCACTACCTCTCACAGGGTAGCCACCATCTTGACTTCTGATGCCATAGATTTATTTTGCTTCTTTTGGAATTTCATGTGATAGGAATCAAATAATGTTATTCTCATATCTGCCTTCACTCATTCAACATTTTGTTGATGATATTTATCTATGTTGCTACGTGTTATTGTAGCTTTTTTACTCTCATTGCCATATGATATTCTATTTTATGGTTATATCATGTTTTATATTTCTACTCTATTCATTCTAGGTTTTAAAAAATTATCAGTCTCAAACACAACTCAAAGATTCAGTGCAGGACAGCATTGTGGCCCTCAGCCGTTTGAGCTGAGAATAGGGAGAAAATGTGACCTTTTTAAAGAAGACCTCAATCTCATTTATAATAACATTAAAAACAATAAAAATACTTAGGAATAAATTTAAGCAAGGATGGGATGATCTCTACACTAAAAACTATAAAACATAGATAAAAGAAACTGGAGATTTAAATAAATGAAATTATGTCCCTATTTATGAGTTAGAAAAATTAATATCATTAAAATATTCATGCTACCCAAAGCCATCTTATAGAGTCAATGCAATCCCTATCAAAATTCCAATGACTTTTTTCACACAAATAGAAAAAATAATCTTTAAATTTATATGGAACCACAAAAGACTCCAAATAGTCAAAGCAATCCTGAGAAAAAATAACAAGGCTGGAGAGATCACACTTCCTGATACCAAACCACATTACAAAGCTACAATAATCACAACAGTATGGTACTGGCATAAAAACTGATACACAGACCAATACTGGAATAGTATTGAGAGCCCAGAAAAAAGAGTGAGGCATATACAATCAACTATTATTTGACAAGGAAGCCAAGAATACCCAATAGAGAAAAGACAGTCTCTTCAATAAATGGTCCCGAGAAAATTGAATATTTTCATGCAAAAGAATGAAACTAGACCTCTACTCACACCAGTCACCATAATTAACTTGAAATGGATTAAAGATTTAAAAATGAGACTGAGACCATAAAACTCCTAGAAGAAAACATAGAAATAAAGCTCCCTGACATGGGTCTTGGCAATGATTTTTAAAATATGACACCTAAAGCATGAGCAAAAAGATAAAAAATAAACAAGTGGGACTATATCAAACTAACAAGCTTCTGTACAGCAAAAGAAACCATCAACAAAGTGAAAAGGCATTTTCACAGAATGGGAGAAAATATTTGCAAACCACACATCTCATAAAAGGTTAAGATTCAAAATACATAGTAAGCTCATACAACTCAACAGTAAAATGTAAATAATCCAATTACAAAATGGGCAAAGGACCTATATAGACATTTTTCCAAAGAAGATATTCAAATGACCATCAGTACATGAAAAAGTGCTCAACATTACTGATCATTAGGGAAATGAAAATCTGAATCACAATTCCACACATGTTAGGATGGATATAATCAAAAAGAAAAGTGATAAGTGCTGGAGAGGATGTGGAGGAAAGGGAACCTTTGTGCACCATTGATGGGATTGTAAATTGGTGCAGCCAAAACTGTATGAGGGTTCTTCAAAAAATTAAAAATAGAACTACCATTTAATCTAGCAATTCCACTTCTAGATATTTATCTGAAGGAAATAAAATCACTATCCTGAAGAGATATCTACACTTCCATGTTCACTGCATTATTCACAATAGCCAAGGCATGGACACAATCTGTGTCCATTGATGGATAAATGAATTTTAAAAAGTGGCATATATATACGATCTAATACTATCCACTATAAAAATAAAAATAAGGAAATCCTGCCATTTGCTACAACATGAATGGAACTTGAAGGCATTATGCTAAGTGAAATAAGTCAGACAGAAAAAGATAAATACTGTATGATTTCACTTATATAGAGAATCTAAAATAATTAAACTTATAGAAATAGAGATCAGATTTGTGGTTGCCAGAGGTTGGGGAGTGGAGGTAGGAGACTTGAGTGAAGATGGTTAAACCTTGAGTTATAAGATAAATGATAAGTCCTGGGGATGTCATATACAACATGATGTCTATAAATAACAATAGTATTTTGTATATTTGAAAGTTGCTAAGAGAATTGATCTTAAAAGTTCTCATCAGAAGGAATAAAATTTTTTTAACTAGGTGAGAGAATGGATGTTAAAAACTTTCGTGGTGATCATTTTGCAATATATACCTATATAAAATCATTATATCATGCACGATAAATCTACACAACTTTATATGTCAATTATATCTTAATAAAATGGGAAAGAAAGAAAAAAAAATCTCATCTCTGCCCCTGTAGGTGTGTACTTCTTGAATGCTGGGGCTTGAGAGAGGGAAGGGAGAGACAGCAGTCTCCTCCACATGTCAGCGCTTATAGAATGTCCCTGCCATGGTGAACACCATATAGTTGGTTGTGCTGAGTTTTCCTGGTCCCTCTCCAATGAGGATGATTTCTCCTCATGTTGAGGGGCTGCCATATCTCCTTTTGGCACCAACAGTAATTCGAGCTACTTTTCCATGTTGGACATCCCATTGCATGGCTCCATGGTCTCCAAGGCAACCCATAAAGCTCCTTTCCAGATTTGGACCTCTGAGCTTCTTCATGAGGAGCCACAGGAACTGTTGGGGGTCCTTGTCTATACCCTCTAACTGCAATGGAGAATGGGGCTTGTCCCGGGGTTGCCCCAGTTTCCTCAAACTGCAATACACTATGGTCCCTTCGAGCCTTGGTGACATGGGTCACATCTAGACCAGAAGCAGGCACAAAGTTTCTTGTTAAAGTTCACCCCCCCCAACTTCTAAGTTCTTCCAACAACTTTATTAGCATGCTCCTCTTTAGTAGTGACACCACGGTGCCTTCAACAGCTCAGCAAGCAAGCCACTGGGGAACATGAGGCCAGTCTTTGCTATGTGTAGGCATTGCTAATGCTCACAAATAGAGTAGAAGCTGTGGTGCCCATGTATCTTTTCAGCTATTAGTATTTTAGTGCTCACAAGTCCTGACTTCCAATTGCCAGCACCTGAATCTTTTTGCCTGAAGGCTTTCTCTGACTGCTGGAGTCCACCCTGCCCAAGCATGCATCAGGCTAAAATTGCTAGGGAATTAACACCTTCCAGGACCAGCCCCTAGTCAATGGCTCTTCAGAGTTAGTAAATAAATTCTCCAGCCCCTTATGTGGAATATTTCTCTGAGGGCATGTTCTCACCCTATGCTCAGAGATACCCAGTGGAATTAAGCTCTTACTGCCCACAGCGATACCTCATTCTACAACACACCCTTTCGGAGGTGCCTTCCTTTCTGAGACTCACTTCTCCATTCTCCTACTAGTCTTTCCTGGAGTCCTTCCCAAATAAACAACTTGCAGTAAGATTCCTGTGTTTGGGCCTGCTTCTAGGGGAACTCAACTGAGATAATCCATGATTCTCTTAAAATTCTCCTTGCTTGGTTTCAGAATGGGAAAAGGTACCTCCGCCTCTCTTCCCAGTGAGGGGAGATAGCTTTTTTAAAAGGAGGATGTGCAGGAGGAGGAGAAGAAAAAGCAGTAGTGAAAGAGAGGGGGAGGAGGAGGAGAAAAAGGAACTACATTCCTTATAAGACTACAACATTCTTTCCTCGTTTTGTTCCTGTAAACTGTTGGAATGGGGTAAGACAGGTCCTAACCTCCAGTCTTTCAGGCTTCTCCCAGAAACCAAAGATTTACATCATTTTTCTTCATCTTCCACCAGAGACCTTTCAGTAGGACTTAGAATATTCTAGCATGCCCCTTCCCAGTTCTGGATGGCTGCCTCCTTAAAACAGAATAGCTCTTGGCACACCTAGCAAAGCAAGGGGCTGAAAAATTTTCCACTAATGGTCTCCACTGGGATTTCAGAGACAAACTCACATTGTAAGATTTCTTAGTCAGAAACTTCTGCCAAACTCCAAGTATTACTCTTGTTGCCAAGTGGGAGAGACTACAGTTCCAAAATACGCAGCTTTCATTGGGAAGCTAGAAATGAAATTGAGGAACTGGTTACCTTTTAAACTTAAACTGTGTTACCCAAGCATGAGGTAGAGCTATTTGAATTGAAACAGAAAGAAATTTAAGATATAAGAATCAGAGAGAAGATTAGGGTGAGAGCAGCTTAAGGCATACCTGTGGGACCCTGAAAGTGAGTGTTCTCTTAAGAGTGAGTTGCTTGGGATGCAAAATTTAAGAAAATGCTCACATTCAGGGTTGGACAAGTGCTGACCTGCACTGACATGCACCTGAGAGTGAATACCTCTTTAAATTTTGTACTCTGGCTGCCTCACTCTTCTCACCCTAATCTCAGTACTGACATCATAAAGCAGAATTATCCTACATATTTGTAGTATAATCTCATATGTAAACACTATACATGTGCATTAAATAACTAGAAAGTCCTGGTGGGATCATGCCAAAACTATCAAGAGTGGTTCATCCTGGGGAGTGGGATTGGAAAGAGGTGAGAAGACCTTCCCTTGTAACTTTAGCCATTTCTGTACTGTTTGAAGTTTCAAAATAACAATCTTATATGGCTTTAGTAATTTTAGACAAACCAGAAAAATAAATAGAATAATAAACCATATTACATGTCAAAGGGCCTATGAAAAAACATTAAAACAAAACAGATTGTTGGGGGTTTCTTCTTGTGGTCAGAGGCAAATAGTGAAAATTGAGATATGATGACAATTCTTTAGGGAATGCTTCCAAGATCAGTTTATGAGGCCAGCAGTTTCTGATACCCAAAC
This sequence comes from Pteropus alecto, assembly GCF_000325575.1. Lineage (NCBI taxonomy): Eukaryota > Metazoa > Chordata > Mammalia > Chiroptera > Pteropodidae > Pteropus > Pteropus alecto. Next base: position 8,581,595 of record NW_006440638.1, on the reverse strand, counting down.
CAGAAAAGTATACCACAAAAAAAAAAAAAAAAGAAAGAAAGATAAAGAAAGAGAAAGAAATCCAGGAGCATGCACACCTGGGAAGAGGAGGGGTGAGGGAAGGAGAGAAAGGAAGGGAAGGAAAGGAAGGAAGGAAGAGGAAGGAAGGAAGGAATAGGAAGGAAGAGGAAGGAAGGAAGGAAGGAAGGAAGGAAGGAAGGAAGGAAGGAAGGAAAGGAGGGAGGGAGGGAGGGAGAGAGGGAGGAAGGAAGGAAGGAAGGAAAGAAGAAAGGAAGGGAAAAAGAAAAGAAAAGAAAGAAAATTACAGGTCAATATCCTTGATGAATATAAATGTAAAAATCCTCAACAAAATATTAGCAAACCAGTTCAATAGCACATTAAAAAGGTTGTATACCATAATTGAGTAGGATTTATCCTGGGGAAACAAGGGTAGTTCAACATCTGCAAATCAATCAGTCTGATAAACCACGTTAACAATATGAAGGATAAAAATCATATGATCGTCTCGATAGATGCAGAAAAAGCATTTGACAAAATTTACCATTCATTTATGATAAAAATTCTCAGCAAAGGGGATATAGAGGGAACATATATGACATATATGATGAACCCATGGCTAATATCATACTCAGTGGTGATGAGAAACAAGATCAGAATAAAACAAGGGTGCCCACTCTCGCCATTGTTAATCAACATATTTTTTTTTTGCCACAAATTTTTTAATTTAACAAAGCATTTCTGATACAGTTGCTGTCCCCTTAGTATTCATTCTATAGTTGCATTTTCTTTTTCCCTTTTTCAAATTAAGTTTATTGGGATGATATTAGTTAATAAAATTATATAGGTTTCAAATGTACAATTTGTTAATAGTTATACATATATTGCATTGTATGTTCACCACTCAAAGTTAAATTTCCTTCCATCACCATGTATTTGATGCCTTTTACTCTATCTACCTTTCCCCTTGCCCCCTCCCTCTGGTAAACTGTTGTTCGTGTCCAGAGTCTCTGTTTGTTTGTTGCTTTCAGTTTTATATTAGAAGTTCCAGCCACAGCAATTAGGCAAGTAAAAGAAATAAAAGATATCCAAATTAGAAAGGAAGAAGTAAAACTTCCACTATGTGCAGATGACATGATATTATGTATAGAAAATCTAAAAGATCTCACCAAAAAAACTGTTAGAATGAATGAATTTAGTAAAGTTGCAGGATACAAAAATTAATATACAGGAAACTGTAGTGTTTCTATACATGCATAATAAATAATCAGAAATAGAAATTAAGAAAATAATCACATTTACAGTTATATCAAAAAGAATTAAATACCTAGGAACAAATTTAACCAAGTAAGTAAAAGACCAGTACACTGAAAACTATAAGACAATGTTGAAAGAAATTAAAGAAGACATAGAAAATGAAAAGATATTCTATGTTCACGGATTGGAAGAATTAATGTTGCTAAAATGTCCATACTACCCAAAGCTATCTACATATTTAGTGCAATCTTTATCAAAATTTCTACAGTATTTTTCACAAACCTAGAACAAAAAAACCTAAAATTTGTGTAGAATCACAAAAGACTCCAAATAGCCAAAGCAATCTTGAGAAAGAGGACAAAGCTGGAAGTATCACATTCCCTGATTTTAAACTATACTACAAAGCTGTAGTAATAAAAAAAATGTATGGTATTGGCACAAAAACAGACACACAGATCAATGAAACAGATTAGGGAGCCCAGAAATACACTCATACATATATGGACAATTAACTTATGACCAAGGAGCCAAGAACATATAATGGGGAAAGGACAGTCTCTTCAATAAATGGTGTAGAGAAAACTGGACAGTCACATGCAAAAGAAAGAAGCTAGTCCCCAATTTCAAAGCACCTTCACTTGTGCTGTTTCTCTTCGAGAATGCACTGCTGCCACCCACCTCTGATTCATCTAGTTCGAAGTTTGTTCTTGCAACAGATGTAAGTTAGTATTCCCCTGGGACATGCAGTAAGAGGTAGGTGATGTATTTCTCTTTCTCCCCTTAAAACAGGGGTCAAGTGAAAATAGCAATCAGTCCTGCTTTGTACATGTGGTAGGAAAACAGGGGAGGTTGCAGAAGGGGCTAGAATGACCAAACTTCAAATGTCTGGGTGGCAGATACAACTGGCAAGTCTTACAGTCATCAATGAATAAGCCCACAAATTAGACCTGTTTTTTTTTTTTCCAGTTTCTAAACTTTCTCATCAAATTTATCCACCTGTTTTATCCAAGTTTTTTAGTGAAATGTTTAAAAAGTCCACATTACTCTAAACAGGGTAGAAAAGTGTAACTTACTTCACCCTTTTCCTTTCTGGCATCTTCTGGCATTTCCCTCGTACCTGGCCTAACCTGCCTGAGAGAAGGTTCTCATATTTTGCACCATTTCCATCATTCTAAGGATCAGGTAGGCAAAAGATATATCAACCCTGTTGCCCCAAGAATTGGTTATCAAGACCCCAGCGAACTGTGAGCCTGCTGGACAAACCTTTGACATCCTAGAGCAGTGGATCTCAGCTCAGGGCAATTTGTCCCCAGAGTACATTTGCTAATGTCTGGAGACATTGTTGATTGTCACAATTTAAGTGTAACTATTAACATCTTGTGAATGTAGTCCAGGGGTGACGCTAAACATCCTATAATGCACAGGACAGCCCCGCATAACCCAGAAATACCTAGCCCAAAATATCCACAGTGCCGAGGTTAAGAAACCCTGCCCTAGAGCCTTGCCACTCAAAGGTATTCCATGTGCCAGCAGCATCGACATCCCTAGAGAGCTTATTAGTGATGCAGATTCTCAAGTCCCACAAAAACCCCAGGTTGAGACACAGCAGAAGATGAATAACCCCCAGGTCAATCAGAATAGGCTAATGTGGGGTCGGCAAACTCTGTTCAGGGCCAGATAGTAAATAGTGTAGACTTTGAAGGCCAGATAATCTCTGACACTATTACTCAGCCGCAACTACTCAACTAGGCCTTTGTAGTATCAAAGCAGCTCTATGCAATGTGTAAAAAAATGGGCAGGGCAGTGTTCCAATTTTACGACATTAGTTTGCTGCCTCTGGGCAAAGTCATACTGTGGAAACAACATCCAAAATAGCAGAGATTATTTCTCACATATACTGTGCATTCATCACAGGTTGGCTGAGAGCTGGTCCCAGGGTCTTAGCCTCCATCATTACAACCTTTGCTGGTCATGGTGGAGAGGAAAGTACATAGCATGCATTGCACATGCAGTACACAGACCAAGTATGCATTGGCTCCTAAAAGTTCCATCTGGAAGTGCTGCCCATCTCTCTCACATTTTATAGGTCAAAGCAAGTCATGTGGCTGTGTCTAACTTCAAGCAGGTGGGGTTGTATGCCCAAAAGAATGACAATTCCTAATGACTACCAAGGTTCCCTCTCACCAGAAATCCCAGCCCTACCCCTTTGCTTAATTTATCCTACCTATGAATTTCATCAAGTATTTGAATAGACATGGCAGAGTTGCATCCCAGGATAGGCAGGGACCATTCAATGATAAAATCGTCTCCTCTTCACATTTTCTGTAAGGAATAATGATACAAAAATACATGGATTCAATTGTCTGCTCTGTGCTAGGCACTTAACACAACTTGTACCTTTCCATTCTCCCATGTCATAGGAGGTAGGTACCATCCTCCTTTTCCAGATAAGGAAACTGAGACAGAGAAGTGATATAGCTTATCCAAGGCCACTAGCTGGTGGATGGTAGATGTTGAGACTCAAGTTCAGGTCTACTGGATCTCAAAGCCTATATGTTTTAACATCATCATGATCAGATAATTTTGAACACTTACTGGGTATCAGGCATTGTATGTACTTCTTTTGGCTTTTAATCCTCACAACAAACCTATGAAGTAGGTATCATTAACTCCATTTTACTGATAAGGACAGAGTGCCAAGAAGTTAAGTAATATGTCCAAGGACACACATTCAGTGATAGAATCAAGATTGCAACCCAAATCTATAGTTTCTAGTATTAGGACATTCGTTCTGTAACTGAGGCCCTAGAGCACTATAGATACCCTTCTCCTAGCTCTTAGGTCTTACCACATTAGTGGATATAGCCAACTTCCAGCAGTCAGGACCTGCACCTCTTTGCCTGAGGGTTTTCTCAGAAGCCACACCAAGGAAGCTGCTCTGTCTGTATTCATGGAAAGTCAGCAGAGCCAGGAAATCACCCACAAGATCAGCACCCAATCTCACCCCAAGTTCTCAAACAAAGACAACTGGAGTGGATGTACAAATATCCCAGCTCCCTTGCCTCCTGGCTAAAATAACTCTGGGGCTTTTGTTCTGCACTAGTTCCCTGAGTTCCAGGGGCATAAAGCTCCATCACCTCCAACAGGAACTGAATTGATCATGCTCCTATTATTGGCTGCCATCTCAGGTTGTCAGATTTAACAAATAAAAATTAAAAGAGCCACAGTTAGATTTGAATTTCAGATAAAAGATATATATATATATCTTTATAGATAGATAGATAGATAGATATGTTTTTATTGATTGTTTATCTGAAATTCAAATTTAATCAACATCCTGTACTTATCTGGAAACCTACTGCCATCCCTTTCCTGTGTAATAACCCAACTTCCCTACTTCTATCTCCCATGTAAATGGCTTGCACTTGCATCTTTGTCTTGAGGTCTGTACCAAGGGGACCTCAAATTAAGATGCCGGCTGACATAATGAGGAACAAAATATGTCTGCATGAAACAGATTTTACTGATGTTTTAAGGGCCATCCGCACTTGTTGGAAGCCAGGACAATGGAGCCACCAGCCAATCTCTACAAGAATATTATTAATGTAGCTTACATGGAGAAGAAAAACCTTTCTTCCCATACTGCTTCTGCAACCATAGCTTGACACATACTGTGGGAATATCCCTTTATCTTCTCATAAGCTCTTCCCATAAGCACTGAAAGATGCAGGCATTTCTAGACACTTTCTACTAGGAATTCCCTCCACTGTGTTCAGCATTAATAGATCAAACAAATATTCAGGTTTCCATGGACTGCATTCTATTGTCAGTGAATAGCAATCCCACTCTCCACCTTCCTTGCTAACATATCCAGATTTCTCTTACCTTCTTCAGAGCAGCTGCATCTTTCAGTAGAAACCAAGCTATCCCCAGAGTGTTACTCTTTTTTAGTCAAAGTCGACCATGGTAAATCCATCGCTTTTACCAATAAGTGGTTTAGAAGTGGACATGAGATGCAATGCTGGCCATGGGGACATGAGGTATCATACAGGAAAAACACCTTTGCTCATGAAAAGAAACATGTACTGGATACTGGGTGTACTACCCAGATTCATTCAGAACAGAAGCATTCATTCCTATACCTCTTAGGAGAGTATTACCCAAGGTTATGCCTCCTCCTCAGGGTCAACCAGCATCCAACGATTGGTCAACACAGAGGCACTAATGTCTGGCCTCTTGCTTCAACTTGGAAAACTCGGAAGATCCAGCCAGTTCCAGAGTGCCCTGTGGGGTTAGCTGAGGCTTCCATTGCAAGTTCGTCTCGGCTGACTGCTGCCTCTGGCCAATACTGACTCTCACTCACCATCAGTTTTCATTCCTGAGAGCACTTACCAACAACCTCTCTGCGTGTAAATTTCTATCTCATGGAACCATTCTAAGCCAATACGTGAAGAATAGCTTCCCTTTTTTATTAGAAGGCATTGCTTTCTATACATAGAGCTTCAAGCAGCCATGAGGGCACCATGAAGGGAACAAGATAAGCCAACACTCTAAGGATTAGGAAGCAAAATTTGGAAAGAGTCTGGGTCTTTAATGATATCATTGAACCACTAAATCAAGAAACTTCTAGAAATGTCCTGTTTCCAGGCTTCTGGTATGCCAGCTAATATATTTCCTTGTCCTAAGGCCTCTTTTAGTTGTGATTGCGTTACTTGCAGCCAAAACGGTTTTAAATTATATACTATATATTATTAGAAGGAAAAAGGAAATACTCCAAGACAAAGAAGAAATGCTGCCCAGAATTCTGTGGGCTCCAAAAACCCAACATTTAGGTGACAAGCCAGGACACTGCTCCAATTCTAGATGAAGTTTCCTTTCCCAACCATGGTGTGACTTTCCCTCTTCTATTCATGCCACCATTGTGCAGTAAAACCAGAGACTAAGAATTGAGTAATTCTTGGGCTGACACTGAGAGAGAAGAAATCTTCAGATAATCCCTTGACACCTTGTAATTCATGGATCATCCAGGCTTCTATTTTGCTTTCTCCTTTGTCTTGTTACTTAGACAAAAGGAGCAGAGAAATGTGTCAGGCCAGGAAAGGCTAAATCATCCCAAGTCTACCTCATAAATACTATGAAATACTATTTGATGATAAAAAATATATATATATTTATACAGTTTTTTTCCCCTCTTGTGATGAAATAAACCACTCAGCTGCATCCGTAGGTCATAAGACATCTTGGTAGCACTCTTAAAAGTCAGGGATGCCTTTAGCATACTAGCTGTTGTCAGTAAGCTAAAGATCAGAGAATCTGCACGTCGGGTAGCTGTTATGGGCTGCATCTTTGTGTTACCCCCAAATTCATATGTTAAAGCCTAAATTTTCAAGGTGATAATATTTGGAGGCTAGGCTTTTGGGAGGTATTCAGATCATAAAGATGGAGCCCTCATGATGGGATTAGTGCCCTTAGAAGAATGGACTTGAGAGAGCTTGCTTCTCTCTCTCTCTGTCTCTGTCTGTCTCTCTCTCTGTCTCTCTCTGTCTCTGTCTCTGTCTCTGTCTCCTCTCTCTCTCTCCTCCCTCCAATCCCCTCACCCTCTCCCATCTTTTCCTCCCTGTCATCCCGTTTGAAAATAAGCAAGAAAGCAGTTGTTTACAAGTCAAGAAGTAGGCCTTCACCAGACATTGGATCTGCTAACATAGTGATCTTGGACTTTCCAGTCTCCAGAACTGTGAGAAATAAATGTTTAGTGTTTAAGCCACCCAGTCTATGGTATTTTTGTCATAGCAGCCCAAATTGATTAAGAATACACAACTCAAGCATGTGGCTTCTCTTGCCAGAGTCTTTATTTTCACCAGTTCTGTAGAAGATTGGGAGTTAAGATCAAGGGCTCTGGAACCAAACAGGTTGAGGTTAAGTCCTAGATTTTGGGCAAATTATTTGACTATTCTACACTTGTTTTAACATATTTAAAATGGGAAAACTAATAGTACTGGTCAAATTAGGTTAAGTTATGCTGCTGTAAAAAACAACTCCAAAATTTCAGTGGGCTTATAACTATAAGCTTAGTGCTTGCTCCAGTCACATGACTGTTGTGGGATGACTGTGCTTGGTTCCATGTGATCTTTATTCTGTGATGCAGGCTGACATGGCAGCCTATATTTGGGACACTGCCAATCTCATGGCAGAGGAAAAGAGATCCTGGCAAAACCACATAATAATTGTGAAAGCTTCTATTTGGAAGTGGCACACATCACTTCTGCTCATGCTTCATGGCCCCCAATTTGTCATGTGGCCAAGACTGAAGACATATGATGGGAAGCATAATCCTCCCACATAGAAGAGAGGTCAATGTTTTGAACAATAATTCAATCTACTACAGTAACATATATAACTATAATGAGGATTGAAGGTAAGGGGTCCATTGTAGTATTTGAAGTGTTAGCTATTATAAGTATTAGTGCTATCATTTTAAGTTCTAAGTTACTCAGCAGGATAAGAGGCTTTTAAAATAGGCCGTTTTAGTCAGTAGTCATTTAGATTAAGACTTTGAAGGTATTAACTTTATTTAGATAGTGTATAGATTAATAGGTACTGTGAATCAGTGACCAAGTAAATAAAGTTTATTCAACTGTAAAATGAGAATAAAAGTGATGTCTACCTCACAGGGATGCCGTGAGGATTACACGAGGCAATCCACACAGTGGTAGATGGAAGATGGCTGCAAACTCCTTGTTACTTTTCCCATTAAAAATGGAGCCAAATTCCTTCCACCTTTAACCTGGGCTAGTTACCTATTTGACCAATAGAATGGGACTAAGTTGTAAGAAGACTTGCTTTTGCCCAGAATTCTTAGATCAACTTGTTCTTGGAACCCTGAGCTGTCACATAAGTGGGACCTAGATTGTGAGCTGGAAAATTTCAAGATTAAATAAACAAATATGTTTGGGCTAGTGCTATCCTTTTTGTTGTTGATTTGTTTGTTTGTCTTCTTAACATAAGGATATGGCCATTTGCCACTTCAGATGGAGGTTGAGACAGTAATGTTATGAGTCCACCAATTTCCATCTCCTTTTCCTCCTGAGGAAACAAATAGACCTCATTTCCCAGTATCCCCTGCAGAGAGATATGACCATGTTACAGATCTTGCCAATGGAATGTGGGCAGCCACGATGGACATCTCTTCCAAGCCTGGCCCCTGGCAGATATCTTGTGTGACACTTTATCCTTTTCTTTCTTCATCAGCTAGACAATTTAGGGGAGGACTCTGAGACCTTAAGGGATGGTAGAACAAAAGGTAGAAGGAGCCTGGGTCCCTGAAAGACTGAGTAGAACAGATCTTCATATCCCAGCTCCACCATTGAACTGCGAAAATTAAGCCTTTATTATATTAAGCCACTGAGATGGGGGGTGGAGTATTTGTTGCAATAGTGAGCCTTTCCTAACTAACACAAAGGTATGGGGTGAGGATCAGGTTGTGACATTCCCCTCTCTCCAAGAAGAGCAAACTGAAGAGTCACCGTGCCTTTGTTGGAAGATTTACTGACAGCAGTTACACTGTATATC
>NW_006440638.1:8537484-8572758 GCF_000325575.1 Pteropus alecto | reverse complement strand
CTCAGAGAGCCATCTCTGCTCTCCCCTGTCTCCTAAGGGTATGAAGCAGGAATCTTCTATTCTCTCTTTCACTGTGCAAGGGAACAGCAGGAAGATATCTAGTACATCATGTTCTGCTGGCTACAGTGACAAGTAGATGAAATTCTATTACTCGTCAGACAGAAGACCTCTGAAGTGACTAATTTAATCCCTGAGGCTTCTTTAGAAAGAGAACCCTCTATTTTTTTTTTTTGTAAACTCCTCCCTTTTTTCAGCTTGATTTCCATGAATAAGATACTTTCACTCAAATCAGCTCAGCAGGGAGCAGATATTTTTGGAGTGATTCTTCCCCAATTTGGCTGACTGAATTGAATTTATACTACTGACTTCTTCAGCCTTAGATCTTTGGGTGTCCTCAGCCACCATTCCATAGAGATCCTGGAGGTTAATGCTGTGGTGAGAACTCAGAAAGGAGAGAGCCCAGATCTGGAGATCACACAGACCTAGGTTTGACTCTCAGCTCCAGCAAGTACTACCAGCTGTGTGACCTAGGAATATAACCTCTCTGAGCTTATGTTTCTATACCTGGAAAATGAGGACTGATGGAACCTAACTCAAAGAGTCCTTCAAAAAGATAAATAAAGTAATGAGTAAATGCCTGGCATCATAGTAGCTCTTCCCCCGCAATCCCCTCTTCTATATTTGGAACCATACATTTTGGAATCTTCAAAGTCACGACTCTCTAAATCCTTGAAATTGACCTTACCATCTTACTGCTCCTCACTGGCCACTGTATGAAATTTGCAATGAAAACATGCTAGGAAAATGAGGTTGAGTTTTCATAGTAGGAGCCATTTTGGACCTGGTAGCCAGAGCTCCATAATACCTTAGGAAAGAAGAAGAGGATAACACCCCCATTTAATGCTTAAAAGGGCCCTTATATAACCTCCGATCTCATCACCATCTCAATCTCTACCCTGCACTAGTGAAACAGGAAAGAAACATCAGAGGCTTGTTGACAGACCATATAATACCCTCCTGTCATATCTGAGTGCAATGACAGATTACCTAGTAAGCCAAGATTGCAAACAGATAGCATGTACCCAACTACTCTGTAGTCCTATACCTGTGGCAGACATTGCTAATCAATCACAGCACTCTTCCCCACTGAGCCCACACAGACTCCTTTCCCATACAGCACCCTGGAAGATACCACCAAGCAGTCAGAGAGCTCATGCACGTGGGAACTTATTAACTAAACTGCAGACATTTGACCTCTGGATTGGCATAGCCATGGAGGATGTACAGCAAGCTGGAGAGACACAGTTAGGAGGAAACCAAGGTGGATCACTGAGATGCTGAGTGCTCACAAGAACCCAGTGCATGAGTGCTAACAAAAGCTGGGTGAAACATTGCAATTAGCCATGAAATCCAGGTTTGAAGGACTATTTCCAAAGCATGATTTCTGAACTTTCTATGTATTGCTTTGTTGGCCATTTTTTAACCCCTGGGGCAAGGAGATTTTCTCAGGAGAATAGATGAAGCATATGGAGACGGGGGCTATTTTCACACAGTTCCAAGCATCATTAGCCAGTCCTCTAAGTAAACACGAGTGTCAGCAAGGCCAGTTAACCAGAGCTTGTCCCACCTCCAAAACAGTTAACAAGACAATGACGTATAGTGCAGAGTGTTAAATCTTCCCAGAGCAGGAATCCTTGTCTTTGGTATATGGCCATGAATCAACTAAACAGGATGTGCCAGGATGTTTAAGACAGCCATATATTTATTTATGAATGAATAACCAGGTCAGTATTTCTGCCAGCTACCTTTATGGTTTTTATGAAATTTGGATAACATTCATTTATCACCTGTACAATTTCCCATTCACAATGGAGCTTTGTTCGACATTTAGAGACATTTCTAATGTTTTCTGCTGGTCTCTGTGGCATGAATAAAGGGATCTTTTTCCTTTGGGTTTCTGCAAGAAACTCAAGCGAAGCTAATTTGGATGATAAAATGATACCATTTCAAACATCTTCATGCACGAATTATATTATTTGAAGATTTTCATAGAAAGAGATTAATCATGTGGTTTGCATCACCAACCTTATAATTTTAATAACAAGGCTGGTCAGATGAAGAGCCAAAGTATATCTTTTATGACGGAATATGCTACATCACAGAAGTACCTTCTGTTCCTACTTTCTGTTGGACTGTGCTTATGTCATTGGCAATCTGAGAGGTGAATTTGTTTCCAGAATGGGCAATAGAAAACCAAGATGAAGCTCTGTTATTTCTTACTGTTGTAAACTACAATATTAACAGCTCCCATTTTTTGAAAGTTCATTATGTCCCAACTGTATACACAATCTTTCAAGACAAGGAAGTAAGAGCCATGATCCTGTATTCTTCAGATGAAGAAAGTGAGGCTCAACTTTGGTTAGTAACATCTCCCAAGTCCCCTGGCTGGTACTGATAGAGACAGGACTCACAGGTAACTTGGTCTAATGCCAAAGTTTGTCCTCCTCCAACTATGCTCTGTTGTCCTTGTGGCCAAGAAGCTCTCCTCCTACAAATTATTTAATTGGTCAAATCCATGAGAAAAAAAAATCAAACTGGAGGCCAAATACCATGTAGACATAACGAAAAACTAATTGACTGCAACTCTTATTTTCTAGCTTACTGTTGTAGTTTTAGGAGAAGTAATCTCAGCCGTAGAGACTGGTTTGAAGGGGCTCCAGGGCTGTGTTGTTCAACTCAACGAAGCCAGGCAACAGAGACTCACCTCCTTTTTCCTCTTTGCCAAGGGGTGCTAATCTCCCCATGATGTCTCTCATGCCTGGCTCTCTACCAAATAGTAAGCATAGCTTCCCTACCAGCCTCATAGTAGACCTCATAATCATCACAGACCACATCAGCAACCTCACAACAGCTTGCTTTATGGCACATAATATGTGCCAGTTAATATAGTGATATATAATACATAATATAGTGCTGTATACCAGACATGCATGATCTCATTCTCCCAACATATCTGGAAGTAGGAGAGTGTTTTACCCATTTTACACAGTAGGAAACTGAGGTTTAAGTTGAGTCTGTCCAAAGTCACATGTGAAGGTAAAAGAGCTGCGAACTAGAATCCAGACTGCTAATTCCAGAGCCCAGGCACTTAAACTCTTATTTTTAGAGGCTGAGGATCTTTTTCCAAAGGGGCAAAGCAACACTGATCAGGACAAACCCATAGGTAGTTTCAGAGGTGGAATGATAACCAGGGTTTTTCCCTCATTCTAGAACTTCTTCTACCATGCCTCACTCCTCCCATTCTTTATCCCTATTTGTTCCCCAGCAATCAGGCACAGACTGTGCCTACTGTGCCAACAGGCCTACTACATGCCAGGAACTATGCGATATGCTGACAGGAAACAAAAAAAAAACAATAACACAAAAGAGATTAGAAAGAAGTTGTGGTTCCTGTTCTTAGCAACCCCAGATGCAGACTTCCCTGTGTTAGACTCCTGGCTTTGCTGCCAACTAGCTTTTTAAACTTGGGCAGATTATTTCAGTTTACTTATTTGCAAAATGGGATAATGTTAGTACCTACTTTATAAGGTTACTGTTAGGATTAAAAAAGAATGATAACTAATACAAGTTTAAATGAGGTAAGGTATTGAAAAGGCCTGTTACATTCTCTGAATATTTTTTAAGCCCTCAGAAAATGGTGGCAGCTATTTTGTTCTTGCCAGTACATTAAAATATACATATAATTACACTCACAGGTTGGCATGCAAGTGCCAATCTAGATTTATAAAGAGGAATTCTAAAAGAAGAAACTGAGATGGAGATTGGAATAGTCTGGGATGCTCTCTCAGAGGAATATGGATAGAATTCAGATGATGAATAATAATTTAAAAAAATGTAATTCACCATTTTCTATGTATTAGGATCCTGATGTATTTCTTACAACCCCATATGTGTACACATCCACATTTAATAGGCATGAAGAAACTGAAGCTCAGAGAGGTAAAGTGGCTTGCCCAAGGCCACACAGCCACAAAGTAGTTGAACCAAGAATCAATCCACATCTGTCTAACTCTCCGGCCTGCTCTTCTCTTCTCTGTAAAGGTCATTAGGGAAAGCCCAGAGAGCGGTTGAGTGAGAAATATAACCTGTGTGTCTGGTGGAGAATGGAGAGTTCTTATCACTGTGGATGGTGCCCATGGTCTCTGGACAGAATTCAGGAGGTCTGTTAACTCGGGTAGAAATAAAAATTGCATCTTCTTTTTCATTAACATTTTACCCAAAATTTAGTCACCTTTCATTTTGAATCTAGGCAATAAACAACAGTATCTACAATGCCTGTAGCCTCTTCACCAATAGATCTGTTGGCTAACATCTCATATTGACAAGGGGCATAATCTGGCTCCAAAACCAGAATTCTCTCTACTGTGCTGTGCTGCACACTTCTATCCATAGATTTACTATCATGTGTCTTACTTGCTAGCTTACTCGATCAGCTCTTCGCCTAGAATAGAACATCCTTGAAGCCAGAAATTCTCTTTTGTTCATATCGAATAACAAATCTTAGCATTTGATCAGAGTAGGAGCTTAATAAATGTTTGTTGCCTGTGGTAGGAGCTTTCCACAATGGCTCCCAAGAGCCCTGCTTCCTGCTGTTCATGCCCTGTGTAATCTCTGCCCCTTGAATGTGATTTCTTTTAGGAATTTGTTTCTAATGAATAGAATATGATGAGATGTCACTTCTGAGAGGTTATAAAGCTCTGTGACTTCTGTCTGGGACACTCTGGCTCTTCTCACATGCTTGCCCTGATGGACAGGGCCACCTGGCAAGGAACTGAGAGCAGCCTCTGGCCAAAAGCCAGTGAGGAACTGAGGCTCTCAGTCCTGTAGCCCACAGGAGGTTCTACCAAAACCACTGAGTGACTTGAAGTCCAGGTGAGACCACAGACCTGGGCCAATACTTTTATTACAGTGAGAGGTTCTGACCTAGAGGATCCAGCTAAGCCATGCCCAGGTTCCAGACCCAAAGAAACTATGACATACTAAGTGTGTGTTGTTTGCAAACTGCTAAATTTGGGGGGCAGTTTTATATACAGGAATAGATAACCAATACATCAGAAATGAAGAAAGAGGAAAAAAAGGAGGGAGAGAAATTACAAAGGGATAGATAATTCCCCAATAATTTCCCCCACTCCTCTCCCTCTCTGACCATTATTTGGTGGTCATAATTAACACCAAAACCCCATACTCTAGACTCTTGTCCCCCTAAACACCAGTAACTGTAGCACAACATTGTCTATGCTGGTGCATGGCTTACGGACTAGTTGAACTTTCCTACCATAGTCAAGTCATGCTCAGTGATTCATGCCAAAATTTCATTGTAACTAAATGTCTTACTTCATTAGGACAGAGGCCAAATTGGTTAGCATCTTTTTAATGCTTGTGTAATTATCCCGAGTCCAATGAGTGAATTGAACAAAGCCCATTTCATTACCACCCACTCGACTCCAAACAAATTTCCAAGAGTCTTGGCAGTGAGGATATCTAGTCCACAAAATCCCATGGATATGGTCAGTTGCCTCAGCCAGCTGTCCTCTTCCAAGCTCTCAGAACCCTACCTGCTAGAAACATTTGCCTGCTAGAAATATGGATTTATATTCACTCACCCTCATTCAAGCCTAGCTTTTGCATTGTTCTACTTTAAACTCATGGATGTTAAAGTTATTGTCAGAGACTATTGTTCAGCTTGCAACAGGCTTTTGAATTGGAATCTGAAGTGCAAACTAAGATTTCTCTCAAAAAGAACTCTCAGAATCCCCACCCCCAACCTGCAGCATTCTCTGGCTCAGCCATGCCTTCTCTCCATTGAACATAACACCCACCCCGGAGCTGTAGTGGCTTCATTCATATTGCCTTATTTCCTCCATTCTAACAATCATGGCAATGTATATTGTGGATTTAATAACAGCTTTTCATTCAGGAAAAATACTATCATACTGAATGTACACATTGAGTTTTTATACAATCAAATTTATTGAGGTATAGTTTGCATACTATAAAATACACCATTCTAATTGTACATTTCAGTTTGACTAATTTATACACTTGTGTAACTATGACAATTAAGACATGAAACATTTCCATTATCCCAAAAAGTTCTTTGTGTCTCTTCTCAAATAATTTCCTCTACTCCTGTCCCCAAGCAGACAATGATTTGATTTCTGTCATTATAGGTTAGGTTTGCATTATCTAGAGTTTCATATATGTAGAATGATATAACATGTCTACTTGTGTGTCTAGCTTCTTTCATTCAGCATAGTGAGTCTGAGATTCATCTGGAGCATCAAATAGAAGGTATTCAGCATAATAGTACGTCATTCCTTTTGATTCCTAAATAGTATTCCCATCTATTTGTTTTTTATATACTTTTTTTTTGCATTTTTCAACTTTATAAAAAGTAATTGGTGTGGAATTTTAACATATGCATACATCTGTGATGTACACATAGATTTTTACAAATCAGAATTGTAAAAAAACAATAAACCATTGCAACTTAGAATAGTGATATAACTCCTTTTGTTAGAGTCCTCTCTAGGAACTCTAGGTGAATATTTGCCTCACAACAGAATCTGCGATGCTTTTCCCAAAAATTTTATACACTTGTGTAACTATGTACTCTGAAGAATAAGGTGATTTGCTACTCTGAAGAACTCTTTAAAAGAGTTGTCTTTTTGCTGAAAACAAAACCAATGAGCATCTCACAACATTTAATATTGCTATGAGAGGACCCTCAGCTGCAGTGACATGAACCCAACTTGAACTGGCTCAACAACAACAAAAGAGTGGAGACAGGGTGGAATTTACTGGCTAACATATATGAAAAGCCCAGGGCCTTCAGACATAGCTGTATCCAAGAGCTCAAACATCATCAAGACTAAGTCTTTCTTTCTTTCTTTTTTTCCTCTTTCAACCCTGCTTCCCTCCCTGCTAGCTTCATTCTCAGTCTAACTCTCCACATGGTAGCCTGCTGCAGTTTCCGATTATTTTTCTCTTATATCGCTCATAAAAACAAAAACCACTTTGGCTATTTACATTGTAGAAAATTTAATGCAGAGAACTGGTTATATAGGTGATAAAATTGCTTAGAAAACAACCCAGGAATGTTAATTAAGCCAGAGATTAGCCACAGTAGGAAGGCACTATCTCCTTTATATCAGAGAGATGAAGAGGAAGATGATGTAACCCAGAGGCTGGGGATCAGCCTAGTGGAGGCTGGAGCCACCAAGGATCTGCAGCTGCTGCTGGAGACAGTGCCCAAGACAGGGAAGGAGAACTACCTTGGCCTCTCCCTACTTTTACACTCAGTCTTCACCTTTAGCTTCTGTTGACCCAACACAGCTGGAAGCTAGCAGGCAAGGGTGCTTAAGAAAAGTAGCCTGCAGTGGACAGACCTTTGGAATATATATAAGAGTAGAGGAAGAATAAAAAAGTAGGAGGCAGGCTGTCAGGGCAAAAGGCCCAGCACAGTCCCTGTGGAAAGTGATCTTTTTAATATTTTAAATGGAAGTCCTGGAAAGGTGTCTGATTTGTTCAGATGTGGGTGTCAGGCCCATTCCTAGTGGGAAGGCTGGCAGGGGATGCACAGACAATAAGTGAAGCAGGAGGGCCCCCAAGGCAGGGGCAAGGTGCTTTTACCTGATATGGATGCAGAGTTGGCAAACCCAGATATCCACTACATGCTTGGGGGTTGGTTACTAGAAGCTGCATGATTACAAATGATCCAACTCAAGTTATTTCCACATGGCAGAATTTTAAGTTTGCTGTGATGCCAAACTCTGGCCAAGGTCAGGACCTTGCTGATATGTTCCCAATCCCTGGGAAGGTGGGAAAGGGAAAAAGTAGATGAAGAAGCACTATTTCTGCTCCTTCTAATGAGGCTCCTTCATTACCAAGTCTGGGATTTGTAGCATGAGGCTTAAGGTCTGGGTGGGAAGAGTGGCTTAGGGATCCAACCCCAGGAAATGCAAAAACCAAATGTCTAAATGGTCTTCGGTGGCACTTTGCCTTCTAAAGGAAACATTTTGCAACCCAAATGCCAAGGCCAAAGGATTTCCTATGAGTTTTTTATGATCTCTATAAATTTCAAGAGAGAATTGGTGAGCAACTGGGCTCTGTCACTGTCAGGTCGCTGATTGAACGTGTCTTTAATGGAGTCTCCAGCAGCCATAAAAATGCATGAAAACAGCTTTCTGGACACAGGCAAACCTGATAGATGGAGCAGTGACACCCAGTAAAAGCCAAATGGTCTGGGCTTGCCCTTGTGTCTGTTAAAGAGAATATATCTTGGTCTCTTAGAATACAACTTGTGTTTAGTAAAACATAAAGCATTCTGCATGAAATGTCTTCCCAGAAGAACACACACACACACACCAAAAAAAAAAAAAAGAAAAGAAAAGAAAAGAAAATTAAACATTGCACATCAATGGCTTTTACATAAGACAGTATTCCCCGGAAGTTAAAAACTTGTGCACTCTAGTGGGTTGAATAGCATTCCGCCAAAATTCATGTCCACCCAGGACCTCAGAACGTGACCTTATTTGGAAATAGGGTCTTTGAATAACATTTGAAAATCTGGCTTGCTCCTCTAATATCCCTCAATTGGGGATATTAATAATGGCACCTACAGATAAAACGAAGAGAGGATATAGAGCAGATATTAGCACATAATAATGCTCACTAAATGTTGACTACTGTTACTACTTATGAGAAGAAAAATGGACGGGAGAGAAGAAGGGAGAGGAACGATTAAAAGCGAGCTAATACTCATTGTAACCCTGAAATACCAGAGCAGTGTTTTAAGGGAGCACAGGACAAAGATCTCACTTAGAGAACTTCCTTCCTTCTTCATAACCTTCCAATTATAGCACTTCAGAGGCCCCTTAACTTAAGTCTTCCAGAAGATAGGGAAATGCTTCTCTTTGAGTACAGATGCTCACAGGTTCTGCTTTGATGAAGCAGTGCAAGTCCACGGGCTTGCCCTGGACCTGCTGTGTCCCAATCAGATGGTTACCTGATGGTGCAAACTGGCCAAGAAGTTTAGGAGCCCAATTCAACACTCAGATAAGAAAAATGCACTGAGCTCCTTTATTCCTGACAGGGGCATATGGTACAAATCATTTGGCATGCACTAAATTATTAGAGTACTCATTTATTTTGGAATTTATATGAGGTAAGCAGAACAAAAGATGTACCATTTTCTAAAGCACTTATTCCCTCTGTTGGGAGAAAAATACCTCTTGTAGGAAGGTATTCATTGAAAATAAACTGTCTTCAGAGGAAAGCACATGTTTTCTAAAGGAGAATATTGTTCTCTACAAGTTTCCAAATTCAAGGGATGCACGTACACACATATGTATTAAAAGTAAAATTGGAAAATTATTAACCATATTTATTAAAACCTGAAAATGCATATGTACCCCAAATATGTCTAAGCAAGTTAGGGGGTTTTCTTATACATAAATAAGAGAAATATAGGGCCAGATATATTAGTGATACTATGATATCTCTATGGTATTATCAAATATACATGCTCCTATCTTTCTGCTTTGCTAAACTCAAAGTGGCTGCTGGAACCCCAGCTTTCACATGTGCATTCTAGGCCAGCGGTGTGTAAAGGAGGGAAAGATAAAAAAAGCACATCTTCCAGATGCACCCACTTTTTTTCACAGTCTTCCTCCAAAGTCCTACACATTTCCATAGTCACATAAACAACCTAACTGTAAGTAAAACTGAAATGTTGTCTTTTTGTTGTGTATATTGTTGACTCAAATAGATTGGGGTTCCTTTACTCAGAAAGAAGGGAGAATGAGTAATGGATGGCAACCAGCAGCCTCTACCACACATGAAAAACTGAAAGTAAACTTTACCAAATTATTCTTTAATATCTGTTAAAGTCTAGAACAGAAATTGGCTGTCATTTGGAGGTTAAAATTAATCATGTGTTTTTGCTTCTATTTGTAACCTGATTAGACATACTTAAGAGGTAAAACGTACATTTGAAAAAGAATAATATCTAGAGAAATACATGCCTTTGTGCATTTAACCTTACAATAGAGTTTTATCAACTTTTAAAATTCTGACTCCAATTACAGAAATATTTACTTGTGTCTTAGTCTGCTCTGGCTGCTGTAACAAAAAATCACTTAAACAACAAACGTTTATTTTTCTCACAGTTCTGGAAGCTTGAAGGCCAAGATTAAGGCGCTGGCAGCATATTTTTCTGGTGAGGCCTCTCTCTTTTTGGCTTGTAGATGGCTGCCTTCTTATTATGGCCTTACAAGGCCTTTCCTCCATAAATATGTGCAGAGAGAGAGAGAGATCTCTGATGTCTCTTCCTCTTCTTGTAAATGTACCAATTCTATGAGATTAGGTCCCCTTAAATAGAGGCCCTATCTCCAAATACAGTTGTATTGAGAGTTAGGGCTTTATCGTGTGAATTTTGGGGAGGGAGAAGGCAGTTTAGTTTATAACAATTTTTAATTAAAACCTGTGGATAATGGGAGAAGAGAACACAATTGCTGTTAAAACCATCTAATTAGTGTCATATCTGTCCCCTAGACATTTGCATGAAATAGATATAAAGGGATTGTGTTAATGATAACCAAATCTACTGGGAATCTTCCATAAGGAATTTGGAAACCCCCCTCCAATCTTTTCCTGCTATTTCATGGAGGGTAAAAGCCAGATTTATTAAACTCAATAGAAAACATACATGTGCATCTTTCTAGATAAAAGACTAGTATTTAACAAAGTAGTTCACAAAGAAAAGGTTCCAGAGGCAGATTCATTTGGAATACATTTAGTTCAAATAATAATGTTTTTTTCATTTTTCATTGACTGATGATCTTCTCAGGGACTTTAATATATTTGGATATGTTGTGAGTCCTCAAGATTGAGCCACAAGTTGCAACATTTTCCAAATAACCTCAGATCCTTTTTGAGTGCTCACTTTTTGAGGAATGGTTTTCTACAAAGCACACCTTGAGAAGCTATGGCTGCTTTACTGTGGAGCAGTGTTCTTCACATCATCACTACGGACATTTTGGGTGTAATAATATTTTGTTATGGGGCTGTTCTGTGCATTTTAGGATGTTTAGCAGCATCCCTGGTCTCTACCCAGTAACAACACCGCCCTTATTATCTTGGGACAACAAAAAATGTACTTGAGCGTTGTCAAATGTCTCCTGGGGCAAAATCATCCTTGGATGAGAACTTCTGTTCTAGAGAAAGTTTTGGAATCAAGAAAAATATAGAAAGACTATTCAAGAGACCACTTTCTCTCAGGGCATGAATACTCAAACCATTTTTATAGCCCATTTTATCAACATTGTCATTAAAGGGGACAGTACTACTGGTGAGGCTTCATTTCAAACATTGAAATGGCAATAAAAATTGCTGTTTCTATGAGAACTAAGTTAAAATCTTATGGAAATTTATTAAATGAAACTTGCTTTAAAAATGTTATGGAGTTAGGTGTAGACAAGACAATTGCATATTTTAAACAGAATTTAATTGCCTCTAAACTCCACTTTTGCACACTGTTTCAGGAACACATACATTGTTGAAAGTCAAATGTGGTACTTTTATATGTTCAAAAATCCAGTGGTAATTGTCTTACCGATGATGTTCACTAAAATTCTTCTTATTCAAACAGGTCAGTGTCAAACTGTGAAAGCTCTCCTAGGAAGTGTCAGCCTCAAAGTATTTCAATGGGCCTAAAGAAAGATTTTAGCCTGGAATATATTATTGTCCCAGAAAGTAAGAAAGTGCCAACCCATGGGGACATGTCCAAAGAACACAGAAGCCAGGTTGCTGGGCTCCCACTGGCCAAATCTGGGATAATTTGACATTAAATAGTAAACAAGTATAACACATGGAATAAACTAATAATTTGTGAATTCATGTAAATAAATCAATTAGTGGGGAGTATGGAAACCTCTTTATTATAACAAAAAGCCAACTAATAATAATAAGAAAGGAATGATGAAACTAGAAAATGACCATTTGCCAGTCATCATAATTGATTCCATCAAGAACCATCAATGGATGCTAAAACCAGTGGGTAAAAGTTTGAGGACTAACATAATATTTACACAGTTCTAAAGTATCCTATCACAATAATTAATTGCAAAAGGTAAAATAGAACTTTACAGTGAAGAAACCTGACAGAGAGTATCTTAACCAAGTGATCAAGGTTAACATCACCAGTAATGGGAAAAGACAGAACTAAGGGCATCTAAATATGATGCACTGAAAAGGACACAGTCTCACGTCAGCACCATTCTTGCATAGCCTGAGTCCATACATAAGGAGAAACCAGACAAACCCAAACTGAGAAACTCTATGTAAAATAACTGTCTTGTATACTTCAAAAATGTCAGTGTCATGAAACACAAAGGAAGACTGAAGAACTATTCCAGTTAAAGACCAAAAAGACATGAGAAGTAAATGCAGCACATGGTTTAGGAGATTTGTGTTGCATTTTAAACCTCCTAAATGGCAAGATCTGAATAAGATATGTAGATTATAGTATTGTATCAATGTTAATTGCCTGATTTGATCATTGTACTGTGACTATACAAGAGAACGTCTTTGTTTTTAGAAAATCCATGCTAAAGAGTATTCTGTTTATGGCTTACTCTCAACGGTTTAGGAGAAAGGGAAAGTATACATGTGCATATGTGTGTATACATATTACATAATACATATATGGAGTGAGAGAGAAGAGGAGAAGGAGGGAGAGAGACAGACAGACAGACAGACTTTGGGTCGGAAAGTCTGGATGAAGCATATTAGGTAGTTCTTTGTGCTATTCTTACAGTTTTTCTGTAAGTGTGAAACTATGTCAATATTAAATGTTAAAAAAAGAAAGTTCTGAGATTCAGAACTGCCCCCATTCTCAAACCCCCAGACTAAGTTCTCCTTTCTGCTTCATTCCCTCTTCTCTTTCCACTATGCCAAAAATCTTCCAAATCTCCTCTCTCAAAGGGTTCTGAGCACTTATCTGTTTGCTTTTGTATGAATGACTTGTTACAAATAGATTCTGTCCCCAGAAACTCTGACTCATAACATCTAGGGCAGTGGTTGTCTACAGATGCCTGGATCTCACCTCCACAGTTACTGATTTGATTGACTTGGAGTGTCCTCTGGACCTCAGAATATTTTAAAGCTTTTCAGATGCTTCTAAAGAGTAGCCAAGGGTGAAAGTGAATATGAATCATTTGAGGACCATATTAGAATGCAAATTCTGATTCACTAGATCTGGGGGAGCCAATGCCTGAGATTCTGCACTTCTGACAATCTCACCAAGGATGCTACATGGACCACACCTTGAGTAGCAATGGTCTCTCTCATTTAGAGTAGATTCCAAGTGTTCTTTGCTAACAGATCTTTACTGTCTTAAGTTCTGACAACTCCAAGAGGGCAGACACACTATCTGTTTTATTCCATGTGAATATCTAGTATTGGATGTTTCATAAATAGTTGTTGAATGTGTATATGAGTGAATGAATGAAAAGTTCCTTGATACTATGTTAATCTCTCCCTAGTAATTCCCAGGTGCTTAATATTTAAAAAAAAAAAAAAAGATTATATTTTGCATTAGAATCTCCTCCATCAGATTTCAAAAAGTCGATGGCTTTGAGACTAAAAACCACTTTGGGGCAAAAAGAGTTGGCAAGATCTTAATCCCGTTCAGGGACTGCCTGGTGCAGGTGCAAATGACTAAAGCGGCCTCGAGTCAGCTGCTCCCCTTTCTTCAACTCTTCTCAAATCATTTTCATATTAGCATATCTCTAAGTGCATATAATTTTCACATCAAAGAGTGTAATTTTTTGCAGAAGTGGAGTAGAGAATAATTTATCCACTGAAGTATCTCAAGCAGCAGTCTAGATAGGATGACATAAAATTACACAAAAGACAGACATTTGGAAAAATATGATGGCAGAATTTTTATTTTTTAAGTAGATGTACTGAAAATTCACCCATCGAAACTTTAAAAATATGTTTTGTTTTGTTTTTTAGTTAAAAGTAGTTTCTTAGTTTAGTGATGAGAGGGCAGTCTGAACTGACCACCCACCTCCTAATTCTCTGAACAAAGAGAGAATCCATGGTCTGTCTTTCTTCCTCCAGGGAAGTAGTTGACTACAGGCAGCGCCTGATCATGCCTCACATTATATTATTTTGACATCACGTGCTTAAGTTGTGGGTTTGGCTACTATCATAGTCAGCTCAGCTGCTATAACAAAAATCCCATAGACTGAGGAACTTAAACAACAGAAATTTATTTTTTCACAGTTGCAGAGGCTGAAAGTCCAAGACCAAGGTGTGAGAGGCTTGGTTTCTCCTGAGGCCTCTCTCCTTGGCTTATAGATGGCCATTTTTTTTTTCAGTTTCCTCACATGGTCTTTTCTCTATGTGCATCTCTGGTGTCTGTCTTTATTATTAGAATATCAGTCAGATTGGATTAGAGCTCACTCTAGGGGCCTCATTTCTAACTTAATCACTTCTTTAAAGGCCCTATCTCTAAATACAACCATATTCTGAGGTACTGGGGGTTAGGGATTCAACATATAAATTGGGGGAGTCACAATTCAGCCCATAACACTCCCCCATTGCTTGGTTGTCCCAATTCTATCTGGTCATACAGGGAAAATTCCATGCTAGGGAAAAAGGCATTTGGGCATAAAATCAGAGCAACGCAGGTCCCAGAGGTGGGAAGATGCTGGCAGGGCCAAAATTCTCTAAAGGTGAATTCAAGGTGGACAGAGGGGAGACAGGAGGGCATCAAGAGTTTCTTTCACATTCTTCAACCATTTTGTCTAACGCAGAGCCTCTCTGTCATTTTCTGGTTCTTCACCTTGCTTTATTTGTCTTATCCCTTATTACCTCTTGTTATATTGTTTTTATTGAGATTAAATCACATACCATAAAACTGACCCATTTAAAGTATGCAATTCAGTGAATGTTAGTATATGCATGAGGTTGTGCAACCACCACCACTGTCTAATTCCAGAATGTTTTCATCACCCTAGAAAGAAGCATGTACCCATTAGCAGTCACTGACATACCATGTTTTAACTTATTTTCTTAATGACTAACTTCCTGCCACTAGAACATAAGCTTCTTAAGAGCAGAGACTTTGATTTGTTCACTGGTATGTTTCCATCCCCTTAGAAGGGCCTGCCTGGTACATGGTCATAACTCAAGTCAGTATCTGTTGATTTAATACAGGAACTAGAAGCACCTTTATGAAACTGACATGAGATTTTAGGACAAGGGCGAAGACCACGTAATAGGTGTACTCCAGCCAAAATGAATCTTGTGCTTGCAATACAGCCAGATGCTCAGTGGCTGATCTTCAGTCTCCAATGCACAAAGGAATGAGGCCCTTTTTAGGGTGCTAACTCCATAAACTGGGTTAGGAGTCTTTAAGATTTATGGACCTGTGGTTGCAAAATTTTTCTTTTGCTGTGGGTTACACTGGGGCTGTGATTTAATTTTTTCTTGTGTCTTGGTGAATTTTAATACTTCCAGCTTTAAAGTGAGTTGATGAGGTGGTGGTTGTTCAGCCTAGATATCAGAACAGGCTGCAATCTCAGCTTAGCCATTTAGGATTGGTGTGACCTCAAAGCAAGTTAGATAACCTATCTCTTCCTCAGTATTCCTATATGTAAAATGGGGTAGGTTTAGAGAGATAACAGCTTGTACCTTATAGGGTTGTTGTGAGGATAAAATGAGCAAAAGCACATGGTTGTGACTTCACGTGTATTAAGTACTCTTCAACCATTAGCTGTGAGCTCTGAATGAGGCAATGTTTGCACTGTCCAGGATGTAACAGGATAAAGTACAAATAACAAATGCTTTGGATAAATCCGTCTCCTCTCTGCCAGATATTATCAATAGTCACTAAATTTTATTTATCTGGCTAGGAAAACTAAATATTATAATAATACCTTATCCATCCAAAAGGGTATTCATAAATATTGACAAATATGTTAGTTGTGTGTCCTTGGGCAAGTCACTTCTCTGAACTTCAGTTTTCTTATCTGATAAATGTGACTAATCTATAAAATGAGTGACCATGAAGATTCAAAGTGACAAACATGTAAAGTGCCTGAACACTGTGAAGGTTCAATAAATGATAGTGAATATCATCTTTATTTCAAGTTCATAGTTCCTTCTCTGGGGCCCAGAGCATTTAAGGAATCAGAGCTTTTTAGATTATAGAAAGGGGCATATGCAATATATTATGTGATGCCCCTAGTAGGTCTAGTATAGCAGGTGATAATCAAACACATTAATTCTTCTGCAGTGGAACCTATATTCACAGAAGCAGGATCAGTCATGTGGATTAACCAATGGCACCAGCTGGTACAGGTCAGGCTTAGTCAAAATGATCAGGGCAGGGCAGGGTTCTATACCAAATAAAAAAATTTCCAGTTTTCAGAAATTTTCAGACTTGCAGAGAAGGGATAGTGGATTTGTACTTTCATTTTAGAGACCAAAATCTTTTGTTTTTTTACTCTCCCCTAAGAAGGGGCAATGGAAACAAACATCTTTATTTCCAAAGCATGGCATGCTTAAACATTTAAAAAGAGAAAAAGAAATATTACAATATTCCAGTAAGAATATTGTGCAAAAGAAGATATGTGCAAAAGAAGAAGGAGAAAAAGGTCCAAAAGTGAAACAAATTCTAGTAACACCAATGGGTTAAAAAAATTCCCCATTCACAAATTTAAAACTAAAAACTGTCGCACTGACATGTCTTCCCAAATTTGGTTGAAACATGCTTCCTGGTTTTGAAGAGGTCTTCTCTTGAGCTGCAGCCAAGAACACATTCTCATAGCCAAGAAAGACTTAAAATTGCGAATACAAATGCAAACACAGAAAGGCCCTTCCAGTAAGAGCCAGAACATGACTCTGGTGGTCCAGACAGCTTCTGAGCTATGTAATTAGCTCATTTGTTAAGGTGCTCACCCTGGTGAGGCCACCTTTTGTCAGGCCCAGAAAACATTTCAATTGGCAAAAGTGTGCAGATGCCATCAGTTTCATTGAATTGTTCTGAGTTCCTTCTCAAAATAATTAATGTGCATCCAAAATATAAACAGAGTTTCCCTCTGTTAGGAGCTGAGCATTCACAGAGGGAAGGACACTGAGCTGAGGACATTAGCTGACTGACAGGCCATCTCTGCAATCCTGGGCAGATCACAGCTGTCATGGAAGATGTTGTTTCTGCTTATAGTTCCATGTAGCTGAGTTCTGTCACGTAAATTATTAAAGAACGTGCAGAACATTACACAGTTCATGTACTTAATGATTACAGTTCATAGTCTAGGTCAGATATAATTAGATGTTACATTAAAATAGCTTCGCAGAGCCATTTATTCTGATTTAATTACTTAAAATGATAGCATAATGAACAATGCTTTCAAGAAAAAATACTCTTTTAAATGGGCTCATTTTAAGTTAATATGAAGAAAATTAATCATTTAACTAAATGTAGGAGGACAACTTCATGTCTTAAGCAACAGCATTTCCATGTCATAAAGGTTATTTCCTTTTGATGGCATATTGAAAGTGATAGGGAAATAGAGATTTTTTTTCCCTATGGGAATACAGATTCTCATTTTCACCATTCCCTCCAAATCTTACTCTCTTCCACTTGAGCCCAGCCACAGGTAATGATGACTTCAAACATCAACACTGGTACACAAATCAGACCATTTCCATGAGTAGTAAGGAGTTACAAATGGTCCACATCAGCTTCACGGGTGGCATTAGAAACTGGTCAGAAGCAACAACGTGGCACAGTGGTTACATGTACACTTTCTGGAACCGGACAGGGTTCAAGCCCACCTCTGCCACTTATGCTGATGAGACTGTCTATAAGCTATTTTGCTTGTCTGGGCCTCCATTTCCTCATCTTGAAACTAGGGATAAAAATAGCACCCATCTCATAGGGTGGTTTTGAAAATCAAACGAGATGCAGCATGCAAAACACTTAGCACAGTACCTAGCATGTAACAGCTGATAAAAAGTCTTAGCTCTTGTTAGTATAAAAGGAGATAACCAATATTTGGCTGGCTCCTGGCTCCTATCCTGCAAGCACTCCTCAGAGTCTTTAGGCTCCCGCTACAATTTTTTAGTAAAAATTGTAAAAGTCTTAAAAAGAAAACTTGGGTTTCCCCTAACCCAATTGCTTCCTTCTGTTCTTAATAACTATAAATGATAAGGGATCCTCATCTGAAGCTTTTAAAGCAGTATTGGTTCTACTAATAATAATGAATAATAATAATAATAAATAATTAATAATAATAATAATCCGACATGGTTTAAAAACATATGGCAATGTTTATCTGCTGTTTTTCTTTCCTGAGCCAGTCTTTGTTATGAAATATTCAATGCTGGGCTCAGGGAAAATGGGGGAAGATATTTAAATCAGGAACCTTCCCATGAATACTTGCCTAAGACAGCCATAATACTACTCAAGGGATGTGGTATTTATTTGGATCCTGGGACCCTTAGCAAAGGTGATGACAGAAAACACTGGCTTGTGGATACTGGGGGCTGTGGCAGCCAAAATAATGTGTCAAAATTGGCCTTGCATGAGCAAACACCAGCCAAGAGAGAGCTCCAAATGTATAACATTTGGGATGAGAAAACCCAAGAAGTCACAGGGTTTTGAGATCATGGGCTGTCACAGGAATTGCTAGTGTTCAAAATGAGCTTTATTCCCTTGAGATGGAGACATGTTGCACTGAATCGAGAAAGAGGGTGGTGTAAGGGATATCTTAGTTTG
Source organism: Pteropus alecto (assembly GCF_000325575.1). Taxonomy (NCBI): domain Eukaryota; kingdom Metazoa; phylum Chordata; class Mammalia; order Chiroptera; family Pteropodidae; genus Pteropus; species Pteropus alecto. The sequence goes on along the minus strand of NW_006440638.1, from coordinate 8,553,902 downwards.
TGTTCCTCCAAAATCTGACTCTAAAGCAAAAATTTAGTTTATTTGGGAGGTGTGATAGTCAGATTTATGTGTCAACTTGGCTAGGCTATAGTCTCCAGTTATTCAATTAAATGTTATGAGTTTAATCTAGGTGTTGTTGCAAAAGTATTTTGTAGACGTGATTAGCATCTACGATCAGTTGACTTTAAGGTAACTAGCCTCCATAATCTGGGCCTGATGTAATCAGTTGAAAGGCCTAAAGAGCAGAATAGAACTTTCTTTGAGGAATTAAAAATTCCATCTGTGGGCCACGTGGCCATTTTCTGTCCAAGAATTTCCACATTGCCCTTCCGGACCACCTGCCTTGCAGATTTCAGATTCCCTACAATCCTAGCCTGCTGCCTCAACCAAATGAGTCACTTTCTTTCAATAAACTTCTTAATAAATGTAGGAAGCATTATATATTTAGTGATTTTTTTTACTATTTTAAAGTTATTTCCTTAATTTTGCTCTCAAGCTTACTACATACATTTTAATTCATCAGGATCAGCTTTAGATTTATATTAATTCCAATGAGATATAGAAATGTTACTCATATATAGTTCCATTCTCTTTTTCCCATTTTGGGGGGTTATTATTTTATAAAATTTATATTCATAAATATTACAAACTCAATGATTCAGTTTTATAATTACTTTTTATAATTGTATGCCTTTTAAAGACGCTAAAGGAAGAATAGAGAACAAGTATATATTTATAGTTTTTGTTATATTAGCCTTCTTTGTTATCATTTGTTCCTGTGGATTTGAGTTAGCATCGAGACATTTCCTTAGTCCAGGACAGCCGACAACCTGCTTCTTTCGTGATATTGTTGGTAAATAGGTTACACTTCTACATGTTATAGGCTCAACTATACATTATAAGCATATTATCTTATGCAATTGCTTTTTAAATCAGTTTGGAAAAGAATGAAGAAGAAATTTGTATTTATACTGTTTTTATTACCTTTACTGGTAACTTGGTTTACTTTTTCATGTGGATTTAAATTATCTTGATTTACTTGCTTTCATCTGGAGAACTTTAGTATTTATAAAGTGGTTCTGTTTGCAATAATTTCTCTCAATTTTTGTTTATCTGGAAATATCTTTATTTTGCCTTAGTTTTTGAAAGATAGCTTTGCTAGATTCTTGGTTGACAGGTTTGTTGTTGTTGTTGTCGTCGTTTTTTTTGAGCACTTCAAATACATTTTCCTACTGCTTCTGGCCTCCATTGTTTCTGATGAAAAGTTAGCTGTTAATTTTATTTGGTTTTCTTGAAAGTGATGAGTCATTTGCCTCTTGCTGCTTGCAAGTTTCTCTCCTTGTTTTTGGCTTTCAGCATTTTTACTCTAGTGTGTCTGTTTGTGGATCTCTTTGCATTTATCCTCATAGAGATTGGTTGAGTTTCTTGAATGTGTAGTAAAGTTTTCTTCACGTTTGTAAAGTTTTGGCCATTATTTCTTTGAATATTTTTCCTGCCCCTTCTCTTCTTCTTTTGGTATTACCATTTTACATGTGTTGGGGCACTTAACACTTCTTGAGGATATGTTTATGTTTCTCATTTTTTTCTATTATTTGGATGATGTAATGTCTATTAATCTATCTTTAAGTTTGCTAATTCTTTCTTCTGTTAGTTCAAATCTAATATTGAGATTCTCTAGTTAATGTTTTGTTTCAGTTATTGTTCTTTTCAAATCTAGAATTTCCCTTTCATTTTTTAATATTTTCTATCTGTTAATAATCTCTGCTTGATGACATTTTTGTCATACCTTTCTTTACTTATTTAATTCCTCTATTTCATTGAACATATGTATAATAAATACTTAAATTTTTGTTAAATCTGTTCACTTTCACAGGCATTTTTGGTTGTAATTTTCCCCCAGAATATGAACCATACTTTATTGTTTTTCTGCACGTCTTGTAATTTATTTTAGAGACTGGATATTTTAGATTATATTTTAAAAACTGGGTACTGGTCCACCTTCCACTGGGATTTGTTACTGTTATTTGCTTGTTTACTTGTTTAGTGGCTGATTACATTATTTTACTTAGGTCTATTACACCCTATAGTGAGAAACTTCTTATATTTCTCCTCAGGAGTCACAGCATGGGGTTTGTCTACAGTCACCCTGGGATGACAATGGTCTTTCTGACTCATTGATTGCTCTACAGTTTTCGAAATGCTCTGGGGCATAAACTGCTTCACAACCTAATCCAATCAAATTGTTTCCTTCAAGGGATAGCTGCTACCGGCAAACTAGTTGGCCTATAGTTTAGTCTATATCTCCAATAAATATACCAATTTCCATATTGTCTTTCACAACAATCTCCAATGTTTTTGAGAGGCTTCTTTGGCTTGAATTCCTCCATGCTTTGTTTCAAATAAAGTCACTTTCTTTGGGGGTATATTTAGAGCTGTCTTTTCCATGGCCTACTTCTCCACCCAGACAAAATCTCTGATGGTGGACACAGGAACAATGGTGTGCTTCTATCTGAGCTAGCATTTAGTGAAGGGAGGGACAGCAGTCCCAAGTCACATTGGCTTGTCTCTCTCAGCATGGAACCCACAACCTATGAGCCAGATCAAGGACCCAAGTATTCTCAGTGGTACTGTGGCCAAAGTAGAGTCTCCATTCCATGAATGGCAGCTAGATAGAAGAAGGGAGTCTCTACTTCTCAGCTTCACTTGCCCAAAACTTCCCCTCAACGACAGCTAGCAGGAAGCCTAATGGGAAATGCTGACTTTCTGAGAACTGAAGGGAGAAGAATCCTGTATTCTTGGCTATATGAATCTAAAATGTAATTTCCATTTTGCTGAGCTGAGGAGCGGGTCTTGGTTCAAATACCACAGACTCTTGCTGTTCTTACTGAATATTAGTAGAATTTCTTCAGTAAATGTTTTTTCATTTGCTGTGTGCCCTCGGGATCATTTTCAGAGATGTAAACTTTTTTATATAGTTTTCACTAGTTTCACAAGGCATGGGTCAGCAAAAGTCTTCACACTGTTATGCCAGAAGTGAAAACTAGCTGAGTATTTAAATATTAATTTGGTTCATAATCTTCCCGGAAGAGCAATTAAAAAGGAGAGGGAAATTTATTCGGAGGCTTATTTGAAAGTATATTGTATATCCTGTTTTTACTGCTTTGCTAGCTCCATGATTTTATTTTATTTTCATATTTTTGTTTCCTCATCTATTGCAATAAGGAAATTTGATCCCTACATAGCAGAGCTGTTGTAAGAAATTGAAGTAACGTGTCCAAAGTGTTTGACACACTGTATGTTTTTCAGGAAGAATGAACTGGTTTTTATTATCATTAGAGAAAGCTCGGAAAGGAAATTGGCCCATAGAATAAATGGACCTCAGGGTAAGGAATATCTAATAGTGGCTCCAACTCACAATTGTTTTTTGACCACAAATGGGTCATTCTCCCATCCTGCTATGCCCCTACACACACACACACACACACACACACACACACACACACACACACACACTGTACAATTCATTCAAGCAGAAAAAGAATAACAGCTGACCGATTTTTTTCATTTTTTAAGAATCTAGTTAACATGCCCATGGGAAATCTTCTCACATTCCAAGGAAACTGTTGCAAGGCAGAGAATGGTAATAATTGAATTATATTCATAGCTTATCGACAAAGTGGGAAATTTAGAGGGTAGCAATCCCCCCAACACCAGTGTTGACATGACCTTTCAGCAGTGGTTCTCCAATTGCAGGGTGTAGAAGTACCACTGTGTAATTTTGTTGAAAATGTTGATTCCTGGTCTCTTCTCTTCCTCCTTTAGAGATTCTGATTCTAGATCTCTGGGTGGAACCCTGGAATTGGCATGATTAACAGCTCCCAGGGGATTTTGATCCAAGTGATCTTGTTACTTTGAGAAACAACTTTCCACTGGAAGCTGACCCAAGCATCTGTAATACCTTCCGGGATCTTCCTGAATATAGATATACAAAAAGATTCATACACTGGGTCCTCCTTGAGATGCCTTTAGGAACTCTCAGATAACTTCGGTTCTTAATTCAAGCCTCTTCTCTCAGAAAATCTGAACCCAGCCTAGGGTTCCTGTGCACAACCAGGATCCCTTCACCTCTTCTTTCTAGCAAAAGAAGTAGGTAGACCATTCCTGGGTCTGTTGTTCTCTGATCTGTTTCCATTCTTCTTCAGCTCTTCTTTGTATATCATAGGAGCTAACTCTGGAAGCTGCATTTTCCAGGTTCCTGGGTCATCTGACTTTTAGCCCAGCTGTTTTGCCCAATTGGAGGTTCTGAGAGTATCTCTCCCTCTCCATTCTGTCCATTTTATCAGCATCATCTCCTCCATGCTCCAGTTCTCAATGGACAGGCCAAGCATGGAATCCACTTCCTAGATTACCCTTACCTCTCGGATCCTGTAATCCCCACCTCCTCCCTTTGTCTCCAGAGCCTACAGGTAGTAGTAGCCCATCACCTGTCTTCTTAGCCCCTCCAATTCCCCACATTCAATTAAACTACTGCAAATAGTTGAAGGCATTTCTGTCTTTCTGGTTAGACACTGATTGACATAGCAGGTCTGGCAAATAGGGCTGAGATTTATGGTAGGGAGGGGAAGGTGCCCTTTGCAGAGAACAGGAAAGAGAAGGGAATAAGCAGAGGTCCTCACCCTGAAGAACCTCTACTGGTCAACTCCTTATCTCTCACTCACAGTAAAATCAGGAAGCAGTGTGATAACAAGGAGAGGAGCAAGCTGGTCCAAAGTAGATCCATTCCATCAACAGCAGTACCATAGACCAGAATTTCAAGAAATGTCCTCAACCTTGGCTCTACTGACATTTTTTGTTAGGCAATCCTTTGGTGTGAGGGCTGCCCTGTATTTTAGGATGTTGAGCAACATCCTACCCTCTATCTACCAGATGCCAGTAGCAGCTCCCCTGAGTTATAATAACCCAAAATGTCCCTGGACATTTACCATTGTCCTGTAGGGGACAAAAGGACCCCTATCCCCAATTGTGAACCACTGACCTAGACTCAGTGACAGAGTTCATGGGCCCATAGCCATTCTTCTGCTGCATTACCTTGAGTGAAACCAGAGATGTCGACTTAGATGAGGAATAAGCAATTAATGCCACATGCTCTTTAAAAGAAGCTACAAGTAAGCCAAGCACTCAGAGCTGCCACCAGGAAATATGGAGCCCCAACAAATTTCTCTGCCATGCTATTCACCCTCTGCCTCTCTTCTCCCATTAATCCAGGTGAAATCAGATTCAAGGAACAGAGCAGCCTGCTTTCAGAGATGAAGTGGGAGAGGAAGCAGGGAGGCACTTACCTTTTACCTAAATTTCATGAGTTTTCTAGGAGTATTGGCTCTTTGTTCCCAGAGCCTCAAGTCTTTTGGGTACCATGAGGCTAAGGAGTCAAACAGACCTGGATGCCAAACCTAACTTCATACTTGTCACCTATATAACATTGGGCAGGGTACTTAATTCCCCTGAGACTCAGTTTCCATATCTGTCAAATAGGAATCATAATTTCTCCCTCACTAATGTTCTCTGGGAATTAATGAAATGCTTGTAAAGTGCAAAAATTAGGCACTCACTAGATTAGAAGTTGGCAAACTATAGCCCACTGTCAAATTCGGCTCACATAAGGTTGCCAGATTTAGCAAATTAAATATTTTATCTGGCAACTCTACCTGCTGGCCATGTGTTTATGTAAATGGACATAGCCTTGCCTGCTCTTCATGACATATTGTCTGTGGCTGCTTTTACTATACAAGAGAGAGCAGAGTAGGAGCAGAATAGTTGTGACAGACCCTGTAGGCTGCACAGGTCAGTGTTGTTTACACTAACAGGTGTCACTGTGCTGTCACAGGCAATAATGAGAAGCAGTAGACAGTTAGGGGACTCTGCATGCAGTCAGACATCCTAGATTTAAATCTTGGTTCTACCATGAGTCACTGGAAAAGTTAGTGAACCTCTTAATGCCTCAGTTTCTTCCTCTCTAAAATGTTGGAACATTGGAGCTATTCCAGGAAATTAGAGTACTCACTTTGGTTGGTTGTTCTGGGTTTATTCAGAAAGCTCAGAGAACTCTCTCATAGGGTCCTTATAAAGATTCAACAAGTTAATGCATATAAAGGCAAACAGCACAGTGCTGGGAACATGCTTAAGTACTAAAGGCATCATAACTCTTACTGTGGCAGTGCAAGAGCTACAATTTCTGTTACTACTACTATAACTACTAATATAACTGCTACCACTACCACTACTATTACTGCCTTTACTACTACTACTACTGCTACTGCTGCTACTACCATTCTGACTGATGCTGCTGCTACTGCCACTCCTACTACTGCTGCTGCTGTTACTACTACTACTACCACCAGCACCACTAGTACTATTACTGCTATTAATACCACTACAGCTACTGCCACCACTATCCCTACCACTATCACTACTCTCACCACTACCACTACCACTACCACTGCTATTAGTAGTAGTACTACTACTACCACTACCACAGCACCACCACCGCTATCACCACCGCCACTACTGCTAATATTTCACAATTCTGTTATGAAGATTAAATGAGATATGAATGGGAGAGGTCTGGCCATCATAAATGCTCAATAAATACCACTTTTTCTCCCTTTTCCTCTACTCATTCCCTCTACCCATTTTCCTGGGTCCCTGTCCATCTGTGCACAGCAGGGTCTTGGACTTTAGTCAGACCTGGCAGCTCCTCTTGAAGAACTATGAAGCCTGGCAGATTTTTTCTCCAAATCCAGCCTGACTCCTGGCACGAACTCCCTGGTCTTTCTTTTCCCCCAAGTTTCTTGTTGTCTTACTCTATGCAAAATAACACTGCTTGGTTCAGTCACTATGTTTCCTTTTTCTCCCCCAACAGTATCTCAGTCCCCCATATCACACACTTTCACAAATTAAAGAAATCAGAGGAAGAAGAGCTATTAATTCCTCCATCTTGGCCCACTTCCTGGGATATGGCTGAGAATCTTGGGCATATGAGGGCCTGGCAGAGCCCCCATAGAAGATTAGTGTGTTAATGGCCCCATAAAAAATGAAACATTTATGGGAAGTGTTTGACTTCATTTTACCTAAGTTCCATCCTTTTAATGAGGTTGGTTCTATTGCTGCAAGCTTCAGGAAGAGGGGGGCTGACGAACCAGTCTCAAGTTCCAGGCTGTGTTGTAAGTAGCTAGAAAGGGGTTTTGTGCTTCCTATGGAGGCAATTGTAGGAAAATGGTTGGTAGGGGTTGAGGAGGATATGAGACGGAATGTGGGGACTCCATAAGGACACCAAAGACTACCCCCCCACCCCTGTCTCCTCCCCAGAATCCAAGGAATGCTTCTCAGGGAAGGTACTGAAAAGCCTGAAGTACTGGCAAGTCTGCCAGTCTCATGATGAATATCTTCCTCACCAATATTAGGTCTTTTGACCCACAGTGGACTAGTCTCAGCCAGTAACCTGCATGGCTCTCATCAGCTTCAGCTTCTGATCTCTGGATGAGATGAGCTGACAGCTTGGCTAGGAAAGCTGGACTAAGTTCTGGCAACACAAGCCTCTTGATAAGGGCACTTCTGTTGAGGGCTGAATTCCTGAATTTGATTTGGGTAGATTGGGTTCAAATCCCATCTATGCCACTTCCTAGCTGCCCAGCCTTAGGTAAGTCATCATCCTTTCTGTGCCTCATTTCCCCCATCTTTAATATGAGAATGTTGGTATTACCAATACTGATGTCATAGGGTGATAGGGTTAACTGAAAGGATGAAATGTCTGACATCCATGGTAAGCAGTCGATAAACAGAGACTGTTTTATTAGGACAGAAGGAGATGGTTGCAGTGTTGTCTTGACTTTGGACTTAGATGCACTGAGGGCTTAACTGAAGGAGCTGGATGAAGTCCTAGTAACCAGTGGTGCTTGAAGGATATACTCACATGTCTCTCTACTATATGCCACTTTCCCCCTCCTCTTTGTCTCTTCTTTAGAATTCCTAACAACCATGAACACTAATTGAACACATATTCTAGGAGCTAGGAATTCCAGAACAAAGGAGACTCCATGCTTGCTTCCCAGGCTCCCCCAGGCTCTGTCTCCCAAGACTCTGAAGAAGATAGGTTATTCCCAAGGACCACTGGCAACAGGGAATTGTTGGTTAAAGCAAGCAAGAGTTCCACCCCTTAAAGCAGAGAATGCTAGTAAACTGTGCTGTATCTCCTGGAGAGCTGCTTCTTCCTAAGTGGTTGTCCTCAGGGCTGTAGCAGTGCCCCACCCAGCAGTCCTCTGGAGGCAGAAACCCTGAGGCTTTCCTCATCTCTGCCTCAGGCCTCCTCTGGTGCAAGGAGTGCCAGACTTCCTTGCCCCTCAGTGGCATGTCCTATGCAGTGTCTCAGAGTCCCCCAGAGGAACTAAGTAAGACCAGGTGTTTCTAGCAATAGTCTGATCATTAACTCACCTGTATTGACTTTCCTCTCTTGCCTGGCTCACTTCCCCACTCTCTCATTGTGCCACCTGTGATGAACTCTTAAGTAAATTCCTTGCACTCAAATCCTTGTGTCAGGTCTATAGTAGACCCAGAGATTACCCCTTAAAGAAGGGACTTGTGGTAATGTGGTCAGCAATGGCCTCCACTATAGAGAGGCCAGCCTCTCCCAGGACAGGCCATTTCATCCATGGCACTCACAGGTGACACTTACTCTAAAGTTCTCTGCCAGACTAGCCAAACCTGAGGCTTTGTCAGGCCCGCACTGCAGCTTGCCTTCTCTCTCTGCCCAGCCCTGCTCCTTCCCCATTCCTCTCCCAGAACTTGATTCCTAATAAACATCTTGCACCCCAAACTCCATCTCAGAGTCTGCTTTTGGAGAATCCACCTGTAATACTCCCCAAAGGCAAACCTGACCCTCAGCTCTCACCCCACAATGTGGATGAGAAAGGGGAAAGGGGAGGAGCAGCAGCTAATGCCATTCCTCAGCCAGTACCCAGGATGGAGTTGACCTGGCCACACACCCTGTCCAGCTGACAGGTGGGAAGAAGGGAGGAAGTAGGATTGAGGAGAGACAGAGATAGCTGGCCCCCTTCCCATGGGGCCACATTCCAGTCCCACAGCTCCCTGGCCACACAGAAGGGAGAAGCAGGAGAGATAGAGCACCACCAGCTTGCCCTGACCTTTTAAAACAATGACCCTACCATCTAAGATACACCAGCCCAGTGCTTGCCCTGAAAGGTAGAGGCACATGGAAATTCTTCCCTCAAAGGCCAACAGTGTTTCTGCCTTTCTCCCTTTGTCCTAGAAACGGTTTCTCTCAGCCTGCGAACAGCTCTCAGAGGTCTGCCAAACCCCACGAACCAGGGTCCAGAGAACCAAATTCTGCCCTGGCCTCTGCTTGGTGGCACTCAGCCATACCCTCTTAAAAAGCCATCAGAGAAACTTGCCTCACCTGAATTTGTTCAGTCATTGCCTTATTAGCAGAATGACAGATTCGTGTGGGAGAGACAGAGCTCAACAGCGTGCCCTTGAGGACCTTTGGAATCTAGCTGGAGAATTGAGATGGACCCCAATGAATTTAGAGCAAAATGATGATGATATGTGACATGTAAATGGTTTTTGAAAAAGAGTGCCTATGAGAAACATCTCCTTCAGCCGAAGTGGTCAAGAAGCTTCCAGAAAGAGAAAGTCTTTGAGCCAAGTCTTTAAGAACCAGCCCTCTAAGCCAACGCTGTCCAAAGACACAATGTGAAATATAATGCAAAGCCCACGTGCACCTTTAAATTTTTTAGTAGCCACAGTGAAAAAGTTAGAAAAGAACAAGTGGAATTGATTTTAATCATGTTTTATCTGACCTCTATATAATTCAAAATATTACCAATTCAACAATAGACTTATTAATTTGATGTTTTATAGTCTTTTTAACACTAATCTTTGAAATTTGGTGTCTATACTTTCAACACATCTCAGTTTAGACAAGCCACATTCTAAGTGCTTAACAGTTGCATGTGGTTATTGACTAACAATCTGGACAGTGAAGCTCTAAGTTCTTGACACTCAAAGTGTGTTCAGGTGGTCCAGCTACATTGGCACACCTGACAGCTTGTAACAAATACAGAATCTCAAGCCCTCTCCCAGACCTAGTCAGAATCTGTATTTCAACAACATCCCTAAGTGATCTCATGTTAGAATTTGAGAAGTGGCGCTCTCAGCCTTTTCCCTCTCCCTTATACCACACAGTCCTGTTGACTTCAAATTTAAAATGTCACCATTTGCTCTCTGGCATTTGCCACAGCCCTGATGCAAACAACCACTCTCTCTCTCTCACCCTGGTCTGGGTCAGACTCTGCTTCCCCAAAGAGATGCTGAAGTTCTAATTTCCAGTACCTATAAACAGAACCTTGTTTGGAAATAGGGTCTTTGTAGATAATCAAGTTAGGATTAGGTCACTGGGGTGGGTCCTAATCCAATATGAAAAGTATTTTAATAAAAAGGGGTAATTTGGACATACACAAGGAGAACACCATGTGAAGATGAAAGAAGAGATGGGGGTGATGCAGCAGAAGCCAAGGAGTATCAAATATTTTCAGTAAAGCATAAGAAGCTAGGAGAGAGGCATGGAAAAAAAATCTTCCTCACAGCCCTCAAAAAGGGTCCACCAACCCTGTGGATACCTCAGTTTTAGATTTCTGGCCTCCAGAACTGTGACTAGAAATAGAATGTATTTCTATTGTTTTAAGCCAGCCAGTTTGTGGTACAGTAGCCCTAGCAAACTAATACACACTCAAATCACTATAATAGCTCCCAACCCCTCTTCCCTCTTCAGCTGGTGCCATCTCTTACCCTGAAATCCTGACTATAAAGAATACTTCAGTCACAACCAGAGAGACTTTCTTACAATGAAAACAGGAACAGATCACTCCTCTCAACCTTGCCCTTTCCATCACTCTGCATTCCATTTCTGACCAAGCCCCAGTTCTCAATATCACACACGCACACACACAAACACACACACAGGCAATCTTTCCATTCTTTACTGAACCAATTCTTCCCTTCTTCTGGGCTTTAGCACATGCTGTCCCTTTCCCAGAAACACTGACCCTTCCATTTCTCCCCTTGGCTATCTCTTTTCATCTTTCAGGTCTCACTTCCTCATGGGTCTTTGCTGGTCACCCAACCATTTAGGCCTGTTGGTCTTTCTACTAACGACCCCTCTTGTCCTTAACAGACCATTGCAGGGCCATGAGCAGGTTGTTATGCATCCATATTGACATACAGAATTTGAGTGTTTAGAAACTTTTATTGCAGTTTGACATAGCTGTGACATCCAAGCAAGTGACTAGACTGGTGAACTCATTTTATTAAACAGGGTTTAGATAGGCTCAAGTATTGCCCAACTTACATGGTACAAACTATACACAAATCATGCACAATAGGACCACATATCTGTCTGTGATGGATGAGAAATGGAAAATAACAGATCTTTGCTCACAGACAGAAGCACTACAGTATAGAAACCATCACTACTAACCCTATTTCAATTGGTCTACAGACTATGAGTTTCATGATAGTAGTGACTATTTGTTTTGCTCACCACTGACCCCAGGACGTCTGACACAGAGAAGGAGTGTGATAATATTAAACATTTGAATGAATGGGTTGAATTATGATAGGCAAGGGTAAGGAGAAATTTCCAGGGGGACAGAGGGCCTGAGGCTAACATTTGTAAGTGAAAAACCACTGGCAAACCAAAGAGTACCTGCAATATTTTTCAAGCCCGATGACTTCACGTTAAGGAATCCCTCAAATCTTAATATGGGGCCCAGCCAGACAGATGGAGAATTCCAGAGAAAAGGATAGAGTCTTTCAATCTTGGGCTGCATTGTGTTTTCACAATTGTTTCTGGCAGAACCCTAAAGAAAAACGCAAACCAGATGTACAGAGAAGTATTTTGTCAGGAAAAAAAGAAAAAGTTGTTTACCCTACTCATATTGCTGCAACTCAAATGCAAGCCAGACTCCCAAACTTTACCTTGAACAGCTTGAGGAGGCTCCAGAACCTTCTCCAGCCTCATGTGCTTGGGGTAACTGGGAGGCCAGCGCTGTAGTGGCTGCTCTCCTCTTCCTCAGGGCTCTCCAAGCTGGAGAAGCAGATGGAAATGTGATGTATGCTCCTCCCCATAGAAAAGTGAGCACTGGGGCTGCTTAATGAGCCTGGAGCTTAATTGAAATAAATAAGAAGTAAACTTGTGCAAGCAGTTGGGGCAGGCTACAGGGAATTCATATTTCCCTTGGATTCTCCAGAAGACATCGTTCCCTGGTAGGGCCTCACTAGTTCTCCTCCTCCAGGCTTCAGACTCCCTGCTCCAATTGCTGGTGACATTGACCCAGAAGAGCCACCTTTTTCCGAAAACAAGAAAGCAAACCAGTGTGCCTTTAGCAGACAAGACAAACCCTGAAGTGCCCCCCAGTCCTCAAAGTACCTCCTGGCTTATTGGACTGTCCCCACCAGTGCTGCCACTCTCCCTTACCAACCCTATCAAAATGCATCTGTCTTATAGGTTATAGCCAGCTCATCTGAGAACTTGTCTGCAAGCATATGAAAAGGGGTGCTATGGGGAGAAGATGCTCCTTCAATGCTTCACAAAGTCTGGTCCCGCGACCAGCAACATCAGCATCACCTAAGAGCTCGGAAGGAATGCAGGTTCTCAGGCCCAACCCAGACCTTCTGACTCCAAAACTCTGCAGATGGGCTCAGTGAGCTGTTTTAACAAGCCCTCTGGGGGATCCTCATGCTCACTCAAGTATGTCCCCAGGTGCTTATGCTCAAATCCCTAAGGGACCAAGTGGGTGATCTAAATGAGGAAACTAGAGCTCACCTGCTCATATAAGGGAAGAGCTACCAACCAGCCCAAACTGATGGAGTCCAGGTAGAAGATGGGCCTGATTTTGCCAAACCTTTCCATTTTATAAGTGTGGCTGAAAATATGAATTTTTTTTCAAATGTGAAATTTCCCAATTTTTAAACATTAGCTTAATTTTTTTTTTTTTTTAGACACAGTGCATGCCTAGCCATCTCCATCAATGACAACTTTATTCTCCCAGTTCCATGGATCAAAAGTTATCTTTGATTCAACTCTCACTCCCCACCTGCTAGCTATAGGGACCTCTGTTGGCTTCTCCTTCAAAATGTGCGGCCACTCTCCCTTACCAACCCTATCAAAATGCATCTGTCTTATAGGTTATAGCCAGCTCATCTGAGAACTTGTCTGCAAGCATATGAAAAGGGGTGCTATGGGGAGAAGATGCTCCTTCAATGCTTCACAAAGTCTGGTCCCGCGACCAGCAACATCAGCATCACCTAAGAGCTCGGAAGGACTGCAGGTTCTCAGGCCCAACCCAGACCTTCTGACTCCAAAACTCTGCAGATGGGCTCAGTGAGCTGTTTTAACAAGCCCTCTGGGGGATCCTCATGCTCACTCAAGTATGTCCCCAGGTGCTTATGCTCAAATCCCTAAGGGACCAAGTGGGTGATCTAAATGAGGAAACTAGAGCTCACCTGCTCATATAAGGGAAGAGCTACCAACCAGCCCAAACTGATGGAGTCCAGGTAGAAGATGGGCCTGATTTTGCCAAACCTTTCCATTTTATAAGTGTGGCTGAAAATATGAATTTTTTTTCAAATGTGAAATTTCCCAATTTTTAAACATTAGCTTAATTTTTTTTTTTTTAGACACAGTGCATGCCTAGCCATCTCCATCAATGATAACTTTATTCTCCCAGTTCCATGGATCAAAAGTTATCTTTGATTCAACTCTCACTCCCCACCTGCTAGCTATAGGGACCTCTGTTGGCTTCTCCTTCAAAATGTATCTAGTACCCAGCTGCTGCTCATAGGCCTTCATTCGCCTATGGCCCTGGGCCAAGACACCAGCATCTCTTCCCAGGAGAATTGCAGAGCCTCATCCCAGATCTTCTGGCTTTCACCCTTGGCTCCTGCTCTCAAGTTTCAGCAAGGCAGCCAGAATGATCCTTTACAAAGGTAAGATCATGTGCTACTTCTGCTCTCCCCTGGCCATGGCCGCTCATTCTGCTCAAGATGAAAGATGAATTTCCCCAACCTCTACACAACCTGGCCTCATAGTTACTTTGTCCAGCATCACTTCCTCTCTCCCTTGCTTACCCTGTCCAGCTGCACTGAACACCTTGCTGTTTCTCCAAAAGGCCAGGCATACTTCCACCGTGGGGCCCTCACACTGGCATTCCTACTGCCTAGAACATTCCTCATAGCTTCTCTCTCACTTCCTTCAAGTGTCTGTGTGAATGTCTCTGTCTCAATGAAGCCCACCCTGGCAGTCCTATTTAACATCCTTTCTCTGGCACTCTGAACCCCCCTCAGCCAGCTCCATTTATTTTAGCACTTAATCACATTACATGCTATCCACATATACATTCTACATATACATTTACTTGACTGTCTTCCTCCATCTGCTAAAATTTAAGCTCCATAGGGGTCAGAATTTTTATCTGATTGACTAATGGAAACTTAGCACCCAGAATAGTACCTGCACACAGCAGGTATCAGTAAATAGGTGCTGAATGAGTAAATGAATGAACACACACTAGATATTGCTGCCAAGCAACTGTGCATTTATAAGTCAATAGGAATTTCTTGCAGATTTGCTCCAAGCCCAAATCTTGCCTCTGTTCATAGGAATTTCAGTCCTGTTGCCAGCAGGTCACATGGGGCATTAAAGAACAGAAAGTATTTCTGGAGTCCTTGAATCAAGAGTGACTATCCTTTCCTGCATATAGCCCCAGTACAGTCCACATCTGGACAAGCACTCATGCCTTTGCCCAGCTCTTTCATTCTGGGTAGTGGCTTCTCCGAAGCCTGCACAACAAGTGACCTTTAATCTAACATTTCCCAAAACATATTCTATGCAACATTGATCCCATGAGATTCTCTAAGAAAAATAAGTTCTGGAAACACACACATACACACACATACTCTCCTTGGAGCTCACAATACATGTTAGCATTTTAAAAGCTGCAAGAAGTCTTGTGAATTCTTTATCTCTTTATTTGTTCCCATGTTTCTCAAATTTGTTGAACCACACAACCCCTTTCCCAATAAAACACCTATTAACGACCTAGGACACTAATGTTCTAAGTAAACAGTCCCACATTTTTCATTTTTTTATGGGGCAAGGAAGAGGAGCTCTAAGACAGTAGCTCCTGTTTTTTTGGTTACATGAACCAATAAATTCCTTTTGTTTGCTTAAGCCTGTTTAAGTCATTTTTTCTGTCACTTGTAATTGTAAGAGCCCTAGCTGATATAGATAAGATGAGAGTGGCAGAGTAGTGCAAGCTGGGGATAGCAGTACAGAGAGAAATATGTTGTTAGTTTGAAAGCATGGGATGAGGAAGTCTCAGTATCTCAGCAAGTTCATGAACTGAAAAGTTTAAAGGCAGGGCCACCTTTAAGCATGGCTGGATCAAAGATCAGATCATGACATTTGGACTCAATTTCTATCTTCCAGTTTAAACTTCCACTCCAGGCTCACCCCTCATGGTGGCAATATGCTTACCACAGCGCCAGCTTCACCCCCTCTCACGTTCAAATCCAGCTAGATAGAGCCCAAATCTTTTCTGATAGCCCCTCAAAAATCTTTAGCTCCACTCTGATTGGATCTGCTTAGGACATGTAACCATCCTTGAACTGTGGCCAAAAGATTGGGACTCACTGACTGGCTTAGGGTCAGGCTCTATATTTTGTTCCTGGAGCTAGGCTTAAAATCTACCCAGACAAATGACAAAGGCTGAGAACTGGCAAATAATGGATCCCCTGCTACAATCAGGCATTATTTCAGGAAGCAGGAGGGATGGATGCTGAGAAGGTAGTGCTCAAATATACACTACCCAGCCCTTTGTACACGCATCCAAACACTGAGCCTCCTCTGAGACATAGTCCCAGACCCCCAAGCCAGAAAAACAAAAAATCCCTCTTAAGGAATGATAGTTTGACATATACAAACCCATAAAACACAGTAGGAAGTTTTCAGGTTTGCAGAGTAAGCAGTAGGCCGTAGGAATACAAAAGATTTGGAGTCAGATAGATGTGAGTTCACAGACTAACTCATTCAAGAGTATATGACCTTGAATGAGTTAGTTAATGTCACTTAGTTTCATTTTCCTCATCTAGAAAGGACTTGAAATTTTTTAATAATGCCGACTCGTGGTGTAGAATATTGATAATAAAGTCTAAAAGAGTAAACTCAAGCCAGCCATTATCCAGGCTCCCTGTGGCTAGATCTTGCCTCCGGTTTCCTCTGTTCAAATCAGCCCCAAAGAACAGGGTCTTCTCTCCCCTGACCTCTCCAGGGACATCTGCTCCTTGGC
>NW_006440638.1:8526911-8537436 GCF_000325575.1 Pteropus alecto | reverse complement strand
GTAGTCTAGCCTGGAGCCCTGCCCATTACAATTGAAGGCAGCTCCTGTGTTCTCAGCCTATTCTTCCCACACCAAGGCAAAATAGAAGACCAGAAACAGTATTTCTGGCAGCTGTCAGAACTCACGTCAAGCAGACAAGCTCTGGGGATACAACCAAAGTAAATACTAACATTCAGCATCGTGCCATACAAAAGCCCTACTGACTTAAGATTAAAATGAAAGGATACCCAAGCACTAAGCTTGCTTTACAACTGCCCCCTCCTTGCAACCAGGAGATGACTAATCACACTGAGAGGGAAGCAACAAAGCTCACTTCCCTTGTGGCAGAGATAAACCATGGAAATAAGGAGGAGAGATGAAAAGAGGAAAGGAAATGTGAAGGAAAACAGGGACCAATGGTTGTCAAAACCCTGCATCGGAGCCTCAGAGTGCTGAGGAAAATAGACATACTCCTGAATTCTCCTCATGGGAGCTTAGATGTACATTCATTCATTCATTCCTTGGTCAATGAATATCTATTAATCATACAACAAGCGCTGATTGTGCTGGGCTAGTGACCACAAATCACCCCGGCCCTGCCCTTGCTGAACTCAATCTAGAAGGAAAGACAGGTGGTAAACAAACAAATATTTTAAATAAGTATGTAGCTACAAACTGTAATAAAACAGTTTGTAATAAAAAGGAAATGTAGCTGGAGCAATAGTAAAGAGTACTGTGTCAGCCATGCTTGCCCATACCAAGGCAGTCAGGGAATGACCCCCGAGAAGGCCATTGTTCCAACCTAAGTAAGGAGAATGAAGAGGAGGCCCCCCAGTTGCTGAGGCAGAAAAGACTCATGTTCAAGAGCAGAAAGAAGCCAGTGGGAACATGATTACATAACATGCGATGGGGAGAAAAGGGCAAAGTAAAGCTGGAGGAGGAAGGAGGGACCAGATCAGATAGGGACATGGGTCCTGACAGAGTTTAGAGTTTAGCTAAGGGGAAAAAAGCCTCATTTCTAAACCACCACCCTCTACTAGTATCCTATTAATGGCACCTGTATACATTTTAAAAATACAATTTGCATGAGGCCTCAATTATTTGGGTAACAGTCAGCACCCACAAGTGTATAGGGGCCTCTATAGTAAGTTTGTCAGCTCTTTCAGGAGGCTATAGCCCACAGACCAGGAAACCCCTTGACTTGGAATGTACCAAGAGACACTCAAGAGACCACGAATATTCTATGCATAGGAAGGAACAAGGGGACAGAGATAAAACAGAGTAATGAGAAGATGGATGTGACTGAACAGCTTTCTTCCACCTCTAAGTCCTCACCCAACCCAGATATCAGCCCCATACTTGGAGGACTTTCAGCTTTGCTACTCAACCTGTGTTCTGGGCACCAACAGCATCAGCATCACTTGGGAACTTATCAGATATGTAGACTGTCTTGGTTTTCTCTTGCTGCTGTAACAGATTACTACAAACTTAAAGCTATGCAAAAGTAACACCGTCCAGTGCTATGGTTCAGAAGTCTGAAATGGGTCTCACTGGGCTAAAATAAAGGTGTCAGCAGGGCTGTGTTCCTTCTGGAGGCTTAGCGGGGAGAATCTATCTCCTTGCTTTCTTCAGCTTCTAGAGGCCACCCACATTCCTAGGCTCATGGCTCTTTCCTCTATTTTCAAGGCCTCACCAACAGCAGGTTGAGTCCTTCTCACAATGCATCACTTTGACTTTCTCTTCTACCTCCCTCTTTCATACTTAAAGACACTTGTGATTCCACTGAACCCACATGGATAATCCAAGATAATCTTTCCATTTTAAGGTCAGCTGATTAGCAGCCTTAATTTCGTCTACAAACTTAATTCTCCTCTGCCATGTAACTGTCATATTCAGGATGTAGATATGTTAGAAAGGACATTATTCTGCCTACCCCATAGACTCCAGGGGCCTTCTCCAGACTGAATCAGAATCCAAATTTAACAAGATCTGCAGGTGGTTCAAGTACATATTCAAATCTGAGAAACCCTGGCCTCACGGCCCAGCCAAGCAGATGTCTCTCAGCTAGCTTGCTCAGTCAGACCACAGGACCATTTCTAACATGTGGTTTTCTCAATTCAGTTGTCACAGCTGCAAACATTTCTTCTCTCTTTATATGAACCCCAGTCCTTCATGGAGAAGAAGATCTTTTGTCCAGAAACCTGTTATTGGAGGCAGACTCTTGTAGGTGGTTTGAGCATTCTGAACTATTTCCCAAGGGTGAAAAAATAGGATCCACATACGGTGTGAGAATTGCATGCATCAGGGCAGGAGAATAGTTCATTCATTCTCACCGCAGGTCTGAGAATGGCTGGTCCAGGGTAAAGGTTAGCAAAGCCTGGTAAAATTGTAGCAATTCCCTAAGGTTAACTGGAATCACAGGTTTCCTAGTCTCGAGGGAGGGGTCTTGGAGGTTTCACGGATGAAGTGCTGAGGCTCAGAGAGGTTGTGGCTTGCTCAAGGTCACAGGTAAGGGGTGGAGAAATATGGAGATCAGGGAGCAAGGGCCAGCAGGGTTGGACCACACACACTCTTATTTCTAATTGGTTGTTATTTGGAGGCCATATTTCAACTGAGGGTCACCTCTCACAGGAAAATGAGAGCAGAGATTAAGACTTTCCAACCTCTGGCTCCATCTGTCCTGAGGGAAAGCTGATCCTGACAACTGCCTGGACTAAGCCTGATACGGCCAGCTCCTCGGGCAGCCAGCCAAACCTGGGATTTTCCAAGCAGCCAGTTCAGCAGTGGAAGGGAAGGCCCCCAGCAGGAGGATGAAGCACGTGCCCTCCTGGGAATGCTGACCTGGGCATTTCTTCCTTAGAGCAGACCCATCACAGCCCCAGTATGTGCCTGTAACCAGCCAGAGCCCAGACAGGTGCCAATAACTGGAAATTTCTTGGGGGTGTTCATTTCCAAGGAGAGCCTTGTCTTTACTTGTCCCGGTCCCCACAAGGAGCTGACATTTGGAAGGTTCCCTCCACACTTTCCCAATGCTCAGTTTCCCTACACTGCTGAAAAACATCTGGCTGGCTTGGCACCTAAGCTGGGTAAAAATAGCATGCCATCTTGTGAGCGGGCACCACGCCATCTCAGCAGATGGAGACCAGTGCTGTCAGCCAAGAGACTGCTGAACGATATGAAAGGCATTTGCAAAGGGCAGGATTTGCAGCTGGAGGGGACACAGGGCTGAGTGCCAGGACCTAGATGTGAGAGCCAGGAGGTAAAACAAGAAGGGCAGAGTGAGGGGTGGGACCCCTCTGATCTTACCCGGTGGGACAGGGCAGAGGAAGAGAGAACACATACTTGGACACCGGGAAGCAGCAGGGCACAATGGTGAGGGCCTTGTCTTGAAGCCACATGGACCAGTGTTTGAATCTTGCCTCCACCTTTACTAGCTCTGTGGGCCCGAGTCAATATTTAACTTCACTGAGCTTCACGTAAAATCCACCTCGCAGGGCTCTGATAAGGCTATTCAATCACTTTCATTCAATAGGCATTTTACTCAGTGTCTACTATGTGCCAGACTCTGTGCTAGGTGTGAGATATGGTGATGAGAATGTGACGAGTTCTCTTTCCAGTGTGGGAGATAGACATTAATCAAAAAAATGACACAAATAAAAGTGTCAACTGAGATAAGTGCCGCAAAGGGAAGGTTTGTGGTGCAATTAGAGCATATAATGGAGGGGTCGGGGAGCAAAGGAAAGTCTAGAAAGATGTCCCTGAGGAAGGAACAATTAAGATCTGAAGGATGAATAGATAATTAAATAGGGAAAAATGAGAGAAGGTATGTTAAGCTCTTAGCACAGTGCCTGGGACCTGATAAATATTGGCAAGTGACGCTGATTGTTGATGATTATCTTCTGAAAATGAGCTGTAACAATAGCAATTTCTTCCATACAGGGCTTCAGCCTGAGTGGACGTGCCATAAGAGAGAGGCTGACCTCTTGTCTTCACTTGGAGGAGAGCCAGAGGCCAGTGGACTTTAAAAATAAAAACCCATAAAAATATCTCAGGCCTCTGATGAGACCCATTTGGAGTCCCCAGACACTGCAGCGTTTCAGCAACAAAGCTCCCAGGACCTTCCTCTCCTATGAGCTTTGGACAGCTTGGCTGGAATCCAAACTAGGCTCAAACCTAAGCTTTCCTAACTTTCTCTATGCAGCCTGAGCAAAAGGCAGGAGGCCTACCTGCTCAAGTCTCCACTGACCTGGCTCAGCCTGGCACAGACTCCCTCACTGTCCCCATGAACTTCAGGCCCTGGCTAGATACCACTGAACCTCACCTTCGGGGCAGAGCCTGCTTATAGGGTGAACAGCAAGCGAATTTCTTTCTCTGAGTACAATTCTGCAAAAGTGGTACATTTTGAAGAACATAAAGATAAAGACTCTGAAGAAAAGATGTTGGGAAGGCAGTGAGAGATCCCCAGTGTAGCATCAGTTGTCAAATTGTGAGGTATGCTGTACAGATAGTCAAAGGTGGCACCTTTCTCACAGTCTTGAGGCCACACCTACCAGTGTGCAAACTCCACTGGGCCTCAAGCTACCCTGATATCAGGCGTGTCATGTGCATGTCTGTCTAAGAGGGATGGGGTAGAGAGGAGTGGCAAAAGAGTTGTTTTGTGAGACCCCTCTTGTGCCCTGCCCTCTGTCTTGCCTACCCACATTTGCCTCCAGCTGATGTTACAACCATAATATGTGCCAAGGTGGATCTAACAGTACCTGGCCTCAGCTGCACCCCACATTTCTCATTTTCCATCTGGGGATTCTCTACTGCCATTTTATGTAGAAACTGCTCAGCCATTCTGCTACACACCCAGTCCTGGAAGTACAAGTATGTTAACACACCATGGGCAGCCTTGACCAATGAGAGGCAGCAGCCAGTAGATAACTACTTTCCTCCTCTGTCCTGCAGTTAGATGATTCTGGGGACTGGTCTAAATGGCTCCACAGAGGATCCTCAGTAGCCCCTGATCCGCAGTGGTGATGTCCTCAATAATGCATTGCTTTCTTTCCTTCCCTGCCCATCTCTCGATGGAGTCAATCCCCAAATTAAACTATCTGCATACGAGCCTTCATTCTACAGCCCTGCTTTCTTGGAGGACCCAACCAAAGAGAGTTGTTTCCTGCCATATCTCTACCAGCTGTCAAGAGAAGAGGACTTTTACAGGCACGTGTGGCAGTTCTATGGTCAAAAAACCAGAAAGCAGCTGCTTTCTCCTCTCCCAGCTGGATCTAGACAGTTAGATGAAATAAATGTCTCTGATTGTCATGCAGGAAGAACCCTTAGCCCAATGCCTTTCTAATGGGATAACAGTGGAACTTTTTTGTAATCAAAATTACACGCATAATTTAGCATTTGAGATTTGTGGCTGTTGAACACCCACTCCTTCTTCCTAATTTGCTTTACCTCTTGGAAAACATCTTGCCCCAATTTGACAGGTCTTGGTTAGAAGTACTTTTTAGAGACCACTGCCCATTTCAGAATTCCAAGAGACCATGTCTTCTCTTCTTGGTCTAGAGGCAATCTCAGCTAACTGAATGCCTTCTTCCTGGACTCAATCTTGAACAAAAATCCAAAGCCCAAGGGATTGGTTGGAAGGTGGTCTTTGTGATGGATGAATGCCCATCAATGCACTTTTTCGGAACTCTCGGTGTTCTCCTGACCCTAAGCCTGGTCCTCTAACCTCTTTTTGAATCTTTGAATGATTGTCCTTGGTCCTAGTATCCTTTTAATAAATTTTCTTTCTCTCTGGCAAGGAGAGTCCGTTTCTGTAGCTTGCAACCAATAATGCTTACAGATCCTCACAAAATGTTAATCTTGAAAATGGAATAAAAGTGGAGATGTTCTGTTGAAATAGAGAAGGGTAGGCAGAGCTCCTCCCTCTCAGACCTTCTAACAATGGCTTCATTGTGCCACTAGGGCCTGAAAGAGCTCAATTTGAAAACACTTGATCTCATTCCATCTCTTTTGTACAAATGAGGAAAACAAGGCAAGAGAAGTTAACTGTTTTGCCAAGATCCCAGCACTGCTCAGTTATGATCTGAAACTCAGACCTCCTACCTCTCAGGCCAGGGGCCTTTCTACCACACCACAGTGGTGGGCTCACTGGCATTTGAGAGACATGTAGACAAAAAAAAAACTGAGATAAGAGGCCAAGTAGGGATCAAGTGCATGACATTGTCTTTACTACCTTCTGCAAGACCACAATCAACAGCAATAGCAGGACAGTCCTGTAGAGCTGCAGGCCCATCTCTGCTCTTCCTGTCCCTTGAGGAGAGCTGGTCCATGAAGGCACAATTGCACCACGACACCTTCAAGTCATAATGACAGGTATACATTGCAAAGAACTCTGCTAGCATTTCCCAAGACACAGCTCCCTTAACTCTAGTCCTATAAGACGACCACAAATAGTGAGTTCCATGATCAAATACCATGTTTTTTAGATCTTATACTGCACTTCCTTATTTTTTTCATATATTAATATTAAATAAGAGGTTATATAGGGAAGTGGTTACTAACATATACTCTGAAGTCTACCTGGGTTTGATAACCATCTCTGCCTGTTCCTAGCTGTGTGACCTTGAGCAAGTTACTTAACCATTCTGGGCCTCAATTTTTCCATTTATGAATTAGAAATGAAGTAAAAGATCCAACTGTGTTAGTTCATGTTCTGCAAGAAGAAGATGCCAAGATGAGATGATATGCATAAGACGTATTGGCACAAACACCTATGAGAGAGGATGGGGAGAAGCCAGAGGAGGCTGGAAACATTGTGAAAGCCTAGTGCAGACCTAATTTCTGCAAACAAAAGAGGGAAAGGGAAAAAAATGCCTTAGATTGCAATGTAGTTCTAAGAAACTTTTGGCAAAGTTTTGAATAGAGGTAGTTTATAAGTCACTCAACCATCAAAGGAGTTCTGCATCTCCCAGGAAGGTGCCCATCTCAGTACTCCTGACATGCTCCCTGGGAGCAGCCTGTGGGAAGCAAGGCCTCTGCCCAAGGCTGAGATGGATTCAGAGCCCAGTAGCTAGGGACCTCGGTCAATCACACTCCTAGAAGTAGATCTTAGAAGCACATTCTGAGTCCTCCAGGTACCACAGGTAGAATTAAGTAAGCCAATTTACAAAAACCTCTTAAAATTATGTCTGTCACATGGTAAGTGCTCTATATCTGTTGCCTTACAACAAAGTATAAAATCAGGATACTTCTTAAAAATCAGTTTGTGCACCTGATTATGATAGTTTTCCATTTCTTTCTGAATCCTAGAACATTGTTATTAAACTACTGGCACATCTTGGAATTTAAGAAATACCTTTGGAAAACTGTGAGTTGTATACTCCTCTTGGAGACTTGCATTGGCATACTAAAGACTTTAATAAATTGTCCAATAGACAGACCTATTTCACTTTGTTCAAATTTCTGTTTCCCAAACTTCTTTGCCCACAGATCTCTGGTTTGCACACACTTCCAGTAAAATTTTCTCTTTAGTTAGAGAACTTGGTTTATGTTGCTTGCACCCAATTTCCAACTGATATGCATACGATCTCATACCAAAGAGATAAAAGTGGAACTATTCTCACTGAAGATGAGGTGGGGACAAGACTAGAATTCTGTGGAATACTTTTGACAAATGCCATGCTTTGCAAATGCTTGTTGCTGCTGTTCTAGATGATTCTTAGAAATTAAGTTCAGAATAAATGGAACACAGTGATCAACAGAAGGAAAGAAGAAGCAATAATGTTTCCTGATACTCCCAGGCCACCCCACCCATCTCTGCAACTTTTTTCACAAGGTCTGTGGTGGACACAATTGGAAAACCATCCTCTAACCCATCCCCTTCACAAAGGTTAGCTAAACCCACCTCACTCAGTGAACAGAACACCTTCTCGATGCAGGCTCCAGAGAGGCATAAAAGCACACAGAAGAAGAACCTCAGTCCACTGTGACCAGAGGGTAGAGGGCCATGAACAAATTCAACAGGAAAAATCTTCTCCATTCCTCATTTACCATAGGTTTCATGTCTGATCTGCGCCAAGCATTGTGCTGGAAGGAGGATTCACAGATGACAGAATAGCCTTTGCAAATTTTATGTGCCATCTCAGACTCTTGCTGTTCGCCTTTTTGTCCTGTCCAGAGCTGTGGCAACCAAGGGTGCATTGCTTCAGCTTCGCTAGGTGTCTTCTTTCTACAGGGCTTCTCCGCTGTGGTGTAGGTGTCCCCAGGAGTCTGTTCACCCATGTGGTCCTTGGTAAACACCTAAGTGAACCCCTTAGGAGCATCCTTAACCAACACAAGAACAAATACTCCACTCTTTATGTCTTGAATAGACCATGTTGAGGTGCGCTCTGCTGCTCCTCACAAGGGCCTGTGTCCACAGCAGTGTCCTCTCATCGATGCACTCTGGACTGGCTCACCTGCCTTCCTTGTTGGTCTCCTCAGTCCCCCGACACCCTTTCCCAAAAATCACTTCCTCAGAATGAACTCTGCACACATACTCTGCTTTTCTTTTAGAGAAACCCAAACTAAGACTTTTCCAAATAACAATATTGCTTTACATTCGTAGCAATTAAAACAGAATGTACTTCTATTAATTCATTTGACCATCAGATCAATTGGAAATGACATATAAGCTTGACATCAACCTCACTTTAGAGAAGAGAAAAACTGGAGCTCAGAGAGGTCAGCTGACTTACCAAACATCACATAGCTATGGAACAGCACGAACCAGGGCTTGCTTCCACATCTGGGCCCAAGCTACTGTCACTAGAGGTATCAGTTCAGGACCTGGGAGCTTCAACCCAGCCTCAAAGGTAAACCTTCAGAATTCCTTTAGGCATGATTTTGAAGAATGTTTATGAACTAGCTAGATAAGAACAGGATGGACAGAGGGTGGCGACAGGAGTTTTGATAGAGAGAACAGCAGAAGCAGAAGCCCAGAAGTGGGAGCCATTCATCAGGGTTTCTTCTGGAAATTGCAGGGTTTGGTAGAATGTGGTTTGGAAGAAACATAGGATCAAGGAGGCATGTGGAGCATTGATTAGAAGTACAGCAAAAAGTCACACAGGGCCTTGTGGACTAAGCAGTTTGTTGACTGATGAATGCTAAGAGGCTGTGGGGTGGCATGGTGGGGAGAGGAGGTAAGGCGTGCAGGTGATAACTTTGGATTTGTGAATTTTGCCCAAAGTCAGCTGGTCCATATTCACCACCTAACAACCAAAAATGGGTTGTTTCTCCACGGTGCAGGACTCCATTCCTGAGTGAGCTGCCCATTCCACTGTGCCTGACAATCTAACAAACACTCATTCTTTTTCTCTTGGGAAGAGGTGCATCTTGAATCTCTAATGAGTAACTAATTAAAGTCAGTGAGGGGCTAGACAGAAAAGCAGTACCCTTAGACAAACTCAGAATCAGCAGCCTGTGAACAGGCTACCATACCCCTCCTTGACATCACTCTTCAGACTGTGGTCACTTCTGTGGACAAAGGCTGAGAGTAGCTCTCTACTCAGAAGGGTAATTACTGACAACCACAAGCCTTATCTTTACTAGGCATAAAGACAGATCTCAAGTGATCTGACACACCCATGTACACACAGAGACACCCTAGCAGAAATCAGTATCTCAACCAACAAGCCCCTCCTTCCTTGCTAGAGAAAGCATAAACTAGTGTAAACTCCCTGCAGAGAAATTTGGCAGTATGTATCAAGAACCTCAACAGTGCTCATACCTTTTATTGCCACAATTTCCCTTCCAGGAATTTGTACTAAGAAAAGATTCAGACATAGGCAGAAAGATGTTCATTCCAGCCTCATATATATAGAGAAAGATTCCAGCCACCAGAAAATTAAAACCAACCTCAATGTCCAGCAACTGGAAGTGAAGTAAATCATAGCACGTCCATTCAGTAGAAAACAATGCAGCCATTAAACGAATACAAAGTATGTGGTAGATTGAAAAATAGCCAAAATTATTCTTCTCTAAGCATGCCTTTTGCAATACGACAAGGGGTAGGATCTGTTTTGCACCCCCACGGCCATGTGACTCACTTGAGTCAACAGATTTTTACAAAGAAAACGATAGTGTGCTTGTTCTGAGCTTAGACCTCAAGAGAACTTGAGTTCTGCTTGTTCTCTCTCTCATTCCTCTCTCTCTCTCTCTCTCTCTCCCTCTGTCTCTCTCTCTCTCTCTTTCTCTCTCTCTCTCTCTCTCAGAATCAACCATCATGTGAAACGCTGAAGCATGTGGGTCCTATGGCACCTGGCAAGCCCATCATTGAGGGGTACATTCAGTCTATCACTCTGGATTGCCTTTTGGGAGGGCCTATGGCCATGGGAGACAAGCTGAACACAGACACGGATTTGGCTGTGTCTTCTCTGTCTGTGAGTAAAGCATTCTTCTAATAAGCACCTTGTGTGTTGAGTCCTTTTTAGTGACTTCGAGCCTCTAGAAGACGTGGTGGCCAGGTCTTTGGGCCCTCCTCCCAGTAGCTGGCATTAGGGTCTCTGCCATC
>NW_006440638.1:8524444-8526868 GCF_000325575.1 Pteropus alecto | reverse complement strand
CTCTCTCTCAGACTTCTGCCCCTGCCATGGACATAAGCCCAAGCTAGCCCGTTAGAGGATGAAAGTCCATAGAGGGGAGCACCTAGCTGTCTGAGTTGAGGCCACCCTAGACCAGCCTCTAACCAGCTGTGTCTCAAACATGTAGAGAGTCTGACCAAAATCAACAGAGATCACAGCTGATTGTGGACACATCGGTGAACCCAGTCAAGCCTTGGAGAAACACTCAGCCAATCTGAGGTCTTATAAGCAATAGTAAGTACTAATTTGTAAATTCAGCAGTTCTCAAAGGTTATCTAGGGATGCCAGCGGGGTCCCTGAGATCCTATTAGGAGGTCTACAAAGTCAAAACTCTCTTTGTAATACTATGCAGATGATATTCGCCTTCCTTCTCTCATAAATGTGCACTTGAACTTTTCAGAGACTGAATAACATGTGATGACACCATCGCTTTGATTGCTAGTGGAATATATGCTGACGTAATCTTGATTTTAAAATGTTCTTACTTTTAGTTTTCAATACAGTAAATATTGGTAGAAAGAGCTAACATAAACAATTTAATAATTTTAAAAATGTAAAAAGATTCTGAAACCAAAAAAGCTTGAGAACCACTGTGTTAAACCATTGAGTTTGGGGTAAGTTTTTTGTTTTTGTTTTTTTTTTTTTGCATCAGTACAGTTCTGATACAATGTGGATACATGTGATTGACGTAGAAAGAGGTTTATACTATAGCGTCTTTTAAAACAATTTCAAAACAATGCATGAGTTCCGCTTTTGTTTAAAAACTTTTATATATGTGTGTATAACAAAAAATGTTAATAGTGATCACCTCTGGTTGATGAGATTATGAGTAATTTGGGTAGGGTTTTCCCCTCTTCTTTATACTTATTTACATTTTCTAGTTTCTTGTTTATATGAGAAAAAAGACAACAATAAGGTAAAGTTGGCTTGTCTCTACAACAAAAATATTAAATATTTCTTTCCTTGATAAAAAGATAAAAATTGGTTACAAAAAGATAAAGTTGGCTTATCCATATAGTCTTTTAAAATTTTTATTATTTATTAAAGCATAGTTGACATACAGTATTATATTAGTTTCAGGTATACACCATAGTGATTTGACATTTATATACCTGACAATGCTATCACCATGATAAATCCAGTAACCATCTGTCACCATATAGAGTTATTATGGTGTTATTGACTATTTTCCCTATGCTGTACAATACATCCCCGTGTATTTATTTATTATTTATTTTATAACTGGAAGTTTGTAGAGTCATTAGAAAGAAAAGAGAGCACCCTCTCTTGCTCTATTGCCACAGTCCCTCCTGTGGGAAGGTTGTGGTGGAAGGGCATCAGCAAATTAGAGTGTCCATTCTCTGTAACCCATCTCATACTTATCCAGAGAGGTTTGGCAAAGGGACCCTGTTTGCATCTTCCCAGGTTTTGGAGGCGGTTGGGTCAGATTTCTCTCACTGCCTTCTTTTCAAAAAAAAGAAGTGGGGATGCTAATTTCCAGTTGAAGGACCCCTCTTCGAGACACTCCCAAATAAGAAGTGAGCAAGAGCCATTTCATATTCTTGTGTGCGCACATTCTCAAGAAGTTGACTGCATGCCAGCAGCAGTTGCCTAGGGAACACCGGTGACATCAAGAAGATGCGAGGACACACTAAATAACTTTAGCAACTATTTGCATTTGGCAGATGTAACCAGGGGCAGGTCCCTGCATGCCTCCTTGTGGAAAAGTCCCAGGAGCCTCAAAAGGAATAGGAACCAACTGAAACAATAATGGGCAGGTAGTAGATGAAGAAGAGAAGAGTGTTCTTAACTCTTTAATGGCCTCTCTCCCCAAAGCTCGCTGAAGTCAACAATCTATAGCAGTGAGTCCCAGAAGCTATCCCAAGACTTTATGCACTCTAGGTGATTTGACCACAGGCCAGGAAACCCCAGAGGGGCAGCTTCTTCTGGGACTGACACGCCCTCTGCAGTTCCCCAGGGTCTTGCTCCTGTTTCCGCCACTCTGGAAGGCAAGTGACAAAATGGGCTGTGAGGCTGCTGGGCTCATGTTGCTGAGGCAGTTAATTGGGATCTTTTACATTTGATAGGTGAGAAGTCTGAGCTTCTGGGGAAGTCAGCTTTTTATCAAACCTGCTCCCTCTCTCATCTGCCTGTTTTCATTAGGGCTGAGGCAGTCCCACCGGGCCCTAAGAGAAGAGGCCAATGAGCCAAGCCATGCCCCTGTGGCCTGGAAATTGCAGCCGCTGTGACCGAGTTATGAGGTCATTGCAAGGCTCCTTAGGTGAGCTCCACTAGGGCTCTCAAGAACCCAGAGCTTCTCACTCTGTGGATGAGATGGAGACACAGACCTAGAAGAGAGGCCAGCAGGGGTACAGACTGAGCCTGGCTTTTTTCACTGCCCCCTTC
>NW_006440638.1:8519222-8524410 GCF_000325575.1 Pteropus alecto | reverse complement strand
TTTCCCTACCCTCCTCCAGTTTGACCACATCTGTAGGTTCTATTGAAATAGAGCCAAAATAAACAAAAACAAAGCAAACTCAGCAGCCAGAGAGGGTGGGGACATGCCACCTATCTGGACAGGTTACATGCAGGCACTGGATTGTCAAGGCACATCTGCTGGTAAAGGTGATATATGAATTGATTAACGAGTCTGGAGCTAGACAGGCCTTGGTGAGTGAAAAGCGCTATGGACATACCTGTGCAAGGTAATTGGGGAGAAAGAGAGAAGGACTTTCCCAAGTGAGCATTAAAAATACAGTTGTATGACCCTCTTGAGCAGGATGGCAAGCAATTGACAATATCCCACAATGTGGCTGCCATCATTTGTCTTCCAAATTGTTTCCCAGTTTGAATGGCTTCTGGACACTTCAGCTTCCATGCATGTATGTGTACATAAAGAAAGTCCACTTAAAACAACGCAAGATATTTTTTTTAATGAGAATGTTCAGAGCTAGCAAAAGCAGAAGAAATAGACTGCTTGTGAGGCTGACAACTGGCTGACATTTTTTGGAGTTCCAGATCCAAAACTGCTTGCACGTGTTCATGCGTGAGACACAGGTACCACAGTGCTAGGAAGTCTGAGATTTTGCAGCTTCAGGTGTGTACTTTGCCCTGAAACTATGCTTTCATTGCTGGCACTGGTGGAATTGAAAATATACCATCATCCAGATCTCTAAATCTCTACTGGCACCAGCTCCTAGTGGTAATTCCCACTCGCCACCTGGGAGAAATGAATGGAATGCCCTCTGTGCTACACTCACTTGGAAGGATCACACAGCAAGGTGGCTTAACCTCCTAAAGTGTTAGATAACTCTTTTTCAGATGACAACTATGCCTTCTTTCTTCCCACGAACATGCATTCTTCCATGAGCTGGGGCAGGTACTGGTATTAATTATCCAGTACCCAGAACTCCTTCTCCCTTTAATGTTTCTGCTCTGTGAGACATCTGGGGTGTTATGCTACTCCATCCCCAATGATGAAGGTCCCTGAAACTAAGCAACCAACTAACCTATTAAAATTCATTAGTCCTATCAGTAAATGTCCAAGCCTAAAGGTGAACAAGTCAAGAGGCCTAGATTTTCCAGAGTTTGTAATGAGACAATGTGAAAAAGAATTTTCATCTCTCCTGTTCACCTGGTTATTCAAATTCTGGCTTCTACTTAGTCAAAACACTCTTACATGAGCCTAGAAAATTTCTGGATTATGCAGACAGATATATCAATAATGCATCCCTCTGGAAGATGGGATTAAACTGATTTTTCTGCCCTTTGCCTCCTTCTTTGCACTGTGAAGGACTTTCTGTTCTTCCAAGTGACTTTGAATCTGTTCTTTCATGGATGTAGCAGAATGTTGGCCAAAATGGTTCTAACTGTTCCCCTCCATGTATCTATGTCCTTTTGCTATGTTACTTTGCAGCCTTTCCCATCAAAAGGTGATATCTGTTTCTCCGCCCTTGAATCTGGGCTAGCTTTGTCACTTGCTTTGACCAAAAGAATGCTGGAGCAGTGACAATGTGACCAGTTTAAGTCTACATCCCAAGAGGCCTTGTGTACTTTGACTTTCTATCTTGGACTCCAGATGCCACCTGGGCTAACCTGTTTGAGAATGGCAGATCAGTGGGGAGAGACAAACTGTCTCAGCTGGGCCAGCCTAGATCAGCCAGCCCCTAGATGGCCTAGCAGCTAACCACAGGTACATAAGTAAGCCCAGCCAAAAGTGAAGAACCACCTAGCTAAACTCAGCCCAAACTACTGATTCATAGAATCATGAGCTATATAAATTGCTGTTGTTATTAGCCACTAAGTTTTGGGGCTTCTTTTTACGCAACAAAAGCTAATACCATGAGTTTCCAAACCAAGTTGGGTGGATGTCCTTCCAATTTAGGAATCAGAAAATGATGGCACATGCTTGTTTTATCCAAAGCCCCATGGCCAGGTAGTAACAGATTCAGAACTTGAACTCAAATGTCCTGCTGGCCTATTTTCTCATTTGTATTTTCTCCAGAATGTAAGGCACATGAGAAGTTTCTGGACAGCAGCCCCTAGAAATTCCTTCCAAGAGAGCCCAATGTATTTTCTTGATGATCTGTGGTATTTCACCTGCTGCCACCCTGCCTCAACCCCCTGCTTTTTCTCCAACCCTCAGTAGGCAGCAAAACCACATACCAACTATCAGCTCCCTAATAACAAACCAGCTATCACTGCCAGCTCTTTTAATTTGCAGGGCTCAAGTGGCTCCCATGCCAGCCAGCATCCCTCCCTTCTGCAGGCAGCAAGGACAACAGCCCCAGGAACATGAAAATACTTTTCAACCACAGTAAATGAGATCAGTGGGTGGGCTTGTTCACTTGTTGGCATTAGTTGGAGATCAAAGCAAACACAAGAGGGAACAGCCCCAAAGGGAAGGAGAAGGGAAAAGCTTCCTCAACACCCTAACCCAGCCTGGGCTTCTAAGGGGGTAGACATGGGAATGATCCTAACCAAAACACCAGCCCTCCCCAAGGAACCCAAAGAAGAAATGACGAGGAAATGAAAAGGGTAGGAGGTGGGAGTGGGAAGAGGAAGAAACAGATAATACAAAGGAAGGAAGGAGGGCAATTGGAGGGAGCAACTCCACCCTCTAGAAGCTTCAAAGAGGGCCTTTCTCTGACTCAGGGCCTTTAGGGAAACAGAAGGGCAGAGGGCCCAAGGAAGAGACAGCCACACAGGGGTCCTGGCTATGCACACTGGTACCAGTTGCCAGCTGGAGAGAAAACAGGCTGTTCTGGCTGCAGAAGGGAGAGAGCTGATTCTCTTTTCTTTTCTCCGAATAGAAAACAGAACCCAGCCCTGTGAACCTGGCCGGGCCCAGTTTCCTCCCACAAGGCAAATTCTTTCCTGTGCTTAGGAAGCACACCTGGCTAGAATTCTCATGCCATGGGCCAGGAGCTCAGAGCTTTCCGCCCAGTGGATGATCCCTAGGGGCAATAAAACGCCTGGCCAAAGAAAAACACTTTGATGTCAAAAATCGTCTGGAGGGATACAAATAAGCACTGAATAGCTGCTCGGTGTGCTCCGAAGTAGTAGTAGTAGTAGTAATAGTAGTAGTAGTAGTAGTAGTAGTAGTAGTAGTAGTAGTCGTCATCACAGTAGTCACAGAAATGGTGATGGCAATTATGATGGTGGTGATAATGGCCACCATTTAACGAGCACTTACTAGATGCTAGATGTAATTTTATTGCCTCCTCGCAACATGTTATTGGGGTAGGCATGGCAGAGGCTGGCAGTGCCCCCACTTCCACCCTTACCTATGGGGCGCTCTGTCCAGTCTGACATCATCTGCTAACCCCTGCAACTCTTTGCTGAAGCCTCCCTCCTACTGCAGCTGGCTTTTCCCACTCACCAGCAGGCTGGAAGTGCTAAGGAATGAACAATCTCACCCCAGAGCAACCTCAGCCATGGAGGGATGGAAGTTGGTGGATAACACCCCAGATCCTCTGCTCTGTGAATGAGGTAACTGTGTGTGGTCTTCACTGGCTCCCATTGGGATTAAGCTCTAGCTTCTCAGCATGGTTATTTGCTTGATAATTTACCTAGTATGGGCTGCCTTCCCTTCCCTGTCTCACCTCCCCATCTCTTCCTAGTGTTTCCCCAGGTCACCTTCTAAATAAACTACTTGAGCTGAAATTCTTTTCCTGAAGTTGTCTTCTGAAGGAATCCAACATGAGAGTTATATAGCTCCATTTTATAGTTGAGAAAACTGGGGCTCAAAGGGTTTCAATAACTCACCTATGTCTGCCTGATTCAGAGAGTGCTCTTAATGACTATTCTCTAGTACGATTACTATGAGTTTTGCTGAATCCTTTGAGAACCAAGTAAACTTCAGGCCAGAAAAAGCCCAGAGGATGCACCCCCATTGAGAGCTGCCTCTGGCATGAGTCTGGGGTGTCTTGAGGACCTGGACCTAGGCCCAACTGGTTAAGAAGATATGTTTTGGCATCAGAAGACTTGGGTGTTCCTTCTGGAAGAGCCATGTACAAGTTCTACAGCCTTGGGAAAGCCCTTTAACTTTTCTGAGCCTCCTTGGTAAAGAAGTGCCCACCTAGTGAGAAATGGCCTCTGTGATAGAGGGAGAGTAATGAGGGAGGGGCAGGGACAGCCACTGAAACCTGTGTCATTCTGCCATCCACTAGTAGAGGCCTGGGGAATGTCTCTTTCTTGCACCTTCTTTCCAACTTGAGTAAAGTCAGGATGTGTTGTGCCTTGTGAATAAAATGAGACCATGAAGTGGTGGCACTAAGTAGGGCTCCTGATTCAGAGACAGCAGTTCTCTGTTCTTTTTTATCTTCTACTGGTTTGTGTTTAACTAGGTTGATCTGAGCCCCAGGGACATTTAAATAGTGTTAGAATTTTATGAAGCAATCTGATTCCAGAGCACTCCATGTAGATACCAGGTGCTCAATTAACATTCTGACTTGTATCGGCCCAGCAGTGGCACTACAGAACTGCTTTTACAAAGGGCCTCCCAAGCAAAGAGGTCATGCATGGCTTGAGGTGTAGCCATGGGTACTGCCCAGAAGCCCAGAGACTGCTTCTTCTTGAAGAGAAGACACAGATCAAAGAGCCCTCAAAGTTTGAGGGAAGTTTTTAATCCCTGAGCAGTGGTTCTCCATGGGTGGAGCATAGCTCTCTGGTATGTCCCAGACCTTTCATCAGAGGGCCACTGAGCTGGAGACCTTCTGTTTTTCCCTCCAAAACCACCATCCGTCTTTTGCTACCCTGCTCTGTGTCCTAGGAGGCTGCCCCATAGAGGATGTTTTCACAGGCTCCTTTGCCCTCCGTCTTCTTGTGAGTACAGGCAGGACACTGGAGGGTGCAAGGAGAGAGAGGCTCAGAAATGTATTTCCGTGCCAAATCACCACAAGTTAGTAGCAGTCCCTACCCCAGGATTACACTCCTGTCAGACAGCTTTTTCCATCTGGCAGCTCTCCCTACCTTTAGACAATCACTTGTCCTTGCAGGCTAAGGGTGTGATGGCTCCCAACTGGTAGCCCTGGGCACTGATCAGTCTCTTGTGGTTTTCCTAAACTCTCTGGACACCTTTGCAAATGGTCCCTTTCTTAAACTCTCCTCAATTACCCTGTTTGAGTGTATCATTGATTTCCTGC
>NW_006440638.1:8511005-8518308 GCF_000325575.1 Pteropus alecto | reverse complement strand
CTGCTGAGATCTAAACAGCCACCAAATTTGTAACACTGTGTAAAGTTTATTTTTGCCACAACAAAGCTCATACACCATTGCCTTGATGTGTGTCTGTCTCAATGCCATGCTGAGCAGGTCATGTGGTACATCAGCTAAAGGCTATTTGGCTGCAAATAACAGAAAATTGGACTCACACTGACTTAAACAAACAGGGGGGTGTTTTCTTACATAGCAGAAAGTCTAGAGATGGCAATCACTGACATGGATTTTGATGATTTCAGGGCCAACCTCTGTTATTCTCTTGGCCTTTCTCTTGTGACATAAGATGGCTGCTTCAGCTCCAGACAACTCATCCATGCTCCAGTCATAAATAAGTTTGCCATAGAAAAAAAGGGATAGTGTCAGTCACTCTTGAATAGTAAAGAGATTTCCCAGAGGTCTCACCTAGCAGGTCCTCACTTACAAGCTAGACTTGAATAGCTGACCCCCTAGCTGCAAGAGATGCAGGGAAAGAAATTATCTGGAATTCTATACTCTGCATGGGGAAGGAGTAAGGAAAAAGAATGCTGAAAATTGTTTGAGGGTAACTATTCAGCATGGTCTTCCAGGTGCACCAAAAAATAACAGAGGCAAGAAAACGAGCAGCACAACTCAGGATTGAGCCAGCCTCTGCCACTTCCCATTTCTTGTGTTTCCTGGAGCAAGTGAGACTTATTGCCCAAGGTAATAAACGACCCTATTCAGCCAGCAATCCTGCCCCTCTAAGTATGCTGCCAAAATACTAGTATTTTGAAAGTCTAATACGTCCACTAAAAAAGTTAAAGTAATTCATGTTTTCCTAGTACTCGGGGCCAAATTCCTGGCTTTCCCCATAGTTGCATGGCACAGAGGTTTGAGGTGAAGGGAAGAATCCTTTAGATTATCAATTTTAGAGACTGAAAACAGGTTTCCAATCAGGATCTCACCCTTCTAGCTTAGCGCCCCACCCCAAGAATGCTCTCGTGTTTTATCAACCTCCAAATGCATCTTGCATTGTAAGCAAAAATCTTTCTGCATTCCCAATTTCAACCTAACTCTGGCTTCCATTCCAACTCTGTTCAAATATCTGAGCATAGGGACCACTTGGCTGTCCCACCACTGAAAAATGACACCAAACTAGTAGTTATTTTCTTCTTCGTGCTTATCTGTCTCTACTCATTTTCTTGACAACGAACATGTATGGTATGTAATCATTTTTTTCAGTGAAAGTTTCTTTTTTTTTTAACAACACCAGGCATGCATCAGAAAGGAAATGAAAATACTGCCCTAGCAAATTATACCTTTGCCTCCATTTTGTTTCTCCAAGGGAGACTGAAAAAATATACCCCAAAATGGGCATAAGCAGTTGCCAATCATTCGTAAAGTCAGACTCAAGAAGCCTTTAATGAGCAGTTCAATTTGGTGAACCTCAACCCTCTCCTTCTGAGCTTTCCACCTAGTCTAGGGAGAGAAAGGTTAATTCTATACTGTGTTTGAGGTTTATCAAACTTTCCTTAACCAGTTTTGGAGACAGCTAAGCAGTGGAGTGATGCTGCAAAGCACTTTCCCACTTAATTTCAGAGCCTATGTGTATTTTGGTGAAAATATAATCCATATGTTTGCTTCATTTATACATCTTTGTCCACACGGTGCTAAGAGCTAGCTGACTGATGTCCAAAGGCCCTCAGAGATATTTTGAAGAATTTTTTCCTCAAAAAAGAGGAAGCTGCCTTTGCTGGCAGCAGCAGGAGCTTGCCTGCCAAATGTCTGAGAGTGAGTCATGATACAGAAGCAAAGGTCTGGAGAAGCAGATGAAAGATCAGGTATTGTTCTTCCCCAGGAAGGAGACTCATGGCTATTTTCCATATCCAATATGAGTCTCCCAGGAAGGAGACTCATGGCTATTTTCCATATCCAATATTAAATACCCACGATTTACAGGCTGCATTGGGGGTGCGGAGCAGGGAAGCTACAAAAATGACTCATCCATGGATCTCTAGGAGCTACTCCTTACACTAGCGTCAGTAACTTTTCCTGCAAAAGGCCAAACGGTAAATATTTCAGCTTTACAGGCCAAAAGACCTGTGTGACAACTCCGCAACTCTGCCACTGCAGCATGAAAGCAATCATAGCCAACTCGTGGACCAATGAGGGTGGCTGCATCCCAGTAAAACTTGAGTAGCAAAAACAGGGGTGGGGTCAATTTGTCCCACAGGCTGAATTTTGCCCTTGTGTAGGTAGAACCATGTGAAATTGTTAATATTTGGCAATTCTGATCTCCACAAACAAAAGTTTCACGTGGTTCTACCTAATGGTTGGGGAATGACATGAACACAGATAACTCAGAAACAAAGCAAAGTGGAAAATACAACAGGTAGAGTTGACTTGATTATTCTGATGGTTCTTCTAAAACTAACTCCTGAGAGAGCTAATGATGCTAGTCAGGTGACCTCAAACTCATCTCTCTTTCCTGCCCCGCCTAGCATCCCATTTCCAATATGAAATGTGCAACCCTGGGTTTCTGGTAAAATTATGTTGACACTTTACAGGTTTATACGATCATTCATAGAAGGGGCAGGATTGATTTGTTTGAAGATTTGTTCAACGGGTTCCCTGCAGGTCTCATCAAAGCCTTTGACATGCTAATGGACTTCTTGAAGTCTCTGGAAGGGGATGTAACATGAAGCGTTCCCCAAGTAACTTGTTCTGGAAGATCTGTGTTTGTGCAAAGCATCCCTCAGCTTTGCACACACACAGATCTAGGAACCACCTTGTGGGAAATGCTGCACTTCGTGTTTCTAAGAAGACCAATTTCCCTTTAAGACAGATCTCATTCTTAGTGCCCATGTGACTCTCTTATGACACTAAAAACTTGGTGAGTGAAAGAGGGGTAAGACAAAGATTCTGCTGTCAGCCTGACATATATCTTGGCCCAGGGGAGAGGTTTTATAGGGACTGGTACCCTAAAGCAGCACTGATTAGATAACTGCCACTTTCCATTTCTTGATTTAAGGGATGTAATTTGACACCCAGACTTGAACCTTTCTTGGAGAATTCATGTAATGACATTATGACATCTTGTGGCCACTTATAGAAACCCACACTGTTCTCTTTGAGTTTTAGTCTTAAAGGAGAAAAGCCCCACTTAAAGGCCACCATCCTCAGGAGGCCCCAGAGGACATCTTCCCTGTAGCTGCTTTTCATTAGCTGCCTGGGTAAATTTCAACCATTTAGTCTCTTGCTACTCAAAGTGTGGTCCTTGGACCAGCAGGACTAGCAGCAATGCAGATTCTCCAGCCGCCCAGACCAACGGAGTCAGAACCAGCACTTTAGTAAGAGCGCAGGGAATCGATATATACAGTAAAGTTTGAGGAGCATCGTTCTAGTGTACTTCTCTTTGTAGGTAAATGCCAAACATTGCTTTCCCGCCCTCCCCCCCCCTAGTAATAAGAGGAAAAGGCAAGCACAGGAGGCTAGCAAACAGAGTGTGTAGTTCTCATACCTCACTGATTCCATGGATTTCCAAGGGGCCTTAAATAAGATCAATAACTGTATTTGGTCGTTTTCCTACTATTTATTAGATATTTTTGCCAGACCCCATGCTAAGCATTTCACACACACCAGTTCACTTAATTCCCACAAACCTTAGGGTAGAAATTATTATTTGCCCCATTTATAGATGGGAAGACTAAGGCTTACAGGGGGAGGTCAACATCCAGTGAATTATGCAGACATTGATCTCTGCTTAGACTCCAAAACTCACTAGAATTAGAATGGGAGAAGAACAAAGCTATAAATAAATAAGAAGAAAATAAACAAGAAAGGGAACAACAAAATGAGAATTGTCAACACAATTAGATGGAGAATGGACAGACACAAGGCAATGGATTTGAATCTTGGCTTTCTCCTTTCTGTTAAGTGCTTGCAGGGAGGACAGCCAGTAAGAAGCACAGATTATGCGCTGCAGAATCTTGGAAGGTTCAAGAATTAGACATACTAGGTACCTCTGGAGACGGGCAAGTTGGGGCATCGCTGAAACAGGAGGATGAGTTGAAAGTCTGTGCAAGCTTAGACCCCCAATTCCCTTCCTCAGGGCCACATTGCCAGATAAGTACTCAGCACTGCAGCTGCAGATGGGAAGTCAAGGCTCAGGAGAGGCTACACCAAGGATGCTGGCTTAGAGAATTCCAGACTCCACTAATGACAGGAATGAGGAGCTATGCTGAAAACAGAGAGGAAGTGAATGTCTGTCCGCTGAAGAGTGAAGCTTGGACCCTTTCCCACTACTCAACTCCAGAATGCCCACAAACATTCTCTCACTCCCCACTACCCTCCCTTCCTCCCTCTTCTCTCTCTCTCTCTCTCTCTCTCTCTCTCTCTCTCTCTCTCTCTCTCTCTCTCTTTTTTATGCATGCGCGCGCACGCACACACACACACACACACACACACACACACTCGGTGTCCCCAAACATGTAATCAAAGATTTCTTCTCCATCTGACTGAGCCAAAAGCAAAGGCCTAGAAAATTTGATATTTGTGGGCCCTTTAAAAAATACTCACCTCAGGTTTTCCAATCAGACAGCTGTGCATGCACAGACATTTGAAAAGTGCTTCCAGCTTGACAGAGGAAAAGAAAATAGATAAAAAGGGAAAAATAGGCACTTAGAATATTCTGCAAGAACCAGAAGAATGTTTTTAAAAACATCCTCAGAAAAAGAAGATAGTGTATCTTTTAAGCAAGAACAGGATACTCTCAATCATGAATAGAAAATAAGAAAGTGTTTCTGGAAATTGAAAACAAAAATAGAAGAAGAGTTGGTAACCAAAGTGAGATAGCTGATGGGGTTGTGCTTTCTATCCCTTGTTTCTTTGCTTCTTCCCCTCTCCTACTTAACAAATACTTCACTGAGGCCACCTTTAAGCACTGTCATCAGCCATCCACTTGAATAGACCTAGGAGATTGTTGCAGGCTGAATTGTGCCCCTTCCCCCACATTCATAGTTGAAGCCCTAACACTCAGTACCTCAAAGTGCGGCTGTATTTGGAGATAGGGCCTTTAAAGAGGTAATTAAGTTAAAATGAGGCCCTTAGGTTATCCTTATAAGAAGAGGAAGTTTGGATACTCAGAGAGATATCAGGCATGTGATTGCACAGAGGTAAGGCCATGGGAAGACACAGTGAAAAGGTGGCCATCTGCAAGCCAAGGAGAGACATCTCAGGAGAAACTAAGCCTCTCACCCCTTGGACTTCCAGCCTCCACAACTGTTAGACTATAAGTTTTTGTTGTTTAATCCACCCAGTCTGTGGTATTTTGTAATAGTAGCCCTAGCAAATTAATATAGAAGACTGAATTATTTAATCAAGGACTAATTTTCTTATTCCAGGAGTCAAGAGAAACAAACAAACAAACAGGCAGGGAACTAACCTTTAAAAAAGTAAATCTTTTCCCAGAGAACAGAACTCTGCAGGCATGAACTGGAAGAAATGAACTTTACTGTATCCTCCATCTTTCCAAGAACTGAAGATGAAAGGGAAGGACCCCTTTGGGCAAAGAAGGTTTGAAGGGTTCTGGTACAATAGCCACAGACCAACATCATCTAAGGAGACCACCCATCCAGGCCTAGACTCCCCCACTGCTCCCCACTGCCACCCCCACCTCCCCACCTCTGCTAAGCTCTAAGTTCTTTCCCATTTCAGAGTCTGTTACCTGGAAACTTCTGCAACCAGAACTAGCTAATCTAATCAACTTTATAAGGTGTTTGCTACGATGCCTAATCAAAACCATCACCTGAGGTCGAGTATTAAATGAACAGCTTCCCTGAACCCTCTCATAGACATTCTGATTCAGTAAGTTATTTAGAACATGTTGCCCATAGAACTCTAGTGGAGGCATATTTGGAAAACAGACTAATGTATGCTTACAAATATGACCTCCATTCTAGATCCAGGACATTCAGAGATCCACAAGGTTGCCTTTGGAGTCCTGCTGCCTAAATTACCTTGATGTTTGAACCCTAACACAGCCATTCAGATGAGAAGCAGCTCAGATGTGCAGTGGCTTCCCTGGGCCAGGTCTTTAATGAGGATGAAGGGATGGGCTTTCCAGGGAGATTGGCTTTGGCCCAACAAAAAGAAGGACTCGTGGATCATCAAAGCTGCTGTTCAACAATGGCATGGGCCCTCAGAAGACAAGGAGCTCCGTGTCCATGCAAGAATTCAAGCAGAAGCTCGATAGAAGAGCTTTGTAAAAGGAGATTGTACCTTCTCCCTGACACAAAAGGGCCTGATAGATGCTTCCTAAAAGGACAAGAGGATTGTGTAGAGTCTCGATACTCAAAGTGCGGGCATTGGCCCAGAAGCAGTAGCATCATCTAGAGCTTTTAAAAACCTTTCTAATCAGACCCCATCCTCCAAAATTCTAGTTACTTTGATCCAAGGTCAGGTCCTGGCATTAATACTTTGAAATCTCCCAGTTTATTTTAACGTAAAGCTGAGATTGAAAGCCAGAGAGTCGAAGACCCCTGGGGGTTCTATTCAACTCTGTGATAACAAGGCTCTCTGGCTGAGCCACTGGGGTATGAACTTGCTAGAAGAGGAGAGAAACATACATTAAAAACGACATCTCTTTTTCACTTCCTTTTCTGCTTGCCTCAGCTGGAATTTGTCTCCCAGCTACCTCCAAAAGCAATAACTCAGAGAGGTGATGCCACCTGCCTAAGGTTACTCTGCCCATGACACAAAACAAACAGGACTTTGGATTCCTACTCTAGGACTCTTACTACCTCCTGGGCACTGAGGACAGATGCAAAGTACAGAAAGAGGAAGAAGACAAGGGCCCACCACTAGACATAGCCTGGCAGTTAAATTAAATGAAAACCAAAATATGGCAGAAATAATAATAAATTTTTTATTGAGTATTTACACATACACACTAGCCACTGTATTTTCTTTACTTATGTTACACCATTTCATCTATGGAACAATCCCATGCACAATTGTTGGATACCATTATTAACCTCCATTTTACTCATGAGGAAGCTGAGGCTCAGAGCAGTGCAGTCACTTGTCCAAGACAGCACAGCTGGTAAAGTGGTAGAGTTGAGACTCAAACCCACGTGGACAACTTGAGAGCCTGAGCTCTTCACCACTGTAATCCACTGCCTTGTTTCCAAATGTAAGTGTGGAGGAGGGGTTCTCTGTGGAGGTTGGAAAGTTTAGAAAAGGCTTCCTAGGGGAAGACTTTGAACTTGGCCACAAAGGGTCAAAGACAAGTGTGTAGAGCAGACATAAGGCTAGAAAGCTG
>NW_006440638.1:8459235-8510957 GCF_000325575.1 Pteropus alecto | reverse complement strand
CCCCTCGGCAAAAGGAGGAGGAAGGTTTTGCTTTGAGGTCCTAAAGAAAATGAATTTGAAAGGCAGTGGATGATAGAGAGATTGTGTTTCCCTTCAAATTGGTGAGTGAGATCTAAACTCCTATAAGAGGATTGTGAGAGGACACAAGAGACTGACAAAATCTGTTTTAGACCCCAAGAGACATGGGTCATGAGCATGCTTCTTCAGATATCTTCCCATGGCCACTCACACCTGGCCCATGCTCAGTGCTTCATGTGTGTTCCTTGGTTTGTTGTTGTTATCCCATTCCATTCTTCTTACTTTAAAGGGGCCCCAGACTTTAAAGGAAATGGGGCTCAGAGAGGTTAGTGCACTTGTCCAGGATCACTTAGCTGAGAGGCCAAGCCAAGAAGGAAACCCAAGTTGATCTCACATGTTGAGAAAATGAGACTTCCTATTAAAAATGTCAGAAAAAAACATGTGGTTTTATTTTTTGGCTCCTTCCTGAGAATCACTACATGATAGTAGAGGAGTTTTTCTAAAAAGTTATAAATGAACTGGCAAAGAATAAAAGATGAGCAGGAGGAAAGAATGAGCAAGAGATATCCAAAAAAAAAAATTTTTTTAAGATTTTTTTTTTGGAAGCTGAAAAGCAAGTGGATGAGTGTGAACTAATGTATTAGAGCTGAGAAAGTTGAAGCCTAAAAGAAAATGATATGAAACAAGGTGATCTGTGTTCCTGGAGCCCCAGGAAACATCAAGAATCAGAGTCACTGGTGAGCCCTAAAAGTAAGAGTCCTAGTGGGGCTAAAGTAAGAAAATTGGTTTAAAAATCTATAAAAATAGAATCTAGATCTCCAGGTCTCCTCCAACCCCAAGCAGCAAGATAACCAACCAGTTCAGTAGAAGAAAAGAGGCTTAACCTCTGGCCATTTCCGGGCAAAATAGACTCTGGTCTTGGAGCTTAGGGGCACAAGCTCAGACATGAGATTCAAAACAGGGGAATTAGGTGAAACTCAATACATTGAATGCTGAGATTCAACCCAATCAGGAAGGCTGAGGCTCAGGGCCTCCAGCGGTGCCAGCTGGGTCTGGCAGAGCTGTCTGCCCATAGAAGGCATTGGCAGCAGAGGCTGCAACCAGGAACCTGGAACAGAACATCAATCATGTGAAATACCCCCAGGGACACTCAGAAATACCTGGGGAAAACTTTGAAGTGGGAGTTGTCACTGCGTGAACACTTAGGTTGCTGAGGGACTGAAGGAATTACATGGAACACTCGTCACAGTGACCAACAAATGAAAACAACCTAAATGCCCATCTATGGATAAATTGATAACAAATGAATGGATAAATTGGGATCTAGCCATGCAATGCAATATTATTCAGTCGTAAAAAGGAATGAGGTACTGATACATGTTACAACATGGATGAATCTCCAAAACATTGTCAAGTGAAAGAAGTCAGACCCAAAACAGCCCATATTGTGTGATTCTATTTATGTGAAATATCCAGAATAGGTAAATCCATAGAGATGGGAAGCTGATTACTGTCTAATCAGCTTCCCATCTCTATGGATTTGGTCAGGGGCTGTGGTGGGGAGGTGGGCAATGGGGCTGTGGTGGGGAGATGGGCAATGGGGCGTGACTGCAAAATGGGTATTTACTTTTGGGATGATGCCAGTGTTCTGGAACTAGATAGAGGTGATGGTTTCACAACATCGTGAATGCACTTACTAAATGCCACTGAGCTGTATACTTTAAAATGGTTAATTTTCTTCCATGTGAATTTTACCTCAATTAAACAGCAACAAAAAAGATCAATCTGGCGAGAACGAAAAGGCCCAAACAATAAGGTCATCTGACCCAAGCTAATACCAACAAGCATAGCTTGGACTCCAAGAACTGCTTGAAGTTATTTTACCTAGGCCTTGCTCTCAGGAAGATCCAGAGAGCCAAGGAGAAGGTAGGCTTGCTTCCAGAAAGGCAGTGGCTGAACTGAGCTTTCTAACTCTCCCCTCTTCTAGAGCTGCAATTAATAATCGAGCCCCAAGATAAAAGAAACATACACACACACACACACACACACACACACCCTCTGACCACTTTCTTCTCCTTCCCCAACCTCACCTCTTCCCTGGCATGTCCACGGGAAGAGTCCTAGACACCCTCCCTGTGCTTGGTGAGCCCTGCAGTTCTCTAGAGTTCTTAAAGA
The DNA here is from genome assembly GCF_000325575.1 of Pteropus alecto. Taxonomy (NCBI): domain Eukaryota; kingdom Metazoa; phylum Chordata; class Mammalia; order Chiroptera; family Pteropodidae; genus Pteropus; species Pteropus alecto. The sequence goes on along the minus strand of NW_006440638.1, from coordinate 8,508,764 downwards.
CTTTCTGGTTTCTGGAATGTTCTCATGAGAAATGGTCAATAATTGGGCACCACAGACTATGCTTTGTGCAACTCCAGTTAGATCTCTATTACAACGACTCTACTCTGCCTTGTCGTAACATGAAAGCCTGGTTCTCCTCTGAAGGAGCATAAATAGAGCGCATTCCAGCAGTCACAGGCAGCCCAGAAGCCTGGTACAAACCCAGCCTAGGGGTGCACAGCCCCCAGCAGCTACCAGGACAGCACAGTCCTGTCTACTCCACACATAGTTCTCAGGAACTTGAAAACTTCCCATCACCTCATCCAGTGCTTGCAACACTCATTTTTTGTGTGTGTGGCAAATGCTTTTTCTTTTTCTCAAGGGATTTTATGTTTGAAGACACAAAATATAAGGCAGGTTTTAAAACGGTGCTGCTCTGGCTGGTGAAGTGGCAGGGAAGCCTGACCTGCCTCCTCCCGTATCTCTTTAGTGCCCATTAAGGGACTTCTAAGGCAGCTGGAGTTACCCAGAGCACAGCTTGTTAACCGCTGATCTGGTCCAATGCCCTCATTGTGTGTATCAAAGAATAATTTCCAAAAAGTTATGAACATAACTCTCACACAAATAGAAAATGAGCATGTGGCAAGGATTTCTCTAACCTATTAGTGAGGGAACCAGCAGGATGGGAAAGCTGGTTCAAAGGCTATGGGAGAGACTAAAGTCAACACAGTGGAGGACAGAAAAAAGGTTGGAATAAGACTACAAGTTTAGACCTGGACATGATGAATGTCCTACAGATTAATAAAATCATATTCATTGAGGGTATCTTTTATCTTGTACAGAAGTCATTTTCATGACTACTATACCAAAATCATTTGCAAGTTATCAATCTTTCACAAATTAGCATCACACTTTCCAGAGTCTGGGCCCAAATCAGTAGTAAATCGAACAACACTGTGTTCCCCTAGAACACGGGTGAGCTAACCTGCTATATGAAGGGACAGACAGTAAATAATTTCAGCGTTGTGGGCCATATGGTCTCTTTTGCAACAACTCTACTCTGCCTTGTCATAACGTGAAATTAGCATAGACAGTATGTAAATGAATGGGTCTGGCTGTGTGCCAACAGAACTTTATTTACAAAAACAGGTGGCAGCAGATTTAGCCCGTGCCCTAAAGAATTAGATCACCCTTGGGCGAGCCTGCTAGCCAGTGTTCTACTAAGAAGAGAAAGTGCCCATCTCTCCCACCAGGAGGGCAGGCTGTGCTCAGATGGAAGCAGCAAACTTTCCAGGGAAGCAGCTCCTCACACTTCCTCCAAAGAACCAGACAGAGGGGATTTCCTTCTCTGTCTCTGTGTCTCAAAGGGAGACCCTGGATTGAATGAACACTGCTCCCTTTGCCCAAAGCAGATGATCTAAGACAGAAAAGCACAAACCCTCGCAGATCACTGTGTTTCCTCTTGACATGAGCCACAGTTTAAATGCAAGTCAAATAGGAGACATCTCCACCAGAACAATTAGTCAGAGACAATGGTTCATTGCCAGAGTCTCTGGTAAATTTCTGAGGGAGAAAGTGAGAAAACAATTTGACATCAGAGCCTTGAAAGTATTTTTTCATTCAACGAGAATAAAAGCTCTTTGTTTCCTCTTTTCAAAATCAGTTCCTCCCCACCAAAGTTACCACAATGTCTCTCATTGCATTACAGTCATGCAAAGAGATTTTTAATGGCATGCTGTCATGTGAATACTCAGCCTAGACTCTTTAAGCAAGCAGCCCACTGAGGGGAAAGAGAAGTGACTTGGGAAAAAGACAGGCCTGCTTTGAAAAGATGCTTAAATAAGACTGTGAAGAGGTAAACCTGTTGCACCAGGATCTTGTTATTCTCACATCAGTGATCCCTGAACTCTCTTGCCTTTGTCTATTTCACTCAGTGTGGGATGGAAAAATAATTTTCTTCTCACCTTTCTAACTACTTCTAACTGGACTAATAATCAAATTGACACGAAACAGATTAACCAAAGAAAATGACCTAATTTATTGCATATGTACTTATGGGGGTTCCAAAGAATATGAGTCCTGAGGACACATTGGGCAGTTGAGGCTTGTATGCCCTTCTGGACTAAGGAGAGGGATGCAGGGGTCTGGGATTTCAAAGGGAAAGCAAGCAATTCACAGGTAGATGAGAAAGAGCAAACACATGGTAAATAAATTCATGCTGGACAACCCAGAAACAGTAGGACACAGAGGGGAATTGAACAAACAGACATGCTTGGATCCCCTCATCTATCACACTTAATTGGTGTATGGAAAGGTGAATATGCCAAGACTGCCTTCCTGAAGCAGGTTCTTCTGTCTAAATTCCTTTAGGCAGGAAACAGGGAGGTAAAGTCTCTTCTTGTCTTTCCTTCCTGAAAAATAACTAACTTAAGATAATCAAGTCTCAAAAGGCACATTTTGGGATGGCAAACTCTGGCCCTTGACCAGTACCTACCATGTGCCAATTGCTTTTCACACTTGACCTCATTTAACCCTTGCTGCATCCCTGAGTTCAGAAACCTAGGCACAATGCTAAGGTTAAGGAGCCGCCTAAGAGCATAGATCTGAGTCATAGAGCTTACTGTGTGTCAGGCATTGTCTTCAGCACTGGATATTTATTAACTTGTTTAATCCTCATGGCTTCCCTATAAGACAGGTACCTTTTCCATCATCCCCATTTTATAGAAGAGTAAACTAAGGCACAAAGCTGCCCAGAGGCCCCCAGACAGCAACTGGCAGAACCAGGATTGGAACCCAGGCCATCACGTTCTGAGACCAAGTGCTTAAATATCATACTCACCTGCCTCCCAGAACTTAAGTCTGCCTTTGTCTCCCAAACTATCAAGCCCTGAGCAGACAAACAAAAATGAAAGCTCAAATGCTTTCGCAGAAAAGAATTCCTCAGTCAAACATTCAAAACATTTCAAAATCCAGGCTCTGGTTTTATTTTTGGCTCTTAGATAAATCTGAGACTTGCAAGGATACAAAGAGTGGCAGGAGATCAGGTAAAGTTTTTAGTCCAGGCCTCTGGCTCCCGCCAAGATGGACTTTAAAAAGACATTCAGTCATCACGTATTTATTGAAAAGTTCATCTGTCCCAGCAGCTGTTGGCAGGCTTCTGCATTATCTCCACTAAACACAGCTCCCGTGATGAAGATGGAACACTTTGGACTCAGGCTCTTTCCAGCGGCTCAAGCTAAGCACTTGGAGCCTTCCCCTGCGGCCCTTTAGGAAATAAGCACACTCTTTTTGGCTGATTGGGTGGGTGCTCTGGCAGTTCTGGGTCATATGCTGTTTCTAAGATTCTTGAGAGTCCTGCTAAGAGGGAGAGGGACCATTTTCTTCCAAAAAGGAGATGCTGGGCACACAGAAGCAATGGAATTTCTCTGTGCAGTTTTTACCCACAATACTTTTGATGCCAAATGTGTGGGCCTTTCCTAACACCACTTCTCTAACTCTCCCACACAAGCTGGATGTCCTACAATTCAATTCAGTTCTGACACCATCTATCTAGAGTTAGTGTCATATCTTACAAGTTAAGGGCTCAGTCCCACAAGACTGACCCCACTTCAGATGCCAGTCACAAATCCCAGATCGTCATTGATGCTTCTGATTGACCGGCTATAAATTCAAGGGGTTCCAGTAACTTTCTGATCAGATTTGATAATTGCTCAGAATGACTCATAGAACTCAGAAAATCCTTTACTTACTATTGCCAGCTTTTTATAAAGGATGCAACTCAGGAAGAGCCAGAATGAAGAGGCTCATAGGCCAAGGTATCGGGAGTACACAGTGCTTCCATGCCTTCTCCAGGTAAGTCACCCCATAGCCATTAGATATGTTCACCAACTCGGAAACTCTCCAAGTGTAGGGTCTTTATGAGGTTTCCATAGGCATGATTGGTTAAATTGTTTGTAATTGAACTCACTCTCCAGTCCTTCTCTTCTCTCTGGAGGCTGGAGATGGGGCTGAAAGTTCCAACCTTCTAATCATGCCTTGGTCTTTCTGGCTCTCAGCCCTCATGCTGAAGCTACCTAGGGGCCCCCAACCAACAGTCATGTCATTAGCATACAAAAGACACCACTCTGGATATTCAAAGGGTATTAGGAGGCATGGGCCAGAAACAGAAGACAAAGACCAAATATATACTTCTTATGCCACAAGTGCCCTTGGGTCATCCATATCAATACCATACAATACGAGCGTATCTGTGGCTGCTCTCAAAAGGAGACATTCAGCCTGGCAGAGGCAAATAGATGCTTTTCCTAAATATCCATAAGGTCCCTAGTGGAGAAGATACTGCTGATGCTTATTTCAACTCCTGTCCCATTTCCTTGGCTCACAGTCCGTGTTCTGGTTTTCACCTTTCTCCTGAAGGGCTAGCACTCTGTGAAGGAGAGCTGAGCCTTAGCAGGACAGAGTGGGCCATGATTTATCTAAACTATTTATGGTGGTTCCATTCTCTTGCCAGAGATCAGTGTAAGCATGGACTTATGATTCAATTCAGGCTGATGAGATATGATGATGGAAGTCTGCTGATGGGTATCAGTTAAACAAAAAGAAATATGCAGGAAGAGCCCTGTCCTCTTATTCTACTGGCTGTTGTCATGTCTACATAAGCTTCCTGGAGCTATGGCAGGCACTTTTTGACTATGAGAAGAAGGAAATCGACATATTAGGGGTGGCAAAGCAGAAAGATGGAAAGAAGCTGGGTCTTGCTGATGTAATAAGCTACTAAATTATCCACTTTCAAGGATGCTTAAGAAGGTTAGATGTGTTAATACACTCAAGGTGCTTAGCACAGTGCATGCTGTGCAATGTTTGCTAGTATTCTATTATTTTTGAAAAGAAGAAGAAAGAAACTAAAAAGCAAACAAGTTGATCTACTGGAAAGAAGATAGAAAGAGAGAATGGGGTGAGGGGGCAGTGGAAGAGAGAGAAAGGAAAGAAAGAAGAAAGGAAGAAGAAAGGAAGGAAGGAAGGAAGGAAGGAAGGAAGGAAGGAAGGAAGGAAGGAAGGAAGAGAAGGAAGATACCCCTAAGGAGGGAGGAGATGGAGGGAGGGGAATCTTCCCATTTAAACCAGGTTCTCTCCCCCAGAAGGCTGCATGTAAAGCAAAATTCAAAAATAATTTGCAATATTTACTCACGCAAAGAACACAAAGAAGGGAGTGGTTCCATAGTGTAGTGGTTAGCACATCTGCTTTACATGCAGTAAGTCCTGGGTTCGCGCCCTAGGAGGAGCCACGGACCATGCCCTGGGTGTGCCAGGCCCCGCTGGGTGTGCCAGTCACCCCTCCCCCGAGTGCATCAGGCCCTCCTGAGTGCAGCGGGGGCCCCAGGCCCAGGGTGCACACTGCCAGCATGTGGGAGGAGACGCCCCGCCTTCAGAGATCCAGTTCTTAAGGGAAAATGGCAACATCCATAGGTCAGGGGTGGAAGTAGGGTGGGGAGATTAAAGAGCGGGGAAAAAAAGAACACAATGAAGACCCAAGATAGAGCCTGAATTAAAATCCCCAGTTCTTCAACATCTTGGGTTCCCTTATGCCAAACTTCTCATCAGAGAAGTTCTGGGAGAGAGGTGAAGGATGGAGAGAGGAAAAAGAATGGGAAGAAATGGAAGGGGCGATGAGGAAAAGGACGGGAGGGCTGCCCAGAGAAAGAGCCCATAGAAAACCTAAGGCCTGTGCTGGGGCCCTGTGGCAAGCAGGCCCTGTGGTCTAGGATGCTGGGTGAGGAGGCAGGGAGCAGTCACCACCTGCCAGGCCTCCAAACATGCCAGGATCTACAGTGTAGGAATCACATGGCCCTTTTTGCTTAAAATACTAAATTGGGGGATTTCTATCATGAGCCATTCCTCAGATGTCACCAATGCCAGGAAGGGACAAAGGGCACAAGGCGGAGAGGAGCAAGAATGAGAGAATCATAAAGAGAGAAGAGGAAGGAGGAGGAAGGAAGAAAAGGGAGAGGAGATGGAGGAAGAGAAGAAAAAAGGGAGAAGGGAAGAGGAGAAAAGAAAGGGAGGAGAACAATGGGTGAAGGGAGGGGAGGAATCAGGAAACAAAGAGGGAATGGGAGAGTGGAAGAAGAGGAAGAGCTACCTCTGAATTCAGCTGGAGCCTAGAGGTTTCCAAGTGTCCACCACCCACCTCAGCCCATTCTACCGAGTCTCCATGCCCACCTTTAAGCAGATGGAAAGCCCACTCATTTCCCACAGGAGTGCCATCTATGAGAGCACCTTGTCATGTAGAATGGATTTTTGGGGCTACTCCCTGCAGGAGTAGCCAAGAAGTGGGCATTTAGGAAAATGGGGTTCCCCTGGAGCTTCGGGTCCATCGCCCCAACTTCCATTCATGGTAATCTTGGCAAGCCTTGAATCTCTCTGAGCCCCAAAGTCCTCATGTTTAAAGTGAGGAAGCTGACTAGATGACCTACTGATTCTCTCCCAGCCTGTGCTTTCGAATCTGGTCAACATATACTAACCAGAGTCAACTTTTCCTAGTACTCTGTGCAATAAATGCTATTGCAATCCTCATTTTACAGATGAAGAGATGGGGTTTGGAACAAAAATGACTTTCACAAGGCCACTCAGCCAGGAGCTGGCAGGACTGCAATATGAACCCAGCCTATGCAGCCTCAAAATTCACCTCCTCTTACTAACCACTACGCTGTAAAGTCTCTTTAGTCTGATTGTGTGCTGCAGTACTGTTTTCCCTTCTGTAGGTACAGAACTCCAAATTATTAACTGTGCTCATGGCTGCCCAGGATTGAGATGACATGTGCAGCTTCCCTGGCAGCTACTCTTGCCAAAGACTATATTCTGGCCAATGAGATGCGTGGGAAGTGATATGTCCAACTATGGGTTATGCTCTTACTAGGAAGAGGCCGCTCCCCTTCTCCCTTCTCCCCTTTCTGCCTGCACAATGTGTGTCTGGATATAAACCATATTGGCAGGGCAAGGACTAGGGAAAGGCAAGGGAGGTGTCTAGGGCACAAAATATAAGGAAGTACTCACTCAGGATTGTACAGTGAAAACCATGAATGCATGCCTCATTAAATTTTACTCCCCGGGTATTTCATTCATCTCACCCTCGTCCCAGCCTTGCATCTTAGACCATGTGAATAAGTGCAACATCCTAGGAATAGAAGAGCTTCTGCTAGCATCACAGAGCAGAGTCACCATCTCAATCGTCACAACTCAAATAGAGGACAGAGATAAGGTAGATGGTCATCATTCCAGACAGTAGCCATAAGGACAGTATGTTTACATTGTCTCTGGGTACTTTTTCAGCAGGGGCTGAGGATTCATTTTCCCCAAATGCACCCCTGCTCCTCCAATCCATTCTCCAAGCTACAGCTGGAACAATCTTTTCAAAACAAGATGTTTTCCCATTGTTCTCAGAATAACACACAAGAATAACAAGTAGGAGAGCATCTTCCATTGGCTTACAAGGTCCTGCCCTCTCCAGTCCCTTCCTTCCTCCACAGCTGTCTCTGTGATCCAACCACATGGCTTCCTTTAGTTCCTTGCAGCCCCCACCATGGAATGTGGTACCCTGCCCCTCTCTCTTTGCCTCCTTATTTGTTCCTTATCCTTCAGATCTTAGCTGAAGTATCATTTTCTAGGGGATACCTTCTCTTATGCCCTGTAGGTCAGCTTACCTCTTATGCATTCTCATAGCACCCTGTACACTCTCTTCTTAGCTGTAGCTGTCCCTTGGTATGTGCAATTAAATTGCTGTCATCTTCCTTTGAGACTGTGAGGACACCAGGGCCATTTCTGCCTCATTCACTTTGCCAAGCCCCAGGTCTTGGCCCTTAGTGATGCTCAATAAATACCTGATGAATGAACAAATGACAGAGGCTCTGGAACTATGCATGAATCCAGTTAGACACCACTGTATCTAACACAGCGAAGGGCCGTGTCTGCAAGAAGCTACTAAAAAACAGGTCCTCATTGGAGTGACACTCTCTGACTCAACCTGATTTGGTTTTCACTACACTGGTTCCAAGGAGATTGAGGAATGTACCAGAACTTGCCATAACCCTTTCCTTCTGTTCTAACTCCATGGCTTATGAACCACCTAACTGCTATGGACAAGCCACACCAACTCTATGAGCCTCAATTTCACCACATATAAAGTAGGAGAATTCATGAGATCTGCCCATTTTATTTTTTAAGATTATGATTCTCAGGATGAGATAATGTGAGGAAACATGTGAATTAAAATTCTTTGTCTTTTCTCCCACTGAGAAATGGGGTCCATTTTCTTCATCTCCTGAATCTGGTATGGGCTTTCAACTGTTTAAACCAATACAATACAGAAGTAACTATGTCCTAGGCTTAACCTTCAAGAGAACTGGCAGCTTCTACTCCTTCCTTTTGAAAACTAGCCACCATGCTATGAAGAAGTACAGGTGGCCTTGTGGGGAGGCCCACAGGAAGGAGAGCTGAGATCCTAGCTGGAGCCCACCTGGGCTTGCGGCTGACAGCCAGCACCAACCTGTCTGCTGTGTGAGTGAATTTTCTTGGAAGAGCCTCTTGCTCCAGTTGAGATGCCCCATCACACCCTGCCAAAATTGCAAAACGGAGAAATTTTTAAAATCTAATTGTTGTTGTTTAAGCCACTTATTTATTGGGAGGGAGGGTGAAAAAGGGGTTCTTATACAACACAGGTAACAAAAACAACAGTCTTTGGGCTAGTATAGTTCTTAATACTTGCATTTATTTCCAACTTGGGGGAGTAGTACTTCCCTGAAGGTGTTCTGGAAATGTGGTAAGGAGAGTGCATTTTTGTGTGTCACAATGACCAGGCTTGAGGGTGAAGGAGAAGGTGCGACTGACATTTAATGCCCATGGGGTCAGAGATATCAACTGTTTTAAATGTCCTATAATGCTTGAGACAGTCACCCACAGCAAATTGCCCCACACAAAATGACAACAGTGCTCCCATAAAAAAACAATGGCACAAAATTAAGAGCCTAAATGGAAAAATGGTTTAAAGCTAAAGATGAAATAAAAATATAAGGCTCTGACATAAACTGCTTTCTCAGAAAAGAAAAATAGAGTTCATCCTGATGCCAACTTTTATTTCTTGCAGTGGCTGCCTAGAGGGTTGTATTAATAATGCCTTGGAGGATGCATGTGGAATCAACAAGGACAGGGTGATGTGATTAGCTAGTGATGTCTGTCATATGATTGGCAAGGGAGGGGAGTCAGGAAATCATATAATTTATTATCTAAACTGGAACACTTTGGGGAGTAAACAAGGGCACTATTAATAAGTACCTTGGGATAATAGACATAAATTGAGACTGCCCAATAAAATCAGGACTTATAGTCACCCTACATCTATGTCATGGATGTCATTGTTGGTATATCCTGATATGTAGCTCAGAGGTAACCAAAATAGGGGTCTGTCCAGACTTATAAGGCCCTAAGATCCTGAACATTAATTTTCCTTTTAAGTACTGTTTCAGTGTGTGGTTAGGTATGAAGAATTGTTCTAGAGAACACATTAAAAATTAATTAAAAGAATTTTCTCTAATATTTAATCTTACCACCATGTACACTCTGAGTGATGTATTCCCAGTCAGCACGTCAGATCCTAAATAATTAAAAGAGAAGCAGAGTGTGATTCAGCTCCTTGACAAGGTTTTCTGGGGTTTTAGATGTGACACAGAACCCCAGACTGTGTCACCTGAGGAAAGTCCTGCATTGAAAGGAAGGATCCAGTCCAGTGGAGACTTACAATGCTGGCATTCATCACTAGGGTAGACAACAGTTCAAATGAATTGTAGCCTCAGAGAGAAACAGAGTTGGATTCAACTGTGCTGAGCCATCAGCCCCTGAGATGTCCCATCAGTACCTCCTTTCTTTGAGAAAGGAGGAGGTAAATTATGGAAACCATCCTGGGGCTCCTCCAAGAGCAGAGACCTTCCATATTTCCTCACCTCTGAGACACATGCTTCTTCATTTTGTAATATTTGGGAAATTGAAATATTGACTTAAAATCGATGGGAGGACTTAAGGTGGTGTTTCTTGGGAGGAGTTCCAGAATAACAGAACAAGGCACTGGAGTCACATTCTGGACTTTGCTACTTCCCAATCCCGTGGGCCCTGGGCAAACCTCACCACCTCTGTAGGCCTCAGTTGCCTCATCTGTAAATTGATGCTATTAGTAACAGCACCAAATGGACAATAAATGAAGAGAGCTCGAACAAAGCACAAGGCAGATAGTAAGCTCTCAGTATACATTAGCTATTATGTCTTTTTCTTTATCTTGTGCATGCGGTTATTAAATTGCTAGTGTAGCTAAAAATTGACACCATCTTCAATGTGTCTGAAGTACTGTCAGCTTCAGAAAGAGCTCAAAAACTATTATTACTTCTGAGCTTGCTCTATGCAACCACCAAAGAATTGATTATGGCCTATTTCTGGTGTATCGGGTAGGGGAGATACATACTAATAGCAGGTTTATTTGATATCATCTCTACTCTGCTAAATGTAGGACACATGAAGATTCTCTATAAACAACCTCCTCCCAACTTCCAACCCTCCACCTTCCCATAATTGAGGCACTAAGCCCAAGACCTAGACTCCTTTTCTTTTAGCATTAGGGCAGTGGAAAGGAGGGCAAAAAGAGGAAGTAAAATTTTCATCAGGCTCTTGTACATAAAATAAGGTAGGCAGTCACCACCCAGCATGGCCCATGAGGAAATGCTGTCATAGGTCTAATGGTTCTAAAAGAAAGTGAAAAACACAAGTGTAGGACCCATATAGACCTGAGCCTGCTACACAGTTTTGTATCAGTTCCCTACTCTGTCCTACATGGCTGTGGGATGATTTTTTGAAATAATGCACATCAGGTGCATCAAGCCTTATAGTAACCCCCAGGAAAGATTAGCTATTATTATTAAAACCCAGAAGTCACTCAGCCCTATATTGGACAGAGATGTTAGAAACAAATAACAGAATTCATTCGGGCTTGCTTAAGCAGAAAAGAATTTATTTGAGATGGTCAAATGGTTCACAGAATCTCTGGGAAGGCTATGGAAGGCCACTCTGAAGTGCTAGAGCCAGGAACAAAATCCACACATTATGGGGATGTCCCCTGAGAAAACACTGCTCTCCTGTCAATGCCAGAAGCTCCTGGGCTCAGAACCAGTGCCAGGAGCTCCACTGCTGCTGCCCCTGGAAGGCAGAATCCCTAGGCCACCATGCTCACCCTAGTATAGCTTCCCTTAGTGAGGCTACTTCATCAGGGCAGTCAGTTCTGAATGCTAGGCTCCCATAATTGCATGGAATTTGCAGAATGTTCCAGACCATGTTACAAAATGCAAGAAAATCTAACAATGCATGTCTTCTTCCTTCTATCTTGATAAAGGAAGACTGAAAATCAGGGAAGTTACTCAAACTGTAGGGAGAAGCTTCCTGGATTATGGGCAGCCATAAATGACCAATGTCTGCTCCATGCTACTTTGTCCCTCGAGATTTGGGTAAACTTGGCTTAGACCCTTTATCTCAGCCTGTGTGGTTCCAGGCTCTTTCCACAATTTTGGCCAATTGTTCACCTTATTTCTCCAACCCTGAGTCTGCTGTGCCAGCTTAGTTTGGACTGTACATGGACCATGGCCCTGTCACTTATTTCACAAGAAATCCTGTCACTTGCATGAATTTCATTGTTTAGTAATTTTTGGAAAGACTTGAAGAGTCCCGGGGGTGGGGAGGGGAGGGGCAGGGTGCGGGTGGTCATAAAGCCCACAATCCAGTCTCTTCTTAACTCATGTCTGTCTTTCTTTTAGGTCCTCCCCGAGGAAGACCTGAGGTGAGGCTTTGGATACAAGTAGTCTGTTTAGGAACTGATCCCAGAAAGCATCAAAGAAGAGTAAGAAAAGGAGTAGGATGGAAGGAGACCAATAAAGAATGCATTAATAATTGAGTTGCTACTGTGGGCAAATGGGGCTCAATCCCACTGGACACCTCTGAGAGGCTGAGTGGCACACACCTCAGAATTGTTCCATCTGGGGTGAGGAAGTTGGGCTGTTTATCTGTAGACATTCAGCCTTCATTGGCTGCAGGCTGCACTCACAGGCATTAATTCTTGGCCACTCCATGCCCAGCTGGGCTTGCTTCTGCATCAAAGAAAACTTACAAGCAGAGGGATACTGGCATTGAGATAAGAGCCGTGCTGTGTACACCAACCTGCAGTTGATTTCCAGGGTAGTCTGCAGAAGACAAACAGGCACTGTAGCATCTGTTAGGATGAGGCACTGTATTAGTTTCTGTCACCGTTGTAACTAAGTACCAAAACTCAAATGACTTAAAACAATGGAAATTTATTCTCTCATAGTTCTGGAAGCTAGATGTCCAAAATTAAGGTGTCAGAAGAGCAGCTCTCTCTGAAGGCTCTCGGGAAGAATACTTCCTTGCCTCTCCCAGCTTCTGGCAGCTTTCAGGAATCCTCCACATTCCTTGGCTTGTGGCAGCATAGCTCTACCTCTGTCTTCATACGGCCATATTTACTGTGTCCTCCCTTGCTCAGTGTATGTTTGCCTTTGTCTCCAAATTTCTCCCTTTAACCAGGACACCAGTCATACTGGATTAAGGGCCCATCTATTTCATATGATCTCAGCTAATTACATCTGCAATAACCTCATTTCCAAGTAAATTCAGGTTCTGAGATTCTGAGGGTTAGGACTTCAACATATGTTTTGGGGGGGCATACAATTCAACCCATAACAGGCACTTTATACACGTTATATCCTCTGATCCCAACAGCAGCCTGAAAGGTTGGTGTGATTATTCCAGTGTCACAGATGAGGAAATTGAGGCTCTGAGATGTAAAGGGACCACCTAAGGATTCCCAGCTGGGAAATCGCAGAGCTGGAAGCTAAACACAGTCCTGTGTCAGGCTGAAGTCTCTCATGTGCTATCCTCCAAACGGTCATGTCTGTTGTCACCTACACCAGCTTGAAGGAACAGCAGGTAAATGCTTGCACTCCAGTCAAATGACTCAAGTTCAAATCCCACCTCCACTTTTATGAGCTCTCTGCGGCTCAATTTCCTACCCTGAAAAATAGGAATCAGAACAGCACCTATAGCACTTCCTGTGAGGATTTATTAGGGTAATATGTGAAAATACTTAGTTGAGCACCAGGAATATAGCAAGCACACAGTGAACTTTAGCAGCTGTTATCATCACAGTAACACTCAATACTCCTGAACAGTAAGCATCAACACTTGAGCCTTTATACAAAGCTGGCATTTCCAGGCTACATCCAGCATCATTTTTGTCTTTTACTCCTTGTCACAGCTGCCCACAAGCGGGTGCAGGCAGGGACATGATGGGCTGGAGGGCTGGGTGGCGCCGGCTCTTTTCCCCAGCCCCTGCATAGCCCCCAGCCCGCCCAGCTGGCTAACGTCCCTGTTACATGAGACTCTGCAAGAACAGTGATAAAAACAGCAGCTCTTAATCTTCTGCCTGCCGCTAGTGGCTTTATCTCAGTGCCTCCTCCCTGCGCTGCTGGGGGCTGAGGGGAGATGGGCTGATTAAGAGCAGCGTTTCCGACATGCCCTCCCACCTCCTGCAAAGTGGGGCCGCTGCCAGCAGATTTCCTCAAAGCCCAGTGAGGCCGCTGGAGGAATGTGCGGCCTCCCTGGCATGGCAGACATTCAAGATTGCCCACAAAGGCACTGTTATGAAAGCCCTCTGGAGCACAGGGATAGGACGGCAGAGTTTCATTTGCTATTGGGATCGCACATTTCAAGAACCGGAGCTTGGCGACAGAACGCATGCCTGTGAATACACACGGCTCATAATTCATTCATTTCACCTCCTTCTGTTGAAAAAATATTGCAGGGGGTGGGGAGGAGGTTGAAGGGTGGAACCACTGGTCTGAACAGGTACTTATTTCTCTGTCTGAGGCTCTGCCTGGCTGAGAACCAACATATCAAAAGTAGAAGTTGAAGTCCAGGTAACTACTGTGCAGGCAAAGCCAGCTTGATGTTCCTGAGCCTGGCTTCCCCAGACTGGCCAGTGCCCTCATTCTGTGTGGTCCTTTCATTCTTAAACAGAATTGTCATTTAACAGCTAAAAACTAGACATAGGGCTGAGGACTACAGCTTAGACACTGAGCACTCCCCAGCAACTCCTTGGTGCATTCCTATGCTCAGGACTCATCAGGCCCTGTGCTAGACCCAGGATACTGTAAGGAAAGCCCATTTCCTTCTCTTCAGCAGTTTACAATCCAGTGGGGGGAGGGGCAAGTGAACAGAAGAGGATAAAGCTGGTATGCACATGGCTTACTGTGACAGAACAGAAGTGGAAAACCTAACCCAACCTAGCAGTCAGGGACGTTTCCTGGAGAACAGGAATCCAAGAAGAAATGTAAAGAATGAATAGCAGTTTGGCGGGAGAACAAAAGTACAAAACCAGGATAGCATATTCTGGAATATTCTGGAACACGAGGTTGTCAGGTGATGGTTGGAGGACTAGAATTAAACAAGGAAATGAGGTTGAAAACATTAACTACAGATTTTAGTATCTAAAACTATAGAGATATTAATAGCCAAAAATTGTCATGAGTAAATTTTACTTGATAGAAAATAAAGTGCTATCTTTCAATCTATCACTTTTTCATGTAAATAAATATTTACTGAACACCGGCTATATAGCAGGCCTTGTGCTAGTTACTGGTGTTTCGAGGGTAGTTCAGACAGTCTTGTTTTCAAGGGGTCTAATGGCCAAGAGTTATGGCTCAATCATACGAGCTCTATCCCATTGTTCCTCCTGAGTAGGGGTGAATGGAAACTCAGGATGCACCTACCCTTCAAAGTCCCCCAGGTCCCTGTGTCAAATGGGTAGAATTTGGCATGGGTGCACCAGGGGGCTGTGAGGTTTACGAGGTGATTAGAATGCATGCATAGGGTAGAAGATGAAGAGAGAAAGAGACAGAAACCGAGAGGCAGACACTGAGACAGGGGGAGAGACAGAGAGAAACAAAGACGGGAACAGAAAAAGATGGAAAGGTGGAGAAAGCCAGACATATAGAAAGAGAGAGAAACAGAAGGTGGGAAGGAGGGAGGGAGGAGTGGGATAGAGAATATAGGGGGAACATAGGGAGGCAGAGAAAACCAGATAGACAGGTAGACAGACCAAGAGAGAAAAAAAATGGAAGCAAGGCACAGGATCATTCACAAAAGCACACTGAAAGAGAAAGAAACAGAGAATAAGAGACTCCAGACTGAGAGTGACAGAGAAACTGGAAGGATGATGCCCTCAGCTAAGTTCTCTCCTAAGAAAACCAGAGCCCAACTGTTGACGTCCGGCCTGGCCAGTGCGCCAGGTGTCTCTAAGGTCTGGCTGAATCAAGGCCAAGTTACTGGGAGAAGCCAAGGCCACAGTCACAAGGCCTGAGAAATCCAGCTCAATGTAGTGGGGGCTGGCTGCTAGGAGAATTGGAAGGAAGGCCCATCTGCATTGGCTTGCCACCTTTCCCCCAAGGTTTTTGTCAAATTCCTACCCCACTCCACCCCAGCCCTGCCCACATGCTGGGTCTTGGCCCTCACCTCAGGGACAGGCTGGTATGCCGGAGGAGTAAAGGTCACAGAACATCTCCCAGGGCTGCCCTGTGTAACTGGCAGCCTACAAGATCCAGCCAAGGAAGCATGCCTAGAAGTCTGGCTGAAGAAGCAGGCTTCAAAGCCACTGTGCTTAGAGTCCCATGTCTGAGGGCTTCAACTACAACCGCTGTGTATGGCAAGCTGTGTGTGTGCCAGGCCCTGCTCTAATGGCCATAAAGGTCAAAGTTATTAAATGTCCCCTCGATGCCAGGCACTGCATCCTCATAGTAAGGCAGGCAATAACAGCAGCCTATTTTATAGATGTGGAAACTGAGGCCTCAGAGAGTTTAGGGACCTGTCCCAGATCACAGAGTCAGCACAGTTAACTAGGAGGTTCACTGCTACTCTGTGAGGCACATCACAGACACTCTTAAAGTGAGTATTAGGACCCTCATTTTATAGATTAAGAAAATGAGGTCCAAAGCAGTTCAGCATCATGCCTGAGTCACAGACAGTGAAGAGGAGAACTGGGGTGAGAATCTTGACATGCTCCACTCTGAAGCTCTGAGTCCCTTCCCTAGACACCTATAATTCCAAGTCATACACCCTTTTATTCTGGGGCTTCATCATGCAGAACCCAGCATGAAAATAGATTAGATGTTCTTATGGAGACATTTATGTGGTGCCCTGGGCACCCACCTACAGCACTGCTACAGCCAGAGATTTGCCCTCAGCCCGTTTCTCTGTTCCGAGGGCCCTTAATCTGGGCCATGGAACCACAGAGTCTGTGCATAGGATGCAAAAGGTTTGTAGATACACTTGGGTAGAAAAAATTAGATCATTATTTTTAAAAAACTCTAACCAAAATTCAGCATTTGCCTTCATTTTAAGTGTAGGCAAGAACTCACAGTAGAATGAGAGGCCCCTATGACTGTCACCAATAGAAATCACAGATACTTCTATATCACAGAATACTTATTGCAGATACCTCAAAATACTATGCATTCCCATCACTATTTCAGACTTCTGGAAGTTATTAATCTCACTGCTAGATCTTGTTATTTAACGTATTAGTAAGAATCACATATATTCCAAATCGTAAGTTTTTTCTTTTTAATATCTTGATAATTGTATTTCAAAACAATTCCTTTCCTTAGCCCTATTGTGTAAAGAAAAGTATTTTTCTGAAGAGAGTGTGGGACTTCACCAGATGCCAAGTGATCCATAACACACAAAAGTTCAGAATTTCTGGTCTATTCCTTTCTCACTCAGGTGTAGTGATGGTCCTTGCTCCCCATCTGCCCCACTGATTCCCTGGGATCAAGCCCATTGGCTCCCTGGCTCAAAAGCTGAGCAGTCGATGCATGTGCAAACAGAAACCAGCCAGCACAAATTCCTCCAAGTTCTCTTGTAGAGCGGAGCCAGATCACACACTCAGTGTCAAAAGGCAGAAACCCTCTCCCTTCAATGGCTCTGCAGCCAGTTGCCCAAAAGCTTCAAAGCAGAGCCTTCTTATAGCTGAATTAATGCACAAGGACAGAAAGTGGGAGGTATTGGTTCTCTACCTTGGCTACCCATAGGAATTAAAAAGTACTGATGTTTGGGTCACCCCCAAGAGATTATGACTAAGTTGATTTGTGGTAATGCCTAAGCATGGAGATTTTTTCAACTCTCTAAGTGGCTCTAATGTGCAGCCAGGGTTAAAAATCTCTAGTGCACTGAGGAGAGCAAAGAGCACTCATAGCATCAGAGGCCCAGTTTTGTGTCTTGGGCAAGCTGAGACTTCTCTGGGTCAGTTTCTCCACTTATAAACATTTGGGATGGGGAGAAAGGAGCTGTGTTGATTTCTCGTTTACCACATGCTAGACACTCTACAGAAGTTATTTCCTTTACTCACCTCCACAGTTTTGTGAGGGTGGTGGTATCACTCCATGCCCAACATCACCCAGCTAGTAAGTGATGGAATGTGGATCAGAACCCCAGTTGTTTGATGAAAAAAAACCCTATCCTTCTTGATGTACCAACCTGCTAAATCAGTGCTTCTTAAATTTGCTAAAATTTGTTAAAAGTTTAAATATCTTGTTTTTAATAATGCAGATTCTGATTCAGTATATCAGGGATAAGTCCTGAGATTCTGCATTTCCGACATGTTCCCAAATTTTGAGTAGCAAATGGTTAATGGGTCTTTGTGGCCAGCATCAGTTCTGATTGCTTAGTGCTTGTGCCAAGCCAGTTGATTAACAATGTAGCCATTCCTTCTATTCTGATCATAGCACCCAGGTCTGTTCTAGGATTTAAGACCCCTTCTCCTGCTCAGTCATGTAGCTTGTGTGAATCTGACACCACCCCTGCTCCAGCCTACGGCAATCAGCATGTGGTATCCCTCTGCTAGGTGTGATGGTTCAAGAAATAGGCGCCAAACTCAAGCCGAGCAAATGGGATACCAAGAATTTGAGAGTAGATGTTTCTCTTTCTTCCATGGGAACACCCACAAAGGGGACGTTCTTTCATTCCCAGGCTGATGTGGCTTGAGGATTTAAAGGATGTAGCTGCTACAGCTATTTCTTTTTACAAGGGGAGAGCTCAGAGCAGTGGACTATAAACCCAGTGGTGTGGAGCCTAAAAATGAAGGTAGGCAGAGCAGAGAGAAACTAAGGTTTTAGGAACATCATTGGAATGGCTGAATTAAGCTTTGGCCTGAAGCTCACTTCTGAGCTATCAATTCACAAAAGCCACTTAATCCCTTTATTGTTTAAAGCCAAATTGAGTTGGATTCTGTGTCTCTTGACATCAATAGTCCTAATACAAGTTCTGGCATCAGAGAGACCAGAGTTTGAATCTCAGCTCTGCCACTTAATAGCTATATGGTCTTGGATAAGCCATTGGGCCTCTCTGAGCCTGTTTCCTCATCTATAAAATGGAACTAGAAAAGCCTATCTCAGGGTCATTATGAGGATCAGGAGAAACTGTGAATGTCAAAAGCCTGGCATCTATGTCATAAATGATAGCGATCATCAAAACTAGTCCCATTTTGGCAGGCCCTTATTCTAAAATTTGTGTATGTCAGCAGTTGTTTCTAGCCGTCGGCACACGTGTACACACACACACACACACACACACACACACACACACGCACACAAAGCATATTAACCTAAAAGATTGGGAGAAGCCCGCCTCAAGGGTTATGAGTAACATTGAGAAAGAAGAAAAAAAGAGATCGAACTTTCTTAGTAACCAGGAACGATGAGAAAGCTTATCCTGGTGAGGAATGCAAGGCTTGCCCAGGCCATAATCGATTTGGTCATAACATGCTCAGGCCTTGGCTCCATCTAGCAGGGTGTATGGAAGTCACATTCTACTTCTCTGGATATTTGATGGTCTGATTGGCTCAGCCTTCCTAATTGTGTTGTATTGACAAATATATTTGTTTGGAACAAGCAAATGTATTGCAGGCAGGAAACAGACCATCTCCAGGAATTTATTTTGCTTTTTGGCACTGCTGTACTGAGCTTAGCATTCATTATGTGCCCATGTAAAACAGTCTCCAGGAACACTGGCTTGAGTTATCTTTTTAATTATATTTATTTTTTCAGCTGCATTTCAGATCATGAACAGACTTGCTGGTGCTAAACAGGCCTCATTTCATGAAACTTCTTGCCTCCTTCAAAATCACGTTTTGTGGATTAAATGTTCAAAGACATCAGACAAACCCATGATACTGCCATGGGCCATTATTGCTAATGGATGGGAGATGGGGTTAGGTCATTCAAATCCCTGCTCTGAGCCCAGAAAAGTCCATAGAAACCAAATCCTGGTCAACAGATAGAAATGGAAATACAAAGCATTTCAAATGAATCACTTGGGGAGCACTGTGACCCATTTCCTCTGTACTCCTCACCATAGGAGCACTTGGCAGCCATATTTGAACAATGTGGCCCTTCTCCCTGATTGGACAAGGAGTAAACACCTGACACCAGAAGGACCAATCAGAGGCCCAGCTCAGGTTGTGAGACGGTAGAATAAGGAGAAGACAGACGGACTCAAAAACACGGCAGGATCTGTAACAAGAGAACTGAGAGATATAGGCAGCTATCCCGGGTGTCATGTGGACGGAGTCGTAGCAAAAGGCAAGACAAGGGAACATAGTGGTCACAGGAAGGTAGGTGCAGAGGAGAGACAATGGGAAAGCTCATTCAGTGGGTTCTCGGCCTCCTGTAGTCCCCGGTTCCAGTCACTGCCGCACTCTGCCTCTTAGAACACGTTGCCCGTTTTTGTTCCAGCAAGCTCAAGTTGTTCTCTCACATCCATACAAGGGAAAACTGTGCAACCAATCAATGTTGTGGACGAATATTTAACAAGAAAAATGTATACAAAAATATTGTTCAGAGCAAAAGCCTGCTGCTTTCTTTCCTTCAACAGATATTTATTGGGCACCTCCTATGTGTCAGATACTGTATATACAGACACTGGGGAGTAAGGTCGTGGCCCCTTCCCCTGTCAAGTTTACAGTCTGGTTATAAAATGTCAGGTAAGATTTCACTTTAGTAAAAAGAGATAAGTAACAAGCATGCGAACAACTGGGAGAACCAATGAAGTGTACTTACAACAATTACGAAAGCAGGACTGTTCCAAATGTAGTCTATGAACCCCCAGCATGGGCATCACCCAGGAGCTTGTGAGAAATATAGATTCTTAGCACCAGCCTAGACCTCCTGGAGTGGGGCCCAGCAATCTGTGTTTTAACAAACCTTCTAGGTGATTCTGATACACTCTCAAGTTTGAGAATCACTTGCCTAAAACACAGTAGCTCAAGGCCCCACCTTCCAAATTAATAGAATTTCCAGTTTTCCCAGGGTTCCTCTTCCCAAATTCTGCATTTTTAAGACCACCCAAGGATGCATGTGTGAGTCAGCAATTAATTATAATGAGTTATGTATAATTTTACATGTTAATTTAATCCTTATAACAATTCTATAAAAGAGGTATTCTGTGTCCTCGACTTTATGGATGAAAAAACTGAATCATAGAGAGGTTATGTCACTTGCTCAAAGTCACACAGCTAATAAGCGATAGAGATAGGATGCAAACACAAGCCGTCTAGCTTCAGAATTCTGCACTCCTAACCACTAAGCTAAACTACTTGTCAAATAAGCCCTGAGCACCTGAAGATGGAGAAGTCCAGTCCTTGAGACTGGACCCTGCAACTGTTACTATAGGCTCTTGGCCAGGGAAGCACAATGCTTCTGTGTCTTGCTCTACCCCTCCCACATCTGATTGTGTTGTGTGAGATCTGCATTTGCTGCCATGACCCCACATCTGAAGAGATCTTGTCCCTTCAGAGGAGAGTATGAAGGCTCCATGGTTGAGAAGGGCCCCACAACAATACTCCCTGAGCCTTAAAGTGATAGAGCTTTTAAATTTTCATGTATTCTCTTGCTCCATGGAGTACCCAGTACTTAGCTAGGATAGCTTGATCAGGAGGTCTCTAGTATCAGCCTCAAACTATGTTCAGAAGGAACCCTTGCCTCCAGTCCACTAGGCCTGGGTGCTGGACTATCTGGCCTTGATTGAAGCCATCCGAGCCCAAAAGGTGAGGTTGTTTTTATCTTTGAATACCAAAGTGATGGCCAGAATTCTAGGTTCTTTTCTCCTAGGAAGATTGTTGGTCCCTATGGAGGAAAAATTGTTAATAAAAAAAGAAAGAAAGAAAGATAAAGGGGTATCTGTGGCCCAGTTCACCCTCCAGGCACAACGAAGCTCCAAATGCAAATAGAAATATTGGCTGGGAAGTGAAGCCTCCTAACACCACCCACCAAACATATGCCTCAGCCCAGGCTTACCTCCAACCATATGTCCAATTACACCCTCAGAGGAGTGGGATAAACACCATTGATAATGATCCCTGAAGTACCAGCTAAGGTAATTAAAAATTAAACTATTTCCAGTCTGGTTGATAAAAGTGGCCCTTGAGTGCTAGGCATGCCACCTCACCTGCCTTGGCCCTACTCCTAGGACCTTCCCATGATCCAGCAGTGAGAGGGTTGATGCCTAGCACAGCAGTGGGCCCACCCATCCTAGGGAAATAGCCATTGTCTTCTCTGATGGATGCCCATGCTGCAAAGGTCTAAAAAGATACCCACCAACCTTTGGAAATCATGCTTTTGTCTAGGTATTGGGATGGTTTTTATTTCCTTCATTTTGCTTATCCATGTTCTACAACCTTTCTATAAAAAAACATGGCTTACTTATGTAATGAAGATTTTAAAACATTAAAGATTATGGCAGGTTTTTAATTTCCTGAGACAAAATACATTTTTTTAACCCCTGCCACCACCACACCCTAGTGCCAGCATCCCATTACAATACAGCAGGCAGGATTGAGGGTGGTATCCAGAGCCTCCTAAACGTGGCCTTTAATACCTTTGGAAACAAGACCCATGCCCTGGGTCTCATCAAAGAAGCATTGTGCTTCCCTGGCCACGAGCCCACCTACTGCCCCTGGTCAGCATGACTAACCATCTAATTCTGGAGAAATGGGAACTCATTGAGTGCTATGGCTTTCTCCAGAGAGCAGCCCATTTGTTTCCTGAAGTGACTGGTCCTCTGGGAAGTGGGCCAGGATGAACCTTTGAAGTACTCAATAGCAAGAAAAGGAGAAAGAAGAGAAAGCACAATAGAGCAGCCAGGGGCTATGAAAGGGATCAAGGAGTCCACATCCTTGTTAAGGGCAAAAATTAGATCAAAGGCAGAAGATACATTGCCTACACACTAGTACGTCTAATCTGCCACCCAGAGCAGACACTGCCAATCAATCACAGCACTTTATCCTCACTGAGATGCAGCCTCAGAATCCTTCTCAGTGCAGCTCAAGGCAACCTTCCCATCAACTCAAGTGTCACTAGAGCTGAATCTTGTTTGTAATCCCTGGACTACTTGGGTTGGTGGTGGGCATCCTTCAAAGGAATCCACTGGTGGTACCCCCTGGGTACAGCGATAATGAATGTCCCCTGGTTCTGGAGCGTGCATGAACGGTGCTGTAAGGCCTAAGGTTGTTGTTAATTTCTTCTAATTTATGGAAACATCACTCTTTTTAGCATCAGGGAAATTCCCCACTGGTGTGGCTCTACCCTCTGCCCGATGGAACATGAGAGGTCATCTCTTCATCGGCCTCTTTTGAGTCATGGAGATCTTTCTTCAAATCAAAACTTAACCAGAGGTCAACTTACGAGACAAATTAAAGTGTAACTACTGTGCTTGAAGAAGAGGTGAAAATCCACAGCCTCTCAATGCCACCTCAGCCACTGCCATGCCACTTAAGGAATTCCCAGAAACCCTGAGGGCTCTATGGGACAGTAGATCACTCATTTTATCCAAGTCCCATGTGAGGGAGGGATAGAGAGAAAGGTGGTAAAGTGACCAGCCCTAACTCATCCAGCCAGCAAGTGACAGATTCAACAGCCCAGGAGTCTCCAGGCTCTGGATCCAAACACACAACTTAATGTCAAATATTCAGTCCTTTCCCTCCTTGAACAATACAATCTCCCTGAGCTACTACAGCTATTCTCTGGCTTTCAGTCTTGTCTGTCTGTCTGCGCCTCCCATTTCTAGATCAACGGCCTATGCCTCCACCTCAGCTTCCAATTTATGGAACTGCCTCATGAAAACCTCCACTGCAAGACTGACAAAAACCCCAAACTCATCATCCAACCTGAACCCGGACATCTAATCTTCCTCTTCCCAAACAGTTTCCCGTCCAGTGTCCCCACTCCCTAACAGCCCAACCAGCCCCTGAGTTCTCAAGCTGTGAAGCTGGGATCATCCTCCCTCTTCCCAGTAAGATGTCTCTATGGCTATTCACCTTAACCTTGACCTCAATTCAATTCCTCTCCATCCCCACTGCCATTTCCTTATTTTAAGCCACTACTGGTTCTCCTCTGGGTTTTGGCTACAGTTCCTTAACTGGTCTCTCTGGCTCCAGGTTTCCCCACTCCTGTTATTTAGGATGTAGTAATGTAATTTTCTAAAACACAAAATTGAAACAGTTGCTCTCTGGCTTATAATTCTTCAAAGGCTTCACATTAATTTTAAAAAAATTTTTAGTTACAGGTAACATACACTATTATATTAGTTTCAGGTATATAACATAGTAATTAGACATTTCCAATTACTAACTTCCGAAGTGATCACCCCAATAAATATAGTACTCATCTGACACCATGCATAGTTATTATGATATTATTGATTATACTTCCTATGCTGTACTTTACATCCCCGTGACTATTTTTATAACTGGCAATTTGTACTTCTTAATCTCTTCACATGTTGCACCCATCCTCTCAACTCCCTACTCACCTGGGGACCATCAATTTGTTCTCTATATCTATGAGTTTGTTTCTGTTTCTTACCCATTCATCTATTGATGGACACTTAGGTTGTTTCCATATCTTGGCTATTGTAAATAATGCTGCAATGAACATAGGGGTGAATATATCTTTTTGAATTAGTGTTTTGGATTTTTTTGAGATAAATATTCAGAAGCATAATTGCTAGGTTTTATAGTAGTTCTATTTTTAATTTTTTGAGGAACTGCTATACGATTTTCCCCTTGATCTTTGAATACTGTCCAAATTCCCTGGCATAGCTTATTACGCCCCTGTAATTGGACCCATTTATCTCTCCACCACCATCTTTTGGGATTCCCAGATTAGGATTCCTGCAAGGTGGAACTACTTTGTGGTGTGTGTGTGTGTGTCTGTGTGTCAAAGTCTAAACTTTCCCAAGCAGTTCCCTTGGCCTGGAACAATTTCCCCCTCTCTTTATACTTAGCTAACTGCTCCCCATGTTTGGGGGTCTCCTTAGTTGTCACTCTTCTCATTGTCCCTTCCTATCTCTATAGCCCATGAGGCTCACCAACGCATATTCCACCTCTTCATACTCATCATCCCAAAGAGCCTTTGCTTAGTGTCCTGTCTGTTACCCACACCAGACTCAAAATCCCTGAGATCAAGAATTCTGTCTTGTTCAGGGCTGGAACAATGAATGGATGAGTGAATTGATAACAGGACATTTTTGTTCTATACTGACTTCATTTCATAATTACCAAGTCAAAAGTTAATGCCCTGATCTACTCACAGGGCACTTTATTTTGTGTAGAATAGAAGGTGAGAAAAGAAAAGAAAAAGGAGAAAGAAATAAGAGCAGGCCCTGTTATGAAGGGAGTGGCGCTCAGAGCCAGGCCCTGAACAGTGTTCTATACACAGACGTGGGTTCCTTCCTTATGCATCCCAGAGGGTGCTAAGAGTTTTCCAACCTGTCGGTTGGCTTTTAGAGTATTTTTCCATGTACAAATAAAATCTAATTCCCAAAAGTCATTTCAGTGTCATTCTTGAAGAACATACATCTCTTTTCTAAGATGATATTGCAATTTTATTTATGGTACCACCGAATTGTCCATAATGTTCCTTGAAGACAGGAGTGTCTTAGTCCCCAAACATTAACACGGTGTCTGGCACATAGTAGGCTCTCAGTAAGTATTGGGTGGGTGAATGGATGAGAAGTAAGGAGTGAGGAGGGAGAGAGATAGAGAAGGGGAGGGGAAGGCTGAAAAGAGGGAAAGAAGGACATGAGGAAATAAAATATGTGCTCAGCGCACGCTGGGCTTTGTCTGCTCCTCTGGACTATGGTCCCTGGCACAAGCCTGGCTCAACCTGATAGCTGTTGGCCACTGGATTCCAGCCCATGTGACACACCTGTCTGGCAGAGCCAGATTGTACTTGGCAGCTTAGGTGCCCAACCCCTCCTTGCTGCAGGGCAAATCTAGCTGATCACACTCTACCTTTGGGCCTTCCTCAGCCCCACAAAGGCAGGCACGTGATAGGTGCTTGATAAAGCTACAAGGGATGTTGGGGAGTGTGTGATCAACCTAGAGGACAGGGTGGCCTCTATCCCCTTGATCTAAAATAATAGCCATCAACTTTTTCTGCTTTGTTTCTCTTCCCAGCACTCATCTTTGTCACTCTGTATTCATTAGAGGCAGAAGGAATGATGAAAGCACTCCCACTACAGCCAGCCCGAGTGCAGATCCCAGCACTTCCTGGCTGGGCAACTTCCTGGTTTGAGCAAGTTTGTTAGCTGCTCTCTGTGGCTCAGTTTTCCCAAGTAAGACACTGATGCTAGTGCCTATCCTGTAAAGTTATCATGAGTGTCAGAGGAGATGACAAATGTCGAGGGCTTTCCACAGCACCTGGTATATAGTAAGGGTTCAATCAGTGTTAGCTATTGTATTATTACCAGAGCTTCCAAGGGAAGCTCTGTGAGAGGAGAACTGTGTGCTCTTTCCTGGCATACTCCCAAAGCCTGCAAGAAAAAGCATAGAGAGATGTAGGCTCTGGGTTTCCTTGAATGAAAGGGTTTGACAGTTGAAGAAAGGAAAGTCTAGAGAGGCCAAGTGACTTACCCAAGGTCACACAGCAAATTGGAGGCAGAGTTCCTACTCTTCTAGCTCTATGGCTTCACGCACCTTCCCAAGGAGGCCAGCTGAGGAGCAACTGTGGGAACTCAATGCAAAGGCCAGGGCTATGCAGTCCAGTATGGTGACTACTATGTACCACCCAATGTAGTGACAAATATGGTGACACCAGACCCTTTGCAATGTGACCAGTGTGATGGATGAGCTTAATTGTTTCTGTTCTTTAATTTTAATTAACTTAAATTTAAATTTAAAAATGGACACTTTTCTGTGAGTCTTGAACAACTTGGGTAGGTGAATCTACTTTTTCAATTATAAACTTTATGAAATCTAAATACAGATCAAGTATTCGCATGAAAATTTAGTATCCAAATTGAGATAGGCTGTAAAAGTGTAAAATGCACACTGTATTTGGAAGGTTTAGTAGGTGTAAATGAATGTAAACTATCTCATTAATAATTGTGTATATGGCTTATATATGTTGAAAAGATCACATTTGGGATATATTAGGTTAAATAGAGCGTGTTACTAAAATTTCACCTTTTTTTTATAATGCGGCTACTAAATATTTATTACTAAATAGGTGGCTAAAATTATATTTCCATTGGACAGTGATAGGCCAGAGGGACACAGATGGGTGAAGAGGAAGGTGACTCGCTGGCTGGCAGGGCTTTTTCACACTGCTCCTGGATCAAGGCAGGACTCCACGTCTGGAGCTGGGCTGTGTTACCTCGAAGGCCGGGTGAGCTGGCTCCTGCTCCCTATACTTTAACACTTCCCTGACTGGGCACAAGCAGCTGGGATTAGCATTTGTTCTTTCCCTGGAGGGCAGATGGGGGGAAGGTTAAGTGCCATGTGGTTGCAGCAGGCCAGTTAAGCCCTGGGAGAGGGATGAGGCTGGAGGAGGAGGCTGGGGAATAGTTTTAGGAATCTGGGGAGACAGGAAGAAGCAAGGGCTGCACCTCCTTTATCTCATTTTCCTTTCGCTCTCAGCAGGCTCCCCATGGCTCAGCAGGGGTGGTTCACTTTCCCAGGACCACGAAGTGGGCTCAGGGCTGCCTGGGACTCCATTGTCTCAATCTCTACTCCAGCTCATTGAGCAGCCCTGGATTTTAAAATAGTTGCCTGTTTTGCTATTGCTGTGGGAAGATGTTGGAGGCAATAGGACTGTAAAGACAGAGAAGGATTTGGCCAACACTGACAGCTGACACTGTTCTGACCTGTGCCACACACTGAATTCTCATGACACTCCTGTGCCAGCGGTACTGTCACCATCCCTATTTATAGATAAGGACCTTGAGGCTCAAAGAGGCTTAGCATGTTGCCCAGGGACACCCAGTCCGGAAGCCAGAGGATTTGAATACCAGGTGACACGGTCTGCCCGGAGCTCCTAGCTTTATGTCCATGTCCTGTTGCCTCTTCTTCCAACAGTCTTCCCTTCAAATGTCAGACTTTCCAGCAGAGAGGCCACGGAAGTAGAATGTCTGCTAGGAGCCTTCCTCTGGGAAGACTCCTGGAGCCCTGACCTGGAGCTGAGGAAGGAGGAGGGATGTCATGGGTCATGTTCCCTAAGCTACCTCCTATTTGCCCCAGTTTAGATGCCACCTCCCCCAGGAAGTCCTCAATACTCCTACTACCACCAGATAGCCTGGGTGCAAGTGCCAGCACTGCTCCTTTCTGGCTTGGCAACCTTGAGCAAGTTTCTTAACTGCTCAGTGTGGCTCAGTTTTCCCAAGTGGGCTAGTGCCTACCCCATAAAGTTACCATGAAGGTCGGAAGAGATGGCAAATGTGTAGCTTGTGTGGTGGACCCTTGTGGCTTTCAGACATGCAGAGGACATCCTCTGCTCTCCTGATCACTACATTCATTCACATAAAAATAGACAACAAAAGTTGAGCAGTTTACCCACATTATCTCAATTTACCCTTGTGATGATTAATTTTATATGTCAACTTGACTGGGATATGGGGTGCCCAGATTAAGCGTTATTTCTGGGTGTGTCTGTGAGGGCGTTTCCAGAGGAGATTAACATTTAAATGGGTAGGCTGAGTATAGCAGATGGTCTTCCCAGGTGAGGGCCGGCCTCATCCAACCCCTTGAAGGCTTGAATAGAACTAAAAGGCTGAGTAAGGGAAAATTTGTTCTCTTTGCCTGACCGCTGAGCTCAGACATTGGTTTTCAGTCCTCAACTGAGGCTTATACCATGAGCCCACCAGTTCTTAGAACACCACTGGCTTTCTTGGGTCTCCATCTTGCAGACAGCAGATTATAGGACTTCTCAGCCTCCATAATCACGTGAGCCAATTCTTTATAATAAATCATATGTAGTTTTTCCCTTCTATTGGTTCTGTTTCTCTGAACAACTGTTATAACTTTCAGTATAGAACTCACCATTATTGCTTCCATTTGACAGCTTAGAAAACTGAGGCACAGAAATAAAATTAATAGCTCAGTCACAGAGCTCATACATAGTAACAACCCACATTTCCAGCAAAAACACCCATTCTCAAAAGGCAACCCACTCTTGCTTCCAACACAGCACCCTGCTGATTTACTGGTTTACTCCTCTGTCTCCTTCATTCTCTTGTGGGGGAATTAGAAAGGCTAAGTCGAAACATTGCCAGTATAGCAATAATCAGAGAAGTACTGGTTACCAATCAGAGTGACTGGGCCCATCTTACTTACCTCTTGTAAGTCTTGTCCTGGTTAGATCACATCCCTGGTGCTTCATCTCATTCACTGAGTCTTCATTGCTCTGATTAAGCACCATCTGTGTGCCAGGCACTGAGGGACCAGCAGCAATAAAGCCAACAAGGTCCCTGCCCACATGGAGCTTCCATACAAGTGGGTGGACAGAGAGAAATCAAGTACTCAAATAAATATATAAAGTAATTTCAGTAGTGACAAGGTCAGTACAGAGAATTAAAGAAAAATAAGAGAGGAGAAAATGATGAGCAGAGAGGATGGTCAGGAAGGGTATCTCTGAGGTGGTGAAATGTGGGCAGAGATGTGAAACAAGATACTGAGCCACAGGAAGGCCTGCAGGAGAGGCACTCTAGGGAGACAGAAAGGTGAAGGCCAAGGCTCTGCCTGGGGAACATGCTTAGTATGTTCAGAAACCCGAAGGGTCCACACAATCTACACAAATGTTCACAGTGGCATTATTCATAAGCCAAAAGAAACAATCCAACATCTGCCAAGTGATGAATGGATATATAAACTGTGGTATATCCATACAAAAGAATATTATTTGGCCACAAAAAGAAATGAAGTACTGATTCATACCACATAGATGAACCTGGAAACAGGATGCTAAGTAAAAGAAGCCAGTCACAAAAGCCCACTTATAGAATTCTGTTTATATGAAATGTCCAGGGTCGGCAAATCTATAGAGACAGAAGGTAGTTCAGTGTTTGCCTAGGGTTGGGGAGAAGGGAGAATGAGGATGGAGTTTCTCTTGGGGATGATGAAAATGCTCTACAATTAGATTGTGCTGATAACTGCACAACTACTAAAAACAATTAAACTATACACTTTAAATGTGTAAGTTTTATGATATGTTAATCATATCTCAATAAAGCTGTTTTAAAAAATCAAATGAAGAGAAACAAGAAGGGGCAGAATGACTGGAGCAGGATGAGCAAGGTAAAGAGAGAGAAACTAGGGTAGGTCATAGAGGTCCTTACAGCTTCACACAACTTTGGGTTTTATTCTGTGAATGGAAGCAATTTCGGGTTCTGAGTAGGGAATCTGGTCCTATTTACATGTTTTATAGATTATTCATTTGCAGGGCATAACAGTGAAGAGCATGGATCCTGTTGCCTGGATTCAAATCCAGGCTGAGTCCATGTTCCTAGCTATGTGTCTGCCACAAGTGATGTAATCTTTAGGGGCCTCACTCCTTCAACTGTGAAATGGGGTATAGTAGCATCTCTCTCATAGGAAGCTTAACAGAGTGAATATTCATGAAGTGCTGGAATAGTGCCTGGCACATAGTCAGGTCCATAAAGTTTGGTCATTTAAATAAATCAGAAGGCCCTCACTAGATGATGTTCATCTGCCCGGGGAGCAAGCACAGCTAGTCAGGGTCTGCTTTCTGCCTTGCAAGCTCTCAGCCTTTGCCTGGCTCCATCGAACAAGTAATTGCTCCTGAAGCTTCATTCCAAATGGACCATAAATCAGAGGCCAGGGGTTCCTGTTACCAGTGGCTGGTGATGAAGTCCCTCCCTGGGGTAATTTGAAGCAGATGTTGCCAGTCCCGTCTGGCCTCCAGAGGCCTGTATACCTGAGCTGCTCACATCACAGCAGTTGGGGCAAGAATTTCTATGAGCTTTGAAAGCGAAGGTTGTCAAAGAAATGACCTCCTAAGGCTCTCAGATGTTCAGTGGCTTGTTTTAAGCAGGAGGTAAGCAGCTAGTGGGGATTCTTGGGGGCTGAGAGAGGAAGGCAGGGTCATGGGTAACACTGGGTTCCTTCCAAGGGGCTGAGTAGCGGCAGGCTGTAAAGAAACGAGCACTGGCTTTGCAGTCAGAAAAGACTTTGCAGACCTGTTTCAAGTTCTCCCTTTCTCCCTTTTTCAGTTGTACTCTTAAGTAAAGGATGGCACCTTTCCATACCTCTATTTTCTCACTTGTGAAATACTTAGGATGTTACCTAACTCAAATACATGTGGAGAGTGGGAAGCAATTTAAGTTAAAGCTCCAGCACAGTTTCTGGCACACAGTAGATGCTCAAAAAACTAAAGATAGCTATTATAAAGGAGATATGCACACAGCCCCGTTCTTCCACGTGCCTTCATTGTCCCTGGACACCGAGCACTGTGAAAGACAGAAGTGTAGGAGCCCACCCTTAGGAACTTTTCTTTCGAAGCTTCCTAAGGCTAAGACTTTGAGAAGGTGCAGAAAATTCCTTAGCAATCATTCAGCTACAAGTCCATGGGTAGTCTGGCTTTAGTACAGTTGATTCTGGGCTCAGATGATGTCACCAGAAGCCACCTTCTCTGTAGCCTCCTCTAATGGGTTGCTAGATTTAGCAAAAATACAGGATGTCAGCTGAATTTGAATTGAAGATAAACAAGAAATACTTGTTTAGTATAACCATGTCCCAGTAAATATTTGAGACATACTTATACTAAAAAACATTGTTTATCTGAAATTCAGGTTAAGCTGGGCCTCCTCTGTTTTACCTGGCAGCCTCTTGTACTTTATCCTTAGGCTGGGTCCCCTAGGGAGCAATTGGGCAGCAATTGGGCAGAATCTCATAGCTTCTCACTGGCTCAGATTGAGTTATGTGAACATCCTAAGTCAATCACTGTGCCCAGGGGAATTTAATACACTGGTTGCTATCACCTGGTTTACCCGCTCCATACCCAAACTCTGAACCTTGAGTGAAGTTATCGAAGCTCCCTGGAGAAGGGTGGGTCCTTCAAAACAACATCCAGGTGTTGTGAATATGATGCATTCAAGTAGAGATAGGGTAGGTTGGAGGCAAGGAAAACAGGATCCACTCTGAGCAAACGCAAGGAGGGGGAATTTCTGAGCCAGAGGCAAAGAAGTGGGTGCTCCCTCAGTTGGTGGGGTAATCAAAGCTGGTGGGGTGCCAAGAGAAAAAAGATCTCTCAAGGCTGAAGAAAACCCTGTTGTGCCTGGCTCTGTGATGATATCTTTGGGTGAACTCCACCTCCAGGTAGCCCTTGCCTAATTACTTCTCTGATCCCTAGTTTCCTCATCAGCAAAATGGGGATAAAAATTCCAACTTCTTGGGATTATTGTGAAAATTACCTAAGATTCAATCGACACCTGATTTGGGGCCCGGTTGGTTCTACAATGATCAAAAATTCGGTTGGCATCTCTCAAAACTTTATTTCCTAAGGGTAGATTTTTACAAATTGGGGTTCCAGTCTTAGTAATCTATTTTCATTCCTTGAAAATACCAAAGTGAATTATGACTGCTGATCAGTTTCTCAACCTCAGAGCTATTGACATTTTGGGGCTGGATCATTTTTTGCTGTGGAAGCTATCCAGTGTTTTGCAGGATGTTTGGCAGCATCTCTGGGCTCTACCTACTAGAAGCCAATAGCTGCCTCCACTACCTAGTCATAACAAAAGTGTCTCCAGACATTGACAAATGTCCCCTGGGTGGGTCGAGTCCCTCCATTCATTGAGAACCACTATAAGAATAAAACAAAATACAAATATATACTCTTATAAATATGTTTTAAGCTATTGCATCAAATCTATATTTTAAGCCCTATATTATACCTGTTCCATTGGGGAGGCTTATTTACGTGAGCTGAGCCAATGAGGTCTCTTAAAATCTCTTAAAGTCCACATAAATTGAAGTAAAGACAACACTTCCTGAAGTAAGCTTCAATATTCTTCCTGCCTCCAGGGACTTTAAAATTGCATTGAAAATGATAATCATCTGTCTCAAAAATGTTTACTTGTCAAATTAATTGAATGGAGAAGGACAGGCATGGGGCAATTCCCAATCGTCTCTTTAACTTCCATTTCAGCACAAGCCAAAGGGCTTCTTGAAACATCAGAATTTGTGTAGTGTGGGTATCTCAAAGTCATGCTCTGCTTTCTACTATTATTTTTAAGTCAGAGAAATTAAGGTTGCAGCCTTAATTAAGGTTCTTCAGCTATAGTGGGGAGGGTGGGAAGGGCGGAGCAGGGTACCTGCAGGTAAACACAAGGAGACAGCAAAACTCAGCTTAAGGCTGTCCTAGACCTTACATTGAAATCTGGGTTCACCTCTCACTACTTGGATGTCCTTGAGTAAGTTGTCTAATCTCTGACAAGGCTGGCTTCACTGGCCTATGTCCAAAGTAGTCACACAGGGCTCTGCACTCAGAAGTGCCCCTCACTTCGTATAATGCTCTGCTGCCACCATCTTGAAATCCCTAATAATTTTTGAACAAGGAGGCCACATTTCATTTTATACCAGACCTATAAATTGAGCTCTCTGAACTCAATTTTCTCATCTGTGAACAGCCATCACTTCTAGGACAGCTGTGAGGATTATAGACCAGTCTAGTAGCTGACAATTCACAACACTGCCAATACCTGCCTGGCCATCCCAGGAGCTCAAATAAGAGTGGCTGTAATCATTTGCAGGACACATCTCAGAAGGAAGTTTTTAACTACAAGCCTGAGACCATGACTCAAACTTCCGGAGCTTTTGAAATTCTTGCTGTTTATTATTTTTGTTACTCCCATCTGTTTCCTGCAGCAATGAACTCTTTAAATGAAAAGGCCTGTGGACTCATGAGGGAGTAGGGGAGCAGGCAGGGGGAATTTTGGAGACTCCACCCCTTGGGAAGCATGGCTGGGGAGGAGAGTCCCCATGGGAGAGTTGGCAAAGCTGAGGAAACAGGCCCAGTCTCCAGAGCTTCCGCAAGGGAGAAAGGGAGAAGGGGCTTCTCTCTCACATTTCCACCCTGTTGAGCTTCTCAAAGAGGAACAGAAAAGGTGAAGTTATAGCTGGTGCTTAAGGAGATGCATGAAACTACAGCCCATCTTATCCCTTTCTTAATGTGCTATAAGTTTCTGTGACTAAAGAACTTTGACAAGCCATGTGGTCCACTCTGTCCCATCTCAGCAGGTATATCTTGGCAGGTTCCAGGGTGGTGAGAGTGATAAAGGGCTCTGTCTCTTCCATCACTATTACCCCTGCAGGTGACCAGGACCCCAACCCACCTATACA
Source organism: Pteropus alecto (assembly GCF_000325575.1). Classification (NCBI taxonomy): domain Eukaryota; kingdom Metazoa; phylum Chordata; class Mammalia; order Chiroptera; family Pteropodidae; genus Pteropus; species Pteropus alecto. The sequence continues at coordinate 8,475,007 of NW_006440638.1, read as the reverse complement.
GTTTACATATGTCCTAAGACATTAAAATGAGAGCATCTACGTGGGATAATAGAAAGTGCCAGACAAGGTCTTAGGGACACTGTTGGAGGTTCCCCTTGAGGCTGGTGTGCTAGCTACCCCAAAAGGTGGTCCTCAGCAGCTGTCCACAAGAAGGACAACCCATGTAGCTCCTGTATCAGTGGTGTACAGTCACCACAAGAAGAGACTGCAAGAGAATAGAGGTGCTGACTGAGCCCCCTTGGGCATCCCTGGTATTTGATGACCCAGGAGTTCCTTCCATGGTGGGAACTGGGTGGTATCATCTTCACTATCTCTCTCCCTTCACTCATCAAGGCCAATCCTTTCCATCTCCAGATCCAGAAGCTTCTCTCTTCCCCAGCTCTTCTCCCACATCTATTATTTATGCAATCAGTCACTGTCATCACCCTGAGACCTAAGCTTTTAAAATTCTGAAGCCAAGAGCTGACGTTCTTTTCTCTCAGAGATTCTGCTGAGTCATCCCCTCCAAAGGGAATGAGTCTAAAATGCACAGCTGGCAGAATAGAGGAGGAGGCAAGGTAGAACCACCAGGAGCAAAAAACACATCATATCTCACCATATGCTCTCAAATAGTTATGTCAAGACTTATAATAATGATTTGTGTTTATTTGCTTCACAAGAAGTAGAGATATGCCTGTGGGTATGCATCACCACAGGAAAATCGTCTCTCAGGTGACAAGATGCTGTAGGAGGGAGTGGTACCCCTGTGCTGTCCCCCAGACACCTCGCTATCAAAGGAAATACTAGGAGAAATCCAGAGTCCAGCGTGCCTTGGGTTAGTGCCAGTGTCTCAATGCTAAGACTAAGTGAGCCTTCTCAGCCTCCTGCCCCTGGCCTTCTATCCTCTGAGCATGACCGTTTGAGGTTGTCACCCTTAGGAAAACTACTTTATCTATGATGATCACAGAGATCCTGTGATGGAAACCCTAGGAATTGAAAGGATTTCTAATGCTTCACAAGGAACTCCACTCATAGGAAAGTTAAATGTGCCTTGAACCAGAGCTTCTTTTGAACAGGAATATTATTTACCCAGTGAATCCTAACAATGCCATCAATTACCACAAAAATATTTAGGAGACATCCTCACCCACTTGGGGAAGGCTCCCAGCCAAGTGACAATAGGAATTCTTCTCTTTCTCCTTTGGTGAGTGGGATCAACCACTGACAATCAGCCATGATCTACAGCCTTTGTGAGAATAGCTCTGCATCCAGCAGCACCAAGATAGTCCTGAGAATGAGGAAGCTTGCTCATGAGCTAATCTGGAAAATAAAGCACATCAATGAGATTTGGAAGACATTTCCCTCTATAGCTTTGATAAGCACTACCTCCTTTAATCGTTTGTGCCAATACGGCCCCTTTTCATAACAGCATTTTCAAGTTCAGGAATCAAGGAATGGTCCTGTGGAGTTTTCTGAAGCCTAGAGGTCAGGAGGTAACTAGGTGTGGTGAGGTGAACCTTGGAGCCACCGTCACAGAGCCCTCTAGGATCCTTGTCAAACGCTGGCTCTGAGTATAAGACCAAATCATAGACTTTCTCTGCTGAATTTATCCCCAGGTTAGTAATACTTCCATTTTCCTCCTGAGTTCCTGTATGGCGCTAGAGGAAGTCCCCATCAAAAACCAGTCAGCTGATCTTGGGTACATTTTATAACCCCTCAGAGTTATAATATGGGAATAATCATATTTATCCAGCCATAATATGGGAATAATCATATTTATCCTCCCTCATAATACAGTGAGTTCTCCTTTATCACATCATCAGCTATCTGAGGTCTTATTTTCCACAGGGTACATTAGTAACAATAACAACAACAACAATAATAATAAAGTATCTTTTATTGAGGACCTACTATGTGCCGGGAACTCTGAAAATCATTAGTCATATATAAAGACTCATTTAATCCTTACAACAAAATTCAGTTTGGTGTGGTTATTATCCCCATTTCACAGATGAGGAAACAGAGCTTCAGAAAAGAAATTTAAAGTACTCAATTTCTAATTCTTGAATCTAACTCATTTGCTCTCTTTTCTCTCCCTCCCCAACCTTTTCCCCTCTAGCAAAAAAGAAGTACATTCTGGTATATAAAGACATTTCATAAATATAAAGTCAAATGTATCATGTTTAGAGCATCTGCAGCTTCCTCTCCTCTCCCTCATGATCATTGGCCATTTATTTATTCAGTAAACAGTTATTGCAAGTCACCTCTGTACAGGCTGAGGATGAAATAATGAGCAAAAATAACCATCATCCAGCCCTTGGGAGCTTGCAGTCTATAAATATAGTCAAAATTGTTGGGCATCTTTGAAAGCAAAAGGTGCTCTCCATCCACCCCACCCCCTGCCCAGGTTTTACTCATTCATTATTCAACATTTACAATTATTTAACTAAGATTTGTTTAGGTTGCGAGTAACGTGAACAAAATAGCAATGGCTGCCTTAAACTATAAAGAAGGTTCTTTTCTTTCTTATATGTCATAATTTCCAGTAGTAAATTATTTAATAACTAAAAGATATCAGAACAGTGAGAAGTCTTGATGGTGCTGTTGGCCTTTTCCCATGAACATAATGTGACTGCCACAGCTCCAGCTATTAAATCTATAGTCTAAGCAAGAGAAAAGTGGGAAAGTCATTAGCAAAAGGTCCCAGCTGAGTCAACCTCCCTTTAGTGGAGTTTTTCTGGAAGTCCTTTGCAACAACTTATACATACTCTTGTATAACAGACACTGTTGGTGCCTGCCCCTCCCATGTCCCCTTGACACTCATCATTTGGGTACCACAGAATCTCCTACAAACACCTTCCTTTGGCCCCAGTATATTGCTCAGGTTGCCACACAGAGCCGGTCACAAGTGCCAGAGTTAATGGTGCCCAGGAGCAGCCTCAACTAATGACAGACAGCAGTTGATAGACAATGCTCCACCTTTCTCACCCTCAGGTAGGAAAACCTGGGGCCTGTTCTACACCACATATCAGAGGCTCCCAGTGGGATTGAACCCCAAATGCTGCCTACAATAACTTGCTCACTCACACAATCTGTATTTGGTTTCTTCTCTTCCTTGTCTCATTTCCCTACTTCCATACAAATCCTTACTGGAGTCATCTTCCAAATAAACTTCTGGTTCTTGAATCTTTGCTTCAAAGAGTCTGCTTATGGGAACCCAACCTAAGACAGCCAGTCCTGGTTGGTCAGACTGCATTGTGTGACACTGGCTGGAAGAGTCTGCAAGGTGTTATCCTTTAGATGGATGCATTAGTGCTCCCATCCACCCTGGGGGTCTGTTGCAAGGAGAGGAAAAGAGGTAGTATCTCGAATGAGGTAGCATCTAACGATCTGTATCACACCCAGATCAGACTACTTCCAGATCAGGTCCAGAATTTGCACAAAGAACCATGCCATGCCAAGCATTACGCACAGCGTTCCAGTGGAGGCCAAGAATACCCTCAGATTCAAGGAGGTGGCAGGCAGACAGATAGCAACTAAAATGCATATATGGGTACCATAGGGAAGTAATGAGTGCTGACTTTGGGGAGTGCTAGTTCCAAGCAAGACTCTAAGCTAAGAGGTTTACATGCATGATAACATTTAATCCTCACGGCACCCTCTGAGGCAAGGGCTATTTTTACTTTTTTTTTATTCTATGGATGAAGAAACTGAGAATGGTGGAGGTTAAATAACTTAGCCAAGAACAGGACAAGTAAGTGTTAGAGTTCAGACTCAAAACTTAGTTTAGGCAACTCCTGAAGAAAGTGATGTCTCAGCTACGCATGGAAGGATGAGCAGTTTTGAGACAGATGAAGAGGGTAACACAGTTCCAGCAAAGAGAATAGCACATGCAAAGGCCAGGTGGGTTGAGATGCTCAGTAAGGCCAAGTAGGCTGGAGATCCTGGCCAGTCTTCGATTGACCCACCCCTCACAGAAAGGGAGCAACAGCTTGAAAGGCCCTCAGAGCTGTACCCAGGAGCTGCTCTTACTTCTCTAGGACACTGGCCACCATTCTCTCTCACTCTCTCGCTCAGTCTCTCTTATACACATACACACCTCTTCTACCTTCTGCCCTCCACACTGCCCTACCATGTTCACCCCTCAGAGGTACCTAACTCTAACATGCCATTTGTGTAACCTCAGTTACACTAGATACCTGTTACCCCTAGGTCAAGTTTCCACATTTACACCAAGAATCCTACAAGTATCACTTTCAGAATTGGATAGTTAGGGATGCAAATCCCAGTTCTGGGTTAGCCATGGACAAGTCATACAGTCTGTCTGAACCTCAGTTTCCCCATCTGTAAAATGGAGATTAAAACACCTACCTCACAATTATCAGTAAGCTCATAATAAGGTGTCTGGTATATGTCAGTCTTTTTTTTTTTTTTTCACTATTCCTGTTACCAATACTAGGACTTTAGAATATCCAACTTTATGTTATTCTGCAATGCACATTCCCCCCTCTCTTTTGTCCCAGTTGTTCTGCCCACCTGGAAAGCCTTCTCTCATCCCCTTATGAAGGTCTGGGAACCTTTCCCCTCCAGCTATTTCACCTTTGGCTCAGTGGGTCTCAATCTTGGCTGCATATTAGAATCACTGAGATGCTTTTAAAATTCCCACACGTAGGCGCCAGAGTGATGAACTGCATCAGAATTCTGCGCTGGGTGGGACGCAGGCATCAGTATTTCTTCAAGCTGCCCCAGGTAGTTTTGATTTGCAGGCAGGTTTGAGAACAGGGGCTCTGACCTCTCTCTTCTACAAAATCCTGCCATTTGACCCAGATTTACCCAGATTCTCATTGTTTGCTAGCTGGCTTCTGTGTGTTTGTCTTATTCCCCAAGCAAGCCCAGTTCTTGTAAGGAAGAACTATGCAGGATCCCTCACGGCAGCCTTCTTTCCACACTCAGTCAGGGAATCTTCATCAGAAGTTGGTGGACACACAGCGAGTCAGTTATCTCCTCTCTCTTCTCCTCCCTGGGGCTCTTCCTGTCAGCGGTGGCCATCATTCAAATCGCACGGGAGTTGATCTCTGCTTTGTCCACATGTGGCTCTCAGTGAGAACCCCTCAGAGTAAATCCAAAGGGCCTGCCCTGTGCTCCAGGCAGCCTGCCCCTAACACAGGCTGAGTCAGAGGGCTCGTGTGCTGTGCGCACACCGGCCCTGCGCCATCCTTCCACCCTTGGCCCTGCAGCTGCCCCTCGGGGAAAAGAAATATGCAGAATATTGTAGAAAATATTCTCCAGAATGGCCTTGGGAACATTTCCCACCCTATCGGCTCATCTTACCTATAACCTCCCTCTGCTGCCATCAAGGGGAAGAGGTTACCTCCTTCTCCTTGACCTGGCATACTTTCATTTCTGCCTCAACCCATGAAGTGTGGCAAAACTGACTCCCGAGGCTAGGTCATAAAAATGAATAAGCTTCCTCTTGGTTCTCCCTCTGGGGATGATTGTCCCTAGAACCAGTTGCTACAAATAAGGAAGCCCAGTCTGCATGGAGAGGCCATGTGCAGAAGTTCTGAACGGCCCCAACCTAGGCCTCAGCCGACAGCCAGATCAACCACAGATATGCAGGTGAAAGAACCTCCAGATGACTCTGGCCCCAGCCACCATCTGACTGAATATCAGAGACCAACGGAGAACCACTGCCCTCACCCAGCCAGCCCCAGAACGTGAGAGCTGATACTAATAACAAGGTGAGAAGCCCAGCAGGGCCCTGATTGTCTGGATCTAGGGTAACACTGTCCACAGGCAGCCACCTTGACAGTGGCTCAGGACTGATGGTGGGCCTTTGAGCTGAAGTCTTTCTTTTGTCTTCTGCATGGAAGAAGCAGAGCACAGGCGGGAACAAGCTGGGCTTTACAGTAAGAGCAGAGTTGTCACTGAAGCCATGTTTAACTTGGCTCCCACTATGTTTTTTTTTTTTAGAAAATAAATGTGTTGCCAACATTTAAAAGTTGTAAGACTTCAAATAAAAACCTGTAGATGTATAAATATGTATTTTCTCCCTGATTATAAAATATGTATTTTCTCCCTGATTATAAAAACAAATCTCTTAAAAATCAGATGTGTTAGCCCCACTGGATCCACATTTCTTTGTGGCAACAACTAGCCGGAGCTGAGCATGAGGCAACAGTTCTCTCTCCATTGAGCTTCGGTCCCCACCACCACCACCACTCCCTATCGCCTTGAACTTACCTGGCTTCACTCATCGCATTAAACTGCCTGGCCCCATAGGCATTTGATTTTAGAATTCCCAAGGCTCATTTGTCAGCTAGCCACCCAGGTCCATCACTTACTAGCTGTGTGACTTTGGAGAAGCTGCTAATTTTTCTCTACCTCTGTTTTCTAGCCTGTAAAACTGTGATATAACTGCCTTAGAGTACTGGGATGAGAACTGAAATGAAAATGCATGGGAAAGACTTATTCTAGCTTCTGGCATGTAGTAAATACTTTATAAATAATTGCTATTATTATCACTATAGTTATTTTTGTTATTTGAGGCCCTGCCCACCATCTCCCATGGTTCCTGCTCAGCCCACACAAGCTGTCTCCCAGTACCCCACTCTGCAAGTCCATCCCCCAGGTCCAAGAGAGCCACAGGAATGGGAAGCAGCCCTGAGCTGCAGCCTTGCCTTTGAATGTAAATATTAGTGTTGGCCCAGCCTGGGAGTGCTGGATGCAGAAGAGCAAGCACACTAGAGCCCCAAGCAACACTTCTGCCAGGAGCTGCCAGGGAGAGGGACCACCCCAGCCTGGCCCTCCAGTGCTTCAGGCTGCTCGCCAAAGGTTGGCAATATTTGCACCCAACCTGTCCCCCAAGACCAGAAAGAGTGAATCTCCACCAGTCTTGGGATCTCTGATTGCAGTGGAACAAGCTGATGCCAGGATCCAGGGTCCTGGCTTTGACAGTGATCACCCCAAAGTGGGCTACAAAAGAGTAAAGGCTTCCCTTCAGAAGAGCAAGTCCAAGAGGGAGGCAATTGGCTTCTGCAGCTCAAGCTGAGTGACTTGCTTCCACTGTAATGATCTGGTTTAGACAAAAGAAAGCACATCGAAAGCCAAAAGCCGAGGGCTTTGATCAGACTGCTGACAGAAACCAGAGACACACCCCGGCTACCTAAAAGCTGTTAAGTGTGGACAGGGAGGGTTATTGTCATACCTGAGACTCTAAGAGACTCGGGGACTAAGAAACAGCTGTATTCCCTTATCTTCAGTATCAACAGCATGACTTCAGCAAATTTCCCAAGTACTAGGCTAAAAGGTATGAGGGGTTGGAGGAAGATGGCAGACTAAGTAAAAGCAGGGTTCGTTCGCCTCCTCCCAAGTTGGCATTGAAATTACAACCAAATTATAAAATAATCAACGTGGAGAATCACCTGAAGTCCAGCTGATTGTAACACTTATGTCTGATAACATAAAGGAGCCACATAGAAGCTAGTAGGAGGGGCAAAGTTGTGAATAGGGCTGGACCTGCACCTGTGGGTGGTGGAGGATCACCAGTAGGGAGAGCAAGGCTGCAGAGGCTCCCTTGAAGGAGAGGGGGTCCTGGCCTCATTTAGGGGCTCCCCACCCCAGGGTCCCAGCCCAGGGAGGGGGAGATTCAGCTGTCTGGGTGAGATGGAAGGAGACTAAAAGCCTAGACACCCCTTTGAAGGACCCACACACAGGCTTTCTGACCTGCGGACTCTCACCCAGGACACCGATGGTGGGTCAGAGGCTCTCTTGGGATTCATACTGAGAAAGACTGTATTACCTGGCACCAGAACTAGGGCTGAAAAGGCAGCCATCATTGTGCCTTAGTTTGGCCCCCCTACTGGGCAATCTACAGACCCTGCCAGCTTGACTGTGCAGACTACTTCTCACCCCCAACCCCACCACAGGGCCATTAGGAAGCACTAGCCTGAGGAGATCGGCCTGCCGCACTCAACCTGCAGATTGTCCTGGGCATTTGTTGGATGACTGCCACACCCTGCACCGATTCAGGGCCAAGCATTCGCAGTTGGCAGCCAGCGCTGTGAGCTCGTATTTCCAAGATAGAGTCTGGCAGATCACTGCTGCCAACTTGAACTTGGGAGGATCTCGGGAATCTGTGGGCAAGTCCCAGACAGCAGCTGGTCTTGCTGTGATCTGAGTCTTCTTCGGGAACGGGCGAATGGTTACCAAAGTTGCAGCAAGACTGAGGCTGTATTGATCTGACTGCCATTGTCTCCCTGAGACCCCGCCCCATCCTACCCACAAAATGTCCCAGGTGGCCCGTTGACAGTGAACTGCCACAGCCCTGCCCATCCATGCACCCCTCCCCCACAGCCCAATCTCCCAGTCCACACAGGCAACAAACTTAGGCTAGCACAGGACAAGCACTGCATGGAAATCAGTGGCAGGCAGACCTCTGCTGCCTGCAGGAGCTGCAATATTGAGTTGGGGGAGTGCAGGGATTTAGGGACCGCCCCAGATGGCAATAGGTCTCACTGTGATCTGTGACTACAGCGGGAATGCCCAGGCACAGAAGTTGCAGCAAAACTGAGGCTGTATGGGCCTGACCCCTCGTCTCCCTGCGATCTTACTTCACCCAAGCCACAAAGGGCCTGCAGCTCATTGATAGGCAGCCTCCCCTGCACTACTTGGCTCTGGAGTTGCACGGTCTGTGCAGGCAACAAACTTTGGCTAGCACGGTGAGCACGTTTCAGGGAGAACAGTTGTGGGCAGGCCACTGCTGCCTGTACAAGCTGCAATATCTCTTGAGGGGATCGCAGGGGTCTGTGAGACTGCCCCAGACAGTAGCTTGTCTCTGTGTGATCTGTGACTACTGCAGGAAAGTTCAGACCCAGAAATTGCAGAAAACTGAGGCTATTGGCCTGATGGCCCTTGATTCCCTGAGCTCCTGCCCCATCCAATACACAAAGTGCCCTCTGCATGGTGATAGGCAGCTGCCCCTGCCCTGGGGTGGTGCATTCAGGCCCAAGGTGGGCTGCAGCTGAACTTGGCATGATTGGAAACTAGTACAGGGTTCCACAGAGATAGCACTGGCATGTAAACTGACACTGCAGTGACAGGAGGAAATTTACTCAATAGACCTAGGAGACTCCCGGGGTCCCTACACCACCCAACATGCATATCATCCAGAGGCTCTTCCAGTTTCAGAGACTTACAAGCAACTGACAGGCAGTGTCAGGCCTTGAGGAGTACTGATTCCTCTGATAAATGCCCTAGGCCAGGGACAGGGGATAACCAGCTGCTGCCTACAGTGTTGTCTCTTCCACTTACCTATAGATTCAGCATAAGCAACAACCATCTGTGGGTCGCTTTATAGTTCCCATCGGGTAGCCTTGAGCAATCAAAAGCAGCAGCTGACCTTGGCCTTTGGAGGAGTCCCTCCCAAGGGGCCACAAAACCAACACATCCGGAGGCTGGCACCAGACCACAACAAAGCAACTCTTGACTAGCCCCATTAACAGTACACACAAAGAGTGGTTGCAACAAGTATACAAGCCTGCTAGAGCAAGTCCCACTCAGTGAGGTCAGCCCCCACACAGCAACTCTTATCCTGTGGGTGCAGCCAATTCCCACAATTAGTCAGCCTGAGTGTTAATCCTATCCGCTGATGTACTAACAACAATAGAGGCTTGGTGACAACAGAAGATCACACACAACCCACACAAAGATCATGTACAGACCAATAGGGGATCAGGAAGAGTACACCACTGGGCCACACAAGACATCTTCCACATTAGGCCATATGGCCAAGGCTGAGAGACAAAACAAATATTCCTGACACACAGAAACAAACACAGAGAGGATAAAAAATGAGAAACCAAAGAAACATGCCACAAATTAAACAACAGGAGAAAACTTTAGAAAATAAGCTAAATGAAATGGAGGCAAGCAACCTACCAGAGACAGAATTCAAAATAAAGGCTATAAGGATGCTCAATGAACTTAGGGGGAGAATGGATGAGCACAATGAGAACTTCAATAGAGAGATAGTAAGCGTAAAAAAGGACATAGAAACCATAAAAAAAGAACTAAACAGAAATGAAGAATATAATAACTGAAATGAAGAATACACTAGAAGGATTCGACAGTAGATTGGATGAAGCAGAAGATCGAATCAGTGAACTGGAAGACAAGGTAGCAGAATATAACCAATCAGAACAACAAAAAGAAAAAAGAATTTTAAAAAACGAGGATAATTTAAGAGACTTCTGGGACAACATGAAGTGTAACAACATCTGGCTCATAGGAGTACCTGAAGGAGAAGAGAGAGTAAGGGATTGAGAATCTATTTCAAGAAATAATGACAGAAAACTTCCCTAACCTGGCAAAGAAATTAGACATAAAAGTTCAGGAAGCACAAAGAGTCTCAAACAAAAGAAATTCAAACAGACCCACACCAAGACACATCATAATTAAAATGCCAAAGGACAAAGACAAAGAGAGAATCTTAAAAACAGCAAGAAAAAGGAAGCTAGTTGCTTACAAGAGTACCCTCATAAGAATGTCTGCTGACTTTTCAATGGAAACTTTGCAGGCCAGAAGGGAATGGCAAGAAATATTCAAAGTTATGAAAAACAAGAATCTACAACCATGAACACTACCCAGCAAGGCTTTTGATTAAAATGGAAAGTGAGATAAAGAACTTCCTAGACAGAAAAAAGCTTAAGGAATTCATCACCAACAAGCCAGTATTACAAGAAATGCTAAAGGGATCTCTGTTAAAAGAGAATGGGTAAAAAAGAAAATAGAAAAAACAAATATGAATAATAAAATGGCAGTAACTAGGTACCTATCAATAATCACTTTAAATGTAAACAGATTAAATGCTCCAAAGACATATAGTAGCCAAATGGATAAGAAAACAAGATCCATGCACATACTGTCTACAAGAGATCCACTTCAGATCAAATGACACTCATAGAGTGAAAGTAGAGGGATGAAAAAAGATATTTCACGCAAATAGAAATGAAAAAGAAGCCAAGATAGAGATACTTATATCAGATAAAATAGACTTTAAAACGAAAGCTATAATAAGAGACAAAAAGGACATTACATAATGATAAAAGGATCAATAAATCAAGAGAACATAACCCTAGTAAATATATATACACCCAACACAGGAGCACCTACATACATAAAGCAATTATTGACTGACATAGAAGGAGAGCTCAACGGTAGTACACTCATAGTAGGAGACTTTAACACCCCATTGACACCAATGGATAGATCTTCCAGGCAAAGAATCAACAAGGAAACAATGGGCCTAAAAGACACACTAGAACAGATGGATTTAATTGATATTTTCAGAGCATTTTACCTCAAAGCAGAAAAATATACATTCTTCTCAAGTGCACATGGAACATTTTCCAGGATAGACCACATGTTAGGACACAAAACAAGTCTCAATAAATTTAAGAAGATTGAAATCATATCAATTGTCTTCGCTGATCACAAAAAGCTGTATCAAACTAGAAATCAACTCCAAGAAAAAAACTGAAAAGTACACAAACACATGGAAACAAAATAACGTGCTACTAAACAAAGAATGGGTTATAAATGGGATCAAAGAAGAAATCAAAAGATACCTAGAGACAAATGAAAACGAAAATACAATGACTCAAAATCTATGGGACACAACGAAAGCAGTCCTAAGAAGGAAATTCATAGCAATACAGGCCTACCTCAAGAAACAAGAAAAAGCTCAAATAAACAATCTAACCTTACACTTAAACGAACTAGAAAAAGAACAGCAAATGAAGCCCAAAGTGAACAGAAGGAAAAAAATAATAAAGATCAGAGGGGAAATAAATGAAAGAGAGTCTAGAAAAACAATACAAAAGATTAATGAAACTAAGAGCTGATTCTTTGAAATGATAAACAAAATTGACAGACCCTTAGACTCATCAAGAAAAAAAGAGAGAGGACTCAAAAAATAAAATCAGAAATGAAAGAGGAGAAATAACTACAGACTCCACAGAAATACAAAGGATCAAAAGAAAATACCACAAGCAATTATATGCCAACAAATTGGACAATCTGGAAAAAATTGACACATTCCTAGAAACATATAATCTCCCAATGAAATAGAATCAGTAATCAAAACCTCTCAAAAAACAAAAGTTCTGGACCAGATGGCTTCATAGGCAAACTTTACCAAACATTCAAGGAAGTATTAACATCCATTCTTCTAAAACTATTCCAAAAAATTCAAGAAGAGGGAAGACCCTAATTGTTTTTATTAGGCCACCATTACCTTGATTATGAAACCAGACAAAGACATTACAAAAAAAGAAAACTATAGGCCAGTATCTCTTATGAAAATTGATGCAAAAATCCTCAACAAAATATTAGCAAACCGAATTCAGCAATACATTAAAAATATCATACACCATGATCAAGTTGGATTTATTTCTGGGATGCAAGATTGGTACAATATCTACAAATCAATGTGATACGCCACATTAACAAATCGAAAGATAAAAACCATATGATCATCTCAATAGATGCAGAAAAAGCATCTGACAAAATCCAGCATCTATTCATGATAAAAAAAAAAACTCTCAGCAAAGTAGGAATAGAGAGAACATACCTCAACATAATAAAGGTCATATATGACAAACCTACAGCTAACATCATACTCAATGAAGAAAGGCTAAAAGCATTTTCCTTAAGATCAGAAACAAGACAAGGATGTCCACTTTCACTACTCCTCTTCAACATTGCATTGGAAGTCTTAGCCACAGAAATAAGACAAAATAGAGAAATAAAAGGTATCCAAGTTGGAAAGAAAGAAGTAAAACTCTCATTTTTTGCTGATGACATGATACTATATATAGAGAACCCTAAAGATTCCACAAAAAACTGTTAGAACTGATCAATGAATTCATAAAGTAGCAGGTTACAAAATAAATATTCAGAAGTCAGTGGCATTTTTATACACCAATGATGAACTTTCAGAAATTAAGAAAACAATCACATTTACAATTGCATCAAATAAGTCATTGAAAAAAGAAATCAAAGAAGATACAAATAAATAGAAGCATATACCAACCTCATGGGAAGAATGAACATCATTAAAATGGCCATACTACCCAAAGCAATCTATAGATTCAATGCAATCCCTATCAAAATACCAATGGCATTTTTCAGGGAGCCAGGACAAATGATCTTAAAATTTATATAGAACCATAAAAAACCCTGAATAGCCACGGCAATCTTGAGAAAGAAGAACTAAGTTGGAAGTATCACATTACCTAATATCAACCTATATTACAAAGCTACAATAATCAAAACAGCAAGGTACTGGCATTAAAAAAACAGATACATTGATCAATGGAACAGAATAGAGAACCCAGAAATAAATCCCTGCCATCAATTTTCATAAGAGATATTGGCCTATAGTTTTCTTTTTTTGTAATGTCTTTGTCTGGTTTCGTAATATATGACAAAGGAGGTCATAATATACAATGGGGTAAGGACAGTCTTTTCAATAAATGGCGTTGGGAAAATTGGACAGATACATGCAGAACAAAGAAAAAGAAAAGAAACTGAACCATCTTGTTATGCCATATACAAGAATAGAATCAAAATGCCAGGACATGGAAGCAACCAAAATGTCCTACAATAGATGATTGGCTAAACAAGTTGTGGTATATATATATAATAGATGATTGGCTAAACAAGCTGTGGTATATATATATGTATATATGTGTGTGTATATATATATATATACATATATACATATATACATACATATACATACAAGCAGTATGTATTACTGCTTGTATTCCATTTTGGGTTCCCCATACATTCTGATTGGTTTTAATTATGTGTTTATCATCAGATATTAGAAGGTCTTTAAAACATTACTATGACTCTAAGAGTCAGAATTATACAAAAAATGCCCTGGAAATTACTCCAGATCAATTCATAAAGGTCTGCCTCCCCCTCCTCCTAACCGGCCACACAGTCCTCCATTGTGTCTGTGCTATAGTTTACTCAACCAAACTCCTATGTATGGGCATTTACACTGTCTCCAGTATTTTGTAATTACAAAAAAAATAACCTTTGTACATGTGTGGTTTTATATTGTTGTAGGTGTATCATAAGGATAGGTTCCTGGAAGTGGGATTGCTAGGTCTAAATGTAAATGAATAAGTAATTTCCTTAGCTATTATCAAATTTCCCTTCAGAAGGATTACACCAATTTGCTCTCCCACCAGCAATGTATGAAAGTGTTTCCCCACAACCTCATCTGCAGAATGTGTGGCAATATTATCTAGTTTTTAACATTCTGATAGGTGAGAAACGATATCTCAGCATTGTTTCATTTTGAGTTTCTCTAATTATGACTGAGTTTGAACATATTTTTCATATGCCTGTTGGTCATGTTTATATAATTTTTGTGAATTATATGTGCATGTCTCTTTCTCATTTTTTTTTTCTACTGAATTTTTGGTCCTTTGACCCTCAGTTTTAAGGGTTTTTATGTTAGGCATATTAGTCCTTTGCTTTGATGTACATTACTAATAGTGTGCTCCAGTATGTCAGCTGTCTGTTGACTTAGTTTACAGTGTTTTGGGTCATGAAAAATTGTTTAATTCTCATGAGAAATGTATTGGCCTTTTATTGCATCTGGAGTTTGAGTCACAATTAGAAAGCCTTTCCATAACCAAAGTTAAAGAGAAATTCGTCTGTTTTCTAGTTTATATAGTTTCACTGTTACATTCATTTACACCCCTAACCCATTTAGAATTCATTGTTGTTCACAATAATTTAAAGACAGACTCTTTTGGTGGTAATTTAAGACCTCTTATCATTTATTCTCAGAACATTCTGAGAATTGCCTTGATTTTCCCACTCTGACCTAGGCTAACTCCAGTAGTATGTACTTAACTCGGAGTCACTAGTTGAAGAGAAACATCTGATTGAGGCTTTATGCAATCAATGCAAACAGGTTTTCCTCTTTCTCTTACCCTGTCTCTCGTGCTCCGTGTCTGCCTCCGTCTTCACCCCCGTCTTCACCCCACAGATGGGAAGCTAGAACTCAAATGATAAGCCTAATTGGGTTAGGGGTAACAACAGAATGGTTTCCTGACAGCCCATGCTTTATTTGAGGGTACATGCTAAGCCCATATACCAGACCCCACTGTGAATACAGAGGCCAGTGACCAGAAAGATAAATACCATATGATTTCACTTATATGTGGAATCTAAGGAACAAAAAGAACAAACTAATCAAAAACAGACTCATAAGTATAATGGACAATTTGGTGACGGACAGAGGGGAGGGGCATTTGGGGGCACTGAGAGAATGGGGTGAAGGGTTAAAGAAGTATAAATTCGGAGTTGATATATGGACACAGGGATGGAGAGCACAGCATAGGGAGTGCAGTTAGCATTAACATATTGGCTAGGTGAAAAACCAGAGGAGAGATGGAGCAATTAGGGGGATCGTCTTATAAACTATATAAATGTCTAACCAATGTACTGTATACTTGAAACTAATTAAAATAAATAAATGAAAAAAGAAAGAAAAAAAAAAGAATGAGGCCTTCCCCCATTACCTGCTATGGAAAAATGGAGCAGCTCCCTCTGGATGGGGTAGTGGATATCCATGATGGTTGATGAGTACAGTTTTCCCTGTTTATCTCTTTCTTGTGAGTGATGAGGCACTGCAGGCTGGTGCACAGATGCCCATAATCTTGGCTGGGCACGAATAACCCACCCCAATAGCCCCAACTACATGAAG
>NW_006440638.1:8455517-8459192 GCF_000325575.1 Pteropus alecto | reverse complement strand
TTCAGCCTCCACCATGAATAACCATGGATGCAGTAAGTTACTGCTGAGGAAAACTCCTTCTCCACTCAATTCATTGCCAACTCGACAGAATTATCAGCACTGAGCTAACAGTGACAGATGAACGAGAGGCAAGCGGGGACAGCAAGCAAATAGATCTATTTCCCAGATCCAAGATTGCAACTGGGCTTCCCCACAGTGAATGGTGAATTTCTCTGCAAAAGTGTCCATAGGCCCTTGTGGTGGAGTCAATTCTTCTCCCCTCAGCCTGTCACAAGCAAGCAGCTGAGGAAGAAAGCAGGAGCCAGGTAGCTATTCTCTTGCTGCAACCCTGAACATCTTCCTGCCTAAGCAAGATTTCCCATGATCCCATCCAAGAGGCTGCTGGAGGGCCTGGAAGAAAGAGTCTAAAAAATGTAATTCTTTGGTGAAAAGAGATTGGCTGCCTGGAGGGGGTAGGTGGGGGGGAGGGAATGGTGAATGGAAAACAGTCAACTTCAATCCAATGGAAAATTCTTCTTCCCCAGGCATTCTGTTATGAATTTTCCCAGCCAGTCGTGAGCCCCCTGTGGCCCTGCTTGTACAAAGTGTGAGAGCAAGGTGGAGGCAGGTCCTACTGAGAAAAGGCTCTCAAGATGATAAAACTGCAAGGCTCTCAAATCAATGATCTGTGGCTGCAGACAGGCCAGGTGGTGCATACACACATGCAGCCATGGGGGCTGTTTGACTCCTGATGTTGTTGCTCTGAGTAGAGGGGAGATCTAGCATGAGAGGCTTCCCAATTCCCCATGGGTGAGCTGCTAAGTGATTTTATAGCTTGATGCCTGGATATCCTCATCCATCAAATGGGAAGGGGAGGACTCCCTCTCTTACCAAGTGGGCGTCGGTCTAAAGATCATTGTTCATGTCTTGATATGGAGTGCTTCAGTAGACTGGACACCTGGAAGTAGAATTCTAGGTCAAAGGGCATGCCATGAAACATTTTGATAGGTACTAAAAGCTCTCCCAGTTTTCACTCCTGGATCAGGCAACTTTTATTGTATAACAACCTTGAAATTTCAGCAGCACAAAACAACATGCGTTTATTTTCTGGCTTACTTGCCTACAGTTTAGCCAGAGTTTGGCTGATTCAGGCTGGGCATGGCTAGGCTGAGCTCCAAGCCATGTCTCCCATCCTTCTTGGACCAGTAGCTCACTGGGGAATGTTGCTCTCATGGTGATGGCAGGAGCACAAGAGGGACAAGTGGAAATGTTCAAGAACTCTTAAGGCTTAGGCTCAGAATTGGCCACCATCACTCACCCCACCCCCCATTCCACTGGGCAAAGCAAGTCCTGTGGCCTAGTGCGCTGTCAGTGGTACAGGGAGTCAGACTTCTCCCATGAAGTCTGGAGTAGGGGAAGAGTGAATATTTGCAAAACAGTAATCCAGTCTATTCACTCCCTATCACATGTGTGTTTGCTCATGCTTACTCACTTGCACAAGGAGGTATACACAAGAATATTTGCTGCAACACAGTTTGTACTTTTGAAACCTAGAGAAAAATAAAACACAAATATCCATCAATAGGGAGTGATTAAATAATCTACATCAATATAGTAGAATATTATACAGCAGTTAGAAAGGAATGAAGCCCATCTCCATTAACATCTATGGAAAGATTCCCCAAGGCATGGTAAGTGAGAAAAGCAAGTCCCAGAATAATATATACAGTGTGATCCAATTTGGGGGAGAAAACACACCACTGGGGTGTGTGTGTGTGTGTGTGTGTGTGTGTGTGTGTGTGTGTGTGTGTGTAGAAGCTAGACTGGGAGGAGGACCATAGCCTGTTTTGTCTATGGGGAAGACCTTCTGAATAATTTTAATCTTTTACAAAGGTAATATGTTTGGATATGTGAGATTCTTTTTTAAATTAAAATACCAGAAAAAAAAATAAGAAAATACCATTGTTAGAGGCCTGAGATCTTATTAGATGCAAATGGTCTAGGAATTTGGGAATTCTTGGATCCTGCCAAACCAGAGCCACCCTCTCTCCCACTACCATACATAAGCCTGTGTCACAAAGTCTCTTTGGGAGACAAGCTTACCTGAGAGATCAGGGAATGGAAACTAAAAATGTCCCTTTTATTATGAGCTGAGCTAGTATCCTAGCAGGCAAAGCGCTTGGGTAGGTAATTGAGCTGAATCATGAGGTGCAGGCTCACAACCCCTGTGGACTTCTCCAGTCTCCTGAGCCCTGGCCTGTGTCCAGCTGTCTGCTGAGCCTTATAAGAGCGGAGTGTTAGAGATGTCCACCAGAAATGGAAAAGAGAGAGGCCAAGGTGACCACGAGGGTACTAAAAAGACAGGCCCAGACCCACTTGGCTATCTAACCCCCAAGAAAAGGGGGCAACACCCATGTGAGTGACTCCACTCACCTGGAAACCTGGTTCCCTATTAGCATTGCCTCCTCTAGGGGAGGAGTAAGAAAGGAGGCCCCAGAAAAGTTAAGCATTGTCTTTAATCATGATAGTTTCTTCCAAACCTCTAGACCTGCAGTGTCTGATATGGCAACCACAGTTCCATGATGCTATTTAAATTTAAATTATTTAGATCCAGCTGCTCATCTCTACTAAACACATTTCACATGCTCAAAGGCCACATGTAGCTAGTGGTTACCATATTGGGCAGCCCAGATGGAAAACCCTGCCACTGACATGGAAAGTTCTGGGTAGTGCTGCTTTAGGTTTTCACAGTAACTCATAGGTAGGATGACCAAGGTGTCCACTCCAGGATTCACACTTAGTACACAAGTTGGTGGTGGGAGCAATGAACCAGACTCTTTTGTTCTGAACATCATTAACATCTAATATCAAAATGTTTGTGATTTATAATATCCCTGGAGGCCTCTGAAAGATGTCAACAGTTCAGTCTCCTTTTAAGTGGCCGGGAGGAACTGGCCTTACACTGGCTTGTTTGTCCTGGCCCCACTCCCTTCTAGGGGCAGACCTGTCCAGAAGCAAAGAAATTTCCATCTCTCCTTCATTGTCTCTTGTAAAAACAGTAGAAAGCTTCCCACTCCAGAGAAGTCTTCTTTCTGCCCCTACCATGGCATGACCTGCTCTGTAAAAATTCTCATGTGATCTCCTGAGGGCCAAATTTCCACTCTCAAACTCATGGCCCTCATGATGTTCAGTGTTCCAACCTCCAATGCACTTCCTACTTAAAATTCCTACCTCCTGTGTCTTTGGTCAGACAGCAACCCTTGTGACTACAGTCCAAGATTCTGCTCCCAGCCCTTTCTCTCATTCCTCTTACTCTAGAAGTGGTCAATTAATTGTCCATGGACTGAATCCAGCTCGCAGATGTGGATTATTTGTCCTATAGAGCACTTTTGCAATGTTTGAATGAACTGTCTAGGGAGGAAGGAAACTACCTCCTGTGTCTTTGGTCAGACAGCAACCCTTGTGACTACAGTCCAAGATTCTGCTCCCAGCCCTTTCTCTCATTCCTCTTACTCTAGAAGTGGTCAATTAATTGTCCATGGACTGAATCCAGCTCGCAGATGTGGATTATTTGTCCTATAGAGCACTTTTGCAATGTTTGAATGAACTGTCTAGGGAGGAAGGAAAGAAGGAAGGAAGGATAGAAGGAAGGAAGGAAGGAAGGAAGGAAGGAAAGAAGGAAGGAAGGAAGGAAGG
>NW_006440638.1:8398415-8455478 GCF_000325575.1 Pteropus alecto | reverse complement strand
ACGAAGTTGTATATCTTTAACTCTTCACTGCATTCTCCCAGTCCCCCAACCCCCTCCCCTCTGGTGGAGTAAAGACAGTCTCTTCAATAAATGATTCTGGGAAAATTGGACACATACATAATGAAAAAGAAAAAGAAAAGGAAAGAAAGAAAGAAAGAAAGAAAGAGAAAGAGAAAGAAAAAAGAAAACAAGAAAGAAAATAAGAAAGAGAAAGGAAAAAATTTTTTTTTACCTAAATATCCAAATTTCTGCCTTCTCTAGACAAATCAGAAGCTCTTACAAGCCTGGGCCTAACTTCCCACACAGCAACAAGCAATCAAGAAAGGTGACATCTTCTTCCAACAGTAGCAGGAACACTTCCATTTGCCACAGGCCCCATTGCTCCCTGATGTACCTGCCTGACACCCATGGGCATTGGAGTGAGGGATTTTATTCTCACTGTTCTGTGTTCTCTATGTTTATTCCCCAGGGGCTCCACACTCACCACTCAGGGTTCCCAGGATTCTGTCATGCTGGCCTTTTCACTGCATCTCCAGTCCTCATTTCTATTAGTGACCTAGATACCAGTGGGACATCCGCAGCACCTCAAGCTTAAGAAGTACCAGTACACTATCTTGTCGTCCCTCCACAGCCAGCTCCTCCTAGTGTGCCTCTGGGAATGGAATGTTCCCTGCTGGAACGCCAGAAATACCAGGAATCACCCTTCCCTCCCCCACCAGATTCCACGGCCCATATTTCTCTCAACCTCTGACTGCACAGTCTGTCCTCACCTGGAATAGCTCAAGAGCTTCCTAACTGGCCCCCATGATAAGAACAGCCAACAACCATTCATTCATTCAGCAAGTATTTATTGAGCACTTACTATGTGCCAGGGACTATCCCAGGAACAGTGAACAAAACAGAAAAAAAAATGTCCTCATGGTACTTATATTCTAGTGGAAGGAGATGCGATAAACAAAGTAAATTAAAAAAAAAAGATATTAATGTGTTAGTAGTCAATAGATGCCATGGAGAAGAAATAAAAGAATGAGGATGGGGGTAATCATTTTAAATAGGTGGTGAAGAGAGGCTTCAATAAGGCGACATTTGAGCCATGACCTGAAAGAGATAAAGAAGTGAGCCACATGGACATCGCCATGCAAAGCAAGTCAGGCAGAGGAACAGCAGATGCAAAGCCTTAAAGCAAGATATACTAGGATGTTCCAGGAACAGCAAGGAGCTCATGTGGTGGGAGCGAGTAAATCATGCAGAGTGGGTGTCATAGGAAATTAATTAGGAGGTGTTTGGTGGGAAGGGAGTCACAGATCATTTAGGCTTTGAGGGCCATTGAAAGAACTTTGTTTATTATGTTGAGAGAAATGGGCTATTATAGAAAGGTTTGGGACAGAAGCGAGAGATGATCTAACTTAGGTTTTATCAGGACCTTTTCTGGCTGTTGTGTTGAGAAGAGACTGAAGGACCAGGCCTGGAGTAAGAACACCTGGGAGGCTGCTGCAGAGAGTCAATCGGGAGATGGTGGCCCAGACCAGTAAGTACGGTGTAGGGAGAAAAAAAGGAGTGGCTTTCTGAACCCCAAAAAAAGTACCAAATGGATCTTCAGACATGTTAGAAGAGAGATATGAGAGAAAGAAAAATTTGAGAATTATGCCAAGGTTAATGGTTGAATTTCTGCAAGGATAAAGTTGCCATTGACTTGGATGATGAATTTATTATGTTTCAAGCACTGAACATAATGCTTTAGTTGTTTAATTTAATCCTCTTCCAATGATAGAAGGTTGAGACTAGTGCACTGCCAGTTTATACAATGGTAGATTAAATGGACAAGACCATAAAAGTAGGGCCAGATTGCTTTACTGTTTAAGCTTGTGGGTCCTGAACCAACCAAGCTGGCTCAAATCTTAGTTCAATCATTCTCTAGCTACATAACAAACTAGTTATGGCTGCATAACAAACCACCAACAGTCATTTTATTATTGATGCTCAGAGTCTGGGGGCTGACTGGGCTCAACTGGGCAATTCTCCCTCAGAGTGGTTAATGCAGCTACAGCAAAGCAGGAGCTGGGACTGGGGTAATCTTCAAGACTTCCTCTCTCACATGCCTGGTGCTAAGGCTAGAAAGACTCAAACTGCTGAGACTATAATGACTGAGCCTTGGGGCTCTTTCTGTCCCCACGTCGTCTCCCCACAAGGGCTCTCTAGCATGGTGGCTTCAAGGCACCCCAACTTTCTTAATAGAGGCTCAGGGCTCCAAAGGCTCATGTCTCAAGAGAGACAGAGCAAGAAAGAAGCTGAGACATCATCTTGATCTAGTCTCAGAAGTCATATGGGTCATCTCCACGTCATTCTAGTCCTTAGAATCAAGTCACTAATCCCAGCTGATAGTCAAGGAAAAGGGAATTGGACTTCATCTCTTGAAAGGAGCACGAAAGAATTTGCAGGCATATGTTAAAACTACTAGAACAACTTTTGTCCCTCAGTTTCCTTATCTATAAAACGAGGACGATGATGATGATAGTCTATTTCAAAGGGCTAGCACAAGATGAAACAAAGTAATTCAGGTGAGGTGAAGTGTTTATACAATGTCCCATACATAGTAAGTACTTTGTTTTAAGCACATGGTCGATCATTTCATTTAGATTAACATCAAATAACTTTCAAACCAACAACCTTCCTTTTCCCAGATCTTTAGATATCCATCTGGGCTTTGGCTTAGATGTTCCAGATTCTTTGCAAGTCCCAGCCAGCCTAGAAGGGGCTCCCAGCTGAGCATCACCTAGCTGGGCTCTCTAGGTTCTTCTCCCCACCTGGCAGGTTAATTCACTTCTGGTTTGTTAGTGAATGCAATTGCAAAGCACAGGTCTTGGGCTTCCAGCCAAGCTTCTCATTCCCTTCCCAAGGACCCATTCAGAAGAAGGAAAATAATTAGTCATTAAAAGAAGTGCTTCAGGAACATGACAAACGTCAAGCCCAGATCTTGCAGCTGGGTGACATCCTGACATTTAAAACAGTTCCCCTCATGATGCATCATCCATCTGTTTTTCCAAGGTATAGTTTGTGACCTAAAGAATCCTCAGGCTGCCCTGCTGGCTGCAGAGTCCATGTGCCCTGGGGTTTTATGACTAACTTATTCTTTGACATCTGTCTGGCAGAAGTGGATTTTTCAGAGAGAGTGCCCCCATGCTAACAATGCCAAAGTCATGGCCCTGGCTCCCCCATACCCAATCACCAATTTGCTTATCTAGCCATCTACCCACCAACTCACCCACCTATTTCTCCATCTAATTACCCATCCATCCATACATACACTAACCTAAGAATCCACCCATCCATTCATCCACCTACCCAACTACCCACCATCTATCTACTCATCTATCCATCTGCCCAAACATATACTCATCTATCCATTCACTCATCCATCTACGCATCCGTTCATCTACTCACCTACCCACCTACCCATTCTTTTATCTATTTACTCATCTATCCATCCATCTATACACCAGCCTACATATTCACCCATTCCACCATCCGATCATCTATCCATTCACCTTCCAACCCAACTCATTCCATCCATCTACCAGCCAACCCATCCATTCATACAGCCAGGCAATAGACACATAATGAGTACCTACTAGCCATTCATGCATTTATTAATTTACTCAGCAAGCATTTATTAGCAGCTATTATTATTCATCCATCCAACCAAGCAACATGTATAGAGAACTTAATATCTCATTCATTTATTCAGCAATGAGTACCTATTATTTATGCATTTACTTAATAGTTATCAGGTAGCAACCATTTATTCATTCATTCAACAAACATTTGAGCAACAATTATTGTCAATCATCCAACAAGCTAGCATTTATTGAGCACTTACTAATTCCAGGCCCTGTTTCAGTCACTTAGGATACTATGATAATTAGGAGAATTAGGATAAAGTCTATATCTTTAAGGAACAAAAAATATATGCCTCACAATTCTGCATGGTAAGCACTGTTGTTAACTCCATTCTACCCACTGTTAGGGTAGCATGAAGATAGACCCATCAACAGATAACAATTCTGCAAGGTTGTCAGTGCAATGATAAAGACACACAGAAAGTAGTACACAGTGTAGTTAATGGGGCTCCAAGAAGGTATACAAAATCCAGTCTAGAAGCTTTAGAGAGAAAACTTCATGAGGGAATCAGGTGAGTTGTGACTTACCTATGAGCTTAAGATTCAGACCACCTTAAATCCCTGTTCTGTTTTCTAGCTCTGGAACTTGGGTTATTACTTGCCAATCTGAATGTCAGTTTTCTCACCATAAAATAGGAATAATAACAGTGGGTAGAATGGAGTTAATAACAGTGCTCACCATGTAGAATTGTGAGGCATATATTGTTATGATCAATAAGTGGTCGGTCTCCTATTTATACTTAAAACATGAGTAACAGCCAGTGAGAAATGGGAGGGAGGATAGCCCAGGTAGCAAGACCCAGAGCTAAGACCCAGAGGCCAGAAAGTCTTGTCAAATGTAGGACCAAGGCATTGGAGACTAAAGTGATGTCAGATTGCTGCTAGAAGTAGTGAGAGAGGAACAGAAATGATAAAAAGGGGCCTGGGGGAAAATACAGGCTACAGTGTCTAGGACAGAGGTTTTTAAAGTTTGTTTCTCACCCGCCCCTCATGCAGCCCAGTATCAGCATCATATGGGCACTAGCTAGAAATACAAATTCTTGGGCCTACCGCAAGACCTACTAGATGAAAAACTGTAGCGCTGGGGCACAAACCTTCCAGGTAACTGTGATGCACTCAAATTTGGGGGTCTTGAAACTGGTCTAGAGGGATAGGAGTTATCGTATATTAGGAAAAAGAGGGTGTGGAGGAGCCCAGCAAGGTTTTCATGGGGGAGTGTTTGACGACAGATTTGCTTCGTTTACCAAATAAAATACCTTTAGTTACAAGTTGTTGACAATAAGAACAAAGGGCAGGGGATGTCAGTAACTGAGAGGAAGCCCATCTCACCCACTGGCAAAGCAAACCCTTGCCAGCTCTCCAGTAGATGGCATGAGAATAGGGGGTCCAGGAGTGAGGAAGCCCATGTCTTGGGGTTCTATTACTCCCCAAAGCAAGGAGTAGCTTCTGGCTCGGACCTCAAGGCACCAGGCCATGGATCTGCCAATTCTGGGGGCCCTGTCTTCCTCATGCCCCCTCCCTCCCCCTGTCACATGCAGGGATGTCACAGGAAACAATGTGCCTTTGCAAGCAGTCCTGGCTGCGTTGGCGGCAGCCTGGCGGCAGGCATCACAATGACTCTCATTTCCTAGGAAACAGGGAGTTGCTCTTGTACCTTTGCTGGGAGCCTCCGCATTTGGAGCCGTCATGTGACTCAGGAGCTATTTTTAGCCTCCCCCTGCCCTGTGTTGTAGGAAGAATGATTTGATGAAAATACTAAACTCATTAAAAGCCTGGGGGATGGGGAGAGGAAGAGGGGCTGCCTGAGCAGGTCGGCTCAGCCTCCAAGATTCCAGCCCAAGCAGAGCAGCACAGAGGTAATGGTGGCTGGAACCTGGCATTCCTCTGGGGAGGTGGGGAGTGGGGAGAAACAAATAACTTCAGTATCTGGTGTTTTTGGTACTACAATAGGCCAGGCAGTGTGCTCAACATTTTACCTGCATCATTTTATTTCTGCCTCACCTATTCTCCTAGAAAACAACATCCCGTTTTGCAGATGAGGAAACTGAGGCTCACATGGCTTAAAGAAGTCGTTCAAAGAAGTAGCTAGTAAACTGAGAATACAGGATTCAGACCCAGGCCACCTGACCCTGGAGCTTGCCCTTTACCCATCCTGCCAGAGAGAACCCCATCAGTACCCACTGGCTGTTTAAAGCAGGAGAACAAGGCTGACTTTGTGTGTATGACCTCAATAGTCACACAGGGCCTACACTAGAAGGACCCAGTGTGCTCAGTTTAATGTCTTGTTGTCACCATCTTGAAATTCTCAGGGGCCTTATATTTCATTTTGTGCTGGATTCAGCAAATTACGTAGCCAATTGTGGTAGAGAATTCTCCTGCCTGCTGCAAGTTCCTCTGATCTACATGCTGTACTCATTTCTCAATTTTTTTTTCTCTCCTGTTCAGAATAAAGGAGTACTTTTTCTTTATTGTGTTTGCGGTGAAGATCCAGATTCTGGAGTCACCCAGACATGGGTTCTAATCTTAGATCTGCCACTTATTAGCTCTGTGCCCCAGGACTCTGTTTTTCCTTTCTGAAATTCAGTTTCCTCATCTAGAAAATGAAGACAATAATAGTCCCTACCTCATTGTATTGCTGCACAGATGAAATATGATTTTTTTGTAGCGAGCACTCAGAATAGTGCCAGGTTTGTGGTAGATGCCCGAACAAGGCTAGTTAGTATTGTTGTGAGAGAAGATAGCAAGTATTTTCAGGGTCTGTCCCACTGAATGCACTGAACTTTTCCTTTCTACCCTGTTTTCCATTTTGTTCTTTTGTTTTTGTTTTCTTTTTTCAGTTTCCCAAGATGGGTGTCACATGGGCTTTTGAACCAGCTG
The DNA here is from genome assembly GCF_000325575.1 of Pteropus alecto. Lineage (NCBI taxonomy): Eukaryota > Metazoa > Chordata > Mammalia > Chiroptera > Pteropodidae > Pteropus > Pteropus alecto. Next base: position 8,448,924 of record NW_006440638.1, on the reverse strand, counting down.
CCTATGGCATCTAATGAACATCCTCTCCTCTGCAGCCTTCCTCTATAAGTGTTCACTACCTGGAGTCTTCAGCTGTGTCCCCAATGCCAAGATGGTTGAGCAGACCCCAGCATCTACGCCAAAAGCTTGTGTCACCCCTAGGATTTTCCAAAGCTCAAATCCTCACAGAACAGACCCAGAGAGCCCCAGTTTCCAGACTGAAGTGAGGGGACACTCTTTGCCCCAACTAGTGTCACACTCATATCAGCCCTATGAGGTAGATAGAAAGAACTGGCCCCATTTCACAGGTGTAGAAGAATGAGCTTGGAGAAAAAAGTATCTTGTCTAAAGTCATGACCAGAAAATGACACAACCATGATTAGAACACAAGCCCAACAACAAGTGCAGTATGAATGTCAAGTCCCATCCTCTGCTAAGCAGGCAGCTTGTCCCCTCATCTCACAGAAAAAGGTGACTTCAGTTTCCATGGCAGCCCCTCCTCCAAAGGCCTCAGAGCCAACCTGGGGTTGCTGGTGGGGATGGGGTAGGCAAATAAGCCAATGGCTCACCCAATCTCCAGAGACCTATGCAGAAAATTTCTCCCTACTCCTTTGGCCAAAAATGTTTTAAATGCCTTCATGTAAACCAGCTCTTCCCAGAGCTGCCAGCCAGCCCCAACTCTGGTAGGATGCACAGCTATAGAGGCAATGGGGAGAAAAAGCTGGAGAAGGTGCTGACGGGAGAAGGGCCCACTCAAGACAAAGAACTATCATTCTGGTGGAACAATGTGGGCCCTTCCAAGTGTAAGAGAGGGCAGAGGACCATAGCAAGACCATGTATAGAATTATATTTTGCCTTTCAAGAATATCCAGAATCAGGGGACCGTCAGAGCCCAAATTAAGTCTGTCGGTGCCTCACTGACATCCCTGCTCTTTGACACCCAAAGGTTTCTTAGGCAGACACCTGGGACACTCTGTTCATGGGAGCCCATTTGGCCATGCAGAGGATATACAGTTAACTCCCTCCATGAGCAGCCTCAAGCAATGACAGATGGGACATGGGGATCAAATACACAGCTGCCTTGTACTTCAAGTGAGACAATTCTAAGGCATGTTCCTCAGTGTCTCCCAGGGGATCCAATAGCACTGAGTTTCAAGTGCCCATAGTCATAACTCAATTGTTAATATGCCGTCTTGGCTACCTTCCCTTCCCTGTCTCATTTCCCCACACCCCTACTAGTGTTTCCTGGGGCCCTCAAATCTTTGCCTCAGAGTCTGCTTCTAAAGAAACCCAACCTAATATAGAAAACATTCATTCATTCATTTGTTTGTTCATTTGTTCATTCATTCATCTATTTATTCATTCATTTATGTTATAGGTACTCTTTGCATTTCTGCTATTGTATGACTTCTAAGGCTGGGTCATAAAAGGCAATGAATGCACCTTCCACCTGGCTCTCCTCGGATACTTGCTCTTGAAACCCAGCCACCACGCTGTAAGGTAGCCCAAGCAGCCTCATGGAGAGACTCACAGAAAGAACCAAGGTCACTGGCCCAAAGCCCTGGCTGAGCTCCCAGACCACAGCACCTACTTGATGGCCACATGAAAGAATCATCTTGAGTCATCTTCCGACCCCAGTAGAGCTATCTCACCTTTTGTCATGTGGAACTGAGAAAAGCCTTTCCCACTGAGCATTGCCCAAATTGCAGATTTATAAAAAATATATATGATGGATGTTGTTTTAAGCTTGGTAATGCTTTGTTTGCAGCAGTAGACAACTGATTCAGATAAGTTAAGGGACTTGTCCAAGATGACAGGGCCTCAAACCAAAAAGTCCCCAGCATCCCGGAGCAATTCTCCCTTTCACAATCCTCATTTAACAGATGAAGAAAAGAGGCTCATAGAAGTTATGTAACACACTCAAGGTCAAAGTAGTTTATGGGTTGAATTGTGTCTCCCCAAAAAGATACATTAAAGTCCCAAACCCCAGTGCTTCACAGTGTGACTTTATCTGGAGACAGGGTTTTTACAGAGGTTATCAAGTTAAGATGAGGTCATCAAGGTGGGCCCTAACTCATCATAGCTTATATCTTTATGAAAGGGGGAAATTCGGACACAGAGATATCACCTAGAGAGCAAATGCTGAAGGAGAATGTCATGTACCTGCCAAGAAATGCCTGAGGCTCCCACAAGCTAGAAGAGAGGCATGGAACAGATTCTCTCTCACAGCTCTCAGAGAGAATTAATTCTGCTGATACCTTGGTTTCAGACTTCAGAAATAAATTTCAATTATTTGAATCATACAGTTTGTGGTACTTTGTTACAGCAGTCCTAAAACACTAATACAGCTAGTAAGTAGGATTCTAACTCAAGAGCACCCAATCCTAACAGTTCTGTTCTACTGCCTCTCCCCTGACACATCCTGGGAAGGCTTCCTGGAGGAAGTGACAGCTAAGTATTGAGGGATGCATAGAAGTTATCTAAGAGGTGATAGAAAGAGTATTATCTATAGGGGGACAGCTTGGTTTTCCAGGAGACCTACTGTGTGGACTAAGAATTAACGAAGTTCTGGTGGCTGGAATGGGCTGTGTGTGGCAAAGGCACAAGCTAGAGCAATTCCTGGAGGCTGGATGAGGGCAGCCTTTACTAATTCAGCAGGCGGGCCTTTTGGGTGTCATTCTGAGGGCAGTGGGGAGCCATCTGCCTTTTTTTCCCAAGACTTGTCACCCCAGCAGGATTCCTCTAAGAGTATTTCATACTGTGACCTAGCCCTCCTCTTTAGAGCTAGGAAATAGGGAAACAATGGGTTGTGCTCTGCAGGAGAGAAGGTTTGCAAAGCCCCCTGCAGTCTGGGAATGAAGAGCTTTTGCTGCTGACTTCCACCCTGCAGCCCCTCAAAAGGTCTCATCACTGCCAAGTATGAATCCAAGTTTTAAAAAAAAGACCTCCACAGAGCTGTTGGGGGGTTGGGGTGGGGTGACACTCAGAGCTCAAAGGGTCTCACAGAAATCTCTCCTCAGGGCAGCTTAGTGTTCATGGGGAGATTTATAGATTAAGATATCCTCTCCCACCTCCTGTGGTGCTGGGGCCTGTAAAGAGTTGTTATTAAGATTCCTGTTATCTAGAGCAAGATGTGAAGATTTGGATGCCAGAAAACTTTCTCCTACCACCTCCACCACCCCAAAAAGGATAGCTTCTCCCTTAGGGAGTCTCCCAAAAGTATTTCTTATCCAAATTCCTCAACCAAACCAGAGTTTCTGAAGTATCCCTAGGTTGCCACCTATCCCAGTCAGTCTCTTGAATGTGTCTTGCCTTCCACCAATATCCACTCAACTGTTCACGATCCTAGATCAGCAAACATTTTCAGCAGACATCAGATCAGATAACTAGACATAGGGCAGAAGCTTGGGGGTCGAGGTTATACAGGGTGTTAACCTTAGCAAAGAAAACACAGCACCCAATTCTCCTGGAAAGTTCCTAGCGGTCCTTTTCCAAGAAAATTGTCTTTAAAATCTAGAACTCTCCGAGTGGAGGCTGTCATGAGAGCCTAGAACATTGGGTGCTTGCCCTGACAGAAACCAGCCCTGTGGCCTGGCTGACTGAGTGCTCCCCACAAGGACTTGCTGCACACACACCCATGACACAGATGTGCCACCCCCCACCCAGGACATGGATGTACGCCTCAAAAGAGATCAAGGATATGCAGAATAGGGACTAGGGAGCACAGAGAAGGCAGGCAGAGGGAGATGTTTAACTGAGACTTTGTTTTGTGTGTGTTTGTTTTGTCTTTGCTGCTGGGGAAGAATCAGAAGGAAGAAGAGCTGTTTGTGGCTTGTTCACAGTGGGCCCCAGAGGGTGCCAGGTCCTTCCGGGTTACTGTAGGGCTTGGAGACAGCCTCTCCCTTTGCGTTGTGAAACCTAGATTAGGCTGTGTTCCCAGAGGGAAGACAGAATGATTCCTTAGGAAGGGAATGAAGTCTGAAGATGCTCAAGGCACCCCCAGGGAGGTGGCTAGACCTGGACGTGGGGTAGATGATGAGGGCTATCTGGTATCCCTAAGGAGGCTGTCCCTCCCCCTACATCTGACATAAAATGAGTGCAACCACGTTGCAGTTGGGAGTCAGGGTTAAGTTATCTTGGAGAATATACAGATATAGGACAGCTCCTGCAAGCCTGAGTTCATAGATGCAGATTCACCAGAGGAACAAAAGAAACAGGAGGAGGAGAGGGAGTCAGGAAGGGAGGGAGAAACAGGCAAAAAGAGACAAACAGAATAAAGGAGGGGGAAAGGAGGAAGGCTTCAAGGAAAAGATGACTGACAGATGGACTGGGAAGGAGATGGAGGACCTGCAGACTGAGAAAGAAACTCAGAGAAGGAGAGGAAGAGATAAGGGGGGTGGGATGGGGAGAGGAGCAGGAGGGTGGGAAGGGGAAGGCTGTGTGGGGAGGATTGAAAGGGGAAAGAGGAGTGGAAAGAGGGGAGAAGAAAGAGGGAAGACAGGAGAGCAGGAGGGGAGAGGGGGAAGCAGAAGAAGAAACAGGGGAGCAGAAAGAAAGAAGAGAATGAGATGAGAAGATGGGCAGAGTTGAGATGAAGGGAAGGGGAAAAGGGAGAGAGCAGGAAAAGCGTGAAAGAAGAAGGGAGAGTGGGAGGGGAAAGAAGTCCAGTAATGACAGTCACAGGCCCCTACTAGCCAGTCAGCCACAAGGTACCAAGCCACATAATTCACAGGCAAAATGCTCCATGCAGCCCCTCTCTGAATGGCCCTCTGGATCCTCTGGTGCACGGGGCAGAGGTGCATGGGGCGGAGCCATGAGAGTTGGCAGCCTGAGGCATGAGCTCCTAACCCTCAATCCCCCATCCCTTACTCCACGACCGCTTTCTGTGGGGTGAGCAGAGACTAAAACCCTAGTCCCACTCTGTTCTTTGCCTGTGTGCACTGGCACAGAGCTGCATCCTCCTGTGCAGGCTCCATTTTCTAACTGACACAGCCCTGCCAACCTCCTGCCAAACCCTGGGTCACACAGCAGCATCTGCTCAGAGGAGGTGGCCTTTTCTGATTCACAGAGAGGAGGTCCTAAAGGCAAAGAGAAGTTATGTTCTATCAACCACACTCAGGTATATATCCACACCCAGCAGCAAGGACTGCTGGGGAATGTCATCTTTATTCTAGGGGGTCATATGTCCATCTAGCATTTGGGAGTTCAATTTCTAAAAAAGTAGGGATCAAACATTGAAGAACATCAAGCAGAGAGCAAAGCCCCAGAGTATGGGAGGAAGAAGTCAATGTGGAGAAGAGAGGCACGAAGAAAGGGAAGCTAAAGGTATAAGAGGAAATACTAGAATGAAATGTTGAGGAGCAGGGCATGGGTGTGCAGGGATAGGATGCACACATGGCTTTCAAGGGAAGGCACCATAAATCACCCCACGGGCCTTAGAAGTCAGCTAGCTCTGGTTCTGCTGCTCACTACCTGTGGCTTTGGGCACATGACTCCAACTCCTGGAACCTGAGTTTCTTCCTCTCTAAAATGAGCGTAGCAAAAGCACAGACTTCATGGCTTATTATGAGCGTGAAGGATGAACCAGCAACAGCACATCTAGTGCTGGGCACACAGAGATTGAAAGCTATGATAGGACTGGGAGTGCATAGAACCAGGTTGAGGGAAGGGGCATGGGAAGAAACCTCTAGGAGCCCCTTTGGCCTGAGACATCAATTTGCTAGCTTGAAAATACTAGTCCCAAGTCAGCAGTCACAGAACAATACCCTGAACCCTTTCCAGGCTTTCTTCATCTCATCCCTACCCAGGCCCTAGGAGGTAGGATCCATTCTCATCTCCATGTTAATAAGAAGGGAGCCAAGGCTCTAAAAACCTAATGTGCCTAGTGTTGTCACAGGGCCAATGAGCATTGAGCCTAGTTGCTAGAAGGGTCCAGAGTCCCCTTTACCAAGAGCACACTCCATTCCAGCAGAAAGGAGCCTCAGTCTCTCTCAGATGAACAATTCTTCCCTCGGGCTTAGAAATCCTAGCTGATTCTGAAAATGGACTGGAGCCAGTGTCTGCCCAGTAATGAAGGTAACAGGTAATGACGGTAACAGGTAACAACCGCCTGGGGAGCCCTACCTGGCTCCAGGGAAAGCCCCAGATGGGCACGGGAATTCAGTGAGCGAGAGACACCACCCTTCCCAGGCTTTTCCTTGTCATTTCTTTCTTCCAGAGGAATTTGGAACAGGAGTTGCTGCAGCAGGAAAACCCACATCCAGGTTACTGATACTCACACCAAGAAGGGGGAGTTCCAACAAGGACAATATTGGCCAGGAGGAAACCATGAGAGCAGAGGGGGAGGGGCCGGGTTACTTGGAACAGGATGTTTCGAAATGAGGAAGCAAGCCAAGAAGAAAGGCGTGTGTGTGTGTGTGTGTGTGTGTGTGTGTGTGTGTGTGCGTGTGCGCATGCACACGTGTTTAGGGGAGGTCAGTGGCACTGTGGGATGTCAGCTACAGGATCTGAGCTAATGGGGGAGGAGGAGGCAGTTGCAGGTGGGAGGTAATGATGGAGTAGGGAGTGGAGGAACAAGAGGAGGAGGAAGAAGAGGGAGAGAGAGGAGGGAGAAAAAGTAGAATGCCAGGGATTTCAGGGACATTTCATGCTCTAACTGTACCCTGCCTCTAGGAAGACACTGGGAAGACACTGGGGGTCTCAGCTCTGAGAAAACCCTCATGGAGCATCCAGGCAGTGGGGGTAGAAAGCTGACCAAGGGTCCCCTGCCCTGTCTGCGTGGCCATCAGCCTATGGCCTCTCTGGTTGACAAGTGGGAGTCACAGGCCAGCTTATTTCCCCCTTCACCCCCATCCTTTCTGATGAATCAGGAGCAGAAGGCTGATTTCGGACCACTAATTCTGAACATTGCTGAAAGGGGCTAAGGTATATTTTTAGTTTGATTTAGGGTTTCTGTCAGTAATTAGCTAATGATTTATTTGGTTTGTGAGAAGCCAGCATGCACCTCAGTGCTAATGAGGTTAGATGAGTGACTGACTAATGGTAGTTGACTACACATTTCACTGTGGCTGACTGGTTGTGATTGGATTGTCTGGGCTTCGGACTGTTGAAACATGTGACTAACTATGACAGCTTGGGCTGACTAAAACTGGGCAGATGGATCGAGTCTGACTGGCTGACTGGGCAACTGACTTACCGACACACGACTGACTGACTGTCTGGCTGGTTGATAACAATGAGCTTGGTGGTTGACTGGTTGGTTGCCTAATTCAAACTGACTGGATAACTGGATAACTTACCATTTTGACTGCCTGACTACTGTGACTAATTTAATGTGACTGGTGGTTAATTCAGATTGACTGGGTGACTATGATCTCCTAACCAATAGACTTGAGTGATGACCTTGCCTGAATTACTTTAGCTGGCTGGGAGAGTGACTGTCTCTTTCGGACTGACTAGATGACTGGATATCTGACTGTGACCCCAGAGCCTTGACTGATTGCCTTTATTGTACACCTGACTCTCTGAGACTGACCTAATAACTTGCTGGCTGGTATTTCTTTGTGGCTGTGACTGAACAGACCACAAACAGGGGCTGCCTGTGACTAACTCACTGTTCAACAGACAGAAATTGACTATGCCCAACTGACTGGTCTGGCTGGGTGGACTGACTACCTGCTTTAGTCATTGAAAATGACTGTCTGGCTGACTTGACTGCTATACGCAGCCTGAGATCAACTAGACTGACCTGCTGACTGGGTGACTGTGGCAGTGTGACTGAGTCTGGCTGTGAGACAATATCCTACCAACTGACCGACTTGAATGTGGTGACTGGCTGACTGATTTTGATTGGCTGTTGGGTGACAGATGACTACTAGATTATTGGCTGGCTGTTTGACACAGGCCGACTGACCCTGCCTTGGCTGATTAACTCAGTGGCTGAAAGACTGAGATTGACCAGATGGCAGGAGACCTGCTGACCACGACTGTGACTCACACTGTGAATGGCCATGTCTGACCATGTAGCCCTGACTGTATAACTGAGTGTGACTGAGACAATGACTAATTGACTGGCTAGCTAAGATTGACTGAGTGGCTGATTGACTGGCTGTGACTGACCCCCATGTGAATAGCTATGACTGGGTATAACCAATTTTTACTAAGTCATTAAACTCTTGACAGGCTGACTGTAGCTGTGACTTGTTTTGTGAGTGGCCTTGCCTCACTGTGTGGCCTTGAATGTGTGTGGGAGTCTGACTGTGAGACAGTGACAGACTGACTGACTGACTTTCCTGGCTCACTGCCTCTAGGTCAGCCTATAAACACAGTCTTTACCTGTCCCAGAACCACTAGAGGCTCTACTTGGAGTCGGCCCAGCCTGAGGGGACAGAGCAGCTTCTGTGGAACAGCCAGGGCAGAAGGAAAGGCGCTGCCAGAGGGAGAACAGGAATAGGCCCTTCCCAGGGCTGGGCCCAGTTGGAAAGCTTTCTACCTCACTCTGGCAGCAGCTAGGTCACTGACACACATTCTCTGAGCTGTGTTTTTGGCTCAAGTCTCATAGCTCCTTTCCTTAGGGGAAGTGGGGGGAGGGGATCAGGGAGAACCTATAAAAACATTGAGCCAATAACTCACCAGACAGGACTCCAATTATAGGAGCTTGGTGTGGGGGAGGGGAGAGAGGAAAGGCCCAGTGAGGTTGGGGTGGGGCCACTGACTGTGGGTTATAGGGCTTGGTTTTGAGCCAAACTGCAGCCCTAGAAAATTCAGGCCTTGTAACATTGGGCCGGGGAAGCCTTAAGAAGGAGGAGTGTGTTTGTCAGGCACACCTCTACTACCTCTATCATTTTACAGCTGAGGAAACAGAGGCGCATGGCCCTCAGGGCCTAGGGCATTTACCCAAACCCAGCCCTCCTTGGGCTGCCTCACCAGAGCACAGGAAAATGATGAACTCCAGCCCTTAGTCTCCCAAAAGGTCCTGGGCAGCAAGTTTTCAGGGGCAAGATTGATGACCTCTCTGAGCCTAGGTTTTCTCATCTGTTAAGCAGATATTTCTAATAGGCCACTTGGGAGAACTCACACTGGGTTCACAGATGCCTCTGCCACTTACTGAATATATGGTTTCCTCACCTACAAATGGGAATAATATCTATAATGGCTCTTACTCTGTAAGTTTGTCATGAGAAGAAATAAAAACATAATCCAGATAAAGACTTCAGCTCAGTGCCTGGCACCTAGTAAACAACCAAGAAATGTGGGCTTTCATGATTATTAATACTCATCTCACAGGGGATATATTAGGGTTATTGAAGATCTTCAATGCAAATGCACCTGGGAAGCCACAAAGCTCAGCCCCAAAGGTGGTAGGAGACAGCTGCACGGCCTCGCAGCAGCTCTTCCCCTGAGCCTGGCTGGGCCATCCCCAGCCACACTGAAATGTCATCTGTCCCCCCAAAGGATCCCACAGACTCTCTAGGTGACACCACAGCCACTGGGGCCTGGCCCCCAGGGATAGGGAGGCAAAAACAGGAGAGAATTTTCTGGGGTTTCCCTGGGAATTGCTGAGGGCCCAGTTGTCTTGAGTAGTCCCTGGTGGGGCAGAGGCCTCTTCCAGGAAGCCTCAGGGTCTGATGCCCTCCAGGGCCAGGAAAAAAGGCCAGGCTGCCTCTGAATCAGGGTAAGCTGAGGGGCAGAATTTCCCCAGTAGACTAAGAACCTGAGTGTGAGCCCTGAAAAATCCCTTTCATACTAACACTGCTGCCCTGGTTCCCAAGAGGCTGCTGACTGATGACATGAGCTCATTTGACCTCATAGTCACCCATAGCTTTGAATTACAACAAACCAGATACTGAAGCACCCCAAAGTTCGCATCCAAGAAACAGAAGGTTGTCTCCTGACTCACTTCTTCCTCAATAATTCCTTCATGAGGCCTAAGACCTCAGACTCAGGAGATGGGGAGACTTCGGTTCAAATCCCAGCTCATCAGTTACTAGATCTATGACCTTGAACCAGTGACTTCTCCATCAGTCTCGATTTTCCCATTTGTAAATGGCAGACAATCACAGGGTTATGGCAAAGATTTGACAAAGCGCTCAATAAATGCTTTAAAAATGTAAGACTCAGCAGAGAATGTGTCCATTCTGCCCATAACACTTCCTCCTCTGCAGAATGGGTGTAAGAAACTACCCCAGGGTCATTGTGAGGAGGTCATGAGCGCTTGGCATAGTTGCTGCCACCTTGCCCAGCTTCAGGGGGTGCTATTCACATCCTACTTGATTAGTCACCGCCTTGATTAGTCACAACTCTCCATAGCGGCCATGTCTGGCACACAATAAAGGCACAATAAATAAGAGCTATTTGTCTTCCTCTCAGAGGGGGAAAACATAGCAGGAAGCCAGCATTTAAATACCAAGGGTGTGCTAAGGGCTAAGTTAATGTGTGCTGAGAATGCAGAAGAAGGGCCTCCACTTGATGGAGGAATAGTGAAAGAATGAGGAAGAAATGGAAGGGGTCAGAGACATAAAGGGCTGAACCATAGGACAGTCCTCACCAGCTGGGGAGCTCCTGGCAAGGGGAACAGACTGTGTGATGCCTGGAGGCTAGAAAGAGGGGAGTATGTGGTGTGCCCAGACCTGCTGGTGGGCTAGAGCTAAAGTCTCAGCAGAACAAAGAAGGAAAAGATGCCCTTGGCCTGTGGTGTGGTGGGATGCGGCAGAACAAAGGCCCTGATTCCTGGCTCCAGGAGTGCTAGGGGAGTGATCCTTTCAGCCTTGTCCAGGGTCTCTGGCCAGTTCTGAGCAGTTCTCCTGCCTAAGGCAGGGCTGCTGAGTTCTCCCCCAACCCCACCTTTAGTTCTACAGAGCCTCAGGCAGGGGCTATCACTGCGCCATTTTATAAGAGACGAAATAAGCTACTTCTTACATTAGTTTCCTATCACTGCTGTTAGAAATTGCCACAAACTCAATAGCTTAAAACAACACAAATTTCTTCTCTTACAGTTCTGAAGTTTTGAGGTCTATAATTAAGATGTTAACAAGTCTGCACTCCTTCTGAAGTCTTCAGCAGAAAACCTGGTTCTTTGTCTTCTCTAATTTCTAGATGCCAGCCACGTTTCTTGGTTTATGGCCCCTTCCTTGTTTCACTTCAACCTCTTGCTTCCATTTTCACATTGCCTTCTGTCCCTGGAATCTTCTGCCTCCCTATTAATAAGGATCGTGCGATTACATTAGACTCACCAGGAAAATCCCATCTCCATAGCCTTGAACTAATCATATCTGCAATCACGTCCTGTCTCAAGGCCTTTGTACTTGCTTTTTTTATTGCTTGGAATGTTTTTTCCCCAGATATCCTTATGGTTCATACCCTCACTTCTTTCAAAGTTCTGTTCAAATGAAACCCCTCCCCTACATGCTGGTAGTCCTCATTCCTCTGATCCTGCTTTATTTTTCTCCCTTTATTTATGTCACTCATCACCAATTTGTGTATTAGAGATTCATGTATTTGCTTATTGTCTCTCTCCTCCAACTAAAATGTAAACTGCACAAAGACTGGGATTTTGTCTGCCTCATTCACTGCTGTATTCTCAACACCTACAATAATAAATGAACAAATGGGGCAACTGAAGTTCAGAGAGAGTGACTTGCCCAATGTCACACAGCTGATAAATGGCAAAACTAGGAATTTGAAATCAGGTGTGTCTGAGTCCCATAGCTTAATTGTTTGGCTGAATGATACTTGTCAGCCTCTTAAAATTTATGTGGGTACCAGGGCTTTAGGCCCTGCCCTCTGCCTTCTTCTGGTTGATGATGAAGTAACTGTGGACTGCTATATGACTCAACCTAGGAAGTAACCAGAGAAATAAATGTTGTTTCTGTTGGCCCAGGGCATTAGATCTCAGAACAGATTGAGGGCACCTTGAGAGCATGACTGTTTCACTCGGAAGTAAATAATCAGTGCCCGACAAATGCCTGGCACATAGTTAGTGCTCATGAAATCTTTGTTGACAAATGAATGAATGATGCTCATTTGATTGCATAGAGAAGACCTGCTCTATATCTTCGTATCTATGTTTCCATCCATCCTCTTCTCTTCTCTTCTCTTCTCTTCTCTTCTCTTCTCTTCTCTTCTCTTCTCTTCTCTTCTCTTCTCTCTCTCTCAGCTTTGGGGATCACCCATTTTCTTTCTGTCTTGAAGTCTTGACCACATTCCCTGCTTCTCTGAGTATCCCTGTCACTTCTGCCTGTCTGGTTTCGTGACACGGTCCCATCTATCAGTGCCTCAAGAGGAGACTTCTCCCCCTCCCCAGAAGTACCTGCTCTCAGAGATCAGCACCCATGACAATGACCCCAACAACATGGTGGTGAAAAAAACCCCACATTAACCTCCCTGCCTCTCAGCCTGAACTGTACCCTCAGGATTGGCCAGAGGGTGAAGACAAATGTGCTCTCAGATTCTCTCACTTTTCTGTCCCTATCTGTCCCTTCCCCAGTCAGGATTTTCAAGAAAAACAGACCCTTTACCCTTCTGTACAGTTTCCTTATTACCCCGCTACCAAGAGAAGTCTATAAATCTCCCACATTGGGAGAGAGGGGAAAAAGCAATGGGGAAGGTATAAACAAGGATTAATTAAATCCATATGCAGCCCTGAGGGGCAGAACAGTGGCAGCTGTGGCTGCAAAGACATCTCTCAAAGGAGAAAAAGGATAACAGGAGGGTCAATTGGGTTGGCCACAGCAGGAGGTGACTGACGCTTCATTGAAGAAAAAGGAACAAGATTTGCAAAAGGAATATTGACCTGCCTTAAGAGGGGGCCCTAACTGATGTCACTGTAGCATTCATTCAATTCCATGCACAAACATTTCAATCAACCACTAAAGTACCATGCACTGGGTTAACTCTGATTCCGTATTTTAAAGTCTTTGTTTTACAAATTCAATCATCCTGCCTCCAAGTAATAATAGAGCAGCCACTAGTGTGTGGCCAGAGCACTGACAACAAGCACGGACTCTGTGCTCAGTGCTTTATCTCCATTAATACTAAGAAATTTCACAACATTTCTGTGAGTTAAGGTGTGTCCATTCTACAGATGATAAAAATGAGGCTCAGAGAGGTTAAGTCACTTGCATAAGGCCGCAGTGCTCTTCTCATTTCCATTTTGTTACCCTCGGCAAACCACCACCTGTAGGCCAATCCAGCTGCTGCCACTTTTCATGAAGTTTTATTAGAGCACAGTCATACTTAGTTGCTGATGTGTTGTTTCTGGCTGCTTTTGTGCTATACAATAGCAGAGATGATTAGTCACAATGGAGATTGTGTGGTCCTCAAAGCCAAAAATATTTACTGTTTGGTTCTTTACAAAGAAAAGTTACCAACCCTGACCCTGTAATCTATTCTCAGCCTGTTCTCCAAAGGGATCCTTTAAAAAGCTAACTCGGGTGATGACATGACCTGTTTAAAATCTTTTGAATAAAATATAAATTTCTTCCCGCAGCCCATAGTGCCAGCAGGGTTTGGTACCTGCTAACCTCTCCCACTTTAATGCCACTGGCTACATTTTAATACATGGGACATTTTCCAGTTATCTAATGTGCTGGGCTCTTTCTAGCCTCAGGGCCTTTGCACATGCTGTTCTCATATCTGTAATGCTTTTTCCCCAGCTTTAAGTCTTAACTCAAATACAGTTTCCTCTGAAAGGCCTTTCCTGTTTTTATTCTTCATCCCATACCCAGTCCATTTCCTTTCTAGCAGTGATAATAGTTTGTCATTGTTTATCAGTAAGTTCACTTGTAATCTCTCTTTTGCCCTAGACTGCAAGCCCCATGAGGGCAGGGACTGTTGCTGTGTTGTTCAGTGCTATAACCACTGCCTAGCACATGGTGATCTATAAATATTTGTTGAGTGACTACAGCACAGGCATGTTGGTATCCAGGCCACATTCCTCATGCAGACACTCCTGTCCTGTCTTCCCTTCCAGAAGCACTCAGAAAGGAATATTTATAAAAGTCTGCAGAGGGACAAGACAACTCCAGAGAGGTGGCAACCAGGCTCCTGTCCTTAGTGAATTCTCCAGAAACCAACTCCCCCCAGCTCATTCCCTTTCCTTCTTCTTCAGAAACAGCAGCCGAAGAAGGGAGGCCCCCATGATGGTTGCCTGGGAGCAACCCACTGCCAGAAAGGATTCTGCTGCTCCTCACTCAGGCCCCACCAATGTCCCCCAAGATTTTTATCCCCTGAGAGGGTTTAGGACATAACCTGGGCTTCCCTGAAGAAGGTGACACTGCAGGACTGGGGTTGGCGCTTAACAAGGTCCAGATCCCAGGTGTAGTGAGTTGAAGTGGTAGATCTAGTGGTAGCTACAAAAAAAGATATGTCTAAATCCTAACTCCCAGTACCTGTGACTGTGACTTTATTTGAAAAAAAAGTGGGGGGGGGGGCAGTCTTTGCAATTGTAATTAAATTAAGGGCCTCAAGATGGAATCATCCTGGCTTACCGTAGGTCCTAAATCCAAAGATCAGTGTCCTTTTAAGACACAAAAGAGAAGACACAGACACAGAGGAGGAGGCCATGTGAATGGAGTAAGAATAGAGTGATATGGCCACAGGCCTAAGAACGCCCAGAGCCACCAGAAGGTGAAAGGGGCAAGGAAGGCTCTTTTCCTAGAGCTTTTGGAGGGAGTGTGTCCCTGCCCATACTCTGATTTCAGATGCCTAGCCCCCAAAACTGTGAGAGAATAAATTTCTGTAGCTGTAAGACACTCAATTTATAGTTAATTTGTTATGATAGCCACAGGAAACTAATATACCTGAGAAGGGTAGGCTCACTTCTTGCTTTAGCCCACAGAAGACATACTTTTGAGATAATAGAATTTTCTGCTGGAAGAAACTCCAGGGCTGAGTCACCTGGCATTTCCCAAATCCAGGCAGTCAGGCCCCACCTGATGGCTTCCACTTCCACTCACCACTCTACCTTATTTCTCTTATTATTTGTCTTCAAATTGACCTACCTTTCCTGCTCAAATGTATTTCCAGAGAGAACTTTATGAGTAGGGAGAACCAGCACCACTTGTGATTCACTTGCTCTTCCCCTTTATTCATAACAAAACATTTGCGAAGCACCAACTCTATACTGGGCACTATTCATGTCTCTGGAAATGCAGTAAGGAAGAAGCAGACAGGAATCCCTGTCCTTGTGGGTCTGGCATTCACATGTGGAAGGGGCTGCAGCATAATTGCCCAAATAAGTACAAAGCTGTTAAAATTAAAAACATCCATTAACATATCCTTGAAAATTGTCTGTGACCCCCAGGGAAGCGGGGAGAAGACAGAAACCAGGGTTTGAATTCTGGGTGTGCCACATTCTGGCTCTGAGAGCCTCAATCTTCCCTCCACCAAAGCAGAAAGGAATTCCTGGGCTCCCTTGTCCCGTCTCTAAGAGCCCTGGTGCTGTGAGAGGGAGAAGGGCCTTCCCCACACAGGGACAAGGCTGGAGCTGGTCTGTGGGGCTGGGATGGTGAGCTAATCCAAGGGCCCAGAGGCAGAAGGAAAGGGAAGCAAGAGAGGTTCTGGGAGAGAAGGTACAGCTGCCATAGCTAAGAGCCAGAGCCAACTACATCCACCTGCAGGCTATAGGAAGGGGTGTTCTATGACTTGTGGGATCTGTGAGCACACAAACTATGAAGCAGGATATTCACTCAGGGAGGATGGGAAGTCTGCTCCCGAAACCTTTGGTTATAATAAACATCAACTATTCATGGAGTAACAACCTAGATGATATGTTTTATATGGTTTACCAGCACAACAATCATCAAGGTAAGTATTCTCATTTTACAGATAAGGAGACTCAGGCTTAACAAGGCCACATGGCTCTAAATGACAAACCAGAATTTGAACCCTGGGCTGATCTTAGCCATCTCACTCTATCACCTTTAGATCTATTTCTGAATTAGTAAGGTGTTTTCAGTTACAAGGGACAAATATCCAATTCAAACTGGCTTAAACCCACCTCCATCCCAAAAAAGAATTTATTGTAAAGGTTAGGGTTTTCAAGCACAGCTAGATCCAGATATCAAACGGTGTTCTCATAATTCTGTCTCATCTTCTGGCCCTGTTTTCCTTGTGTCAACTTTACAATGCCAGAGGTACAAAGATGGCCACCTGTGGCTCCAGGCTTCTACTTTGCTTCGCAGACTCACTGGAAACGTGATTCTCTATTCTAACAGTTCTAGCACAAGTCATTGGCACATCTTGGGTCACATAACCGGTCTGAAAGCAATTATTTGGTCAAAGGGATGCAGTATTCCCATTGGCCAGAAATGGATCAGGTGTCCAACCCTGTAGTTGGCAGGTAAGGACAGCAAACCCTTGCCCCAAATTACAGAGACATAATAGGACAAGATGATTAACCAAAGGGAAATCGGAATCATTTACTAGCAGAATGGATTCTTGGTAAGCAGAATCTACTACATCTCTCTGTTTCTCCCTTTAGTCTTTGATAAATTTCCTTTGGAAAATCTCCAACTTGATCATCATGGAAAGAAGCAAAGCCTTTGTCCACTGCAGCAAGTCAAGATGGCCTTGGGACAAGTTGCCTTTGTGTAGTAGATTAGATTGTAACAGAAGTGGATTGTACATCTTCCCACATCGATGGTATGTTGGCCATTTGACTGCTTTTGGCCAACAGAATGTTGAGTGTGTGCAAGCAGAGATCTCAAGTGCATTTGTTTCATTTGTCCTTGTCTTCTGTGCTCCTTTCGTTTACCATTATCCTCTGAGTAACCACTAGTTCCAGAATGAAGAAATACATGGAACATACCTGATATAGACCCAAAGCCTAAAGCAGACCTACCCCCAGATGACCCACAGACCTAAGAAAAAGACACATAAATGGTTGTTGTCTGAAACGCCCGAGATATGGGGGGAGTTGTATATCATGTGGCATTATCACAGCAAAATCTGACTATCACACTTTGAAAGTTTTGGAGGTTTTATGTTGAGGGAAACCACTATTCTTTGAAGTGAACAGTCTTTCAGGGAGTTAGTACTCTGAGCTATGGCCAGTCTCTATTTTGCCAAGATGCTCTGGTAACCCCAAAAGGCATAGCACCATATTTTAACACAACAGCCATATTTCAGCTCCCACCAAAGGAATTCTTCACAGGCCAAAAAAAGTTTCAGCATCTTTTCTGGAGCCCTACAATTTGCCCTATCCTTCATCCAGGGTCTCTCAGGATCTTTACCAGTTCTGTGACCTTAGACAAGTCACTTCTCCTCTCTTAGCCATAGTTTCCTCATGTGCAAAATGGAATAATACTAATCTTTAGCTTTGAGGGGAACTAATTGAGAGAATTTATAAAAACAGTTATAGTGCCTTGTGCAGCGAAATAGCTCAATAAATGTTAGCATTATACTTACTCGTTTTTTCAAATTACTGGAGGAATAAAGATGCATTTAAAATATTCAATCCAATCCTGAGCCTTGGGACATCAGGCAATAAAGCATGTCTCATAGTGAAGAAGCCATGAGGTTCCTGAACCTGGGAGAAGAGGAATCTGGAACACTGGCAAGGTAAGTTTTCTTCTGTTTTGTTTGTTTGTTTGTTTGTTTGTTTGTTTATTGTTGTTTTTTAGTTACTTAAAATCACACAGCCAATTTACTTGATTGTTCAAAAAGACACATAAATGGTTGTTGTCTGAAACGCCCGAGATATGGGGGGAGTTGTATATCATGTGGCATTATCACAGCAAAATCTGACTATCACACTTTGAAAGTTTTGGAGGTTTTATGTTGAGGGAAACCACTATTCTTTGAAGTGAACAGTCTTTCAGGGAGTTAGTACTCTGAGCTATGGCCAGTCTCTATTTTGCCAAGATGCTCTGGTAACCCCAAAAGGCATAGCACCATATTTTAACACAACAGCCATATTTCAGCTCCCACCAAAGGAATTCTTCACAGGCCAAAAAAAGTTTCAGCATCTTTTCTGGAGCCCTACAATTTGCCCTATCCTTCATCCAGGGTCTCTCAGGATCTTTACCAGTTCTGTGACCTTAGACAAGTCACTTCTCCTCTCTTAGCCATAGTTTCCTCATGTGCAAAACGGAATAATACTAATCTTTAGCTTTGAGGGGAACTAATTGAGAGAATTTATAAAAACAGTTATAGTGCCTTGTGCAGCGAAATAGCTCAATAAATGTTAGCATTATACTTACTCGTTTTTTCAAATTACTGGAGGAATAAAGATGCATTTAAAATATTCAATCCAATCCTGAGCCTTGGGACATCAGGCAATAAAGCATGTCTCATAGTGAAGAAGCCATGAGGTTCCTGAACCTGGGAGAAGAGGAATCTGGAACACTGGCAAGGTAAGTTTTCTTCTGTTTTGTTTGTTTGTTTGTTTGTTTGTTGTTGTTGTTTTTTAGTTACTTAAAATCACACAGCCAATTTACTTTGATTGTTCATCATACAGATAAAAGTAAAACAAAGGCATGTGAACAATGACAGCATTTACTTCAACATCAACCCATGAGAAAGAGCCATGGCTGAAAGAAAAGTCTCAATTCCATTAAATGGGAAAACATGGAACTCCCACAGTCTATTTGCATAGGAAATTTACTGTGAGGTGAGATTTTAATGCCAATTGACAAATCGGCCTCTGGTCCAGCCTTCTTTGGGCTCCACCTTTCAGTCTCCTGTCCCCAGCCATGCAGTGAAGACCTTGAAGTGAAATAATGATCCTTGTTAAATGATAGCAGCAGAGCAATAGCTGACCCGGTGCTCACCAGGTGTCAGGCACTGTGTTACATGCTTGATGTGTAAAATCTCATTTCGTTCTCACCACATTGCTGTGAGGCTGCTATACATTTTATCTCAGATGAGGAAACTGAGACTCAGAGATTTTATGTGATGTGCCCATATCCTCTATCTAGCGGAGGACAGACACAAGACTTGAACTCAAATCTAATAACAAAGCTTGTGCCCCAAATCTCTATTTTAGGCTATTTGGTCATGGTCCTGGGTATTGCTAGTCCTAGGAGATGCTGGATCAGGGAGAGTCACCTCAGTCTGTGTGGAACCCCAGAAAGAAGCCCAGCAACAGGGCCTTTCTTCTCTTTGCTCTGCACTTATGGTTCCAGCCTGTGAATCTGGCCCCATGGCTTCACCCTCTCCTGGGAGGGATGAACCCAAAGCTGCAGATCCTTCAAGCCCATCACTGGCCATATCTAGGAAGGGCATCCTCAGAACTCAAACCTTCTGCCCTCACAGAAAACTCCCAAGTTTGGGCCTCAGTGGCAGGCAGACTTCTTTACTGCCAAAAGGTGCAGACCCATGACCCACTGTTGGTGTGACCTCTCCCCAGCTGTGTAGACTCAGGCACTCACTAATCTCCCTGGGCCTCAGTATCCCCATCTGTAAAAGAGTGACATACTTGATCGGTAGTTTCCAAACAGTTTTAGGCAAGGACACCACTATTGAAAGTGAACACGGATCTCCATGTATAAAACTGATGACAGACCAGCTGTTCCAGGTGATAGAGGCCTGGGTCTTGGCACCCTTCAGTCTCCATGGGTAGCAGTTGCAAAAGAGAATAATACTAATCCTTAGCTTCAAGGAGAACACTACTAGCCCAGCTCACCCCTGAGACTCCATCCAGTTCTTCTGACATTCTATGATTCTTGGATCTTGATACATGCTCCCCTGACAAATTTTTCTTTCCAAATGTGTTAATCAAGACCCTTAGTGACAAATACCCAATTCAAACTAAGGTGAGCAAAAAGAGTCCCTAGAATTCCACTTTGGTTTGTTTTCAAAGCTGATATTTCTTGCTTAAAGCTTTCTTGAATGGCTTTCCATAGCCCCGGGAAATGTGAATGCCTTCTTTTAGCCTGTAAATCCCTTCCTGACCTGGCCCCTGGTTTCCACTCTGGCCACATTCTGAGCTTTTCTCTCCTTCCTCAGGGCCTTTGCATATGGTGTGCCTACCACCTGGGATATTCTTTCCCAAGTTCTCAGTACCCAGCTTATTCTCACCATTCAGGCTTCAGCTCAAATCTTACCTGTTCAGAGAGGCCTTTCCTGTCCACTCCAACCTTGATAGTCTCCAATCACTCCCCTTCACCTCATCTGGCCTTGTTTCCTTATCATAGTCTGGAACAATCTTATCTATGTACTCATGAGCTTGTTGTCTATCTCTCCATAGAATGTCCATTCCCCAAGGCGTTTTGCATTGTTTACTGCAGTGTCCTTGACATCCAGCACTTGCCATGTACAAGTGCTCTATAAATACTTGTGGAATAAATGAATAAATGATTGAAAGTAACTCTTCATGCTTTATTGAGTCTAGATTCCTCTGCCTCAAGTTCAACATGCACCTGCTACAGCTTCCCAAGGGCTCTTCTGGAACCTCTTCTTGTCCTACTCCAACTCTGAGCATGTCACCCTTTGCTGAAAAGCTATCAACAGCTGGTATACTCAGAGGAAGCCAAGCTGCTTTCCTATGGGCCAAAGGATTTGCATGGTCTGATCCTTGGAGCCCATCTTGTGCCTTCCTGCCCCTACATTTCTACTCAGTCCTGTCTTCACGTGGCTCCTGCCCCTCAGCTTCACAAAGCATTTATCACAGTTGGTTGACACACCTCTGTGGCTACTGCATCAAGTTGGCCTCCTCTACTTCACCTTATGCTCTTCAGGGCAGAGACTTCACTTGGCTTTGCACACTCAGCCCAGCCTTGTTCCTGGCAGTTAGTGGTGCTTCTTACATATTGGTGAATGAATAGATGAATAAATGTAGTTGAATACTTACTATATGCCAGACATTAAGCTAAAAATGTAATTATGTTATCTCATTTTATTTTCTCAGCAATCTTGCAAAGTAGGCACTATTATGTTTGATTGATTGAATACATGAATGAACAAATGAATGGATGAATGAACATCTAAAGGAGGGCAGAGCCACAGTCCAGAAACATGCAGAAGCTAGGAGGCAATGTAATTAGTGAGAGGCACCCAGTTTAAGGCACTAGCAAATGGAAGGAAACATGGCAAAATGAAGCACCATGGCATGTTACAGCTTGAATTGTGTTCTCTCAAAATTCATACGTTAAAGTCTTAACCCTCAGTACCTCTGAACATAACCTTATTATGAGATAGAGTCTGCAGATGATTAAATCAAGACAAGTTCATTAGGGTGGGCCCTAATCCAATATGATTACTGTCCTTATAAAAAGGGGATATTTGGACACTGAGACAGATACACATAGAGAGAAGATGGTGTGAAGAGACACAGAAAGAAGTGGCCTTCTACAAGCCAAGGAGAAAGGCCTGAAACTGCCCTTCCCTTACAGCCCTCAGAATAAACCCTGCCAACACCTTCATCTTGAACTTCTAGTCTGAACTGTGAGACCACAAATTTCTGTTGTTTAAGTCTCCTAGTCTGTGGTACTTTGTTATGGCAACTCTAGCAAACTAATCAGCATCCTAAGGCATTCACATTCAAAAACATTTTTCAACACTGGTGGGCCAAATAAGGCTTGTCCAGAGGCCATATTCTGCCTGAGAGGGCGCAGGTGGCAATCGCTGAAGCCTCCCCTGTTCCCAGAGCATACTCTTCCCACCAGGGAATGGGCTCTGTGGGACACTGAGGTCAAACAGATCAAATAGGAATTCAATTATGGTTTGGAGACAAGCCTGTGAGGTCACAGATTAAATGAGGGCAGGGATGAGAGTCAGGGCTTCACTGTGGCGCTTGTGCCCCAGGCTCCAGAAGCTGTGTGGCTGCATCCATACAGAGTCTGTTTGTCAAGTACAGGAGAAAATCTGAATTAAGAAGAAAAGATAAATTGAATCAATTTAGACACGGCTGTCCACTAATACCCCAGCATATGGTAATCAATACTCTGTAAAGCCCTTTGGAACGTCTGCTTACAAGTATCTGTTCATTATTAAAATCGAACCTCTTTCCCCCCTTCCATTTAGTTGAGAAATCTTATGTTACACAGAAAGGTTAATTACAAACCAACTGCCAAGAACCCTTTCTTGGAAGCTTCTGTTTCATTTTCTCCAAGAGGAATCCTTGAACTCCATATTTGGGAATGCAAACCTGGGCCAGCTTAGTGAAATCGTTTCCTCATCCTAGCAGCTCCCAGATGCAGCAAACCTCTCAGATGCCTGATGGAGCTGGGATTAACCAGGAACCACTTTAAACTGTCCAAAACCATCTAAAATGTAGGTTTTGTTAGTTTTTATATTTAGACTGAAGACCACCATCTTTTCAACATGTGTTCTGGTTGCAAAAGTAAGAGGGTCTCAAGTTCTGGGACCACAATGAGAGACATACAATATTCCAGTGGCTACACCAATTAGATCTGTTTGCTCCTGACTTTGGGGAAGGTAAATGGTCTATTACTTGGTGGGTAATGCGTACCACATAGCATTCCTCAGCCTCAAGGGAGCCCTAGAAGCCTCATTTTTCTAGTGATAATCAGAATGGCATGGTACAGAACAGGCCCTCAGGACCAAGGCTGAGCCCTTTCGCCACCATTAGCTGTACAAAGAGTTTCTCTTCTTGCCATGGCTTCAGCACTACCTTCCCAGAATTCAGCTTTCTCCACCCATGCTGAGAAATGTCCTTGTAGAAGGTAGGGGCAATACTGGTTCTTGTCTGCCTGGCCACTTTCTGCTTCCTCTGGCCTTTCAACTCCATGTGTCTTCTTTATGTAGTTTCACCAGGCTGCGATTATGATATGCAGTCACTGGGCATCATGGCTGGGCCAAGCATAGGACTATATCCCTCTCTTTGGGTCAGGAACGGGTGCATGATCAAAACTCCCTAGGATTTATAGCTAGTGTGTGAAGATAGCCCTCTTCTTAAAAATATACATTTTTAAAAATTCTGTGCTGTAGGGATATATACCCATGCTTCTAGGAACCAACTTGCTTGCCTGGCTGCAGCTGGATCACAAAGTAAATGATGATGAGGATGATAATGATGATAGTAGTAGCAGCAGTAGTAGGAGTTAACTACTAGTAGTTAAATATGTAGCACTATTCTAAGCACATTACATATATTACCTCATTGAATCTCCACAACTCTCCTCTGAGGTTGGCACTCTTATCACAATCTCCATTTTATATAGACTAGGAAACCGAGGCATAGAAAGGTTAAGTAACTTGCTCAAGATCACATGATAAGCAAGATTGAAATCCAGGCAGTCTAGCTCCAGAATTGTTACTCTTAACCACTACCATAGAGTGAGCAAGGAAAGAGTAAGGGATGATGTCACTTAAGCCCCTGGATTTCCCAGTAACACAAACCAATTCATTTCCTTTGCTCAAGTTGCTTTGTTTTGTTGTCTGTTACTTGCAACCAAAAAAGTACTGCTTAATACATTCTTCTACAACATTCTTCATGGGTAGAAGACAGGCAAAAAGCATCTTAGTGTTTCCTACAGTCTATTTAACAGGGCTTCTTTCCTATGGTTCTTTTATTAACTTTATTCTACAGACTATCAAACTGAGGCCCAAACATATTAGGTCACTCATTTGAGAGTCCCTCAGGTTTGCCTGACCCACTGTCTATGACCCCAACTACCTCCAAATCCATAATAACATTATGCTAATATGTAATAGATAGCCAAACTATTTCCAAAACTAACATAAAGGGTTATAGTAAACATGAAGATACCAGGGTAGTTAAAATGGATGTTTTTTTTTTAAGATTTATTTGTATATAATTTATATACCATACGATTCAATCATTTAAAATGTACAAGTCAATGATTTTTAGTATATTCACAGAATTGTGTAAACATCACCAAAATAAATTTCAGAACATTTTCGTCACCAAGGAAGAAATCCTATATCAGTTATTTCCCATTTCTCTCCAACCCTCTCTCCAGTCCTAGGCCACCACTAATCTACTTTCTGTCTCTGTGGATTTGCCAATTCTGGACATTTCTTTTCAATAGAATCATACGATATATGCTATAAAATTAGGGCTTCCACATATGAATTTCAGGAGACATAATTCAGTCCATTATACTTAACATTCTTTGTTGATCTACGAGATTCTTTAGACTTTGTTGGGTATATTGAATAGGATATATCCAGGGAGCATCCACCATGTGTTAAAGCATCCTGTTATAAAGCCAGATTTGGGGCATATAGAGTTGGTCTAATCATGAACATTTTAAACATACACTTCTTATGAGTCCTGCCTTTGGATCATCATAGGCGACTCATTGTCAAGAGCTACTAAGATGGACCAGATTCACATAAAGATCTTCTAAAGCAAAAACAATTAAATATGTAACTAAAACCACATCTCTTCCCTACCCAGGGAACTTCGGACCACAAAACTCCAAACTTCAGTAACATAGCCCAGTTTTTACCTTAAAGGAGTCTAGTTAACTAGAAGCAAAAAGGTGACTGAGAATATGAAACTGTGTTCATCTCCTGCCTGGTTTTTCCAGTGTACCAAGTGCCTCCACCTGGCTTCACTTTTCTTCCAATTTTAACAATGCAGCAAGAATGGAAACCAGATTTTTCTGTTCGGAGTCTCTCCTTGGATATGGGGGTGAGGGGTGGGGGGAATGCAATGGAGGAAGCGAGGTTAGATTTAGTTCTTTTTAGTCCTTGGTCAATTTATTTGTATTCTTATATTATAATAAAGTGATTTGGTAGTTAATGCTCAAAATATTTGCTGCCCTCCCTGTGACACTTATCCTGTGGGACAATTATACATCCCTATCCTATGCGGTCATGTGATTCTTTAGCTCGTCAAATGTGAGCAGATACTACATGTGTCATCTCTAAGTAGAGGCTTGAAGAGCCTGAGCATGGTTTGCTATCTCTTCTGCCTCAAGGCTGATAATAAAATCCCAGAGAGAAGCTGCTCCTTCAGCCTAGGTAAAGATGGCATGAAGTAGAGCTGTAAGAGACTCATAGTATGAGTGAAAAACCAACCTTCGTTTTGTAAGTTTTGAAGATTTAAGGTCATTTGTTATAGCAGCAAAACATATCCTGAGCTGACTAATTCAGGTGGGGATTTCTTCAGTTTGAAGCTGCATAACAGCTCCCCATTAACTCATGTGACCCCCACATTCTCTGCATAATATAGTGTTTCATTTTCAGGAAGGAAGTCATTTAGAAGAAAAGAAGAGAGAGCCATTTCAAAATTATCTGAATTCTTCTTAGCCTGCAGTAGCACTTCAATTTTGGAGCATGTTACCATTCTAGAATCCAATGAAACCTCTGAACACTGCCTCCAATAAAAATGCACAATGGCAATAAAAGACACACACCTTTTTGTAAATAATTTCAAGGAATTCACAGACCCTCTGAAGCCCATTCAGGCACCGTTGATTTAAGGTCTAACTTCAGACTCATTTTCACCAAAATTCCCAGCAGCAGAAACTAAGTTGACAGCCAAAACTTGATATAGCACTTAAGAAATCTTCCACTAGTTCTGGTTCAGGATGGCGAAGTAGGGAAATGCTGTGCTTGCCTCCTCCCATGACCGCATTAAAAGTACAACTAAATTATAGAAAAATCAACCTGGAGAACCATCTGAAGACTAGCTGAACAGAACTTCTATAACTAAGGCTATAAAGAAGAGGGCAACTCAAGACTGGTAGGAGGGACAGAGCTACAAACCAGCCTGTCCTCACACCTACAGGTGGCAGTTGAGCATCAGGAAGGTTGTCTTGGCTATGGAGTTCCCCTTGCAGGAACAAAGGGTCTCAGTCCCACACTAGTGCTTCCCAGCCCAGAGTTCCAGTGCTGGGAAGAGGAGACCACACAAAATCTGGCTGTGAAAATCAGTGGGGATTCCAACAATCAGGGTAAGATGGAAGGCTGCTGGTAACCCAGACGTCCCCTTAGATGCACCCACAGGCACTCACCCTGGATTCCAGCAGAGGCACAGTAGCTTGGGAGGCACCAGAGACATACAGGGAAAGATGAGTTGTGTGACTTCAGAGTAAGGGCTGGAGGGACAGACTGTTATCTGTTTTATGACCTCTCCACCTATGCAGCCTACAGGGGAGTGCCATCTTGCCTATGTTGAGCCCTCCCCACACATAGCCAAGTCTCAGTCTGTACTGGCCAGATGAACTCTGCTAGTTCCGTCCTGGTGACTGCCTGAGGCCCTGTCCCCCAATTCTCACATTGCTAGATGCATTTTCATGACTGAACTACAAGTCTCACCCTGAACTCGCATCAGGATACTTCTTCAACAGCAATTAACAGGCCTCAGCTCATGCTCCTCTAGAGACACTTTCAGTGGCAAACAACCAACCCCAGCCCAACTGCAGTATTTCTTAAAGAAATCTTGGGTGCTTGTGGGCCTGAATGGGCAGCAGCTGGAATTGGTGATCAGAGATTTTTGTGAGTGGCCATAGGCTCAGCACTCGCACCAAACCTGAATCTGCACTAACCTGGGAACACCATTTGCCCCACCATGGTGACACCATGGGACCCTGCCTCACCCAACTCATGTGCTGCCTGAGGCTCTTTCAGCTGAGCCTTATGGGCAGCTGGTAGGCAGCCTCAGGTCTTGAGGTGCCCTGGGCCCTCTGATGAGCTGTGCAAAGCTTGATACTGGTGGCAGCCAGTGTCTACCTAATGCAGGCAAGAAGAGATTGGCACAAAATATTCAAGGGGATGAAAAGTAAAAACCTACAACATAGACTTCACTACCAAGTAGGGCTAATAAATAAAATTGAAGATGAGATAAAGAGTTTCCCAGACAGGAAAAAGCTAAAGGAATTAATCACCACCAAGCCAGTATTATTTAAAAAAAAAAAAAAAGTTAAAAAGACTTCTTTAAAAAGAAGAAGGAGGTAAATAAATATGAATAAATAAATGGCAATAACTACGTACCTATCAATAATCACTTTAAATATAAATGGATTAAACGCCAAAATCAAAAGGCACAGATAGGGTAGCTGAATGGATAAGAAAACAAGACCCATACATATGCTGTGTATAAGAGACTCACTCAGATCAAAAGACAAACATAGACTGAAAGTAAAGAAGTGGAAAAAGAAATTTCATGCAAATAGAAATAAAAAAAAAAGCTGGGATAGCATTACTTATAGCAGACAACATAGACTTTAAAACAAAGACCATAATGAGACAAAAAAGGACATTAAATAATGATGAAGAGATCAATCAAAGAAGAGGATATAACCTTAGAAAACGTTTATGCACTCAACATAGGAACACCTAAATACATAAAGCAAATACTAACCAACATAAAGGGAGAGACTGACAGCAATACAGTTAAAGTAGGGGAATTTAACCCCCAACTGAAACTAATCAGATCTTCCAGATAGAGAATCAACAAGTAAACAGTGACCTTAAATAACACACTATACGAGATAGATTAATATTTTTAGAGCATTTCACCTAAAAGCAGAAGAATGTACATTTCCCTCCAGTGCGCATGGAACATTTCCCAAGACAGACCACATGTTAGACCACAAAACAAGTTTCAATAAATTTTAAAAGATTAAATTCATATCAAGCATCTTCTCCAACCACAATGGTATGAAACTAGAAATCAATTATAAGAAAAAAACTGAAAAGCACAAAAACGTATGGTAGCTAAATAACATATTACTAAACAATGAATAAGGTAACAGTGAGGTTAATAACAAAATCAAAAGATACCTTGAGACAAATGAAAATGAAAACCAAAAATCATGGGACACAGTGAAAGTAGTTCTAAGAAGGAAATTCATAGCAATATAGGCCACCTCAAGAAACAAGAAAAATCTCAACTAAACAATTTAACCTTACACTTAAAGGAACTAGGAAAAAAAACAAAAACAAAAAAACACAAAACAAAACAAAAAGGCCCAAAGTGAGTAGAAGGAAGGCAATATTAAAGATCAAAGTAGAAATAAATGAAATAAAGTCTAAAACAACAATATAAGAGATCAATAAAACCAAGTGTTGGTTCTTGAAAAAATAAACAAAATTGATAAATCTTTAACCAGACCCATCAAGAAAAAAAGAAAGAGGACCCAAGAAAATAAAATCATAAATGAAAGAGAAGTGACAATTGACTCTATAGAAATACTACTAATGAAATCTAATCAGTAATAATAATAATAAAAAAATCTTCCAACACCTGTGGATGGCTTCACAGGTGAATTTTACCAAACATTCAAAGAAATTTTAATATCTACTCTTCTCAAACTATTCAAAAAAAGTTAAAGAGAGGAAAAGGCTTCTAATCTCATTCCATAACCAGACAAAAACATTACAGAAAAAGAAAAAGAAAAGAAAAGAAATTATAAGCCGCTAACCCTGATGAACATAGATGCAAAAATCCTCAACAAAATACTAGCAAACCTAATTCAGCAAGACATTTAAAAGATCATACGTCATGATCAAGTTGGATTTATTCCTGGGATGCAAGGTTAATGTGATACACCACATTAACAAATTGAAAGATAAAAATCATATGATCATCAATAGATGCAGAAGTGTTTGACAAAATCCAGCATCCATTTATGATAAAAACTCTCAGCAAAATGGGAATAGAGGGAACATACCTTGACATAATAAAGGCTACATATGAAAAACCCACAGCTAATACACTCAATGGAGAAAACTAAAAGCCTTTCCTTAAAATAGATCGAGACAAGAATGTCCACTTTAACCACGTCTATTCAACACAGTATTGGACATCCTAGCCACAGCAATCAGACAAGAAAAAGAAATAAAAGCCATCCCAATTGGAAAGAAAAAAAATGAAAGTGTCATTATTTGCAGATGACATGATGCTATATAGAGAACTCTATAGATTCTACCAAAAACTATTAGAACAGATAAATGAATTTAGTAAAGTAGCAGTATACAAAATTAACATTTTGAAATCACTTGATTTTTATACACCAATAATGAACTATCAGAAAGAGAAATTAAGAAAACAATTCTATTTACAATTGTATCAAAAAATAAAATTCCTAGAAATATATTTAACTAAAGGGGTAAAAGATCTGTATTTAGAAAATCATAAGTCATTGAAGAAAGAAAAATACAAATAAATGGAAGCATACATTGTGCTCATGAATAGAAAGAATTAATATTGTTAAAATGTCCATATTATCCAAAGCGATCTATAGATTCATGCAATCCCTATCAAAAAACCAATGATATTTTTCATAGAACTAAAATAAATAATACTAAAATTTATATGGAAACATAAAAGATCCCAAATAGCCATGACAATCTTGAGAAAGAAGAACAAAGTTGGAGGTATCATGCTACCTGATATCAAGCTATACTACATGTCTATAATTATTAAAACAACATGATAACAGTATAAAATCAGATACATAGGTCAATGAAACAAAATAGAGAGCTCAGAAATAAATCCACACATATATAGTCATTTAATCCATGATAAAGGGGGCAAGAATATACAATGGGGTAAAGACAGTCTGTTCAATAAACAGTGTTGGGAAAACTGGACAGATACATGTGAAAAATAAAACTGGACCATCTTTTTCCACCATTTACAAGAATAAACTCAAAATGGATTAAAGACTTAAATGTAAGACCTGAAACCATAAAACTTCTAGAAGAAAATATAGATAGTAAACACTGACATTATTCTTAGTGATATTTTTTTTTTCCTTAGGCTAGGGAAACAAAAGAAAAAATAAATGGGACCACATCAAACTAAAAAGTGTTTTTGCCCAGCAAAGGAAACCATCAACAAAACAAAAAGACAACCTACTGAATTGGAGAAGATATTTGCCAATGATACATTTGCTAAGGGGTTAATATCCAAAATTTATAAAGAACTCATACAACTCAACACCAAGAAACCGATGAGTTCAATTTAAAAATGGACAGAGGATCTGAATAGACAGTTCTCCAAAGAGGACATACAGAAGGCCAATAGACATATGAAAAGATGCTCACTGTCACTAATCATCAGAGAAATGTAAATTAAAACTACAATGAGATATCACCTCATACCTATCAAAATGGCTATCATTAAATCAAAAAACAAGTGTTGGTGAGGATGTGGAGAAAAGGGAACCCTCATACACTGTTGGTGGGACTGCAAATTGGTGCAGCCACTAAGGAAAACGTAAGTTTCCTCAAAAAATTAAAAATAGAACTACCTTATGACCCACCAATTCCAATTCTGGGTATTTATCCAAAGAAAACCAAAACACTAGTTCAAAAAGATATTTGCACCTTTATGTTTACTGAAGCGCTATTTACAATAGCTAAGATATGGAAGCTCGTCAATAGATGACTGGATAAAGATGGGGTGATATATATATATATATATACACAATGAAATATTACTCAGCTGTAAAAAAATAATAATAATAAAATCATACCATTTGCAATGACACGGGTGCACCTAGAGGGTATTATGCTAATAAGTCAGAGAAAGACAAATACCATATGATGTCACTATATGTGGAATCTAAAGAACAATATAAATGAACAAACAAAATGGAAGCAGATGTATAGATACAGAGAATAAACTGGTGATTGCCAGATCGAAGAGTGGTTTGGGGGCTGGGTGAAAAAGGTGAAGGGATTAAGCAGTACAAATTAATAGGTACAAAACTGTCATGGGAACATGAAGTACAGCATAGGGAAATATAGTCAATAATATTATAATAACTATGTATAGTTCCAGGTGGATTCTAGACTCATGGAGGGATCACTTTGTAAATTATATAAATGTCTAACTACTTTGCTATATACCCGAAACTAATATAAAATAATATTGAATGTCAACTCTACTTGAAAAACAAAAATTAAAAAAAAAAAAAGGAATCTTCCAGTAGAGGACAGGAACTCTATTACTCAGCTCTGGGTCATTACAATATTTAGCACAAAGTAGGCAATCAAAAAAGTACGTTGGACTAAACACAACAGCTGTGTGGGGAGGTATCTCATTGTATAGGAAAAAACTCAAGGTCATCCAGCTGTTAAGTGGTAATTAGATCTGTACCCTAAAACTACTGACTGTAGACCCTAGTGCTGTTCATAGGCCCAAACTACTCAGACTCAAGGTACAGGATACTGTAGGAGACATGTAGCACTTTTTTCCTAGGGCATCAATTTCACTAAAAGTTGTATTAAATTTTATTAAATCATTATATTAAATTCATCTGCATATAACAGAAAAACCAAAGTAATAGTACATAATGGTTAATTTTGTATGTCAGCTTGACTGGGCTAAGGGATGCCCAGATAGCTGGTTAAATATTATTTCTGGGTGTGTTTGTGAGAATTTTTCTTGAAGAGATTAGCATTTGAATCTGTAGATTGAGTACAGAGATCCATCCTCAACAATGTGAGCAGACATCAGCCAATACACTGATGGCCCAAATAGAACAAACAGGTGGAGGAAGGGTGAATACCATCTCTCTCTGCTTGAGCGGAGACCTTCTCCTACCCTCATACATCAGCATTCCTGGTTCTCGAGATTATGGACTCATACTGAGATTTACATCATTGGCCCCTGGATTCTCAGGCGTTAAGATTCAGGCTCAATTAAAGCACCAGATTTCCTGGGTCTCCAGCATGAAGATAGCAGATTGTGGGACTTCTCAGCCTCCATAACCATGTGAACCAATTCTATTCTCTCTCTCTCTCCCTCCCTCCCCACCTCCTCCACCCCCCGCCCCGCCCCCCACGCAGTTGGTTCTTTATCTCCGGACAACTTTAATACATAATGGCTTAAATAAAAGAGAAGTGTCTGTCTCATTTCTAAGGGGTCAGAGGCTAGGTAGGCAGACCTGGGATGGCAGCTCCAGAGAGTCAACAAGGATCCATGCTTCTTTCGGGTCTTGTTACCCTTAGTATGTAAGCTTCCATACTTAAGGTCACCTCATAGTTCAAGGTGCCTGATAGAGTACCAGCCATCACATTCAAGTTCCAAGCTTGGAAGCTTGAGGACATCATTTGAGGACATTTCCCACAAGTGACATATGATAGACACTTGAGCTTGCTCTCAATTGGCTAGAATGTAGTCACATGGCCATACTCAGATACAGGGGAATGTTGTCTTATCCTAGAAGGCAATCTGCCCTGCTAACAATTGAGATTTCGTTATTAAAAAGGAAAAGAAGAAGAGAAATTGGGAGGCAATTAAGAGTTTCTACCACATAATTGGGAGACGTTATTGTTTTATATTTAAATATAGCCCCTTCTAATTAGACCTAATTTTCAGTCTGGCTGTGTACTTTGTGACACTAGGCAAGGGTTGTCAAGACGTAAAGATTGTTGTGTTTGTGCATGTGTTTAGTGGGAGGTCAGGTCAGACTTTCATTTCTAAGGTGAACTCCTTGTGGACAAAAATTTAAGGGTGGGCAGTAGTGAAGGTAAATATGCTGACATCTGACAAATCAAGAGAAAAGCAGCCCCAGCCAAGGAACACAAAACTCAGAAAATGAAATGTTAAGCCTTTCAACATAGTGGTGGGAGGGTGGCCACCAACTCAGCTCTTCCCAAAGAGCCTACTGTCCCTTGGGGTTCAGGCTCCCAGCAGAATTGGTGGCCCTGGAATGGGAGACCCTATTCTCTGAGGATGAAGGTAAAGTCAAGGAAGGAGTGAGGGTATCCACTGGGTTACTGTCTTCGAACGATGTCTTTTTAACATCAAGCAGCAGCAGAGTCAATGTTGGTCTTCTGGGGGAGTAAGGGGGCCAGGGTGTTGGCTTTATGTGTGGAGAAAGACAAATTAAAAACAGAGGGAGGTTAAGGACCAGCTTTCACACGGTTGATTCCCATGCTTTTTAGAGGCATTCAGGAGTAAATGTAAGAGAGGGGTGCCGTCCCTAACTGCCAACTGCTAAAGACTACGAAATGCACATAGTAGGGCCTTGGAACTCATGCTTTATCAAATACATATTTAACCCCCTCCTCCATACCCTCCCCAAACTAGGCTGCATGCAGGTGGGGGGCAGGAAAGTAGCAAGTTATTCAAAATGTGTCAATTGAAGCACTCAACAAGGCAAAAGAGTACATGGAGAATGTGAAATTTGAAGTCTTGCATTTTCTTTCTAAAAATACATATTGAGGTTGTATTTCCCCACACTCCATTCTCCTAGTAATTATATTGTACATTCAGCTACTCTTACGTGCCAGGTACCAGGCCAACTCCTCCCGCTCTGGGGAGTGCCAACCTTTCCCACACAGTCACTGATGTGGAAATCACCCCAGCTTAGGCAGAGCAAGTCACCTCTCCACCGGGCTCCCAAGCCTCCACACACTCCTTCTGCCAGCGACTCTATTAAGAGAAATCTTCAGAAGTTTGAGTTTGGAGGCAGTGGGGATTTTCGAAGGCGCTGAAGTGAATGGTCATGTCAAGAGGCTGCCAGCGTCTCACCTACTGTCAGGAAGAAAGACTTCTGATGTCCAGGGAGTCCAGAACGACTCGTTCAAGCAGAAGTGTGACTAAGATGAGAGTGGATTCAAGAGCTCTGCTGACAGTCTGAGTACACTGTTAGATCTCTTCCGAAAGGTGACAGAAGAGAAACCTAAGGGGCGAGAGTGAGGCTCCCTGTAATGGTGCCAAGCCACGGCCATGCTGTTGGTACACAGATGCACCGGGAATATTTTCCTGTTTGCAATTAGGATGCCAGAACCTTCCCTCTTCTGTGGTGGGGGTTCTATGGCTCTGAATAGTCCTCTCTCGGCTCCTGAGGGCAAAATGAGCTATCCCTTTGCAAAGCTACTGTGGTCCCCAATGTGGCCATGCTGGGAACTGGCAGGTGCTCAGGACGGACACCCAGGTAACCCAGGGCAAAGCAATGAACAGACATTTTGTGAGCATCTACCAGGAGCCAGGAACTAAATCCACTTAATAAATTCTTATGACCACCCACCTTACTATTCTACAGAGAAAGAAACTGAGGTTACGAGATGCTCAATAATTATCTTATGGTCACAGAGATGCAATTTCTACCTAGTATGTCTTAACTGCAAGTCTTTTCACTAACTCTTCTCCAGTTATATTAGTTGGTGGAAGGTACGTCAATAAGTTTTAAAAACACCATATTAAAGAAAGTTAAATGGGTTTCTTTCCTGTAGAATTTCTCAGAGCCTTTGGTATGCTAATCATTGTGAAACTTCAAAGAAACAGTATTTACCAAACTTATTTGGCCACAGCTAGGCATCTAGCTGTGTTCCAAGGAATATGCTTTTGAGCAAGCTATCCATTCAGACTCTCAAAAAACAAAAGCCAGGACTCTAAATCAGGCAGCCCTGATTCAAGTCCTGATTCCTCCACCTACTAGCTGGGTAACCTTGGGCAAGTTCTTTAAACTTCCTGCACTCAAGTTTCCTCATCTATTAGTCAGGCAGTGATTCCTTCATTCTACAACCATTTACCGAGTGCTGACTCTGCCAGTAACCCTTCTAGACACTGAGTGCTTACCTCACAGAATGTGAGTAGAATGTAAGATAGCGTATTCTAGGAGGTCAGTAACACTTTACTTAAGGCTCCAGATAATAAATATTTTAGGTTCTGTGGGCTACATAGTCTATGTAGAAAGTACTCTGCTGTTGTAATGAGAAAGCAGCCCTAGATAGTACAAGTGGGCACAGCTATGTTCCAATAAAACTTTAATTTAGACATGGAAATATGAATTTTGTATAATTTCCACATGCCACAAATATTATTCTTTAAAAATTGTTTTTAACCATTTAAAAATTTTTAGCTCACGAGCCATACAAAAACAGGCAGTGGGGATAATTTGGCATGCAGGCTGCAGTTTGCCCCACCTCCTGCCCCAGCTATATTCCACAGTGGTACTGTGAGGATTGAGATAATATACATAGGGTGCATAAAACAATACCCATTAAATGTGCTATCCTTGCTACTTAAATGATTGTGCATGTTGAATTGAACTGGCTTACAGAGTCAGAATGAAATGAAGAGCTGTTACAGGGCTGGGAACATCAAAGATCCTAGAGTGAACCACTGTTCTCAGCACTGCCCACTCACAGGTGTCTCCATTCGCAGTTCACTCAGACTCATTAGGACATAGTTTCCACTCAGATCATCAGCTTCTACAGAAGAGCAGTGACTCTGGCTTGGTGTTGGCACTGCTGCCTGTGCTTAGCATTTCACCAAAGTGGTCTCCATTTCTTACCATGTGAGCGAGCTGGCCCATCTGTCCACAACATATCTACTGATTGCTTGAGATGAAGGGGAGATGCTCTCAATTCTTCTGCTTAGTATCCTATTTGCTTGTTGCCTTTGTCTACATAGTCAGGATGATCTCTGTAAGCAGGAGTTGCCCAGAACTTTACAGTATAATTTACTAGAGGGTCCTGCCTCTTGGGAATGCCTCATACTCACACATTTTCCACTCTGGCAGACTGTTAGAATTCTGGCCAATGAGATAACTCCAAAAAGGTACAAATTCCCTTAAATGTGAACAGGCAATGAATACAATTTATATAACTACCTTGACCCCATGCACAGAGCTCTCCTTACTCTGGGGCTGCTATGATGGCTGAAAAAACAGTTCTCATCTAGAACTCACTCTTCATAAGTGTATATGTGGCTGATCTAGTGGTGTGTAGCTCAAACTTCTCTGTGCTAGGAGCTTGTGTCACTTATGCATGAATGAAAAAAATACCATTCTTGGCATTGACACTAGATGTATCAGGGGGGAATCACTTTGTAAGTTATATAATTCACTATGTTTTACACCTGAAACTAATATAATATTGGATGTCGACTGTAATTGAAAAATAAATTTTAAAAAATCCCATTCTCAATTAATAAAAGCATGTGTATATATACATATGTACATTATGTGTGTGTATATATGTATACAATAAGTAACCCAACAACACTTACTAAGCTCATACTGTGTGGTGGTGCCAGGCACTCTGCAGGTCTCTAATTCTCCCGGTGACTCTAAACTATTTCTGTTTTAATAACAACAGGACAGTGGACATTTTAAATATCAAATTTTTAATGAAGAAAGGTCACATTCATTGTAACACTGTTTGTAGACACAGAAACACCAAGCAGCTGTCAAAAATACTACTGAACTTTGTATTTGGCTTTCAACCCACTGCTCCCTCCTCTGGGTCAAGAAAATTAATAAAATTTAAAAACAAGATAAAACAATTACAGAATAAGCCCTTTTCACTCATTCCTGGTATTGATATCTGTGAAGCATTAGAATGAATGTTTAGAAAAATATTTTGCTCCTCATTATTAAAAACATGGCAAAATATAAGCAAACCCTGGGGCACTGGCCCATGGCCTCTTGGAGCACAGAAAAAGGCAGTAAAGGGTTTCAGAGATGAAAATGAGCCTAGGGAGGCCGCCTTGCTTAAGGTCACCCAGTCAGGTGGAGGCGATAGTCTTACCCAGTTGACTCCAAAGGTATATCCTGTTGTTTCTAGGAATCACATCCCTTTGGTGTTTTGCCCTATTATTTGAGACTTCCTGAGGTGGACAGAAACAGTGTGACACCTTAGGCAGGTCCCTGTCTGGCCTATATGACTGGCAGTCCTGTGGGTCTGGTATTTAAAGCTATAATGCTCAACACGGGCCTCTTGGTCTGGTCCACTTTTGAACATGGAGCTGAGCCTTTTGAAGAGTTGGGTACTAGATACCAAGTTCTCTTCTTTGACTCCTAAAAGCCTCTCAGTCTTCCTCTTGGAATTCCTCTGGTTCCAGGGAGGGCCCACAATTGAAAAGTTGATTAAAAACTGCCTTGGGAACATGGAGTTGTGATGCACATGTGTTGTGGTTCCTGAGTCTCAATTCAGCTGAAAAAGGGTACTGTGATTAATGATGTCTGGCACAAGCTTGAGGGAAATCAGTGGTGGATGGTGTCACTTTTTTGGCAGGTCTAGGTCAAAAGCACCTGCAGGAGTGGGCCATTTTCAGTCTATACCTTCCTCTCCACACACTCATCCCCATTTGCTATTTTTATGGCACAGCACTGATGCGTAATTGGGACTACTATAGAGCCTAGTCACTGGAAGCCTTATATGGAGCCCCAGCCCCAGCCTCGTGGTTAATGCCTGGAGAGAAGGCAGATTTACCACGCAGAATGGTAACGCCTGGATATCTACTTTCACTCCAGGGTCTACCCATACCTGAGCCCTACTCAACTTTCCAGACGGGTCCTACAATCTTTTCTAGAAAAACCAGAGCCTTCCCTGCAGTATTCAGTGGTCCCTGTCTACTGAGCTTTCTAAGGGCACTAACGGCAAGCCAGATTAGACCCTGGCTCTTGTTGATAATTAGCAAATAAGACCTTGATAAAGTTTTTAATCCTAACACGAGGATGGCTCTGAACATCTCCTTACTATGGTTTTAAGGTTTCAGAATAGCTCTTCAGAACTGCTGGGAGGTCAGGGACAAGATAGACCAAGGGCCTCCCTGCCATCCCTCACCTTTGCTGCCTCATGCAGAGGCTGGCTGGTTTTTATGCCACAGGCCTATGAAAGCAGAGCATAAGCTTGGGCACTTTCCAGCTTAAGACATCATCCTACCCTGGAGCAAGATTAATTCAGAAGGAGCTTCTTACCACAATGGTCACACAACCAACAGCCATGGAACTCTTCAATGGGGGTTGGGTCTGAGCATGTGGTTATCTTTGCCTCCTTTCTCATCCTCACAATTGGAAAGAACCCACACTCTTCCTAAAAAGACATCCTTGCACTTTCATTGAATGGTCCAACCTCTTGCTGCATGCCTGCATCTAGTGTGGGAAGTAGCTTCCATCCTCCCCAAAAGGTGATACCAGTGCTACCAGCTGCAGGGATCCTCAGGGGCCTCCTCAGGTACAAAAGCAAGCTGAGGGGCTGGGGGACTGAGGGGAAAGGGTGAAATGCAGCCTTTGCCTTATCTGTACCTACAGTGACCCTTGAGAAAGACATCATCTGATCCCTTCAACCCTTCCAGATCCTCCCTCAAGACTTCTGAGGAGCCAGACTTGGGTTGTGACTAGGTACTAAATAATGACAAAGAAGAATGGAGTCTGCCAAGTTTTTTTTTTTTTTTACTATGACAAACCCATTTTCAAAGTAGGATCCTGCATCATCTATATTCTTCCTTTCAGTGTTAGCTCAAGTACTGAACCAGGACAAAGTGACAGGATGATCTTGAAGTTTTTAAAGTGGTTTCCACATTTTTTGTTAGCAGCCCAGTGGCCTCAGCAGCATCCTCCAGCAGAGGAATAAGCCAGCTTTCCTTGTGTGTCTTCTAGGGTTGACACTGCCTTTCCTTTACATCCAAGTCACAATTTACCTAACTGCAGTTGGCCAGAAACAGGTTCTTTTTAAGGTTTTCAGTATAGATTGAATTAACCATGTCAGTCATCATCTCCATTTCCTTCTTTCTTCAAATCACTGCAACGTATTTCAAAGGATGAACTTAGAGACATTAGTTTTCTTCCAAAATTCAGTTGTTCATTTGTTCAATTTTATTTCCTGCTGCAGCTATGTACTGAGACATGCAAATCAACTTCTGCTTCTGATAAACAACTCCAGTTCTTAGATTACTATTCACACTGGGAATTTTCCACAAGTCAAAACTCGAGTACAAAAAGTAACTTTTCCTAAAAGCTAAAATCTACACACACAAAAATAAAGATTTCAATGTAAATTTTACTATTTTATTTGTGAAAAAACTACAAGCAGAATTCATAAATAGACATTTCTATTTAAAGCAGGAAAATGATAAAGTGGCTTCTAATAACATAGTCGTGCACATGCCAGTTAACAGGAATATATTAACATCTTTTATTTGCTAGACAAAGAGCAGTGTCCAATATAAATTTCCCCCAAACATTTAAGACCTGTGAATTTCTGACCAGTTCACAAAACCACCAACTGACACTTTAGCATGAAGAAAAAAACAAACCTAAGACTGTCAGCTCTAAAGACGTTACAGAGCATAAACTTCCAAAAGCGTTATACAAGCTGTCTTTCTGGGCAAATGAAAAATATAGCTCGTATAATACATTAACAAAAATTCACAAGATAAGATTATGTTTTGACATACTTAACAAGCATTCTCTATTTGTCTCCAACAAACAAAGCTAAGGAAATAATGTAACCATCTTTACACAGTAAATTAAGGTTACAAGTCATACACAAGAACAGAACTGCTTGCGCATTAAAAACTGTTCAGCTCCATTGTCATACTCTAAATGTTGGCTCTTAAACCATTTTCGGTTACATACAAGCAAAGGTTATTATATATTCAGCAATTAATAAATTTTCAATAATTTAAGATATGGTAGCTTAAAAAAGTAGACTGAGAATGGTCTTGATAAGGCAGGTGAAACATCTTAGTGGAACTAAACTCACAGAAGCTTCTGCCAATGTTTTTAAATATCCAGATTGAAACTCAAAAGGTTTTGATTAAAATATTTTATGGGTGTCAAGATGTTTTTTTTTTAACTGCATGACTTAAGCAGAGCATGTCAGATAAGCTCTGTGTGTGCGCACGCACGAGTGTGAAAGATCACGTGTTAAAACAAATGGAAACTTGCAAGCATTAACACTGTGCTTTTTTTTTTTTGCTTTGTTTTATAACCTGCTTACTGTGTCACTGAATATACCAAGTATTTCTGGCCCTCTTTTATATATCTTTCTAATCTACACTAGTGTTTTTACACGCTGCCTACTAGTTGTAGGGCAAACTGCAAATTCAGTAAGTTATAGGAATTCCATTTCCAGAATACATGCCTGAGGGAGCTCATCAATTTCAGAAATTAAAAGTCTAAAGTACCTACTACCTCACTAACCTCAACAGAATACACAATGGCAGCTAAAGGACAGGTCCAATAACATCCAATTGCTGAGAAAACTTCCAGTTAGCTGCAGTTTCTATCAAAATGGCAACTTCATCCCACCTGTTCTAAAGCAACCCTCTTTCTTTCTTCACCCTTTCCCATTTTTTTAAATTTATTCTTTATCATGGAGGCAAAACCAAAAAACCAAGACATTGGCAATGAATTAGCAGCCTATGAGTAGCTGGTTAATCAGCTTTTTCCACTAATCTATGGGGTCCAATCACTTTACATGAAACTAATTTTGAAAAAGTACACAGTGTTTCTGAACAAAGTGCATACCAACACTTATTGGTTCAAAAAGCAGTGCAACCCACAAGAGTTTGGTGGCATTTAAATTTTTAAAGTTAATTTAAAAACTTAGCAATTCCTATCTCTGGAAAATAAATATGGCTGACTAATTTACCCTCCCTGAGACCCTTAATAAAAGGAATATTAAAACTTTAGAAGGAATGTCTTTGCAATATCCCACTGATATTAAAATGTGGATTTAAAATTCATAGTCAAATCACTATGTCTTATATAGTCTGATGCTTACAGAAAGCATCTTATTTCCTTTGGTTCATTAATAAATACTTTAAAAATGTATTTAGAAAGATAAGCATAGCTTGCATCCCAGATACAAGCATTTTTAAAAAGAGGGGAATATTGTTCATGCATTTGAGTAGGACTACAGCAACAAATGGCACTGCTTTATAATCTTTACCTTTGAAAACAGAATTTAAATCATGGTACATTAGTGACTACAGAATAGTTTTAATGTAAATGTGAAAGGAACCTTTCCTGTTGGCTACTCAAATCAAGCTGTTAATTTTTTTTTTTTTTTTTACTAGTTGCCTCCACAGACAAGTTACTTCTATTCTTAAGCAAACTAGGTTTTTCACACCGAAATGTGGTGCTTCCTTACAAATGAGCTGCCCTCTCATGAGTCCCTAAAGTATGATGATCAAATAAAGGAAGGTAACATCAAGTCCCCATGCTTGAAATGGCTCTAAAGTCTATGAACTCTGCGGACATGAATGGTTAAAAGTCAAGGACCCTAAATCCAAAGTAATACAAAACATTTTTAAAATGAGGAATCATGTTAGTGGTCTTTGTTTTTTTTTTGTTTGTTTGTTTTGTACGACAGTAAAAATATAAGCAAAAAGAAATTTTAAAAGAGTTTACTCAGTCTGTCTTTACATTGAGGAAGAAAAGGTCACAGGCTCCCAGGAAGTATGAGCTTTCCCTGCAGCTCTGGCTGCAGCACTTAGAACATTCACTTGAGTTGCTTCTCTCACAGCAAGAATTGAGAAATGTCTCTAAACACTGAAAAGCTCCATGTCTGGACTGAATGTGTGGTTGATAACCTTTGTTCAGTAAAACAAACAATGGTAGATTTTTAAGAAAGAAAAACAATTCTTACAACCAAATTGGTAGGGTAAGGGAAATAAAGGGACATGAGGCAAACAAATTTCAGTTACAAAAACCACCACTGCAATGTCACATGCAAAGTGGAAACAGGGATTTGCTTCTTGTGTGGACCAAAAATACAGTTTAGACAGTTTTAATTCTAAAACTAAGAGACAATTTATAGATTTACCTCAGACATGAGTAGAGGTCTAGAAAATGGATGGAATTCAAGTTATAGAATACCATATTTTCATGAGTGCTTATGTAAGAACAGCAATGTTAACATGTAACCGTAATTTACACGAATACTTGCCATTCTGGAGCTAGTTTACTTCTCAATGATAAAAGCCCTCCCAACTAAACCACTTGTGATTTGTCAGTTATTCCATTGCAAATGCAGGCTATCTGGAGCAGTCTTTAAATTTGAGATCACAATGTTTAAAAATATATATTTTTATACCGTCCAGTACTCTTTAGACAGATGAGAGAGTCAAGTTCCCACGTGGGTTGGAACATACTTCATGTAAAACTGATTTTAATTTTATTTGTAGTAGGGACTGTCCCAGATCTGTAACTGTTCAATGTTGTATTCACTTCACAGTGTATCAAGCACCAGCGTTGCCATGGATTGGTTTCAAATAACCCTTTATATATAATTTTATATATATATATATAGTTATATCAAAACTGATAGTACATAGTATAACTGGAAGAAAGAACTAAACTTAAAAGGATATGCTGATAGGATGGAGTTTGTGAACACAATAAATAAAAGTTCCCTCCCCCTCCCAGACCACCCCCCAAAAACAAACAAACAAACAAAAAAAAAACCCAAAAAACCAGTTATAATGTACATGGAAAATTGTGCACAGCAGATTTTTTTTTTTATAAAAAGTAGATTCAGGAGCACATCCAATTATAAATGATTGTTAGGAAAATCATATAAAACAATGGAATACATAAAAGTGTCAAGAGTAATTGTCAGGGTGCGAAATTCCTCGGTGGCCAGATGCCCATGGCAAGCAGAAATCATCCTGGCAGCATCACTAAGAGGTCGATGTCCACAGAAGATTCTCCAGGGATGCAAGCAGCATGGGCAGGTGGAGGATTTGAATTTCATACCCTGATTCATAGTTTTCACAACTCCATGTGCAATTTCAGAAAGATTCATCATTTACTGCTGACATGTCGCCCTTTGGCGTGGAGGAGCGGGAGGAGCCCTTGTCTGTGCTCTCCGACCCCGAGCTGCTCTGGTTCTGCTGTTCTGACCCTGCACTGGAGGTCACTGTGGATGAGGATGTAGAGGACGAGCGAGTCTTTTCCTTAAAGTCTGTAATAATGACGGTGACGTTGCCCACAGTTACTGCCAATTGCTGTGCAGTGCTCCTATCCACGTTTTTCAGTCGGGGCCTGAAAGCAATTGGGAATAGCCAATTAAATAAGCTACAGATTAAAAACGACTTCTGGCAGACAATCATCAATACACTCACATTGCATGACACTGTGGCAATGAATCCTAATTGCTACCACACATGCCAAGCTTACTACAAAATCTGTCGAATAACCTCAGAAATAATGGAAACTATCATCAGTTACAAAGCTTTGGATCACTGCAAAATTATTACCAATTTATCTGTCTCCTGTTTTGGTGACAGTGATATAAAAGTAGCTCACATATATCTAAAAAGTTAACTGTCCCACATCTCGTTCTTTACCCCGCCCCTTCTTAGCCTACAAACCCACAGGCACAAAACCACCCTTGATTATGAATAGGTTAAATCAGAGCAGCACTTTTAGTATTTCATTCTAGTTTCAAATACCTTGAGGTGTGATTCGTTTCACTGGTCTTGGTTGTAGCATTTGCTGACTGTATACTGTTTGCTTCGCTAGGAGGATCTTTCAGAATATCAGACTTTGGTCTAAAGGGAGGGATACCAAAAGAGGCATTTAAAAAATCTCTTTGATTCACTTGCAAAATACTATACTGTGCTGAATTACCCAAGACTTACTTTGTTTTCTTGTTGGTATTTTTCTTGGTAATGCTAGGGCTAATTTCCTTATCTTTCTCAGGTTTCTCTTTGTCTTGCTTTTCAATTTTCTCCTTCTTCTCCTTTTTTGGGGGTGGTGGAGTGGCATACTGTTGTGCCACCTGTTGTGCCACGAGCTGAGAATTGATCCGAGGTTTCCTAAAACATTCAAGGAAAGACACTTCATTACTTGCCTTATAAATACTTCTTTAAATTTTTTATTTTAGTCTCATAAGTTTTTTAGGTATTTATTTTATTTCTGGTATCTGACATCTCAAAATTCAATTATATGGTGTCATTTCTATATTACTATATTTTTATGTAGCATGGATGAGTCCATAAAGCTTTTCCTCTTTCGAATTCACTTTTTGTACATCTACCTTTAATGACATAAACACATATGCTTAAACAAACAGTAAAAGTTTTTCAGCCAATAAAAAGGGACACTATTTCTTTGAGGGTCAAGTAAACACTGCTTCTTTGGAGTTGTTAAGATTATACTGACAGCTTTCAAATACCACTGCAGAGGGTCAATCTCATTTTAAATAAATAAACACTGGTAATCCCTTGAAAAGAGAATAAAATTAGAAGTGAAGCATTCACTTCTAAATCTAATTATTTCAACTTGGTCTGCTCCCCTGCAGCTCTGTGATTGGCACGGATAACACATATAGAGCAATAAAAGGTAACTGTGGCTCATACTAGTTCGCAAGGGGGTGAAGACTGAAAGTCACTTAAAAAAATTCTTAGACAAGTGATACATTCACTGTGCTATCTATCATTATGTCCCCACCAATCTCCAACTGACACTGGCACTTAACATTGTTGTTTACAAAATCTAAGTAGTGCCAAACACATTTCACAATGCACGAACATTAAGACCCAAATGGGAAAGAAAGGAAAAGTCTATGCATTGTTTCTATACAATATTAATTTTCAAAGACATCCCATCTAGATTGACATTTTATAATATAATAAACTCTCCAAGTTACAAGGTAGGGACACAAATATTCAAATGGATCCATTCATGA
Source organism: Pteropus alecto (assembly GCF_000325575.1). NCBI lineage: Eukaryota > Metazoa > Chordata > Mammalia > Chiroptera > Pteropodidae > Pteropus > Pteropus alecto. The sequence goes on along the minus strand of NW_006440638.1, from coordinate 8,404,680 downwards.
GACAAAACAACTGGCTGCCACAATGTAACCATCCCCTCTTCGGATCCTTTATCTCCCTATGCATTCCCCAGGATGGAGGCGCAGGCCAGATAAAAGTAACTGGATAGAAGTCTGGCTCATCCATGGGAGAGCCAGTAGTGGGGGACTGGAAAAAAAAATAAAAAAAACAAACCTAGAAAAAACAAAGCTTCCTTCTGAAACAATTCTGCCATTTACTGGGCTACTAGAGCACCTCTTGGGAGCAGGTACGATGAAGCTGAGAGGAATGCAGGACGAGGGGGACAGATGCTTACTTCACAACTTCATCAAGGAGAGCCTGAGCATAGAAGGCACTGGGTTTGTACTAAGTGTTTCAGTACTGGTTTGGTGGTAGTGGGACATTGCCAGAAAACATACCAACGAAGGAGCAAGTTTCCTATCAGCCTCCAGCAACACAGGCCTTAGTCATGCGGTGGCACACCATGAAAGCCAGTCAGGTACACCTCAGCCTGGATCACAAATGGCCTCACTTGGCACGGAGCAAGGGATTCAAACACATATGTGAAATATCCCTAAAGAAAGGGAGGAATGTACTTACTCTAAGCTTGGATCCCAAACACAAGACCCCATGTGAAAGATAACTTTCTCTTTCATAAGTTCTAATGAAGGCAGAAGAAGTCATTCTAACACCTTCTACTCCTTCAAAGAGAAGTATGACTGTGTTAATACTCAAAAGATAATAACCAATAACCACTACAAAACAATTCACAAACCCTTGCTGGGGACACAAACAGATCAGCCATCTACAGGGATTACAAACGGTTTAAATCCAAGTTAAAACAAAGTGCCATACACTAACCAAGACTCAGTTGTCAAAATGAAGTAACTTAACCACAGTTAATACAGTGAATAAACCATTAAAATGTTATGAAAAATTATACCTTGAGGGAGAATTTCAATTAAGCCAGTATGTTTATTTTACTCCAAGGAAATCCGATGTAAAAACAAGGACATTTGGACACCAGTCCAAGAGTATCTTCAACAGAGAAAGACTCAAAGGTATGCCAGATGCCTTGCCCCAGAGAACTCTCAGCCTAATCACCAAACCAGGCTCATCCAATGCGAGTTAAAGAGGTGCTTGTCTCATTCTAGGATATACTACAATGTTCCATGATGTCACTTACCATGTTGCACTGAAATTGCCAATCAGCTGTTTACTCCTCGATGGCAAAACTACATCTTAATCACCTTTGTTGCCATGGCATTCAACACAGTACCAGGTACTCAATAAAATTATCTACTGAGTAAGCAGAGAAGGAACCAACACTGCAGAAAAAGACAAAGCAGGATGAGGACTAAGAAGAGGCTCAGCTTTGGTGATCAGAAGGTCACTGCTGACTTTTAGAAGAACAGGACACATGGGTAAGGGCTACAAAGATTAAGGGATTAAAGGCTGTCAGAGGAATACAGAGGTGAGAAAGAGGGACCCTTTCCCTTCTTTGGTGCTAAGGGAAATTTAAATCATGCTGTACATTGAAAGAGGGAGAAAGAGCGAAGGCTGACAAGAGACAGGGATTAACTCATGGGGCAAAGGAGAGAATAAACACAATCAAAGTCCTGGGAAGGTAATGGGGACACTTTCTAAGACAGACCAGTAATAGTTTCTACTACACAACTGGGAGGTTATGGGCAGAATATTAAAATGAGAAATCAGAGAAGAGTTTTGGAAACTGTGGACATTAGAAGTGGTACCTAGTCTGGTGAGTAGCAGGAACTAACAGCAGAAAAGAGAACTGGTGATGAGCAGAGAGAAAAGGAGTTACTGGTAAGTCACAAATTGACCTTAGTAGCAGGAGTGTGGTGTGCCTTATAGAAGTTCTCAGTGTCTACCCAGACATTATGTTTATCCAGAATGGATTATTTCTTAACAAGGCCAGTTTGCCAAGATACTGTGAACAGGTGAGGTGCCCACCTTTGTATTTCTCCCACTGGCAACCATTCTCTAACACTTCGGCAAATACGCTCTCAGAATTCTTCTTTAGCGCATGTGTCACAATCCAGTATCTATAGCACAAAACCTCCATATACAAAAGGTAAAATTATTTATAATTCATAATATGCAGCATGTGTGCCCAAACTGTGCATGTTCTCACTTGTTCCTAAGAAAATGAATGTTTGACTAGAATGGTGAAATAAGCATTCCTCTCCTCTACTGGCCAACCAAAGCAAAATTTCACAAATGAAAAATCTCAAGGCTATTTGGGATCTGACTGTTACCAAGAAATATGGGGTGTCTGCTAAAACCACAGGTATTGTTTCAAAAGTGTTGCTGTGTTCTAAATGTCATATATGTCCTAAGCAAAAACCTAACTCTTCAGTCATCATTCAGCCTTTCTCCACAAAAAAACCTCAACTACAAATGAGCATTTATTACTTTAATTATTTCAAGTGAGTACCCCCAGGGTCAGGCAACACGAGTGAGGTAGGGAAATACACTTAATTAATTTTCAAAGGGCACACCGTTTCTGAACGAAGTGCCTATCAACACTCATTGGTTCAAAAAGCAGTGCAAACCTTTTGGAAGGGGAGGGTAAAGAAAACTAGAAGGGCTGGCCACCAGTATGAGACCTCCAAGACCTATTGTTCTTACAATGAAGGTGCTATCCTATCAGAACTGTCTGGCAGCTCTTGCCATCTGCCCTCTCCTCAGTTCTAGGCTAATACACTGACTGCATGTGAAAGCATGGGAATGGCCAGTTTCCAGTATTAGAGCGACACACACTCCGCTCCCTGAGGCCATGCCACCTTCTTCAGATTAGATATTACAAAGTGAGTCTGAAGGAGGAGAGGCAGACATCTTTTCACAGCTGTCACAGGACAGGCACACCATGAAGCTAGAGTGAGCACATTTTCTAGAGGAGAATTTATTGTCCATCTTAGAAATTAAGAAAACCAAGAAGCAGAAAAATTAAGAAATTTATCTAAGGATTACACTTAAGTGCCTGAGCTGGGATTTTTAACCCAGATCCATCTGGACTCTCCATGGATTCCTCTAATGAAGGCAACCACAGATGAGGCTCTCCACCTTTGAAGAGCACAGACTTGTTTTCACATGTGCATGGGGGTGGGGAGAAGGGTAATGTGACTCAGGCACAGGGTACGAGGGATGAAAAACCCAGGGTCAACCCAGGCTACAGTTTTGTAGACAACTCCTGACAGTCCCATTACCTTCACCATGCTCACTCTGGCGAGAAGAGAACTATTGGGTTGTCCTTAAGGAAAGAGAAAAGGGCTGGAGGAGTCGAAAAGAATGTTTCCCACTGCCTTTGGAATATTGTCTGTAAGGAATGAACCCTTATCACGATATTTAACACTGCTGATTAGTGAGACATAGTTACTTCCCACAGATTCACATTGCTCAATGAAGTCTTCAAGTGTCACACAACAAACTAAATGGCTTTCAAAGGGTCAATTCTTTAATAGGTAGCTGAGAGTCTGGGTTCCCCCCAATTACCTAAGTTGCCCAACTAACAAGTCTTAAGTAAGCAATTAACAGCCTTCACAATACAGTGGAAAACATTAGATGACAGCGTGTGGCTTATAGCTTTTGGTGTCTAAGCTTCCAATGAAAGCCAATCAACTACCTACCAACAAAAAGAAACAACAAACAAAAAGCCCTATTTGACCAGAAGTACTATATATGTAGTAAATAGGGGACCAAGTTTCCTTTATGAGTAAGTATGGCACCAAACAAGTTTATCGTATCTTTTCAAGATTATATATTTTTATGGGAAAAAAAGCTGTCTTAAAATTATTTTATATATCTATTGTATTTCAATAGTTTACAAATGAAAATCTGCTATGAAATTTCAATGCTAGATCTGTCTTTAAGAAAAATGTCTATTTGCATTTAAGCAGCTAATATTTCAGAAAAGAGTCCTTTCCATAAAAAGTGAAGCAAATCTTTATCTAGAGACATCTTAATTTTTGAAAAGGAAAATTTCTAGAGTTCAAGCATACATAAATAAATGAACATAAGTGAGAGCACAAAACAAGATATCTTATATCTTACAGGATTGTTTTGATGTGTACTCGTGCCACTTCGGGAGAACACAAACTATGTTTTTTTTTTAGGAAAGGGTAATTTTCTCCCATATACCTTTTCCCTTTTTCACTTGTGTATTCAGGGGAACTTGAGATCTTACATTTCTCATGTACTTCTTTCTAAGTCAGCTATCACAACAAGCAGCAATGCAAAGCCATGTTCTGTGATTCAGGCAACAAAGATCAAGAGGCATCCCTAAATTTTACATCCAGATCTCTTCTAAAACTATCATTTGTGCATTCCGCCCCCAATGGAATTACATCTGGTGTTTCACTTTTCAATTAAAATACCCCAAAGGTTCTGAAATCAGATAATCAACTCATCCATTAAAGGAAAAAAAGGTACATTACAACTTACAAAATGTCTTAAAGTCAGCATTCACTCACTGCCCTTGAGCTCTTTGGACACTGTCTTTATATCCTCCCAGCCCCTTTTTTGCCTTGGCAATCTCGTAGTTGAAGAATTAGCAAATTCAAGGATTTAACAACTCTGAGAAAGCCTTTCCATTTAGCTCACTCTATCAGGGTTCTTTATGATAGACATCATGGTACTGTAATTAAAAAGAGCCTCTCCACAGGACCTGTTTTCCTGTCTCTACACTCAAAAGGTCATTCTATACATGTGCATTGGGCCAGCTAGGATAGACTTTACCCCCACCAACAATGACTAGACTTCTGTATTACTTACTGATGCCCCAAAACATACCAGTTGGGAACACTACAAAGTACTCTGTGCATGGATGGCCATTACTCAAGAACACATGCTGACTGAAATATTTTTAAAATGAAATGGGAATAATAGTAAATTCAACTTCAGGGAATTGGGTAGGCCACATGTGTCAAAATGCTTTATAAACTGCACAATTTTTTTCTTTGCAAAAGTACCTTGCTGAAGCCACAAAGGCGTTATTTAGTAAATTTGATCTTTGGATTAGCCTGCATCCAGTAATACATTCCAAGTTGTAAACAATCAAATTCCAAACACTTTTGTGGAACACATCCTTTTTTAAATTCAGTAATGCCAGAATTTACCTCTAAGGCAATGTAAGTGTTAAGCATCACAGTTTGTCTATCCCAACAACATTAGTGTTTAGTCCCCTAAACACTAATGTCCTCTGGTTTTGATGACTAATATCGTAAAGAGGCCCTACTTATTTTCTATTCATTTTACCTACCACTCCCAATCAATTCTATTTTTTAAAAAACACCAGAGAGCTCAGGAGAAATGCTGGAATAGAACACTGAGTTAGGGTTCCAGCTCCAACGTCAATGACCTTGAGACCTTAAAAGGAGATATCAGACTTTGTTTTAAATCTAGAAAATACATATTTATTAATAAACATATTTAAAGTAAAAAGGCTACCTTTAGGGCTTTCTCCTCCACCTGTACTTTTCATTTATCAACAATTCGAAAATATAAGTTAGACGGCCACTAAAAAAGGGAGAGGCTTAACAACCACCCACCCAAGAGAATCAGAATCTCCAGACTATTAGTCTTGGTATTTTTTCAGCTATACCAGGCTAGGCTGAGTTTTTAATATAAGGTTTTAATATCTTAAATTTTCTGTATCTTTTTAAATCTGTTCAGTATTACTAAGAATCACCAATGTGATCAACCAGCCCAATGAACAACAGGTGAGGAAATAAGGTAGATAATATGATTTAGAAGTAAATTCCCAGGGAGTTTCTAGGTAAATGCTTTCTTTGCTATTATTTTAAAGAACTGATAATCTTAACAACACTGGACAAATATTCATCTGTTCAGCTATGGGAAGATGAAACCACACAACATCTCCAACCTAATTCTTCCCTGATGCAGGATACATAAGACCTTGTTGTGCTTGCTAACTGTTAGTCCCAGTGACTAGGGTGTCCTTTTAGCTTGCTGTGATTCAGGCCCATGTCAACATTACTCAGACCTAGCTGGCTTTGCTCTGGAAAGATTAGTACTCATGGCCTTCCTCAAACCTGCTCTTGCCACAGTATCAGGCCATGCTACATCAGGGTAATAAGGAACATGCATGACTTTGTGACCTTCACTAAAGCCAGCCATCATTATAATACGGATAATTAAAAAGTCAATTGTCACTTAACTTTTCTAGAATGACTTGGGTGACCTGAAGCGGTCTTAGCTTGCATTCTAGGTTAATCTTTCCCACAAGTATACATTCAACAGTATATA
>NW_006440638.1:8338228-8398372 GCF_000325575.1 Pteropus alecto | reverse complement strand
GTAACCTAGAATGCAAACTCTGCTCTGGAGACTTTTCAGGAGAATCACTCAGCTCAGTACAAGAAAACTAAAATTTCCCCTCAAATCTGACTCTAATGATCAAATTAAAAACAAACAAAAATAAAACCAAGCCATCCCCTTTCTGCCACATATCTTTCCTTCTGTCATCTTCACAAATGATAGAGAGGATATGGACTTCCTTTGGACTTTTATCCAGGCCCTGCTACTGAGCTCAGGTAAATTACTCAAAATGGGAATGGGGCCACACCTACTTAACAGGGTTGAAGTCAAGATTAAGTGAGGTAAAGTTCACTTAGCTCTTGTCATAGCATATATACATAGAACACACAGATGTTCAACAAAATAATTCAATAATTCCCTTTACAAATAATATGTACATTTCAAAGCACTACTTTTCCAACTGTAGATGTGTCTACCATCTCTCCTGAGCTACTGGGAGATAAATAAGATGATTTATAAATGAAAGAAACTGGCAAGTCTTCCCCCAGGAAATGGTTCTAGAGACATAAAACCTTCACATATGTTAGCATCCTACAGTTAATTATGACATGCAGCAACAATAGCAGCGCTAAGGATACTCCTTGCGATAGCTGCCAATTTTTCTGCGTATTTCAGAGAGATATGGTTTTGCGGATATTCTTTTAAAATTAAGATGCCTTTAGGAGGCCACAAGGCTTTGAATGTACAATATACATGGTACTACACACATTCTCACCGGATAGAGCTTGTTTAGGAACTGGCTCTAACAGAACATACACATTTTTAACTTAAAAAACAGCAGAATTTTAAATGCTCTACTCTAGATTCAAAATTGTCATTTTGAACATTCAAATGTCTCTTATGCCCTGAAAACACACTTATTTAACATAAAATTGAGCACCACTAAGTATAGGCATTATAACTTTTCTGCAACTCAGAAACATATATTCACTAAGTAAAAAGAACTACAAGTGGTTTAGATTCTTGAAAACTAAACACCCACTATCTAAACCAACCTGGCAGCCAACAGATATCTTAGACCAGTGGTTGTCAAAGTGTGGTCCAGAAACTCCCAGGGGTCCTCAAAACCCTTTCAGGAAGGGTCTACAAGGCCACTATTGCCGTAATTTATTTTCTAAGACATTAATAAACTTTTCAATTTCCAAAGACTACGTGGCACGTGACACCACTGCTCTGACAGCTAATGAAATGTATGTTTGTATATTTTTGTGTTTTAACCATTTCTCAGTTTTAATTTCTGGTGTGGAAGTTTCTACAGACATAAGCCAACATAAGCAAAAGTTCTTTGGGGTCCAAAACAATTTTCAAGAGTATCAGGGATCCTCTGACCAAAAAGCTTGAGAATTGCTACCCTAGGAACATGCTAAATATTTTTCTGTGCAAGTTTGCTTCATTACAGGCAAAGAAAGAAGAGACTTTCTTCCGAAGAAAACTTCTAAAACAACTCAAGCTTAAATTTTTTCTCAGCAAAATTTCAAAATGGAAACATGAAATGCAGCATCACCTCCGATTGCAGATGAAGAAAACATTTTGAAAATAAAGTTTTAAACTTACTAAATACCAGAATGACTTCTAAGAAGTGGGCTTTAAGAATTTTAATCATTGACTATAGATCTGGCTTCCTTCTATGTCCTTTCACCTGTGGTACCTATTGTGGTCATTCAAATATTTTAAGTAAATGTCCCATAATAAATATGCCCTTTAGATCTCCCAAAGCATTTCTCCAAAACCAAGCTCACTGACAAAGGTACTACTCAGACCAAATCCTCCGCAAGCAAAAGACACTTGCTGAGGATTTTAGTGTGAGTAGTATTTCAGGCTCACTGGCAAACTTGAGGCAGTGTTAGTATCACAGTAGCTGCTGATACTGCAACTACAGGTGTGGTGGAGCGACACCTTTCTTCCATTGCCTCCTTTAAGAGGAGGAAAAGCCCTCGTAGGCCTCTGATCCCTACTCTCCAGGTCAGCACTTCCTGCTTCGTAAACCCAGTTCAGGTAAAGGAGCAGAGATGTAACATTCCTTGCACCTTCTCATCCTCTCTGTTTCACCTTTGACATTCTGGCATATGTTTCCAAATTCATTAAGCAGACTTTTCCTGGTGTCTACTATATGCTGAGGCAGGACGCTGTTTATGCTGGATGTGTGTGGTTGTATGTTAATTTTCTAAGGAGTTGATAAGATATGACACAAAAGACTCCAATGGCCCAGAGCTCAGGTGAAGGTCTTTTATGTTTTACGGGGTGCTCCCTGCCGCACAAGATGGATCACAGGACTTATCAGGTGAATAAGTAATTCACCTTCATTTTCTGTATTTATTTTAGAACCTAGCTCCATGATCTTGGGTGAGTTACATGCTGAACTTCAGTTTCCTCACTGGTTAAAAAAAAAAATTAGAATAAGTGACCTCTAAGGTTCCTTTAACTCAAGACACTTGTATTAAATATTTAATAAAGATAACAGAGTATTTATTTCTAAGGCACAGGCAAGTCTGCAGTTTATGTTGTAACTCATTTAGTTCCTTTTTTTAAAACAAGAATAAACATTCATACATGAGGTACACTCCACGAACTATACTGTTGGGTTAGTGACTTTAATATGACTTCTCCCTCTCCTCCGAAAGACACAAAATTACCTTACAAATCAAGTCAATTATTTAAAAAGAATCACAGAAACTACAAATCTCTAAGCAAACCATATCTTCAGGTGCAAATAAACCTGATAATGAATCAGGTCTTTCTCCAAGAAACACTACTAAAGCAATCCAATATGTTCTGCAAATTACTTTATAGCTGTCAAAGATCCCATTTAAAATGCATTTAACCATTTTGAAATTACAGCTTATGTCACAAAACTGGGCACTTGCAAAAAGCACACGAAAGAATTAGTAATTCTTCAAAGAGAAAAAGGCTATTAGATAATTCAAAGAAATCGCAGGTCTAACAAATCAGTTGCCCTCTTCAGGTCTTGTTTTTTCCTCACCTGTAAAATTAAAGAATTCAACTAAATTACGGTAATCTTTAAGGATTCCTCCAATTTAATCCATAAAACAAAAATGTGCATACTAGAAAATAACGGTCCTAACAACTTAGTTCATAGTCAAATTATGTTATAATAGGTCTCCTAAATCACTGCTCATCAAAACTTTTCTTAAAGCCCATCATTAACTCAGGATTGTCTAATGCATGGTTTCTTAACCATGGCAATGTTGATATTTTGATTATTTCATAATCTTTGCCATGGGGACTGAGTTTGTGCATTGTAGAATGTTTAGTGGCATCCCTGGCCTCTACTCAGTGGATATCAGTAGCACAACTATCCCCAAGTTTTGACAGGCAAAAATCTCTGCCAAATGTTCCCTGAGAAAAATCACTGCCAGTTGAGAACCACTGGTCTATACAAGAATGTAAGGGGATAGAAATATTTACAAATATGGGAAGGTAGCCTAGAAAAAAATAACACTTCTATCAAAATTTTATCAAAAAGTCTCTGCCAAAAACATCTGTAATGTGTTCATCATTCTAACTGGTAAGGATTTAGGAAGAAGAATCTCAAAAATTCTGAATACACTGATACTGTGTTTTTTAAAAAATAAAGCTCTATACTACATAGCACATAAATTTACCCATCATAAGGTATATCATTTACATTTATTAAACATGATGTCTTTAGTTATTCTATATATAGCTAAGCATCACACTTTCAGTAAGGAACATTATCAGTTCCTCAGATCTAAGAAACATTATTTTACTGTGGAGTACCTATTCTAGGGGGAAAACCCAAGATAAAGTATAAAGCAAAACCTCTGTGTATAATACCATGAGACCAGTTCAATCAATCACCAACAGATGCTTGAGACTATTTGATGATCTCTACACAATTACAACTATAACAGTTAATATCATCTATACTGCAGACATTTCAGGTTAATCATTTCAGGTCTTTTAGTTCCAGTAAGGGAAGGAAAATTTTAGAGTCTTATTACTTCAAATGGTTGAATTATATGTGAATGAAGGTGAAGACTCTGAAACCACCTAAGTGTCAGCTAAGACACTAGCACTGAGTTTGAAAATTCCTTCAACTCAGGAAATATATTTTTGTTTTGCTGGAGCAGCAGGGGACAGTGACATAAGTTGAAGATGGGAATTCATATATCAATTTAAATACAGTAAAGTCTTTTAATTAAATGTTGATATTTGTTACACATGGATGAAACACTTCTCAGAATAACCAGAAAATCATTAGAATTATTTGGATAAGAACAGAAACTTGAGTAAATGAGAAAAATTTGAGATCACTGTCAATAGTCACATATGATATCCTAACAGGTCCAAATATGCACCTTATCTTGGTGTCTAGAAATAAGTCATGCAAGTGTCAAAATCCACTTTAGCTAAAGAAAACATTTGTGGAAAAATTCTGATAACCAATTCTTTCTAGACTGTACTCATAATTCTGAAGGACCAAAGGAGGTGGTGTTTAGGACATTGCATTAGCAAACATTTCTATAGAAAACGTTAATTCTGTGCAGCCTCTACCTATGAGTACTTTTCTTACACAAAATTCTCAAAAGAACTCTCCTAGCAAATAAGTGTGGTGAAATGTCAAATGAATATATAATAATGGGTACTGTCTAATGTTTTCAGTGTCAAATATTCATGACTGCCAAGTCCAGAACACCTTCTTGGGAATACTCTGGTATATTCTCTCTCCTCTTCCTCATTCTTCACATGCCACGAGGACCTCAGAACACTGTCTACCTACCTCATAAAAAAAGTTTCAAATCTATTCTATTGCCACTTCTACATATTCACTGTCTTTTACCATTCTGGTTCAGGACGTACACACCTTCCTCCACAATGTCCTATCTGGTCATTTTTCGTTTTCCCTCTAGTTATCTTACAAGACACTACTGACACCAGAGGTCCAAAAAAGGAAGTATAACTGTCTCTTTCTCTGCTTAAAACCTCTGCCACCACCTGTGGCTTACAGAAGAAGTAAACTGTAACTCTACCTTGGTATATGGGGCTCCTCACAATTTAGTTCCAACATTCCTCACCAGCTTGCCTTTTCTCCATTCACCACTATTCCAGGTTGCTTCTCAGTTCTAATTCAAGCCACAGGACTTTATAGGTTCAGAAGATACTTTTTACCACTTGCTTATTTGCTTATCTGCTGATCCCTTAGCTTCTGAAATGTCCTTCCCCATACATCACCTGCAAAACCTACACCTACTTTAAAATCAGCTCAAATGCCACAGTTTTCCCAATTTCTCTTGTCAAATAACAGTCTGCGTCCAGATTTTCTGGGTTCCCACACCACCTCTATCACTCCATGTTCTACATGATAATATGACCCTACTTATCTCTCTCCCTACTAGATTAGGAACATTTCTGAAGCAGTACTGACCTTTAAATTTTATGCTATATTTCCCAAACTTGCTTCAAAGTAATTGTTTCCTGAAAGCACTGTTAATGCTGGCTGCAAAAATGTATGTCCTCTACATAATATGGTGCAGACAGCAGATGCTCCATCAGCATGTAACGCAACACTGCATTATAATGCTGTACTTAACAGTCTCTCTGGGCCTCAGAACTGAGGGACTCTGTATCACTCATCTTTTATACTGCCATTCTGGAGCAAAAGGACTAGGACATAGGAGGTTCTTGATGAATATAAATATCTACTCCAGAGATAAACAGCTCCCGGTTTAAAAGAGGGAAAGAAGAAAATAAAAAATAAAATGCTTCTTTTGAGTCTTCTACATACATCATCTCAATATTCTCACAACTCTTTGAGGTTATTGAAAGAATCAAAGCCCAAAGGTCCAAAGACAAAAAAAAAAAAAGGCTAGAGCAAGTACAGTTTAACCCAAGTTTATGCTATCCACTAATCCATACTGCCCACCTGATGAACCCTGAGAAGGGAAACAAACTGAAGCCAATGAAATGAGGGAAACAAAGGAGAGTGATATACTATTTAAAAGAGAGAGACAAAAAGTTACCAGGAAAAAATAGTAATAATATTAAAAGCTGCAGCAAATGAAGGCTGAAAGTAGGTCTCTGAATCTGCCAATCAAAGAGGTGTTTCTCGTTCCTTCACTAGATTACACTCATGGCCCTTAACCCTTCACCTTTTCTCCTACCTTAAATATCCCAACAACTTTAATATATTCCACGTACACTTATAACCATACAGGTATGAAAAAAGCAGACTTTAACATTCTGTTCTACAGTGCCTATATTTTTAGCTATCTAGAGCCAAAGAACTAGGACAAATTTTTAGGAATTCAAGTCTAAGTCCTTCATGAATGCTCTTGGTCTTTTCTGTTTCTCCACCAAAGTAAATGAGATCTATGGATAGTTAACAATTGGCTTCTCAAAACATGGCACAATTAATGTTTGCTAACTTAACCTGAGAGAAACCACATTATCACAAGAATAAGTGCTGTGGCATCAAGTGGGATTCTCACACTATCAGCAGGCTGTCCGATTACAAAGATTTACCTTTACCTAAATCCATAGCTTATAAAAAGGGATATTTGAATGAACTGGGATGATGGTATAGTACATACAAGCAAGCATCTGCCATCAATCTCCTACAGAAAGTTTTCAAGTTGGTATTCCACTCAAAATTAATTATCTGCCTTTGGCATCAAAGTAAGACAACTGGTAGCCTTGTAATAAGTTTCCAACAAGGTAAAGATCCTATATGTTCCATAAACGACTTTGAAATGTCTTTATTTGGAAATGACTTCTTTCCTCTTAAACTGAATTTAAACTACAAGTGCACTGTTTTCAAAGTTTTGCTGAAAGTCTCATTCACTAACTTAAAAAGATAAAACACATTTTTCGAATGCTTTTTCAGAAGTCTGAAGTTTTAAATGTTTCATTTTGAACTGATGTGAGAGTTGCAAAAATAGTACAGTTCCTGTATACCCCTCATACAGCTTCTCATATCTCATATGAACATAGTATAATTATCAAAACCAGAAAATTAACACCAGTGGAATACTTAACTGGACACTTTCTTTGTTCCTCACAAGTTTTACTACTAATGCCCTTTTTCTGTTTCAACATTGTATTCAGGCTCCCACACTGCAGTCTACTGTCATTTGTCTCTCATATCTCCAATAGCAACTCAGTCTCTGTTTTTGATGGCCTTGACACTTTTGAAGAGTATGGGTCAGTTATTTTGTAGAAATGTCCCTCAATTCGGGTTTGTCTAATTGTTTTCTCATAGTCAGAATGAGGTTATACATTTTGACAATATCACAGCAAAGATGTGTGTCTTTCTGGATGCATAATACCAAGAGGTTTATGTTTCTATATCTTATTACTACTGGTGATGTTAACCATGATCACTTGGCTAAGGTAGTATCTATCATGTTTCTCCACTTTAAAGTTACTATCTTTACCTTAGAAGTGATATTTTGATGCTGTATGTACAAACATGCTGTTTCTCCTCAAAACTTTCACCCACTAACTTTAGCATCCACATGTGGATTCTGCAAAAATTACTTTTTTTTTTTGTTTGTTGTACTTTGGTCTACTGGTGATTTTATTTAGTTCCCCCTTTCCTTCTACATATATTAACTGGAATCCTTCTGTAGGTTAAGAGCTGTCTCTTCTCTCCCATTTATTTACTCAATTATTTTAGTATAAATTCATGGGCATTTATTTTATCCTATGGGTTAGATCCAGTGCTACCATTATTTTATTTTGTTGCTCAAATTGCTCCAGCTTTTGAAGCTGCCACCGGAGCGCGCTTCCCTTCAGGTTGAGTTTGATTAACTCCCATCCTTTTCTGAGCCCTTAAGAGTTCAGAAATCTTTAGGAACAAATGTTCCTTAAACTATTTTACATTCCTAACCACTGTATTCAAAGAGGACCATCATATACCAGCTAGGGAAGAAACAAAATACTCTAACTTCTCAGTAGTGCAAAGTGGTAAATCCTTACATTCTATCACAATTAGTATTATAGTCCAGACAGCATAACCATTAACAAAAGCTGGGTAGGGTCTAAGCAAATGGGAGCTCTGGATCTCATGAGTGTATTTTTTCAGAAAGTACTCTCTAATCTAATGCCTCTACTAACAGAAAACTGCTGTGTTCTAAAGACATATTTGATCCTCAAACATTTTGTGGCCAGAGGTAAAAATGACAGGAGGAATGATAGATTCCAGTTAGTCAAACAATGTGTTCTCCACAACATAAATATAAAATTACATAATTTCTACCCCCTGGTATTCTGAGGGAATGGGACAAAATTTAAAACTCTGGAACAATCTGGAGATATTTTGCCCAGGAAAAAGGGTACAAGAGCCAGCCAAGGCTGAATGGATGTTCCGAAGTAAATAGCCTATGGTGGAGGTAAGTAGCAAAGAAACCATTCCTTCTGACTTTACGGAAGCCCTCTTCACAGCTCTAAAAGAACTAACTACACACTAGTGGTACCTCCAAAATTACTCCACTTGCTTACAGGTACATGATCACCTGCCATCCAAACAACAACAAAAAAGAGGGCTAGAAAGAGTAACAGGTGCTGAGGTTTGCTGACTTAGCCACTTTTTTTGCCTAAGATAAATTTTAATTTAGATACAACAAAATGCACAGTGGTTTTAAGAGTATAGTTTAACTTTTGACACATGTATACAGCAGTGTAATCACTATCCCCAATCAAGGTTCCTTTGTGTCCCTTCCCAGATAATCCCACTCCCAGCTCCTGGAGGCCACCAATTTGTTTTGTGACCATGGAATAAACGTGTTTCCTGGAGTTTCGCATAAATGAAATCATATGGAATATATTCTTTATTTTGTGAATGACTATTTTCATTGAGTAAAATATTTCTAAGATTCATCCATGTTGCTGTGTCTTTTATTTACCCAGTCTCCTACTGATGGACATTTGGGCTGTTTCCAGTTTTCAGCTATCATGAATAAAGCTGCTTTGAACATTCAAATACAAGTCTGTGTGTGGACATGTTCTCATTTCTCTTAGCTAAAACACCTACAGCAAGTGTATATTTAACTTTATAACAAACTGTCAAACTCTTTTTTAATGACTGAACCATTTTTATATTTCCTCCAGCAAAGTATTGGCATTCCAACTGCTCCACATCCTCAACAACACTTGGCAGGGTCAGTTTTAATTTGAACCATTCCAGTGGGTGTATAGTAGTATCTCAATGTGGTTTTAAGTTGCAATTCCCCAATTACTAATGATGGTTGAGCCAACTTTCTGCCTAGGATATACTTTTATACAAGTGTAGCTGATGGCTTACCAGGAACAATACATTTTTACAATTATTTGTGTAGATCAACAAGCTTCCAATATGATTACTGTTGAAGCTGGGCAATGAGCAGGAAGTCTGTTGTCTTTATGTTTGGGTTTAAATTGTGTCCATTAAAAAAAAAGCTAAAATAAATAAACCAGAAGTTTGCTGGGTTGCACACTCAGAGATTGTCTTAATTGAGGTACAAGGACTCAGAAAGAAGAGAATAAAAGTAAAAAGACAACTATTGGCTAATTTAGGCACAGAGTAATGGAATAAAGCCTTTTTGACTCTGAGCTGAACAACTTTTCAAGAACCTACTATCGACTTTTAAAAATTATCCCCTGGCCCAAATGAGGAACTGTGTATATTATACATAAAGGTTTGTGAAAATCAGCAGATAGGTGACAAGGCAGCTATCATGGAGAGGACAGCTAAAAGGATATGTAGCACTTTGGATGACAATGAAAATCTGAAGGAGTTCGGTGAACTGGAATACCAAATTTGAAATCAGAAAACTGGATTTTACACGATAGCAATATTTATGGAGATAATCTGCTTGCTGTATTTCTTAATCTGAGTGTAACTGGCCTAGTGAAGAGTGATAGATGTTAAGAAAACAAAATTTTAGCCTTATTTCTTTTATCGATTTGTAGAATGACTTGTAACAAACCACAGCCTTCAGCCTCAGTTTTCCCAACTGTTATAGAGAATACCTGTCCTATATTCCTCTCAATATGGTTGAGGATAAAATGTTGGAACCAGCCAAATAAACACTTGGGGGACAAAGTATAGAAGAGCTATGTTGGCTTTCACATTCACATATATTCATAAAGCAAATTCAAGTTTTAAAAACTTTGGTTTTAGTAAAAAAAGAATATTCCTCCAAATTTTATACTAATATATGCTCCAGAGGGTTGATGCTAAATACTCCAACAAGAAAAAAAGACAAACTTTAATCGCCATACTACATTCATTGAGCACCACCAGTAATTCATGAGTAAATTTTCCAGATAAGTAAACCTGCCTAATATCAAATAGTTTTTTAAAAATTAGTCTTTAAAACTGTACTTAATATTCTACATGGAAAATAGTTTAACTTTCTTCTGATTCTTTAGGCTGCTATTACAGTGAGAATCCCTGGAGAAGTATGTACAGCTGTTCCACACCTGTATAGCAAATGCCACTGTTTTCATGGTATGCATCAATGAGAGTGTCCTATAGTTATGCCATTTGTTACCCTTGGAGCTGTCCATTGTTCCTGCTGTTAAGAGCCATCCACAACAACACCTCATTCTGGGAGACTAGAATGCACTTCAAAAAACCATGCTAGAATTGACTATAATTGTTTTACATATTACAATGCATTTAATTTGTGACTACTAATTCAGCATTTTCTCTGAGTATCTTTTAAAGAAACTTGTTCTTGTAACTGGATTAAATCCATCAATCATAATAATTTAAAACTTCTTCCCACACTCAACTGTTCTAAATAGATAAGCTAGACATGTCATCTCAATATATATGTTCACCCTAAACTTAAAATCTAGTAAGGAAAACTTCAAGAAGACACAAACACATCAATAATCATGTTCATTCTGTAGGTATGAAATATTGTCTCGTGGGAATGACAAATATAGCTAACTGAGACCAAAACCCTTCCATTCAAATAGCAGCTAGGAAATATGTTTTTGATTGGTATGGACATGGCTGAAGACATTATCAGACTAACCATTAAAATCTTAATCCCAGAAGAGGTATTTCCTACCCAAGAGATGACCTATATCCTCCTGAAAAGAACCAGCAAATTTAATTCCTAATTTTACAAGAGCACAAAACTCCAAATAATATTCCTTAATTATCATTTTAACTTACTTGTTGTGAATAATAACAGAACTACTGCATTCAAACTTTTCAGCTACTGAAGAATGATGAGCTCCCTGCTGATTAGATTTTGGCAAAAATGAACTATCCCATACAGTTAAGAAAAAATATGAACATGTTTTAAAATAGAAAAATGATAAGGAGAGCAAGTGGTTTAATTGCGGGAGGAGTTACAGCATACAATGATTTCCCCACTAATTTTCTGAGTGGTGAGTAGCTATCTACAGTCCAATATCCACAGGTTGCAATGACTACTCTGGACAAGGGAGCTGACAACTAAAGTCTCTCAGGAAGCACCTAAGCTCCTGAAAAGCCCATCTGTGGATCAACAGGATCTTCTTGCCTGAAACCCCAATTCTGTCTGTGGCATAGCTGCATTTGTGAGAAAGGAAATCCACAGTGCTGGAGGTGGGGGTGGGGTGGTAACTGGACGACCAGAAGCTTATTGCTCACTTCTGTTCCTTATCAGGGAGGATGGGGATTCAAATCTATACATATTTAAGGGTCTACTAAATGCAAAAGTGACATCATACTAGATGTAATAAACTGAAAAGAAAATAAGAGAGACCATGAGGTACAGCAGGATAAATACCAAAAAAGTAGAGTATATCAGTTTCATGTAAAGGGGAAACTAGATCCAATTGGTGTGATGAAAAAAAACTGAGGAAGAAGAGGTTTCGAGTGGACTATAAGGAATAAATAAGATTTTCAAACTTTCATAATGTAACTTTACAGAAACGTAGAGCAGTTATCAAGTAGTGTTTGGCAAGGTGCAAATACATGTTTCTGGTAGAAATAAATATAAGAAACATATCTCATAGTATCATCTTTAAGGTTCACAAAAGAGAATTAAAACACTAAAAACCTAAAAGTCCTACATTAAATCTGCATAACTGTTTTTACCCAGTGATTCAATATTTGATCACACAATCTTCTTTGGTTTTGCTTGTTTTCCCTGCTTATAGTCACTGAATTTCAAACTTTCATAGTTTTCTTTCTATGTTGTGTGTTCCAGCTTTCTCACCATCAAACTAAAGCATGAGGACTAGTGCTTTTTCTTTTGAAGTGAGATGGGGTGGAATTCTTTCTGCTACCCTAAAGGAATTTATGGTTGATTATTTTTCTTTTTTTTCTAATAATAAAAGTTAGCTCCAAAACGTGTTTAAGTGCTTATGATAAAATGTCTGAGTTAGTAACCAAAAGGGTAATGAGTTTAGACATTTCGTACATCACAATTCCTAGGGCAATCTTACTGCAGCTGCATAGTAATAAATGCCATCCAGGAATGGTAATACTGGTATCTCTTGCTTTTTGAAAATTTGTATTATGCCACTTCACTTTTACGAAAGGCTTACATTAGTACTTGTTACTTAGTAACATTTAAGAAATCCAAAGACAATTTCACTTTTATAAAGAAAGTGAAAACTACATTCAGAGTATGTTTTAAACAGCCCTTACAGAGGCAGTGCACACCCTGAGAGTGGCCCCGCCAAGCCCCTTCCCTGGAAACTACACTCAGCATCAAGCTACCAGAGCCCTGAACTGTATTTATGAGCATCTGTGTGTTATCTCCATTTATTTTGTGCATCATTAGCAAGATGTGTCCTAAGGTATCATGAAGCCTAAGAGAGCTTGTAAAGGTGTACGCTTGGCATAAAACTGGACACAGTTAAGTGTTTTGATCACGGTGTATAAAATAAAGACACTGTGTGTCTTGTGTTGAATTTACATACATCCACTATGCATACTATTAACATGCAGAAAGAATCTTCTGAACTGCCGAAGTTACTATTCGTTCTGCTAGTAGCAAAGTGATCTCTCTTTGATTTCCAGGCATTCAGTAATGGATAAAATGGCTTGTTGCCTGGCTGGGTTGATGGGTATACAAAGTGTGTTCCGTTATCTTATACTTAGGGAGAAATCTATCTTTTCAGTGTGACTACACTGTAAATACATTATTTCTACTTTACACGGGCTGTGTATTTATCATATTGTTCCTGCCTTTACTATATGTTAGTGTTATTTTAAGTTGTGTTACTTGGTATGATTTGGTAGATTACTTTTGAGTCTGGGGTCCCTCAAAAATTTTTCCATATAAGCTAATGGTGATTGCTTCTTTGTTTTATGCCATTTCAAATTATGGAAGGTTTCATAGGAACATTCTACTTTCAGATAGCAGGAGAAACCTATTCAGAGATAGGTGAATACCTGCAGAGGTTGTTTGAGTATGCTGGGTACTCTCTCCCCTTTGCTTAGTTTCAAAGTAATTTTTTTCATAATATTGAAAAATTTCCTTTATTTTACAGATGAGTAAACAGGCTTAGAGAAAAAGAGCAATTTCTACAAGAATCTGGGTTTAATTTGCCTCCACATAGCAGCCACCAGGTAAGTGGCTAACCAAGACTCCTAAAATTTTTTCCCAGTTCAACAGAAGGGCCAGTGCAAAAGAAAAAGGAAACTCTTATTCCTCTACTCCAAGCTCTCCAACGTTTTCTTAATCTTTCCAGGTGTCAAAGGGAAAATTTTATCCTCCATTTTCTAACACCAAGTAAAATGTCAACAATGTTAATATGTGTCACCATTTCAGAAAGGTTAAAATACGGGAAACTGATAAACCAGAACGGGCAAAACAGGGTATTTGATTTACTTCTATGGATCACTTAACACTTGCCCAGAAGAGTTTTCACTGAAAAAGATGAAGTGCTTAAAAATAAAACCAAATTAATTTTAAAATATTCTAATATTCTAGTTTTGAAGTCAGATTTGATGCCCTTCCCCCCTCCCATTCCAATCCAAAATAGTTTTCATTAATACTCATCTTAAAGCTTCAGGCAGGCGGCTGACATTACCACATGTCTATCAATTGACTTAAAAAATAAAAAATTTAAAAGTGATCCACGAAAAGTAGTCTCCTTAAACACTTTGCATTTTGATCTGCTGTTTTGGGACTCAAGGAAAAAAAGGAAGCAAAATCGTGGATTAGTGGAAGGAATTATGGAACAGGTACAGTAATAAATTTTCCCAGAAAAATATTAGACTTGTGTCCATGGGGCATATTTATTCACTGTGCTAAGTGCTGAGGAAATAAAGATAAAGAACATTATCTGTATCTGAAGTAAATTGTTCAGTAATTCTAAACATGGCTGGGTGGTGTCTTTCTTAGAAGCTTTTGTGAATGATAAAAACTATTGACCTTCTCAGAAAAAAGTACACACATGAGTAAATGTCTGCATGTAATTTCAGAAGATCTGTAGATCCCAACAGTTATGACTGGTTCAGCAAATACCAGTTTATATAAAAACAAACAAGAACAACAGGGATGACAGGCTAAGTTTCCATCTGTGAGTTGCAGAATCTCAGGATGTTACTGTTATTCTTCTCTTATCAACTATGAGAACTTAAATTTAGCATTTAAGTTGGATCCTGCCCTGAACAACATCCAAAATCCTAGCTAAATTAAAATGATTGAAAGTGGCCACAAATGCCATCCAACCTTTTTTTTCTATAGATATAGTTACCCAAATTATTTCCATAAAGGTGCAATATCCATGTCCAAGAATCATTCCATGTCTCCCTCTCCAACTCAGTCCCATCACTGTCTTTTATCTCAGGAGTTAATGTACAGTTTCTAAGTTTTAACTTGCTTATCCCATTCTTAAATTGAGTTTTAGCTTGTGTACCTAATTCCTCTAATAAAATGTTAAGTATTTTGTGATCGAAAATAGTTTTCAGTTATTCGTTTTTGAAACCTGAGTCTATGTAAAATACTATCTTGAACATTAAGACTACCAATGTCTAGTATTATAGGATTGAGAGATGCTGTGTTATTTTTCTCCTGTGACACTTTGAACAAGAGCTCTGTCTTCAAAATCTACACTTTAAAGTCTTCCCAGAATGGAGATGTTTTGTAATATGTTCCCATATGAGGGAATAAGTCTTTATATAAAGATTTGTTCAATCTCCTTCACAGATAAATCTACTGGGCCCAATGTGAAAATATGAATATTAAAAGAGTCTAGTGATACCTCAAGCAGGTCCCTGAGTTGATAAGGCAGACTAAAATAGAATGGGGCTTAGGTAAGATGAGTTCCACAGGCTTGTGTAGCAAAGCTACCCACAGATAACTTATACATGTATATACGTACAAATATATGTGTATGTATAATGAAATAATCCTAGCTCAGGCCAAGGGCAGATGCCAAAAGCAGAAATATGGCCTTTCTTAGAGGCCTCCAAATGAAATCTCAACCTGCCTGATAAGAGTGACGTCTACCCTCTCCCACCAATCAAATCAGCTTTCCTTCCAGAATCACCGGTGTCACCCTGCCTCAACCTCATCTCAGACACAGCACATTACATACCTTTCCAGACAGACAGGTACACATACATGCCTGCCCACATCCCTCAAGCAATTCCACAAAAACATACACATCCCTCAAGTACACATGCTCTTTAAACACACACCTTAATACTAACAAAATACACACAGATATTCCATCCAAATAAGCTAGTACTACTAATGCCATCCCAAAAAAAGAGACACACTCATACACTTTCTTTCTGTCACTTACCTAGGAAAATTGCCAACACCTAAATATATTACATGTAACCCAATGATATCCTTTAAAAATACAAACACAGACTCCATTCACACCCTGCAAAGCACATACAACTCCCTGTTCCGACCACTATCACCACGGAAATAGATCATGCTGGTTTTAAAAATCTGTCTAAATTCTTTGTGACTTTTCCCTTAAAATAAATAAATAAATAGATAGATAGATAGATAGATAGATAGATAGATAGATGAATGAATGAATGAATGAATGAATGAATGAATAAAATAAAAACGGAACAACTAGGGAGCCAATTTTCTTCTTCTCAACTGTGGGCTGCACTTAATTACATGCATCTAACAAAAAGAACATGACTTACGTGATTTCTCAGCTGAAATATAAAGGCGTTGTGGTTTCCTCCCTTGCTTTCTCTTAGACCACTGGAGCAAGCCAGCAGTTAGTCATGTTATGAGGACATTTACAAAGCCCTAAGGAGAGGTTCATTTGGTGAGCGACTAAGACCTTCTGCTTTGCCTGCCAACACCCAGCAAAGAACTAAGGTTTTCAGCAAGTCATGTAAGTTACCTTGAAAGCAGATCCTCCAGCCCCAGTCAAGCCTTCAGGTGACTGCAACCCCACCGAACATCTTGCTACAACCTCACTGGAGACCCTGAGCCCAAACTATTCCTAAATTCTTAACTCTTAAAAAAGGTGTGAGAATCAGATAAAGGTGGTCAAAAAGTACAAACTTCCAGTTATAAAATTAATGGGGATGTAACAAAATATGATAAATAAAGTTAACTGTCGAATGTTGCTAAGAGTAAATCCTAAAAGTTCTCATCACAAGGGGCAAAAAAAATTTTTTTGGTAACTATGTGAGGTGATAAATGTTAACTAAACTTACTGTGGTAATCACTTCACAATATATGTTCACTATGCTGTACACCTTAAACCTATACAGTGTCACTTGTATATCAATGAAACTGAGAAAAATATTGAGAGAAAAAAGGTAATTATTTAAGTTGCCATATGGGGAATAATTTGTTACACAGCAATACGTAACTCATAACACACATTTCTCGAACATACAATTTCTTAAAAATAAAATATAGAAAAACATCTAGAAAATAGGGCACATGTTCCAGGTTATGATACATTTACTATTTTCTACAAAACGTCCCGATCACATCTACTCTAGAGGGAATAATGGTTAATTTGAGGAAGTCAAAAGTGAAGCTTAATTAATAATGTAACCCAGCTCTGACCTCATAGCCAACTCTTCAGACATTCAATCAAATATTGTCAATAATAATTATTATTCCTTTAAACCAGGACTCAGCAAACTTTTTCTGTAAAAGGCCAGATAGTAACTATTTCAGCTTTGTAGGCCAAGAGACAAAATTGAGATTGTGTAGACACTTACATAACAAATATTTAAAAACATAAAAACCATTCTGAGCTTCCAGTCCCTAAAAATACAGATAGTGGCCCACAGTTTGCAGACTAGAGTCCCAAACTACAAAAAGTATACAGTCTCTAATTTTATAACTAAATCTTATAACTAAAGCAAATCTAAAGCTTTCAGTGTCTGTATTTCAAAGGACTTCCTCATAGGTTGCATATTACGCAAATCTTAACAGCAACAAAACTTATAAGTAGAATAGCTGCTTTTCCTATTAGAGCAAGGCTAACCATTTCAAAGTTAACACTATCTCAACACCAGAGTTCTAAGCCAGACACACATTCCTGTCAAACTGAAAGAAATGCATATTTATTTCAGTCAGAATATTAGGGGCAAGATGGTGATGGCGATAATGTTCCAGAAAATATATTTATCATTAAACAAATAAGGAGTCTGAGTAGCAAACATGACATACTGGTTACCCAATACAGCAAGGAATAACGCAATTCACCTTCAACTATTGCCTTGGCTTTAAAATTCCACAAGTTACAGGTTTCCTAATTTATTTTAGTGTGTGCAGCCCTGTAAACTCAACTTATTTGGAGTAATAGAAGCTTGGAATGAAGTTAATCATTAAATTAGCCCTCCTAACAATATAATAGGAGACCTCTAATGTCTAGTCCTTACACTCTAACTAGCTGCTCAACCTTTATCTAGTCGTTTTTCTCTGGGATTTAGATTCCAGATGATGGAGCTAAATTATATCTGAATCCTTTGAATGGAAAAAATTCATGACTAATACATACTTAAAACAAATATGAAGAAGCCTAAAATAATTTAATTCTGTCTACTTAACTGACATTAGGTAGTAGGTAAGCAGTGCTCTTATACTAAAAAAGAGGCAAGAAAATAAAAATAAATTAAGGTCTGGAAAATACTCCATTTGCTTATGTTCTCATATTAGGAAAATCCTCTTTTCTAAGAAGTTAGTGAAAAATTTAGACTCTAAAGGGGACTCCTTATTTGATTTGCTTTACGACAGTTATTTTGTGTCTGTCCCTGAAATTATAGACCCATTAATCTTCTCAGAATTCTTTTCCCCCAAATAAAAGCTTCTTGTTAAATGTTATCTTTTTAGGCGAAAACATCACTGTAAGTACTTAAAATCATTCCTGTGGCCTAATCAATGACCCTGAAAACTCCCACAGGAAAAAATAACAGGATCAAGCTACATCTGCCACAAATGGATAGCTGGATGCTCCCTATGTAATTATACATAGTTTTGCACTCACCTGGGTACATGGCTACCTGTTTAGTGACTGAGTGCATTTAGGTAAGACCTCACTACCTTATGTTTAGCATCTGGTGACAAGTAAGGATCTACTCTGAATTCAAGTACACTATAAATTGAGATACCTTTTTAAATCTTCAATATCGTAGACATACTAAGCTTAAAGTTGTGAATGTACACGCTTAAGAAAAATTCTTTAAAAATTCTTTAAGTACCTTAGCAAAAGTCAGTGTTCTAAGATAATTTACATTTTCTTAAATTTATTTAATAAATGTAGTGCTGTGCCATGGCTAATCATTTCCTCATCAATAAATATTACTTTATGTTACTTTAATTGGGGTTGAAGAGAGAAATAAAAAAGCTCTAAATGTTTCAAAGTAAGGAGTGGATATGAAACTCATATTTAAACGGGCTGATTTGGTACTTAAAAAATCTAACCATTATTCTCTCCACTGTGTTCCACAAAGGGTGAGGCAGCAGTTTGCAAAATTTTTAATTGCAGATTAAATATATATTAAAAAAACAATGCTAATGAAAAACAAATGCAAAAAATTAAGACTAGGGAAAAAGAATATACAGCATTATTGCTATAGTTAATTGAACTTCAAATTTTGGCTGAGTTTCCCAGAGCTTCTGGGTACTTTTGAAAACCACTAGGGTAACAGCCTCTGTTTTGAGTTACTTGATCTTTAAGGAAAAGAATTTAGGGGCAAGTGGACAAAGTATTCTAATTTTCCTTTAATATAAGTTTGGGGGGGAGTAAGGGGGAGGCAATTTTTGGGAGACCTTCAACAGAATCAGTTCAAGGAGAAATTTTTTGATAAGGGCCTAGACACTAGCAACCAGATGCTGAGGTAGGTGCTGAGTCATGACAACAAGTAAAGCACTTAAAACAGGCCATCAACCACCTTTTGGGGTGAACAGTAGAGCCAGATGTAGGCAAAGTCTCATTTTTTTTTGTTATTTGGAGATTCCAACTCAGCATAAGTACAAGTACTAAACTGAACCCTTAAAGTTCTACATGTGACAGGCCACGTAAGGTGATCTTCACCTGGAAAATTTTCACAAGAGGTGCCTACCAGGATTACAGAAAGGTCTTCAGGATGCTGTGCTTTCCGGTGAGCTTAACCACTAAATAGATTGAGGCTTCCCGCAAGGTCAAGTCATTAGCAAAGAACACTGATAAATCCCTGTACATTTTATCCCCTGGACAATTCAAAACAGGAGTAATTAATGAAAAAAAAAAAAATCGAAGCATGGTTATCTTTTTTCCTTGGTTTAGGTATTAGGACGTCTTCTTTTCAGCTGTGAGAAAAGTCCAGACAAAAAATAGTAGGTAACCATGTTTGCTATTGGTTCTTCCACTTCTATTTAGTCCAATTTCTTCCATTTTACAGATGACAAATATGAAATGCAAATGTTTCATAATTTGCTAAAGGTTTTGCTGTCAGTGTCTTCTAACTCCTGGGTACAGTGGGCTTACTTTTTTTTTTATTGCATAACAAACTGCCTTTCTTATAAAATTCACATAAATATTCTGAAAGTTATATTCTTAGATATGTGAAAATATATTTTTAACTATTAGAAATTTGCCTAAGACTCACCTGCTATTAATAAGCATCAAAGAATTAATGAATAATTGGTTTCTTTGCCAATTTTGAATTTAAAAAGGTATGGATTATCTTCGTCTCGTAAAAAATAGCCACCCAGAAAAGTCATAACTACCTTATTTATGTCAATAAATTTTGCTACCATTTGATAACAATTCCTCTAAAATGACCACTCTTTTAAATCAGTTTCTCCTCCACAGAATTTCTTACACTGACTCCTTACCATCCATCCTGCAAAGCCCAGGGATGACAACTACCCAGTACAAATTCTATCCCTTCCAAACCCAGAACAAACATGGTAGAGCCCAAATGAGGCTGAAATATCTTCAAAATTACACTTCAGTTCCATAATTCTTCCATGTTAGCCTGTACCCTAATGCCAAATTCATCTTTTAAAATACTGAGTTGATGCTAAGACCTTCAATGTCTTTCATCCACCTGTACGTAAAAACCCAAAGTCCACGACATAACACCAATCTAATGCCTGCCTTTTCCCAGCCCGATCACTATATCTTAAATAAGTCTGGCTATTGACCGTCCTCATCCCTAAAACTGACAAACCATTCCCTTCCTCCTTACTTCTACCTGTTTCCAACCCTTCCATGACTGCTCCTGCCTACCACAGTATCTCCAGCCTCAGAAGTCTCTGAGTTACTTACTATTAGTGCTCCTATTTATGTGGTTCTATATACATACATAGCTAATGGAATTTTTATCCAGTTGCCTTGCACATTCATACATTCATTCATTCATTCAACATATGCTCTATCTCATATGCTAGAAACACAATGGTGTGGGGGAAAAAAAGGTAATCCCTGCTCTTAAAGAGCTTGGTCTAAATAGGGAGACAAACCAGCAAATAATCACAGACAAAAAGAAAATTACAACTTGAGAGAAGTGTTCCAAAGAATATGAATATCAAAGGCATATTCAAAAAGAGTGGCTTTGGGATGAGGAAGTTAACCTGAGATGGAGGGAGGAAGAGTAGAGGACTGGCAGTTTCAGGTAAAGGAAACACAGAAAATGGCCCTGTAGTAGGAAGAAAACCTGTATGGTTGTTGAGAATGGGCACCACAACAGAGGCAGGAAGGGCAGGCAGGGAGCAAAAATGGCACTATTATTTAGGGATCACAAATTCAGCTGCTATAAATCCACTATACTGTCTACTACAGTACTATGTAGTCTGAAACCTAATAAAACTCACTTGCTGAGTGAAAAGTTACATGTATCAGTAGAAATATGCTGAAATACTGAACAAAATACACACAAATTGCTAAAAAAGTAGGCAGCCTGGCAGACAATTCTAATAGATACATATCAATGATTCTCAACCACACTTATACTAAGATCAGTGATTCCTATGTGACTGAATATCAGAATCAATTGAGACTTTAAAAAATAATGATGCTCTCACCCCACCAAAACCGTTATTGATTTAATGGCTCTGAGATGGGGCCCACCTAGGCAAAGGTATTTTTAAAAAGTTCCCCAGGAGACTCTAATGTGAATTCAGGGTAGAGAACCATTTGTCTTAAGAGATAGCTGTCCTAACTTCTCAGAAATAGCTATGTGTTCCTCAGAGGTCTTCCTTACACCTAGACACTGTCTTTTCCTGGTTCCTCCTAGGGCCCCCAAAGACTAAATCCCAAGAAAAACACTCATTCTTTTCACGTACTTCCAAACAAGCAAGTTGGTAACAAAAATGAAGTAGGGGTGGAATGAGGTGCTGTTGGGTTAGAATAAAACCACCCTGACAGCAAGCATTTCAATCTTGAATACTCTAGTCAAAACTCTAATTTGTGGGAGAGGGATAAAAAAATTAAGGAGGCAGACAATACAAGAATATGACTGACTTTTGTCCAAGAAAGATGCTTCCCCTCATCACCATCAAAAAAGGAATAGAACAGGGAAAAAGGGAAATCACTTGATTTATGTTCATTTGTGTTTCAGACAAAAAGCTTTGAGAAACTGAGAACATTAGTCAGTAGAGTCTCAAGAAAATGGAAGAAAGGAGTGCATTCAAAATAGTTCCTGAAGTTGCCATGAGTTACTTGAGTGATAACTCAAATATAAGTCTAATATAGGTCAACTATTAAAATTGCCTGAATTTAAGTAGACAGATTTTGGCTATAGCTTGTCTTTTGTTATGTAAGAAAACTGCTAGTCAATGGTATCTGTAACAATAGGATTCTACCCCAATACTATTTATATACAAAAGTAATGTTTATAATTCAAAATTAAATGCATCTTATGAATAATTTTAGATTTCAATGGCTGCTTTGGATTATCTGTGCATGTCTCCTCAGTGTTAGGTCAATGTGCAAAGCACAAAGGAGCTTTTAGGTCATTAAGTAAGCAGTTTTACACACTTAAAAAAAAAAAATCAGGATTTTTACTGAAATTTATCTCAAAAGATGCAATTTTCACCTCTATTGTAAAACTAAGCCCATTCTAAGAACAATTACAAGCAACACAATGACACAAATTTGCTCTGTCCAAGAACTTTTCATTCTAAGATGAACCTGTAAACAAATCATATGATCCAGTCACCATTATTTGAAGTCATTTTCCATTTAGAGTCTCACGTCAAAAGCAGGCATACCTTTCATTACCCACCCCACTTAATGCCCAGTTCCACTGACCAGAATATATAGAGCTGATGTGAGAATGGATTATTGCGGTTCTTAATGCCTTTACTTGGTGAACTAAGGGTCGAACACTTGACATTCTGCCCAAACTATGTAACACATGTGGAACTGCCAGCTTAATATAAAGTGTCTTTAAGAAGCCTTGAATGAATGAAATAAAAAACGTCTGCTCAGCAAATGCCTTTCGCCTCCAACTACTAGAATTAGTTTGAAACTAGAAGTTTCAAACATACATAAAATGTTTTTTCTTTAAATCCAAGAACAAAAAGGTTCCATTTCACCTTTTGATGACATAATTTAAAACACATTTCATTCAGATTTTTATTTCCTTCTCAAAACACAGTTACACTTCGAAAAAAAAAAAAGACGACTTAAAGATGTCAGCCAATAGAAGTCCTTCTTTTAACAATGGCTGCATTCTTGGAAATGTGTTATATTCCATCATCACCTTAAGGCAAAAGTATGTCTTTGTACTTAAAAAATTAATATAAATCTTAGGATTGGCAAAAATAAGGCACGATTACTTAATCGTGCATCAAGCACCTTTTTCAAGTACATTTCTCTTTCTGTGGCATGTAACGGTTATTTATAAACTCGGCAATTTAACACTCCCCAAAACATTTCGCCTACCTTTAGTATTTCATCCAATTGAAGTAGCTTATAACACAAAACATTAAATTAAATTACTACTTCATACTAAAACTTTAAGCAATGAGCCTGGACTAAGTTCAATACCAAACAAATGAAAGATGTTACAATTCCCTTTTGGAGATTATGACCTAAACTTATAAACAACACAAAATATTCAGGGCACACAAAATAAAATATTTGATACAAGCTAAATAGGGCATTCAGTGGACTGGTGAATAAAAAGGCAAAAGATAAATGGTAGTATGTTGCAATAAATACTTATAGAATAGCTGAATACTTCTTGATATTATAGAAATCTACTTATTTCGAATCTCTGGGGTTTACTGAAAGGAGAAAGCTGACAAGTGGATTTAAGGCATTTCAGAAATAAGTGTAATTAGAAAGAAGGCTTGAATGCAAGAATAGAAATTTTAAATGAAGTGGATCACTGTGTATAAATCTATATGGTCTACAGAAGGCAAAGAAATGTAAACACATGAGAGAAACATAATGTAATCTGTTCAAGAAAGGGGGTTTGTGATATAAAACTGATAACAGTGTGCACAAATACTTGAATGAAAAAATCTGATTTTCATTTATTTTTTGGGTGGTACACATGGTTAAGTTACTGACGTGGGAATTTACTGAACAGAGTTCTTAGTTTTACTTTCAAAAGTATGTAACTTATTTTTCTCCCCAACTTCAGAATTTTAACAATACAGTGCCACTGTTCGTTCATCAGCTGGTCTTTTTAAAATAGGTAATATGCATTTTCAAAGTGGTTAAAGAACTTTCTCAAAGTAAGACTAATGTTCAATAACAAACTTAAAGATCTGATTTATTTAAATAATAATTAGAAAATAATTTGAATAAAAAGTCACGTTTCCAAAGAAATTAAATCAGCTTAACCTTAGTCCTCCACCAAATCTGCAAAGGCGAAGCCTGAAGAAGAGGTCCACAGTTGAGGGCAATCAATTTCAACATCACCACTACCAACCCACCACCCTTTTTTCTATCCTCATCTTTAAAATGGGAGTAATATTAAGTATCTTCATGGCTACTGTAAAGACAAAAATCATCTATAAAATGTCTTGTACCACACCTGACATATATACATAATAGTCACTCAATAAATGAATGGTTATTATCCTACCTCCTGTTGTAGATCAAAGTAGAGATCACTGGAGATACTTACTATACAAACCTCCTTGCCTGTAATACTGTCCTTCGTTTCTCACAAAGAATAGCGAAATTTATTTCTTAATTTCACAATCAATTCCCAAGTAGTACTGGCGCTTCTAGACATTCTCCAGACGTACCTCTACTTAGAGTACTCTTTCTGTACCCCAAGTCAACCTATAGTGTCATTCTTATTAATTATATCCTGAAGCCTTACTTCTTTCACTGATTCCAGAAGTATTTACTAAAACATAAGCAAGGCCTTATTTCTTAACCTCTCTGACAAAGGAAGTGACAGCTAGAAATCTCTAAACAATTCAAACTTGGAATGTTTTGTCTTGCTACATTTCACATTTCTATTTTGTTGCTTTCTCACTTTCAACACAGTTGTTCATACATTCTCAAGCAATTCTCTCAAAACAAATTCCCAAATAAGAAAACTGTGAGAGGCCCAGAGACGGTTTAAGACCTAATGACAACAAGGCAATTTCATTTAGGTCTTCTGGGTATATACCTTCTTTGAAGCTCTATCTATCCACTTTAATTTTACCTACCTACTTACCTAATTTTTTAAAAGACCTGTTGGCTTATTCTCTGCCACTAACTACGTATCTGTATTTGATGTATTATAGTCTTATATCACTCAGGACATGTCTTAATGTCTTTATGCTCCTGTTAGCCAGTAATAGTAGTTATGGGTTCGGCTAATTTGAGTATTGTGTTAATGAAGCCAAGATTGTACTTCTATCCCCAAGCAGACCAAGGTGTTCTGTTTGGTGTCCAAATACACTGCTGCTGGTACTGGTAGAAAACCTAACTAAAAATGCCTACTTTTACACAGTGAAAGTGTAAATGAATCATTTGATATCCAACCAACATACATTAGGTATTGACAAGTTAATAATCCCTGCCCTCTGGGGATTGGTTAAGGATAGGAATAGTGAGGTAATTCTGTAAAATATTATTTTTAAATATGAAAAACGATAGGTACTGTGGGACAAAAGAGGGAATATAAGTTTGCCCTGGGAGATGAATAAAAAAAATGACTAGGGAGTCTTCAGTGAATCAGGTGAACAAAGGGAACACCCCTAAGAGGGCAAAATATATGTACAAGGAAAGACAATTAGGTGTGGGGACTTCCAAATGATTTGTCAAAGCACATCATCATCAGTGATAGAAAGGACTGCAGGAATTCACTAAGTATTCTGGTTATGAGAAAACTAAAAACATATGCCAGGTGGGTGATGTCTCAAGTATAAAGAACATCTTTTCGTTTTGCATTTGTAAATTCACATGAGAACTGATTGTATCATAATGTATTCTTCTAGGCCCACAGCCTTTCTCAGCCTGAACCACAGAACAGAGAAAATAATTTCACTGATTATTTCTCAATTCTCCCAAGGACATATGTAACTGGTATGGTTTTAAATGCATAAGGGAGAAGGTAATTTACTATTTCGATGGAAGCCTTAGAGCAATAGAGCTTAACTCTCTCAAAATCAGTTAAGAAAGTCTGTTGGGTTTAAGAACTGTCTTTGCAGTTATCATAGTACTGAACACACAATGTGCTGTTGACCCCAAGAATGAATGTACTTGTTGAGATGGATTCTTATAGGCTAACTAGGCTCAACAGAATCTATCTAGTAGTTACTGCTAACCAGGGGCCTGTCACATAAGCCTTGCTTCAGAGAAGCCTTCACTGAACTCCTTGCCTGAACTGTGTTCCTATAGTCTGAGCCAACCCTCATAAAGGAGTCCCTAGAATCATATTTCAACCAACAGGACTAAGACTTTCCCCATCCAACTGGAGATGCACAGCTATATCTCAACAAGCACATGAACAACCAATCAAAGTTGCTCCATTCCAACCAATCAGGACAGTGCCTTTGGACCAATAAAATTATAGGAATTTGGAATCCTCATTTGCAGGAGGATAGGCCAATCAGGGACTAGGGCTGGGGACTTCCCTCTATATATGTCAGCTCCCCACCTGACTCTGAGAGTTCACTTTCCCTTTCCACCAAAGCCAGAACTGTGTTTCCCCAAGAGCAGAGCAAACAGAGAGAGTGGACCAGAGTGGACTGGAGCAGAGCAAAGCTGTCTGGTAACTAAGCTGTAACACTACTGAGCTGATCTACAGCCATTCTGTATGACATCTGAGCTGTTTGTACTGAATAGTTTCCTTCTTCACCACACTCCAAATTGGGAATTCCTACTGGCACTGAATTGGTGCCAGTGACCATCCATTGACAATATAACTCAGCCTGAGGTTTGTGTCCTTATATGAAAGCTAGTAAATGGTAAAGGAATTGCTATCACTGTTATACCTTTCTCTCGGAGGTGAAAGGGGGAAAAGCAATAGGATATGCTATCTTCTAGCCTTTAAAATATTTGCAAATAATTTAATTGCTAAACATCTCAGATGGTGTATTTAAAATAAAGCTTTATGAAAAAATTTCAACCCACGAAGCTGGATTTAAAGCTGGAAAGCACTGCTGAGATCTAACAAGTATAAGCCCTTTCATTGTACAGATTAGAAAACAAAAGCCAGGGAAGGTTTAGGTAATTTGTCCAGAGTCACATGCAGTGAGTGCTCACGCAGAAGCCGCACTGAGCTCAAGATTTTCCAGGCACTCTTCATTTCTGTTCACTACTTGTGCTCTTTCAACTGACATAACTCACTTCAGAACAAAAGAACTTCATAATGAGTAATAATTAGCAATAGCAGTGACAGGGAAAAGAAAGGATTACTTTATAATGCTTCCCAAATTTGCTATTTATATTCACTTAAACACACATTATGATTACTAGGCTTATCTAGTTGTAGTTCAATGTCAATTTTTTAAAGTCTGAAATACTTTTAAATTTGTTTACTGTGTGTATTATTGACAATGCTTTTGTAAATGAGAAACTGATTACTATCAGTAGAAATATCCTCTAATGTGCT
The DNA here is from genome assembly GCF_000325575.1 of Pteropus alecto. Classification (NCBI taxonomy): domain Eukaryota; kingdom Metazoa; phylum Chordata; class Mammalia; order Chiroptera; family Pteropodidae; genus Pteropus; species Pteropus alecto. The sequence goes on along the minus strand of NW_006440638.1, from coordinate 8,370,930 downwards.
AAGAACATCTAACTTGCAGATAGACAAAATTAAAGTTTAAAGGACAAATTCCATCTTTGAGGTTGCTGTAAGAATATATTTTACAAATTCAACTTTAACAACACCTTTGCTTTACCAGAAGGAATAAGCAATTATTTGAATTTACTTGTCTCGAATCAATTTATTTTCACTGTGCTACAGGTTTTAATAGTAATTGTTACTTATCTTTTGCCATGACCTATTTAGAAACTTCAAAGTATATTCTAAACTATATATATACCCAGAACAAAAAACCTAAGTACATTTTACATTTAAGGAAAATGAGCAATCAACTTTAGCCCAGATGACAAATTCCAGACCAACAAATAGCAAAAATTAAAAATGATTCAGCCAATTTGTCAACCTGTGATGAGATGCCATCTCAATATTTATCTACAGAAACAAATGTAAAAAAAGGTTTCTCGCCATATCCCATGAAATCACTTCTTAGGTGACCAGGACTATATATGCACCTTGGCAACTAAAAAGGCCAAAATCTACATGGGATAGTGACAGTGGTTTAACTCTTGCCATTCTCAAAAGATTCAGAATGGTTCAAATCAATCCTTATGCAGCTATCCTAAAAATGTAAGATGATAGTAATTGAACAATTTTTTCTATATTGTACCAAATGGGATTCTATTATTTGTTAGATTTACCTTTTTATACATATTTATGCTCAAATGGAGTAGAGTAGCTCTGAGATCCATGTAAGTTTCCTGTTCAAATAGAATTCCTTCCCCAAACACCATCCTTTCCTATCCTAAACACAGTGACATAATTAAATCATACAGTGAAAATGTAGCCAGTGAAAGTAACATCATCAGCTTTGAGAAGAAAATTTTAAAAAGGAAGTTTAAGTCTAGTCACCTGCTTGTCGAATATCCATATTTCTTCGAGAGCCTGTAAAACATGCTTTCAGGTTTGTGATTGAGGCAAAGCATCCAAATCAGCTTGGGGGCCCTATCCACTCATTTTACTAGACTATCGTTGGTAAGAAAACAGTATCCAACTGCCTGTATAGCTAGGTGCTGCTCTGCTAACTATAGCCCAATCAAAAGCTCAGCAGACCCATCACCACAGAAAGCTTGAAAACCATTACTTGAAATCTGTTTCTGACAAACTCCAAGACAATAGTTGTTTAGAAGATTACAGCACACTTATGACAACAGGTTTCCACATTTTCATGTCTGTGTATCAACTATGTTGTAAAAAAAAAAAAAAAAAAAGTGTTAAGTCAAATGTCTGCAGAAGCAGGTGCTCCACGTCTATAAGATGAAATTCCACATAACTGAATACAATGCAAAACAAAGGAGACATATTCTAAAAATGGCACAGCTAATTCTCTGATGGGAATGACCCTGCAGAGCTTAACATGTTACTCTACCAACACCCCAAATGCCACATGCGCTTCTTTCCTCACAGAATTCTCATTTAAGAAACTTTTCAGTGAAGCAACGACTCCTATTAACCCTCCCCCATCTTATCAAGTTTAGATATGTTGTTTTACAGGCCAAATTATGCATAGCATACACTCCTTAGTTCACACTACTGGTGCACTGTGAAGTGATTTCAGGCCCCTCTAGTTTCTGATTTTCATTATCAGTCACTTACATCATCTGCAGTTCACATATGTTTACACATGCCCCAAAGACAGGACTGTTCTGCACAAGGAAGATTCATAAAAGATGGCTAGTACAAAGTGGTATTAAGCACATGGAAAAAGTACTCAAATAGTCTCTCTACCTTGTATCCATCTTGAAATCCACCTGAGAAGTTTGCTTTCAATTAAGTGTTATCACTGTCTGCCTTTGCATATGAAGATGATGACTGGATAACAAATTCAACCCGAATGCCATAATTAAGTACATAGTTTGCATTCTTTCCTTCCTCCATGAAGTTTCTTCATTTTCTCTTTTTAAAAAAGAATTTATTCAAGATCTACCTTGCACTTTGATCATTTATTACTAGTGAGCAGATGGCAAACTAATTCAAAATCGAGATATATAGGTATGAAGGGAGGAAAAAAATGACAAAAGTTTGACACCTCTCAAGCTAGAATTACACTGTTGTAACTGACCTACAGGTGGCAATTTTTAAAAAGCTTGCTGCAACAATAAAGTTTACATTAAAAAATTACAAAAGGAAAAAATTAGAGCCTTTTTATTTCTTTTGCTGAGTCTGAAACAGAATGAGGACAACAGAGCTCAAATAGAGACACTGGTTCCCTACTAGCCTGCATTTCTGATAATAATCTGACTGCATTTGGTGTTAGTTTTACCACATATATATATAGTCTATCTCAATCAAGCTTTATTACTTGCTCTTCAAGTCAATGTCCTGCACAGGCCTAGAGTGAAAGTATTTCTTGCTTTTCAATATAAAATTATATGAAAACCAAATGTTTCACACAAAATTTATAATGCATTTTGAAGGTTCTGGGGCAAAAAAATATAGATATTATAAGCTGTTTTTTCATTGTTCAATAAGAAAACTAAAAACCAAGAAAAAATCAGGAATTATAAAATAACCCAGAATAGTTTTAGAAACAGGCTAATAAAGGCTCAGCTCAGTGTGTATACACATCATTCTTTCAATGATAAAATTGCCTTCTTAAAAAAAATGCACTTCCATTAGAAGAAGAAAACGATAAATTGGACTTCATCAAAAACTTTTGCTCTTCAAAAGACATTAATAAAAAAATGAAAAAGGCACATATATTTAATAAAGGACATATAGCCAGAATATAGAAAGAACTCTAAAAAGGCAGAAAACCCAAATTTAAAAATAGGTAAAATATATGAATAGACATTTGACTAAAAAAGATATACAAATGGCTAATAAACACAAGAAAAAATGCTCAACATCCTAAGTCATTTGAGAAATACAAATTAAAACCACAATGAGGTTCCATAATATACCCACTAAAAAGGCTATAATCAAAAAGACAATACCAAGTGTTGGAGAGGGCATGGAGAAACTGGAACTTTATATTACCGGTGGTAATATAAAGTAGTACGACCACTTTGGAAACAGTCTGACATTTTAAAAGGTTAAACATACAATTATCATACAAGTCAGCAATCCACTCCTAAGCTATCTACTTAAGAGAAACAACAACACATGTCCACAGAAATGTTTATAGCTGCATTATTCATAACAGCCACAAGTTGGAAACAATCCTAATCCATTAACTGTTGAATATAGAAAATGTGGTAATACTATACGACAATGTCACAGGGCAGTCAAACCTGAAAAAAAGTATGCTAACTGAAAGAAGCCAAATGACATCCAGGCAACTGAATGATTCCATTGACATGAAATTTCTAGAGACTATAAGGATATAAACAGTTGCCTGGAGAATGATGACTGACTGCAAACAGGCACAAAAGCATTTTTTGAGGTGTTGTGTAAGTGTTCTAAAACTGGACTATGGTGATGACTGTACAACTGTACTAGTTCGCTAAAACTCAGTGAATTGTTTGATGGGTGAATTGTATAGTAAATTATAATGCAATAAAGCTGTTAAAAGTGAAAACTAACAATCCAATTTTCTAGAAATATTTAATGTAGAAGTTAAATTTACTTTTCCAAATAGTCTCTTATCTTATTATTTATTTACCAATACACAATTATGTTTTCAAACATAAACTGTATTAGGGTTAAAGGAAACTCAAGATGATAAAACAGTTTCCCCTTTAAAGTGTGTTTGTTGTTTGGAAATTTCTAAATAGCTCACATATTCCAATCTTACCTGTAGGGTCAAAAAAAAAAAAAAAAATCAATGCACTACCCAGTAATTGTACTCTTGGACACTATCCTAGAGGAATAAAAATGTATAGTCACACAAAAACCTGTACATGAGTGTTGATAGCAGTTTTATTTGTTTATAACCAAAAGCCGAAAATAACCTAAATGGTTGAACCTAAGTGGGTGAACATTAAAACGGTAGTACATCCATCCCATGGTATATACCACTTAGCAATAAAAAAGAATGAACTATTGATATACATGATGCTTGAATGGATCTCAAAAGAATTATGAGTGGGGTGGGGAAACAATCTCAAAGGTTGCATGTATGATTCCATTTACATAACATCCTTGAAATGACAAAATTATAGTGATAGAGAACAAATTAGTAGTTGCCAGAGGTTGGTGGCAGGGGAGATGACTGTGCCTGTAAGAGTAACAAGAGAGATTATGATGGGATATTCTGTATCTTGTAATGATTATACATCACAGGATAACATTACATAAAACTAGATATGCATTCTCAAATTCTCCACTGTTCGCCTCCTCCCTACCCCACAACACCACACATAAGTCCAAGTAAAACTAGAGGAATCAGAATAGTCTGTGGATTGTCAATTTCCTGGGTGTGACACTGCACTACAGTCATATAAGATGTTACCTATTGGGAAAAACAGAGTAAAGGGTATATGAGATTTCTCTGTAGTCTTACATGTGAATCTACAATTATTTCAAGATAAAGTTTTTTATAGAGTTAAATAAAAATCAACATATTATATATGCACTACTACTTCTATGGCATACCAATGTATCACATATTCTGAAGCTTTATTATGTTTAAGGCTTACAATATATTATTCTTTTTATGAGACATAAACCTTTTCCTGAACAGAAGTAGACCTAAAAAGAATTGTGATTAAAATCAATCATTAACTATTGATTCCTAAACATCAAAGGAAAAGAGTAGGAAAGAGATTCAGCACTCACAACTTCTACACCAATTTTCACAGAACACAAGAACAATCTCATTAATCAGAAAAATGTTTTCTACAGTGTGGTACAGATGGAGCCATGCCTTCAACACTATAAGACACACAACACAAACAGGTACACCTTTTGCTATGAATTCTGCATTAACCAAGCAAGTTCAAATCACTAACCTGGGTTCTTAGCACATTGACACATAACAAGGTACATCTGACAGGAAACCTGAGCATCTAATTAGTGGAAAGAATTATCACAATAAACTTATGTCCGATTTCATTTTTCATCTATTAACTCCACTTAAAACCTGAAAAACTCAGTCCCTTGAATAATATCATGACCTACTGATGGCACCCAGGAAGTCTTCAAATGGAATGGACAGCTGCCAGAAAAAGGAGGGTTAAGGGTAGAGATGGGGAAGTCTTCCTCTCTATTTCAAAGAAAGAAGCAGTTCTAAAGAAGCCATTTGAAAAACTATAATACTGCCTGATAGTTATAACAATAGAAAGAAAAGCAAGATGGGCATATTATATGGACATATTATAGTCCAGGGGTCCTCAATCTTTTTGGCACCAGAGACCGGCACTCCTGAGAATCTAATGCCTGATGATCTAAGGTGGAGCTGAGGTGGTGATGCTAGTGCTGGGGAGCAGCTGCAAATACAGATGAAGCTTCGCTTGCTGGCCTGCCGCTCACCTCTTGCTCCACAGTCCAGTTCCTAACAGGCCACAGGTCCAGTACAGGACCGTGGCTCAGGGTTTGGGGACCCCTGCTATAGTCCTTTTTACACCTTGAACTAAACAGACAAAGGATAGAAAACATGAGAAGAGTTTATAAAGCAATCAAAAGAAATGACTTTGCCAAAGTTCAAATTATAACTCAGGGAAGTATGTCCAGAAGATTAAACCCTCTCAATATTCCCAAAACACAGTTAACAGATACAGGACTTAAAATTGCATATGAAAAGATATGCCCATGTTTGAGGATTGAAAAATTCAATATTGTTAAGAAGTCAATTCTCCTCAAAAGGATCTACAGTAGTTAGCTAAGATAGTAGCCACTAGTGACCAGACTTTTTACATTTTATTTTAAATTAAAATCAAATAGAATTTAAAATTAATTTTCTTAGTCTTATTATTCACATACTGAATAGTCAACAGTCACGTCATTAGTGACCACCATATATTGGACAGTACAGATACAAAGCATAACCATTACAGGAAGTTCTACTGCTCCTGGACAGTGCTGATCTATCAATGCAATCCCATCAAAATCACAGCAAATTTCAAAGAAACTGACATGCTGGTTCTCAAAGTTAAATGGAAAACCAAACCTAGTAGTCAATTTTGAAAAAGAAATACCAAGTTGAATATTGATGCTACCCTAATTACATGATTTATGCCGACAACTTCTAGTATTTAAAGACACTGTGGCACTGTCAAAAGGGCAGACACATAGAATCAATGAACAAAACAGAGTTCAGAAACATCCAAAATATACACGGTCATTTGATTTTCAACAAAGACACCAAATATAGTTTGATAGAGAAAAGAGTTTTTCAACAAATGGTACAGAAAAAATTGGGACATCCATATGTAAAAATTAAGGACCTCAATCCATACCTTTCTCCATAAATAATAATTTATTCAAAAATGGATCATACACCTAATGGTAAAACTTATTATAAAACTTCTACAAAAATATAAAAAGAAAACTTTGTATCTGGTTTAAGCAAAGATTCCTTGGATAAAACTTGAACCATATAAAAAAAAATTATTGGGTTTCATAAAATTAAGTTTCTGCTTTAAATCTTATTGAGAAATAATTTACATATCACTGTATAAGTTTAAGAGGTACAGCATGATAGTCTGATTTGCATATACTGTGAAATGATTACAGTAGGTTTAGTTAATATCTATTATCTCATATAGACGACAAAAAAGAAAAAGAAAAAGGAAGGAAGGAAGGAAGGAAGGAAGGAAGGAAGGAGAAGGAAGGAGACGGATGGACAGGAAGGAAGGACGGACAGGAAGGACGGATGGACAGGAAGGAAGGACGGACAGGAAGGACGGATGGACAGGAAGGAAGGACGGACAGGAAGGAAAGACAGGAAGGACAGGACGGATAGGACGGAGAGTAAGGAAAAGAAGGAAGGAAGGAAGGGAGGGAGGGAGGGAGAGAAAGAAAGATTCTTCCTTGTGATGAGAACTCAGGATCTACTCTTAACTTTCCTATATATCATACAGCAGGATTAACTACAGTGGTCATGTATACATCTCTAGTACTTATCTTAAAACTGGAAGCTTATACCTTTGACCACCTTCCTCCAATTCCCTCTCTCTCTGAAAGACACTATTATGAAAATGAAAAGCCACAGACTAAAACATTTACAAAATACTATTGTATGGGAAAAAAATTGTTATCCAGAATACATACAAAACTTTAAAAGCTCAATAATAAACAATAGAATTTTTAAATGGGCCAAAAAAAAAAATTAAAGTTACCTACAAAAAGATATATGGATGACTTACATAAGCACATGAAAAGAGGCTTGTCATCAGGGAAATGCAAATTAAAACTACAATGAGATACCACCTACTATACCGGCTATTTAAAAAAGACAAAACAGTAACTGGCAATACCAAGTACTGAAGATGCACGGAAACTGGAATTCCTATACTTCTGATGGGAATGCACTTTTTAGGATAAAAATATTAATTTTACTATATTTAAATATCTCAAATCTGACTTTTAAAAGATTCAAATTTTTCTTAAGTATTTTCTCTAAAGTATTTTAACATTTCAGTTTTCAAGAACTCTTCTCCATTATGTACTTCTAAATGGCCTGAGAACTTCATATAACCAGCTTCCTCAATCCTTAACTCTTTAAGACAAAGTGACCTCATGTCCCACATTACTAGACAATCTGTTTCAAAGGTATAGCAATGTACAACCAATCAAATAAGCTTCAAAAAAGATAAAGACATGTAAAGCATTCCATCTGTCTCAAAGTATTTCAGGGGCAAGAAAGGATTCTAAAAACAAAAGAAATCTTACAAAGGGAAAGGAAGTGCTCGAGATGTGGTACAGATGGTAACTTAAAAAACAAATCACCAACCCATAGTCACACATACTTCCCACTAGAGGAAAGAAAAGAGAAACATAAGAGAAAGCAAGTTCACAGCCTGAAGTCTCTCATATCAAATAAGAAATTTACCTGTCAAAAACCAAATCACAGATTTCCTAGGACAACATATAAGCAATGAAAGTCTAAGATAGTTATATAATTATAAAAGAGGATATTTCAAAGAAGTGTTTGTATGGAGAAAAATGAGTGGAGAAATTGAAAAGAAAGTTTTTATTTCATTATGAAATACACATGTGCCTGACAGAGTTCTGAACCTTAGAGGTAAAGAAACCCTACAATATAGAGCATAGCAGTAGTCTTACTGCATAGAGTTCAGAGTAATACCTCTAGTCATCTTCCTAATATTGTTTGTCACAAAAGTGGTATAGTTTTATGAGAAGAGGACAAGGCTAGTCCAGTAGTCTAGTCCAGGCTCTAATACTACTAATATGGCTCCATGACCTTGGGCCAGTCACTGAACCTCACTGGATTCTAGTTTTCGTGGATACAATGGTCGGATAAAATTATATCTAAGAGCCGATCTAAAAAAATTTTTCCCAGGAAAAAGAAAAAATTTTCCCAAGGGCAATTCAAAAGGTCCTAGCTCTTCTATGGCAAATTTCTTATTTTATAAATGCAGATTTAACAGTATCTTATTTTATACAATTGTATATTATTTTCCAGTAGGATGTGAGCTTTAAATAAAAAGTAAAATGCTGCTCAACAAACCCCAAGCACAATAAACATGAAGAAAACATAAAGGCCCATCATAATCAAACCACTGCAAATCAGTGATAAAAAGAAATCTTTAAAAGCAGCCAGAGGAAAGACGCATTTTGTAGAGGAACAAATATAAGAATGGCAGTAGATTGCTCATCTGAAATAATGTAACCCAGAAGACAATGGCAAATGCAACAAAAAGAACAAAATACCTAGAAATAAATCTAACAAAACATGTGAAGGATCTATATAATGAAAACTATAAGACTCTATTAAAAGAAATCGAAGATACAAAGAAATGGAAAGATATTCCGTGTTCTTGGATTGGAAAAATCAACTTAGTTAAAATTACCTTATTACACCTAAAGCATTATACAGATTTAAGGCAATCCCCATCAAAATCCCACTAGCATTTTTTAAAGAACTAGAACAAAACAATCATCAGATTTGTATGGAAGCACAAAAGATCCCAAATTGCCAAAGCTATCCTGAGAAAAAAGAACAAGACTGGAGGCATTATTCTGCCTGACTTCAAATTATACTACAAAACGACAGTAATCAAAACAGCATGGTATTGGCAGCAAAACAGACACATGGACCAGTGGAACAGAATCAAGAGTCCAGAAGTAAACCCATATTTATATGGACAAATAATTTTCGACTAAAAGACAAAAACATACAGTGGAGAAAGGACAGCCTCTTCAATAAATGGTTCTGGGAAAACTGGAAAGCCACCTCCAAAAGAATGAAACTAGAATGTTGTCTATCACCACACACCAAAATTAACTCAAAATAAATTAAGGACCTGAATGTAAGACCTGAAACAATAAAATGCATAGAAGAAAACATAAGAACTAAACTCAAGGACCTTGGACTTAAAGAGAATTTTATGAATTTGACCTCAAAGGCAAGGAAAGTAAAAGCGAACATAAATAAATGGGGCTACATCAAACTAAAAAGCTTCTGCTCAGCAAAAGAAAACTGTTAACAAGGTAAAGAGACAACCATCCCAATGGGAAAATATATTTGCAGGCAATACCTCTAATAAAGGCCTGATACCCAAAATATACAAAGAACTCATAAGACTCAATAAGAAAACAACAAACGATCCAATCAAAAAATGGGCAAGGACCTGAACAGACATTTCTCCCTAGAGGACATACGAACATATGAAAAGATGCTCAACATTGCTAGCTATTAGGAAAATGCAAATCAAAACCACAATGAGATACCATCTCACACTTGTTAGAATACCTATAAACAACAGGACAAGTAATAACAAATGCTTGAGTAGATGTGGAGAAAAAGGAACCCTCATACACTGCTGGTGGAACTGCAAATCGGTACAGCCACTATGGAAAACAGTATGGAGGTTTCTCAAAAAACTAAGCATTGATCTACCATATGATCCAGCAATCCCTCCACTGTATGTTTACCCCAAAGACTTGAGAATCCATATCCAAAAAGATATTTGCACACCAATGTTCATAGCAGCATTATTCACAGTGGCCAGGACATGGAAGAAACCCAAGTGTCCTACGATAGATAACTGGCTAAAGAAGCTGTGGTACATATATACAAGGGAATATTACTCAGCCATAAGAAGAGATGAAATACTGCCATTTGTGACAACCTGGATGGACCTCGAGATAATCATGCTAAGCGAAATAAGCCAGACAGAAAAAGTTGAAAATCACATATCACTTGTATGTGAGATATAAACCTAAAAGCAACAAATGAACAAGACAAATAAAGAGAGACTCACAGACATGGACAATAGATTAGTGGTTACCAGAGATGAGGGGGAAGGGAAAGGGGAAGATAGATAGGGGGAAATTTTTTAATCATTTAATCAAAATAAATTAAAAATTAAAAATTAAAATAAAGAACACAATGGAACATCTTTAAGATACTAAAATAATAGACTTAACCTAGAATTATATACCTATTGAAACCCATTTCAAAACAAGGGCAAGAAACTGGGGGCCTCCTACATTGTTGATGGGAATGTAAAATGGTGTAGCACTCTGGAAAACTGGTGAACCTCAAAAGGTTACCATTTGGCACAGCAAGTCCAACCCTACGTATATATCGAAGAGAAAGTAAAAACATCTGTCTACACAAAAATGTACATAAATGTTCATTACAGCATTACTCTTAGCCAAAAGGTGGGAAAACGCAAAACACCCATCAACTAATGAATGAATAAACAAAATACAGTATATGTATACAACAGACTATTATTTGGCTATAACAAGAATGAAACATTGATACATGCTACTACATACACATTTCCAAGGTGAGCCTTGGAAATATGTTAGTGAAAGAAACCAGTTAAAGGCCACTTAAGTATATGATTCCATTTATATGAAATGCTCAAATTTTAGAGACAAAAAGTTATTAGTGGTTCCCTAGGACTGGGGATGGGTGTGTGGGGTGGGGGGTTGGGGAACCCTGGAGGGTGACAGCTAAAAAGTATGGAATTTCTTTTGGGGTTGATGAAATGTGGCGATGGTCCACAACACTGTGAATATACTAAACACCACTGAATTACATACTTTAAACAGATGAACCCTACGAAAAGTGACTTGTATCTTAATAAAGCTGTTACCTGAAGGCAAAATAAAAACTTTTGTGACATTAAAAAAAATAATTACCAGCAGACCTGCACATGTAAGAAATGTTAAAAGAAGTCCTTTAGGCAGAAGGAAAATATTACCATATGGAAATCTGGATCGACACAAAGGAATAAAGAATACCAGAAATGGCAAATATGTGGAAAACTATAAAAGACTTCTTTCATTATATTTTGAAATCTCCTTAAAAAAGGACTACTTAAAAGCAAACATTACAATATATTGTGTGTGTGTGTGTGTTGTGGGGGGGGGGAGCGGGTTACAACGTAAGCGGAAGTAAATATATGAAAACAACAGCACAAAGCCTAGATGTAGAAAAGGGGCAGTATACTACTATAAGATTCTTATGCTACATGTAAAGTATACTATCTGAAGGTAAACTGTGGTAAGTTAAAGATACATGCAACTAGCAACAACTGAAACAACCAGATTTATAGCTAAGAAACTAAGGACATACACAGGTTTTTAAAAACACTCAAACCAAAAGAAGGCAGAAGAAGAGAAATAGAACAAAGAATGGATGGGAAAAAAAACAAAACAAATAGCATGACAGTAGTTGTAAAGCCAATCCTATCAATAATTACATTAAATGTAAATGGTCTTAACACCACAGTTAAAATGCAAAACTTGCGATATTTGATTAGAAAAACAAAACCAAACTATATACTGCCTATACAGGACTATAACTTAGAAACCCATTTCAAATATAGACACACGTGGAAAAGGATATGTCATGCTAACCCTAGTCAAAAGAAAGCGGAAATGGCTATTCAATATGTGACAAAGCAGATATCAGAGCAAAAAAAATTACCAGGGATAAAGATCATTTCATAATGACTAAGGGCTCAGTTCATGAAGAACATTAATTCTAAAATGTTTACATACCTAATAAAGAAACTGACAATTACATTAAGTTAGATGTCAAAACAGAAGAATATCTGGAAAATCCTCAGGTATTAACGACATTTTGGTTAACACTGAGATACATATACGATGGTGGTTCCATAAGATTAAAATAGAGCTGAAAAATTCCTATTGCCTATTGATGTCATAATTGTCTTAATGTTATAATGCAACACATTCATCCTGTGTTTACGGTGATTCTGGTATAAATAAACCTACTGCGATGCCAGTCATATAAAAATATAGCACATACAATTCCAGTTGTAAGATATACCACTTAGGTTTGTGTGAGTACATATATTCTATAATGTTTGTGTAATGATGAAATGGCTAGACACAGTTCTCAAAATGTGTTTAAGCAGCACATGACTAATGTTATTAGCCAAAAAAATTCAAGTGAAAATTAGTATTCTGAACTGAATGAAAATGAAAACACATTATCAAATTTTATGTATTGTAACTAAAGTAGTACTTGAGAGGGAAATTTACAGCACCAAATGCCTATACTTAAAAAATAAAGTTCTCAAATCAATGACCTCAATTTATACCTTCAGTAACTAGGACTAGAACAAATAAAACTTAAAATAAGCAGAAGAAAGTAAATAGTAAGGATCAGGCCAGAAATCTATGAAATAATAAAAAAGTAAAACAAAGAAAAATCAGTAAAATCAAAAGTTTGTTGAGATCAATAAAATCCTGATAAAACTCATCAAGAAAAAGGGAGAAGACACAAATTATCAATGAGGAATAAGAGGTGGCATCTCTACAGATACTAAAAAGATGATGAGATTATTATGAACAACTTCATTTCAATGAAATCGACAAAGTTCTACATTCCTTGAATTGCAAACTGCCAAAATCACTCAAAAAGAAATAATTTGAATATTCCTATACATTTTAAAGAAATTTAGTTTGCAGTTAAAACCCACCTAAAAAGAAAACTAGGCCCAAATGTCTTCACTGATGAATTCTATCGAACGTACCCAATGTGGATTACTGCCACAAGAATACATCATAACAAAGTGGACTTTATCCCAAGAATGCAAGTTTTGTTTACAATTCCCCAAATCAGCCAATATTATTCGTCATTAAATATGAAAAACTGTATTATTATTTTAATAGATGCAGGAGGAAAAATGTATAGACAAAGTTCAACATCTACTCCTTAATAGAAACTCTTAGCAAACTAGAATAGAAAGGAAATTCCTCACCTTACAAACAAAAAACTATAGCTAATACCATATTTAACAGTAAAAGACCGAATGCTTTACTCTCTTAAAAATCAGGAACAATGCAAGGATGCCCATGCTTATAGCTTCTACCGGAGTTAGCCAATGTAATAAGCAACTGTAAAAACCTAAAAGGCATCAAAATTAGAAAAGTAAAAGCTACCTTAGTTCAAAGACAAGATCATCTATGAAAAAAATTCTACAGAATCTACAGAAAAGCTACTAGAATAAGTTAAGTTTCCCAGTCTCAGTATACAAAATATACAAAAATAACTATTTCTATAAATTAGCTACAAACTACCAGAAATTGAAAAACTTAAAGTTTTAGTAACATTTACACAGCACTGAAAATGTGAAACACTTTGTGATAAATTTTACAAAAGATATGCAAGACTTGCACAGCAAAAACCACAAAAATACTGCTAAATAAATAGAGTTATACCATGTTCCAGGATTGGAATACTGAATCCAGTATTATTAAGATGTCAGTTTTTCCCAAGTTTATCTATAAATTCAATATATTCCAGTAAAAATCCCAGCAAGCTTTTTGTAGAAATTGACAAACTAATTCTAAAATTTATTTAGAAATGCAAAGGGCCTACGAATGCCAAAATAACTTTGAAAACAAAGTTAGAAGTCTTACAGTCCCTGATTTCAAGACATTATAAAGTTATATTAATTAAGATGGTAGTACCCATGTAAAGAAAGACAAATAGATCAATGGAACAAAGCAGTCCGGGAACGGAGCGACAAATATATGTCTTATTTTCATCAAAGATGCCAAGGCAGCTTAAAGAGGAATGAATCGCTTTTTCAATAAATGATGGAACAACCATATGGCCATAAGTAACAAAATCTTACTTCACCCTTACAAATTTGTATACAAATATTAACTCAAAATAGACTAAAGATCTAAATGTAGGAGATAAACTATAAAACCAGAAGTAAAGATGTGAGAAAAATCTTAGTAATGTTGGATTTGGCAAAGAGTTCCTTAAATATAACGAAAAAGTAAAAGCTATAAAAGAAAAATAAATTGGGCTTTATCAAAATTAGTAAGTCTGCTTGAAAACATATATAATAAGGAACTCTCATAATTCAGTAATAAATCAAAGCAATCAAATTTAAAAATGGATGAAAGATATGAAAAAATACTTAAAATATATAGATGACAAACACATGAAAACACGCTCAACATAATTAGTTATTAGAGAAATACAAATTAAAACCATAATAAGATACTATTAGACACTATCAGTCTAAAATTAAAAGACTAACCACATCAAGGTTGGCAAAGATGTACAGCAACTGAACTCTCTCATACAGTACTTTGGGAATGCAAACTAATCTATAATGACATAAAGCAGTGGTTGCCTAGGGACAGAAAGGGGCAGAAGAATTACCTAGGGAAAAGAAAATTTTTAGGGGTGAAATATAAGATCATTATCTTGTTTTTGGTGATTTCCAAGGTTATTCTTTAAAAATGAAGTTTCTTATATGCCAATTCTACTTTAATAAATTTGAAAAAAATTAAGCAGAGATTGTGCTTTTTCTCCTGGTTGCCGTATAATACGGATTAATACAAAGATAAAAAAATACGGAAATTTTACATTAGTGGATAAAATTTAAGCTGTACTGTTTATCACCTTTTCAAATCAGGAGATAAAATCTAGTTTATTACTATTTGACGGTGTATTCTATAAACGCTATAAATAGATATTTTTATAGAGCAAATTATTTTCTCACTAGCTTATAAGTATTTTCAAAATGCTCTATCTTCATTCCTAATGATTTTAATTGCCGAGAGACTAATATTTTAGCTATAAATTTAGTATCAATACACACACACACATACACAACACACCCTACAAATTATAACATGCATCTCTTCAGAAACAACCTGTACCAGGAGGGTTTTACCAAGGCATAAAGTGGTTTTCCTGATGACTGGAAGAGATCATAAATCAAGCTTGTTTACAACTTCATGTAATTTTGAGGTCACTATGCTATTTGTCATAGTCCCTACAGTGGAGTAATCCTACTCTTCCTTTCTTATCTTCACACCAGTATATGATCCAAACATTTTTATGTCCAGCACAAGAAAAGAGGTGAAAGAAACACATCCAGGCTGGGTTTACTCAAAGGTCAATTTTCTAGTTAACTCTTTCTTGCTTCATGTCATCTCAAAGTTTTCATGGGGCTGGACAAGGGGAGAGGTGGGACTTCTTTCACTAGTTTTAAATTCTGAGTAGTAAAAAGCAAAAGGTAAGGAAAGAAAAATAAATCAACTTTCATCTGTCAGAAGCCTCCTTTTGCTTAATTCCAGGGTTTGGGTTTGGTTCTTGTTTTTTTTGTGTGTTTTTGTGTGTGTGTTTTTTTTGTTTGTTTGTTTGTTTGGGGGGGGTGATGAAAAGGTTAAGGCTAATGATTAAAATGAATTTTAGGGTTAGATGAGAAAAATTCTAAATCATATAAGACAACTGGAAGGAAACTGGGGCTAAGTGCTAGGCATTCATCATTCTTACGTTGCTTTCTGCTGTAAAGTAGAAGAGAAGAAGCCAATAAGAATACCTTTGTTAACTGTAAATAGCCAGTGGCAAGAATTAAAAATGTATTCATTTCATATACAATAAAAAGTATTCCACAACTTAATGCAAATATTTGCTAAACTGAAGATCAAATTACATTGCCAAGAACAGAAATATAGAAAAGTCTGATTTATATGCATGGTACGAATATTCTGACTCTTAAAGAACAATCCATCAATCTAAGTCTATTTTTTTAAAGAATATAAAGAACACAAAACCACATATTACATCTTACTTTCTAAAATTCAAATGTTTACTCAATTACATAGAGGTAAAAGTTTTAAAATGAAAAACTATGCAGCATAAAGTCAAAGAAGTTTTAGCTATTACCTCTTTCACTGAAAATCTGGTTCGTTTTCTAGGATGAGAAAAGTTAAAATGACACAAAAATTATCCAAGATATATGTGTCATAATGTTAGAGCTAGAAAAGTTTTTCACTTCACCACATTGCCAATTACCAGAAGTTGGAGAACAATGAAAAGTATAAATCCAAATTTCACTTTACAGACAAGACAGTTTAACTAAAGAGTTATTAAGTAAAAACCTCATTTCTAAAGTGCGGTTTCATATAAAACTATATAGAGCCTGGATAAAGGAAAGAGGAAATAGGAAAAGATAATTAGGTTCCATTTATTTGATAAAATCACTGAACTGGAAACACATCAAACTTTCAGTGATAACAAAACAAAACTAAAAATTACATTATAAAATTATATTGGTCACTGAGACAAAGTAATATCCTTATATCAATTTTCTGATGTTATCAAATTAATTCTGAAAACACTGTACACCTTTCAAAATCAAAAGAAGATCACAATGATTATCAAGTTACCTTTAGTTGATTTAACTATTAGGATTAAGTCTAATACTAAATTTTTTGGAAGTTCTCCCATCTAGAGATCAATTCAGTTGCTATGTACTAAATTTATTCATTTCTGTAACATCTATTTGTATGCATCTAAATGTAACATCTATCTAGAAACCAATCTTGTGGTTCAGTATTAGTCTCTCTTCAGAGAATTTATTTATTCTCAAAGTTTATGCTCCAGTAAGTGTTCATCAATAGGTTCATTTAAAATACAACAAATTCTCTTTTTACTGAAACATCCTAATTCATGAGAAATATCATTTTTCATGAAATTCGGTCAAAGAGTTCTGAAAATACTAATAAACAATTCTTATGCTTCATCTATAAAAGAATATCAGCTGAAAGGGAAAGATCACCCAGAACTTCGCTCCTGAAAAATAGATAAAATTCCAATATCTAAATTAGTTCAAAAAATTCTGTAGCCCACTCCTTAAAAATCCTTTACTAAGAGAATTACAACCACTCTGGTCCTAATTCAGCTGCAAAATTTCTAAGAAAAGTATAGACTTCATAGTATAGACCTGCCAAGTTAATCCACCTTTTCCTCTTTAAATCATATTCTTAGTCTAGAAAGGTATTCTCTTGGTCTCTAGTCACTGTTTTACAAACCTTTTCAAGACAGCTACTTCTAAAACCTTAAGCTAGAAAGGACAGAACAGAATTGAATTTAAGAGGAAGGCATTCTTAATTCTCCTACGATGGACAGACACCGCTTCAGAAGAATTCCATTTTGCAATCAACTGCTATCTCAGCTGTGAGCAGAAAAGCAAGTATAAACTTGATAGGCAAATAATTAAGGGACTGATCTTAAGAGTAAAAAAAGACTGCAAAGAGTAACATTAAGAACTAGAGAAAGTAAACTAGTATGGCATTATTTCCAAGTCATTTACCAAGTGGTTTTTTTTTTTTTTTAACTGTAGGTCTAATTAATATGTCTTCATACACAGTTACAAATTTTTCTTGTGATGAAGTACTTTTAAGATCTACTCTTAGCAAAAGTCAAATATGCAAGGAAACTCCCCTTTTCTGTCTGATTGTTATAGATGGATGTCTAAATTGAAGTCTATATATTGGGTAGCTGTACAAACAGTAATGCCATTATCAGAGGAAAAAAACTAGAGAGAAACAATAGGCAATAAATACTGTGAAGCTGGAAAATACTGGAGTCAAGTGCCAACTCTGCTATATAAACTTGGGTTAGGAATGTAAGCTCTAAGTCTCATTTTGTTATTTGTAAAATGGAGATGTATCTATGTATACATCATAACCTCTTAAGGGTTAAATGAAACAACGCATGAAAATGGACTTAACATGTGTCTGCTCTATGTTAAGTACCCATTAAATGTTGGCCCTTGTAAGCATTATTATTGGGTTGGAGGCAGATCACCAATGAAGCCTTTGATGAGCTGTGTCCCACTGTTTTTCCTATTGCATAATAAAGCTCCTCTGGGTAGGAGTTACACTATGAGCACCTAGCTCACTCAGTAAACAGTTGTTCAAGAAATGCTAAGCATGAAAAATATCCAATGTACACCTGTTCTATTAGAACGAAGCTTTGCCTTGCAAAATAACACTAGTATTAACTATTTCAGTAATACACACTTCAAATACAAAAAAAGAAAGAGGATCAATCATTCTTTTATATAATGATATAACAAGAACTAAGGTTAAGAATATCCTAGGGCTATAGTACACCTGTCTGTACTTCAAAAAAAAAAAAATCACCTTCCATACCAGGTGTTCTGAGGGGAAGCCCTTATCTTAAACATCCTTAATAGGAGATTAACTGAATCTAGGTCTTTTGGTCAGTCTGCAATAAATTTAATTTCTTAGACTGGGAATCAGATACAAGATTTGTTACTCACCCATAAAAGAAGGATTTCAAAACAAAAACATTAACTTAAATAAGGAAACTTCAGCTACACAAAGTCTACAATGCCAAAGGTTTTAACAGATAAAGCTTTCCTATTCAGAGAGTCTGGAATGTATAAATATCTACTGATTTATCTTGTGAGTAGAGGGGTGAGACATTACAAATTATTTTCTATGTATTTTAAGACAATTTGGCATTGTGATATTCAAGAGTCATTTTATTATTTATTATAAACTGATCAAACTGACATAAATCGGCTATTTTAGAACTGAGACACAGAAATCATGTAGTTCTGGGAATTTCAGAAATTTTCAAATATTTATTGCAACCCAGTTTTAAATCCAAACCTAGCATAGACATCTATACATAGACATTCTTACAATGTGATATTTTAAAGTTTTTATTCACAATATAATTGCAGGAGCAGAAATTATATAGTGATACTTTTAAGAAATCCTAGATGTTGAGGTCACCCCTGCCAAAATAGAAATCTTTGCAACATGATTACATTTATATCAAATTTCATCCCAAAATTCAATCAGAATAGCTACATTCCACAATCCTTATAACAGCCTTTCACTAAAGAAAAAAACACCAATGCAGAATTTTGTATTGCTAAGATTCACTAAGATCAGAAATGGTTAATTTCTTCATTTAGGAATCTGCTGTGTTCTTTGAGATAGTCCTAAATCTATAGTAAAGACTGGGTAGACAGGAAGAGAGACACTGTCAGATAATACATGCTGAGATGAAGGGGAAAAAAATCTACAAAGGCAGAGAAAACCAAAAGGCAACCAAGGGGCTACCTACCTACTTCCCCCTATCATCACTCCTGTTCTAAGAAATGATATATAATTCCCGTCTTATAAATACATTTTACTGATGCATACCAAAAGTACTTGTCAAAATGAGCTGACAGTTTACTATCATACATTTTATCTCAGAGTACACTGGATGTCATGTGACTTCCTCAATTTTCTTAATTGGAAAAGAAACTGGAAATAAAGCTAGCAATGCATAGCAGTGAAAGCAGAATCGACATTTTAGAACACAGAGACTGAACACCTAATGATATACGCTCCAGCTGACTCTACTTAGGAGATAAGTGCCTTCCACTGCATCCCTGCCTTGGGGGGAGTCAATCATTCACAAATTCACTGACTCTCACCACTGATTTTGATGGTGGCAGGTAATGTTCTTTCAAAGAATTGTGTGATTTTCTGACTAAGTCAAGCAATGAACAGTACAGTTCAAAGAATCTAATTTTAAGGCAGTCAGTATATATTGCATGTTCTCAGCCCATTTTTGTGGATATATTTAACCAAGAGACTGAATGAGAAACACTCAATTTTATAAAGAGAAACATCACAAGCAAAACAATCAACTAATCTATACAGGCTTGCGTTAACTTTTACACCACAGGTGATCTAACGAGGCTAATAATCTCAGGATAATTCTGAGCAAGGTAAACTATCCAACTGACATTATAATCACCCTCTTCTAATTCAAATGGCCCTGGAAGAGGATGATGTGCTCTCTCCTGAGATAATAAAGGTGGAAGGGAAAGAATCAAAAGAATGCATTTAAAACACTTTGGTACCAAATTAATTTGTCCATTTAATTATGTCACCTTCCTATTCTACTAAGTGGGTATGAAATTCACTAAGTTACTTCACTTTTGAGTCTCAGCTTCTTCGACTGTGAAAAGTTGGAATAACAACTACCTTTCAGGATTACTTTGAGTATTACCTTGGGAAAATACACAAAAAATTGGCATGCAAAATATAAAGTACTATGCAAATATACAGTATTTGAGGATATCATCTTAAGACTTAGGTCTAAATGTCCAAGCGCCTGGTACAATATTTTGCACATGACTGCTCAAATATGTCCATCATTTGGTCATAATTTAAAAGGGCCCAAACTTTAATTCTGAAAAAAAGATTATTTCATATACTATTTATATGTTTATTTCACTAGTAACATTATAAAAGAATCAGTCTTCAGAATGACTAGTCATTCAATCCAGTACACACTCTACTGCAATAACATTACCAATAGTCATATATATTGCTTACACCATATATTCTGTGCCAGATCCTGTGCCTAATATACTACACATTCACTCATTTAATTCTTATAATATCCACCTATGGAGAAGTTACTATCCATAATGAAAACCTAAAGCACAAGTTCTAGTAACATGTCCAAGGTCACAAGGTTAGCAAATGGCAAAGCCGAAGTTACGAGAACTTAGATCTGACACCAAAGACCTGGCTCTCAACTACTACTACTACTTCCCAATATGGTAGCCACTAGCCAACATGTGGCTAGTGAAACATGGCTGGTCTATAATTGTAAAATGCATACCAGATTTTGAAGACCTAGCATGGAAAAAAAAATGTAAGACATCTCACTGCAATTTTCTACTGATTAATGTTGATGATAACATTTTGGATGTAATGGAATAAATAATATGGTATTCTTAAAATTCATTTCACCTGCTTTACATTCTTACTGTGGCTACTAAACAGCTTAAATTTACATGTGGCTTGCAAAAGATATACTCATATTGGACAGCACTGGTTTAAAACATCATACAGGATGACCTTATAATACAAAAGCATAAAACAATTTAAAATTTACAAACACACTTTAGAGTACAAATACTTTCCAATGTTAATAGATGTTTTAATGCTAAATTAGTGTAACCAATATAAACAAAACTTTTAAATCTCTTAATGTAAAAATACAGTTCCACTTATTTAAATTTCAATATTCCACAATCAGATCATTTTTTAAACTGTTCTATTATGGAAATTGGTCTTCCCAACTACAAAAGTAACTCATCCTAATTATAGAAAAGCACACACAAAAGAATCCATCATCCAACCACTCAGCATTAGTATTTTGATCAGTCGTTACTTCTAGGTGTGTATATTAGATTAAACGGTATGAAATATTAAAGTGGGATCGTACTGGTCATCATTTTGTAACTTGCTTTTTCCTATCATGACATTTTCTTTTATTACAGATTATTTCTATAATTTTTAACTTTTTACTTTGAAATAATTATAGATCCACAAGAAGTTGCAAAAATAGTACAGGTTCCATATATCCTTCATCCAGTTTCCTTGAAATGGCTGCATCTGGATTACAGTACAATATCAAAACCAGGAAAATGACATTGCTACGTGTATGTACATAGTTCTATGCCACCTTATCACACACGTTAAGATTCACTTAACCAGGACCACAATCAAGATAAAAATTGATCTCATCACCAGAGATCTCCCTTTTCAGTACCCTCTTTATAGTCACATCCGCCCCTCCCCCACGCCCTAAACTCTGGCAACCAGTAATGTGTTCTTTCTGTAATTCTGTCTTTTTAGAATGTTAATGGTATCCTACAGTATGTGACTTTTGGAGATTGGCTTTTTTCAATCAGAATGCCCTTGAGATCCATAACAGTTGTATCAATAGTTTGTTCATTTTTACCCCTTAGTACTCTGTGGTGCAGATGTACCATTCACCTACTGAAGGACAATGGGTTGTTTCTAGTTTTAGGCAATTATAAATAAAGCTGCTACAAACAGGTTTTATGTGAACCTGTAAGTTTCATGTTTTTATGTAAGTTTTTTCTCTGGGACAAATACCCAAAGTGCAACTGCTAGGTCATATGGTTAGGTACATGTTTAGTTTTGTAAGAAACTGCCAAACTGTTTTCCAGAGTGGTTGTACCATTCTACATTCCCATCCCCAATGCATGAAAGATCTCAAAACATTTTTAAGAGTTGCAAAATATTCACGGCTACCCCATACTTTTTACAATTTTATGCTGATTCCCATGTAATTTTCACTTCTGTTGTTATAATGATCCAATTAATACACTTGTACATATGCAGAAATCTTTATATGTAAATCACAAGTCCCTGTAAGTTAAATTATTGGGTCAAAGCGTACAAATATTTTAAAGGCATCTGATACCAACTACCATAATGACCTTCGGAAAATTTAAATCAACTAACACACCCACCAAGGGTCTGCAAGAATACTTATTTCCTACCTCACTAAAATTTTTTTTAATCTTTAAAATCTAACTTGCCAAAAAATGTTATCTTGTTTTATATTTATGTGAGTAATGGGGAAGTTATACACTTCTCTTCTTCCCTAACTTAATTTCCAGTTCTTTTATGGATTACCTGTTCGTATTATTTGCTGAGATTTTACTGGAATGCTGATTTACTTTTAAGACCTGGTTCTGTCTAACAAGTTACAAAGAAACATGTTTTTAAAATACATCTATCTGAAATCCAATTAAAGTATCAGAATTATAAGACAATAACTGATTTTAAAACATAAAAAAGTTATGAGTTTAGCTGATATGGTCCAATTTATAAACATTACCATACTTCATATAATGTATATATTAATTAAGGAATCATCTCTAGTGCCAGCTCTAGATTAAAAACATGGTTCCTAAAATGATCCCTTACTTCTCTGTTATGTTCACCTTGAAATGCCAAAACATGATTTTCCATAACAAACATCAAAATCTTCGGCTTCATTAGGAAATCTGGCTGGATGGATATTTTTTAGGAGAATATAAGATTATCTATACCAGTTATTCTCAAAGTGTGTTCCCCAGACCAGCAACATCAGCTTCACCTGGGAACTTGTAAGAAATGGAAATTCTCGGGCCCTACGCCAGACATACATAATCAAAAACTCAGCAATGTATTTCAACAAGCCTTCCAGATGGTTCTGATGAATGTTAAAGTTCGAGAACCACCAATCTAAACAAATTTAGTATAAAAACATTAAATCTAGGTTGCCTTCTATACTTAATTGTTCTTTAAAAAAAAATTTACGAAAAGTTAATTATATTATGGATATTAAGAATTCAATGACTTATTTTCATTCTTCCCCAAATTAAAACAATCCAAAAAATTAGAAACTGGATTTTAGCTTTATTTTCTACAAATAGAAATCCTAAAACCATGAAACCATGAAGTGGTCACAAAAAATTTCCCTTAGAAAAATCCAAAATGAACCATATACATTAACAGGTCAGAATACATCTTTCAAATTGAGAGACCAGATTTGTTTCACCTCACATAATGCCTTATTTCCCCACTCCCACATGGAACTACCTACCACCATCTACATCATTTTGAAAATTCCACCAACTAGCATATTAAAACACAGCACCTGGAAAACTATACAGTTACTCAAATATCTGCGGTCCAGTAAAAAAAAAAAAAATTCCTCAATAAATAAAAATAATTCTGGATGGCAGGATTATGGGTCACCTGTTTGTTTTTTGTTTTGTCCCCAAATTTTCTGTATTACCTTAATAACTAAAGAACAAAGTCAGTGACCAAACATAATAATAGGAAATTAACCTAACAAAACATCAGTATTTTTAAAATTTTACCTACCTTCACTGATAATCTTTCTTTAATCTATGTGGTAAAAATTTACGAGATGCTGGGGTAATACCAGATAAACCGAACTCCTGCCTGCAAAAAATTTATTATAACTCAAAATTAAGACTGAACAAATAATGAGTATTAAACCCAGTAACAATGATATATCATACTAAACTATTGTAGCTATGTTCAGTGAACCAACTTCCTTTGCATAACAGATCCTGCAGATGTGTTAGGTTTTGCCAATCACAGTATCCCAACCTCCAGGCAACAAAGAATGGTCCAGAAATTGGGCAAGAGACAGGTGTTTTGATTCCTGCAGTTCTTCCTTTGATTTTAAGTTCAAATGGTATTCTTCTCATTACTGGTTATGTGAATCAGTAAATTCATTTTTAATTTTTTGATTTAAGGTACTTTGAGTTAAAGTCCTATTACTTGCAATCTTGAATATTTCTGCTGCACTTAAGATATTAAACAACTTTTAGTTTTGTTAAAGAATGAAGAGAACAGTGTATAAACCTCATAACCTACATTTGAAACCTGATCTTTTCTTAGAAAGCAGTCAACAGGTTTGTTTTCTCCCTTTGGCTAACCACTGTGCCCTTTTGTCTTTTAAAACCCAATACACTGATGAAACTGGCATCATACATAACCCTTAATTTCTTGTCCCTCTCAAAGTTTCATCTTAAATTGTATTGCTAATGCTCTTACAGAGAAAAATATTTTGAACAAGTTTTAAGAGGTATTTTTTTACCTCTCTTCCAATAGTTTTTCCCCCCAACAGAAGGATAAACTACATAAGTATTTCTAAACTGACAGAGAGGAGAGGAAGAATATCTAATCCTATTAAAAAACAAAAATGTCACCGTTTACCTTGTGATTTCAAATATTTATGATTTCTGTGTAACACAGTATAGCTATATTGCATTTACTGAGAATTCACCTTTTACACTACAGTCTGTGTCAATCACTGCATGGAACTAAAAATATAGCTAAATAAATGAATGAACTGAATGAGTCAAGACTTCAACAAAAATAATCCAAATTCTGAAACAAGATAGTAATGTACACCATGTAGAAGGTACAACTACCAAGTTATGTGTATGCTGACCCAACAGAACTTACAAAATGAACAGCATAACATTTCTAACACCCAAAATGTTCTATAGCCATTTAAAAACTATCTTCAGGTGCCAGCTTACAAGCACACCCACCATCCTGGTCCTTATTGCACTTCAAAATTGGGTATGCACAACATGATTGATCCTCTGCTTTTTTTAAGCAGACTTTTCAATATGACTATTGGCTGCTTAAATCACCAAATGGACAACCAAAAAATTTAAAAATCACCAGTTATTGTTATTTAGGTAAATGTCCTAAAGCCTTGAAGCCAGGAAACATTTTAAATACACAACCTACAGTTTCTAAGGCTACATGTCTGTGTTTAATTTCTAGTACATTTTTAGACCAGAAACATAAGAAAACTACTTTTAAGGACATATTTCGTAAAGACAACTTCCTCTAATCCAATAATATTACACACACAAGATGCAAGCCCTTATATGAAAGTTTATTAGAACTCTTAACTAGAAGCTTCAAAGGAGACTCCAATTGAAATCCAAATCTTTTATTCTATATAGATCTACTGAAACCCTCCCTGTCAAGTGGGAGGCACTATAACAGACACAAGAAAATAAAGCAGTGAAAAGAAAGGTCCCACCTTCAACAAAGGTGAAAACATTAACACAGGTGTTCCAATGAAAATACAATGCAACTATGATAATGAGGTATATACATCAATGGCGGGTGATGAAAGGGCTTCCTGAAACACCCAGAAGGACGAACAGGAGTCAGCCAGGCCACAAAAGGAAGAAAAGTATTTCAGAAGAAAATATCAAGGAAAAGTATGTGTGAAGGTATAGAAATGAGACATCATGGTCCATGCTTGGAAAACCCCAAGCAGTTTAGTATGAAATATGAAATACATACATACGCCGAGCACAGAAGGTAGATGGGTGGTGGCAGGGTGCTTCCAGAAATTCTAAAGAAAGAAACAGTAAATTCTAAAGAAATAAGAGAAGCTCCTTGTGCTTGGAATTTGAACTGTATCCTATCCTAAAGACAATGAGAACCAGGAGATAATTAAGTTGTTCAAGTGGAGAGGTCCAAGAACCAGTTGGAATTTTAGTCATAGTTATGAGTAATAGAGGTGGTGAGAGGTAGTTAATAAATGTTTGAGAATTACCAGCCCATGGGGAGAAGTGGAAAGGTGTAGACAACATCTGAAGAGTAAACAGTTAATAAGGAGGTAGGGGGAGGTGAAGAACTAAGAACTTGAATCAGCCTGTATAGCAAACCCGCCATTCAAGAATGATAAAGACACAGCTTAAACTCCTGAGTGAGGCCTTCCCCAATGTACCCCCATAGACGGTCTCTACTTCCTCTAAAAAGCACATTCTCTACCATGTACTCATTCATTCCATTGTCTACCATGAAGTTCATTCACATCACTGGGTGCTTTACACCACTGGTTATCTTTTTATGGTCTTACCTTTTCAACAAGACTGTCGCGTTCCTTGAAAGCAGGAATTTTCTATTTAACCAATGCCTTGAAATATAAATGACTGTTAAACAATACTACCAATGAGTGACAAAGTTTGCTCCACTTACGTACTCTAGAAAGTTCCACACACCATGTTTTATTCCTTCCACCTAATGTATGGATTTATGCTGCTGGGAGATAGCTGAGTTAAAGTATGTAGGTAATGAAAAGGCCAGAAGAGATCTTCTATCTACAATGTATAATGGTCTGCAGGCAAAGAGGTGAGCTCTAAGATACTCCAGATTAAACAGCACTGGTAAAATAAGCAAGAACCACACACAACAATTGAGATGGACCTCACAAACATAACAGTGAGTGAAAGAAGCCAGACCCAAAAGTGTACATATTATGTGACTCCACTTATATTAAGTTCGAAAACAAGAAAAATCATCCCTGGTGTTAGAAGTCAGGAAAGCAGCTTAGGGGAAGTGACTGCAGAGTAAATAAGGGCCTTCCGGGGTTCTATTAATGTTCTGCTTCTTAATCTGGGTGCTGGTTACACAGGTGTGCTCACTTTGTGAAAGTTCATCAAGACTTATAACTTATTTGTACACTTCTCTGCATGTATGCTACAGTTCAAAATGTTTACTTAAAAATAAACAGGGGAAAAAAAAAAGAAAGTGAGCACCAGTGATGGGGCGTATAAAGGACAATATCACAGAGGGGCAAAAGAGAAAATGAGAGCCAGAAAGATTGTAGAATGTTTTAGTTCAAATTGGACAGGAGACATTTAAAGACCTAGTATCGCCTAAAATACTAATGAACTGAATTAGTGCTGATAACCACTTTGGTAAACTATAGCAACTCAAGAAGTTTTTATCAATCTTAAAATCTCTTTAGCATCTATGGAAGCACATAATAAATGTATGCCACGTGAATAAATAATACATAAGTGAATCCATTCAGAAACTCCAACCCGAGTAACTAATAGGACATACTTGCAAGTTAACTGGCCAGACTTTTAGTCTACAACAAGCAAATAAGAAAAGTTGAGTAGCCTGTGCAAAGGCTCCAAACTATCCCCAACCAAATGAGCTACATGGCACAGGTAAACATACAAAAATAATTATCTCCTTGTTCCAAAAAAAAAAAAAGAGCAGCATTAGTGTTTCCTAAAAAGGCAAATGTGTTATCTCCATAGTCCATAAAGTCCCCTATCCTGCTCTAAATTCTTAGTAGCACTTGCTGATAGTATCTTATTTTTCTGTTTACCTGTTTATTTTCTCTTCCTCTCCATAGCATTTTAATTTGTGAGAAAAAAGACCTTGTCTGTCTTTATAGCACTATACACCCAGAGCCCAGATGGCTTTATGCTTAATAAAAACTTATCAAATAACCACAACTACTCAGGTAATTTACTTTACGGTCACCCAGTATAGAAGATCAAGTCAGTATCAATAAATCAGTAAGTCTGATGTAATAGCAAACACAAAATAATCACTCTATTCCTGGGTAAGAGTGATTGATCCAGTTTTTGTACCAGCTTTGAGACTGAAAGATTTGATAATGTTTGATGATTTGGAAAACAGGTAATTTTTCGATGTAATATATGGAAAATTTTTAACAAAGACAAACACTACAATAAAACCAATGTGACCTAAGAAGCAAAACCACAGTAGTGGATGACCCAGGACCTTGGGGGAAGAGGTCTGGCTCTGATCCAGGTTAGGTAGGTACCTACTCCCTGTGCTTCCTGGAGTTTTCCTATCTGAAAAGTATTATGGGATGATGTGCTTTTGAAGTTATTAGCAAAGATCAAAACTTTGACGTTATCATTAATTATGTGTTTTCCCCTAAAACTTCTAAAGTACTTCATGATTTTGAATTGTCAAGGTATCTGAATTTAACAGGATAAAAAGTCCAAAGTTATAACCATAAAGAATCAGGGAACAAGGAAAACAATTTATACAGAATGAGTACCAACTTTCAATTCAATAATCTAAGTATTGAATTTTTTATTTAAGCTACACAACCTTATTACACATCTAAAGTAAATTCCTCACTTTTTTTGGTAACATCTCTAAAAACAGTACACCTTTCAGAAGAACAGTATTCAAATAAACAGGGATTAAACAAAACCTGATTTCAACTCAACACCATGATAAAATCTGGAGTTGAAGACTACAAAGTTCTAAATCTATGGTAATTATCCAAAGCAAAAAATTTTCAATTTTTCAAGTGAGTATACCAAAAGTAAAATATATCATCAAATCTAAAAGTACTCTGCCCAACACTCAAGGACCTCACCTTAACAATGGTTAAATTTACAAATTTGTGGGGTTTTATTTTTTCCTTTTCTTTTAAAAGCTGGTATCCTCTTTCATGAAACTGGCAAAGTGGGCTTAGATATGCTACTTTAGCTATCACCTAGGAAGGGACAGTGTTTCTTCTCCACCCATCGCAACCTTACATTCACACTCTATTTTTTACCTCAAAAGACTTATATAGTACGTCAGCATGATAGGTAGAAAGGCAACCTTTACAGCTGCAGGTGACTCCTCCATGCTCTAGTGTTAAAGGCTTAAAAGTATATCACACAACAGGCATGAGGAAATCACATGTGATAGAAATGTTCTAAACTGGTTTACAGTGATAGTTGCATCTGACTTTCCTTTCATTCTGCATAATGCTGCTCCAAAAAGAATAGAGACCTTCTGAATCACTTTCATGATTCCACCTGAAGAATTAAATATATCTGGTACACATGGCAATAACAGAGAAGAGCTGGCAGGTGGTTTTGTAGAAATCAATTCTCCTTGTCTAGAAGAAACAGAGGGAGGAGGACTCCTAATTGATCCCCCAAGCCAGACAGCTCCGACCTCCCACAGCTCTTTATACCTCTCTTAGGGCCTCTATAACTTAAGAGTATAGTTATTCCAGTACATGTCTTACCAACTTTTAACACCCTCCTTCCATTCCTTAATGTCTTACGTAGTATCTTTCACATCCTGGGAATTTAATAAGTGTTCTTTAGATAAATAGGAATATCTTCCTAATCAAATTGAGGATTATCAATTCTATCCTCAGAGGATAAATACAGCTGTATTTTACTGGACTACCACTAATTCAAAGCTGACTTCCTTGGTTGACTGGTAGATGGCAACAATAATGACAAGAATGATGAACCCCAAAATGACCACTGGCTGACCAACCAGCCAGGCTGTTATAATACCAAACACCAGCTCAGAACAATAAAACCAAATTTCTACACCAAGTCAGCAAGTTAGAAAAACTCTTCTATTATTTAAAAATTATTCTAATATAAAATTTTGCCTATTCCCAGCATCCAAAACTCAACAAGTTTTATGCTGCCATCAATTATGCATAACTATCTGATTAAAAGTATGCAAGGAAGAAAATGTTAAACCTTTGAGATACCGAAAAAATTACAAGAAAAAGGCCCAGGAAAAAAACATAGCAGTAACTGGGATCACAGAGAAATTAACCAATACACTGGACAGGACAGAATGAAAACCTATGAATTCACCTTTCCACATGAAGCCAATTCATAGAATACGAAAGCCAAAATGTCATTTGTCTTTCAATTAATGACAACTTCTATGATAGCTCTAAAAACATCAAAATATTGACAAAACCAAAATGAAACAAATTTAGGCTATTATCATGAGTTGGTAAGAATTTAAGTCCTTAGATCTCTGAAATCTGTGTTCAAAGCCTTCTCAACGGACATCAAAAAATTACTGAAAATCTTTAAAGATGGGTGAGTATTCTGTTCCTCAACAGACTTTTAAAATATTTTCATAGACTTTAACAATGTTAATATTTTAAAATAACTTAATGTTTATTTAAAAAACTGAATTTCAGTCATCTGTGATGAAAACTTTAAGCATTGATGTTTATTGATGAGTCAGATTTTTAATGCACGTAGAAACTGAAATGCATTTCATTAAGTGTGATAATTGTTCCCAGCAATACATCAGATGTAAACTTTTGAATTTGGTGTTAAGTTTCTTTTCACCAGAAAAGTTCTCAAGTTCTTAGGACTTTCCTAGTCATTTACTTGAACATCATCTACGGTAACACTCAAAGCAAAACCACAATAAAGAGAGTTGGCCTCTGAGGGATTCTACATGTAAAAAAAAAAATTACTCATAAACAAAATACAGTCGGTACTGCTTTAAATAACACACATTTCTAAACCTCCATGCCATTTGATGGAATTCCCTGTTTTAGAAAGCAAAACATCTTTAAGCTCCTAGTGTGTTTTTTAATCTTAACTAAATAAGTCTATTCTATAACCAAAAAATTGACATGAATTTACTTTTAAAACTATGGTGAAATAGCTTCACTCGAGTATTTTTACTCAAAGGTCTCATTACTCAAAGAAGTAGTGGAATTCACAGAACTGTTCCACCAGTAATTGGGCCCATTCATCTCAGAGTTATATTCTTTAGGTTGCCCAATATCCTATTTAATCCCAGGTATAAATAAAGCAATAAAATCCTAACAGGACATATTCACTTATTCAAAGGACAATATCCAGTTAAAACTATGAAGTACTACTAGTCAATTGAATGCCAATTCAAAAACAAGTACCTGATAAAAGGACTTTTGGCAAAGCTAAGTCCAAGGATCCACTAGGAATTCACTCATTTTGTCTCCCTTTCACATACATACCCCAATGACTGTCCCTTAAATAACATCAAAAACAGTTTAACTTCAAACTGTAACATCACCAAAACAAATTCAAGATACAAGTCAAAAGGTGACTGGAAAACTACAAAATCAGCTTTGACATTCTAGTAATAGCTAAATATTAAATCTGGCGTGCAACTCGTTTTGATGCCAGATGCAGTCTACTGCCTTTACCAAAATGAAAATAAATCCTTTCAACATTCTTTTCATTAAAATGAAGTTTTAAATACAAACTTCAATAAGTCACACTATTCATGTCACCATTTTGCAAAATCGTCCTCCATCACTGCTCTGCATAAGCTAATCAGGAAAAAAAAAAGGAAAGCCAAACTGACAGGTCAGCCTTCCAAAAAAAATGCACTCTTTATAAAACCCCAACATTTACTTTCAAGTGCAAGAAAATAGCAGACATTTGGAGCTCAAGACAGGAAAAGCACAACCAATGTTACTGTACAACCGCCACTGAATTTCTCAGAGAAGAGGAAAATAATTCAAGACAGGCAAATTAAAAACATTCTGCCCATGGCAAAAATAAAAGGTCTCATGTCCGACAATCCATAGCAAAACTACCGCTTCCTCTCTTTGTGAGCCATTACCAATGAGCCAATAGGGACAAGTGTTAAAATATAATTCCAGTGTCTGTTTGAAATAAGACGAAAACCTGGGAAAATTCCTTCCCATAAATCATTTATTGAAGATGAGACTTTGCATCCAACACGAAATAAACCCAAAACCACAGCATCACCCACCCCACAAATGCAGGAAAAGCTGTAATCAACAAGTTGGAAAGAGGACAAAAAGTATAGCTCAATACTCATTCTCCTTTGAAAAAAAAGTCCTTTAACAAAAGGTTAACACAAATCTTAAAGTACCTGGTGGAGGTGCCTTTCCTCACATCGCAGATGCTGCATTTAAAGGCTTCGGCGCTGTTTCTGAAGGTGCAGACACTACAATCCCAAAAGCCTTCGTCTGCGGCAGGTTTCGCTTGTCTTTTTGGCCTTCGGAGTGAGGGAAAGGGGAGAAGAGAGACACAGAGCAGGAGAAAGGAGGAGACAGCAAATCACAGGCGCTAGTGAGCCGTCGTAATTTCGCAGGAATCCAGCGCTGGAAACTTCGCTCCGGCGACCACCCACCCACCTTTACGGGGACTAGAAAAGGGACCAGGGAAGGGACAGCGCGCTCCCCTCGGCACCCTACAACCTCTGGGCCTGGGCCGTGTAGCCTCGCACAGCAGGCGGCGGCGCCCTGGGAAGGGCCGCGGCGAGCGCAGGAAGCGGGCGGACTTGTGGACTTGAGCGTGGGGCTGGGGTGGGGG
>NW_006440638.1:8335824-8337418 GCF_000325575.1 Pteropus alecto | reverse complement strand
CGCGTGCCTGCCGGTGGCCCCGCAGCCAGGCGCGGCGGAGCGTGCGAGCCCGGCAGGGCGCACGTGGCCCATTCCTAGGAGCCGACGATGGGCTTTGGGCTCCGCACGGCCGCCTGGTGAGGCTGCCCAGGGACCCCGGCCCAACGCCGCCCCCCGGGTTAGTAGTTCCGCGCAGTCTGCGCGCGCCCTTCAGGTTTGCAACAGCAGCGCCTATAGCAACCTCTCGAGGCTTGCAGTGCCACAGGAGCCAGTAGGGCCTCTTTGGCCTGGGTTCCCCGGGCCCTTCTGCACCTCTGCCACGCGGAGCTTTGTATCAGCTTCTCTTGAAGTCCCTGCCTCCAGCCCTAAACCCTTTCCCAGGCCCCTGACGCAGGAGGGAACTGGGCAGAAAGGGTGTGGCACAAGTAAGGGTTCCCCAATGCTGGACACAGCTCCTGCGCGCTGACTTTCTCCACCCCCAGCCTAAATAGGGCGTTTCCCTAGGGAAATCTCTGTTGGAATCTTGGCAGCCACGTGCCAGCAGTCAAACCTTAGGCCTCACCTCCGTCTCCAAAATGAGGCTAATAACCCTTCTCGTAGGGCTGTTTGGAAAATTCAGAGACGTAATTCACGAAAAGCACGAAGATCAATGCCTGGCACTTCAGAAGGACCAATACAAAATACTGGATTGAGAACTGTCATAACGGCCTAGGTAGTGCACCACGCCCCCCCTTCCCCCTTCCCCCCATTTAGAAGAGTCTCGAAGGCAAAGAACATGCAGTACCCTTTATTTTCTGCTCTGCTCCAAGAATGATTGCTGAATTGACTTGAACATGACTCAGGCCCTCTGCCCTCAAGCACTGGGGAGTTGTGGTAGGGGGAGGACCCTAGATGATTAGATAAAAGGCTTGACTGGGCTGAAGCCCTGGATGGGGTAGGGGCAGGAGCAAAGAATGCTAGAAGTTGGGGTGGAATGGGGAGAGGGATTTAGAGGGAAGATAATACAGGCCCTCAGCATCTACCATGATAGACCCCGTTTAAATGCAAAGACAAAGTGGGTTATTATCAGGACTGCTCCACGGAAGGGAAGGGGAAGCATACTGAGACTGAGTGCTCAGGGAGCAGGAAGACCTAGGATCAGCCCAGGGATCAGATGCCAGAGAATAAAAGAGGGAGGGAATGTGTCAACTATAAGCTTGAGCACACGCTGTCCTTTCCAGGCAGGCACACCCTAGAAGGCCAGAAGGGACAACATTGTTTAGCAAGGGTCAGCAACACCCCCACCACCACTCTCAGTGCTGCCCTTTCCTTACCAGGAAGGGAGGGAGAAAAGGAAGAAGAAGAGGAGGGAGGCATGGAGCTGGGGTGGAGAGCCAAAGGGGCCAGAGAAAGCCAAGGGGCATGCATATAGCCATGGCCCAGTGCCCACAGTCTTGGCCTCTGGTGTCTGTCTGGCATGCTCCCAGGACTCCACTCCTGGTGTGAAGGTACTGAAAGAAAATGATCATTAAGAAATCTCAGCTGGGAGAGTAGCCTCTGGAGAGGGAAACTGGGTAGCTGGGAGCCATAGGTAGTAAGATGGAGACTTTATTATTGTTATTTATGTAGAATAAAA
>NW_006440638.1:8313677-8335757 GCF_000325575.1 Pteropus alecto | reverse complement strand
CTACACCTTGGTATCCACCATCCAGATCAAGATATAGAACATTTTCATCCTCCCAGTGAGTTATTCCCCTCTCTGTAGTTAACCATTATTCCAACTTCTGTTACCAAAGATTAGTTTTGCCAATTTGTGAATGTCATGTACATAGGTCATATGGTATGTACTCATGTGGCTGGCACCTTTTTCTCAATGTAATACTTGTGATATTCACCTATATTGTTGCCTGTATCAGTAGTTCATTTTTGTTTGTTTGCTTAGGTGTGTAAAATTCCGTTGCAAATACAAGGAATTTAATCATCCACAGGTGACTGAGTTTTTTAGTGTATTTTTTGTATCTTCGACCTGTTTTATCTTTTCAAGAAAAGATAAAGTTTAAAAAATGTTTTTAAGAAAAAAGAAGTTCCAGTTTAGAGAACTAATTTTTAGGACCGTATCAGATCCACACATCACTGTGTGATTGTAACTGCAGAGGCTCTAATTTCATCCCCATATTGGAGGTAAGTATCTAGTGAAACCTTCCTTTAAGTTAAAGGAGCCAGACAAGACTACTTCTGGAGCAGTATACTTTAGAATAGCACAGCTCTAGGCAGAGCAGCACACTGTGTTTCTAGAGCCATGGTTTCAACCTGAGCTGGGCCAGGACAAACCTTCCCCCACCATGTTGCCTTAAACCAGTATGGCATGAAAGGATGAGTGTGAGTTGACAGAGAGCCCCTCCCCTGCTCTTCCATTTCTTATCTTGAATTTCCATTTCATGTTTCATTTGAAGGATTTCACTGATTTAAAAATTATTTGAAATCCATGGTTTTAGAATAGCTGCTGGTTAGAAGCACTCCCCAAGAACTATCTCATGTAAATGAGTCCACAAATTAAAAGACCACATTCTGCCTCCCTTCCCTTCTACTTCAGTCACACGGGCTTCTTTG
Source organism: Pteropus alecto (assembly GCF_000325575.1). NCBI lineage: Eukaryota > Metazoa > Chordata > Mammalia > Chiroptera > Pteropodidae > Pteropus > Pteropus alecto. Next base: position 8,334,834 of record NW_006440638.1, on the reverse strand, counting down.
CTATTCCTGGAACAGTCGCCCTTTCACCACAGGGCTTTTGCACTTGCTGTTCTGTCTGCCTGAAATGCAGGTAATCACATTTTCAGCTGCCTCACTTCTTGTAGGTTTTTGTTCAAAAGTCTCGTTCTCAGATTTTCCCTGGTCACCCAATGTGAAATTTTCATACATCAGCCCAAAACCTAGTGCCTCATGTCCCCCTTTACTGCTTTACTTTTATCTCCTTAGCAGTTATCACCATCTAGCATACCATGTTGTTTACTTATCTTGTTTAGCAGATCTTGCCCCAGGAGAATATAAGCTGCATAACAGCAAGGATCTTTTTCTTTTTGTCCTGCCCCCCACAAACACACTTATCTATAAGTGCCTAGAACAGTGCCTAGTAAACGTGTGAAAGATAATTTTTTTCATTTAACAATAGTAATTTACTGAGCAGCAACTTGGTGCCTTGCCCCATTCCAGGGACTGGAAGATCTTTTGGAGTTTACATTCTAATTGAGAAGCCAGACTTTATACAATTAATTACTCGTGGTTGTGAAAATTGCTACAAAGACAAAGTACAGTATGCAAGTTCAGAGGGTACTAAGGAAGAGAGGGGGTCTCTGAATAAGTTAAGATTGCCTAGAAGAGAAGGAAAATTGTTCAGGGAGGAGCCAAAGGCAAGCAGCTACTACCAGAGCCCTGGGGGGGAGAGAGAGAGAAGGCTGGAGAGAAAGGCTCTGGCTAGATCCTGTATGGCAGGATAGGCTTAGTTGGGAGTTGAGTTCTCTATCCTGAATTCATGGAAGCCATTGTCCATGTAAGAAACCTCTAAACCTGTAAAGAATTTTTATAAGAGTTCATTTGAGCCCAAATTGACAATAATTGCTGGAAACAAGATTTCAAATGTTCTAAAGCAGTAGTCCCCAACCTTTTTGGCACCAGGGACTGGTGCTCCTATGAGAATATAATGCCTGATGATCTGAGGTGCAGCTGAGGTGGTGACGCTAGCGCTGGGGAGTGGCTGCAAATACAGATGAAGCTTTACTGCTGACCTGCTGCTCACCTCCTGCTGTGTGGCCAGGTTTCTAACAGGCCACGTACTGGTACTAGTCCAGTCTGCAGCCTGGGGGTTGGGGACCCCTGCTCTAGAGAATAACAGTTTGCAATTTCTTTTCTGTGTTTGGAATTGAGGAGAGAACATAAGGAAGATTACAGGTGGGTGGTAGAAAGCAAGGCAGGGATTGAATTACAGGATAGTTAAGATTATGTGCTCTCTTGAGGGTGGTTACCGCTTCCAGGGGTTTTACTTCTGGCCTTTCAAAGATGTGTTAACCTAGATGCACAAAAACAATGGACTGGCTAGTTTAAAAACCTCTCAAGAAAGAAGTTATAGGCCTAAGTCGTGACTGCCCACCAAGACCTATTCAATTAGGAATTTATAATTTATTACAGCACCACTTTTTTCATCTACACAACTGATGAGTTTACCAAGAATATTTGTCTACCTAGGACTGTCTTCAGTCTGCCTTAATGAATGAGATGCTGGGAAAATACAGGCCCCTTGAAGAGAGGAGGAATTGAAAGGATTTTTAAACTGGCCCTAGAGATGGATCAGGATGGGCAGCTTACATGGGCTTCTTTCCTTTCTTTTGCTCAAGAAAGAAGTAAAAACTATTGGTGCCTGCCAAAAGAAGGTTCTGGATTGTTATCAACTCAGCTTCCTCCTGCATTTAAATTTGCAAGTGCTACTCCAGGCAGAAAACCTAAATACTGACTAAGACTGGGACTTCGAACCTTAGGAATACCCAATAAAGTTATTATAAACAAGAGAAAAAGCCTTTCTCCAAATATCTCAGGGTTTACCCCACCCCACCCATGTTTTACCTTCTTATGGTCTGAGTTCCAAACTGTGGTTCAGGGTGGGATTTTTACCAATCTGTAGTGAAATGAGAAAACTAAGTGATAAATGTATGCATACTTTCTTACATTCAAGTAAATTACCAACAGTTGATTCTTGGCAAAGACTTTTTTATTTGAAGATTATGTCCTTCCAATTTTTTTCTTTCCTTGGAATGTTGGGTAGTTTAAGTGCCCCCTTCTTGGTGGTGTAATGGAGATAGTAGATGACAGTTGCCTTTCTTAAAATGTTCTCTATGGGCCAAATCACAAGTTGACAATTCTGTGTTGGCTTCCTAACCTTCTCTTTTCTCACCAATTTTATTCTTCAAATTTTAAGAATACCAAGATCTAAATGATTTTAACAAAATATTTAGAGCTAGTGTTACTGAGGGGAAGAGAAGGGAGTAAACAGTATCATTTGGTGGCTGAAAAAGCCACTCAAGAAGGACAAAATCTTCGAAGGTTTAAGATTTTGATCCCAATTGCTGAGATTTAATGTCCTACTTAGCACTGAATGTTCCTTCAGGGTGTTAAGAGACAACATTGTTTCTTGAAGCAACTAACTACCAGACGTGTTTTAGGAACTGGGGAGAACCTAGCTCATTTTATTTAAAGTCTCAGGCTTGTGCTGGTATTACTGGGGACATCTGCAGAGAGATATTGAAGACAGGATTAATTTCTAAAGAAACAGCCCTGAAGTCAAAGAGAGGTGGAGCTTCCTTGACCATTTATATTTGAACCTTAACCAGATTTTGCAACCAGCTACAAAGTCACGTGTGCCTGTGCTTATCATAGATGTGAAGTTTTATCGATCTGCTTTTTGCACAGTGGGAAATATCAGAGTTAAGTTGTCCTGTGTTTTACCTACACCATTTATAAAAATTAATTAAAAATAGATCATAGACAAAAGTGTAAAACCTAATACTATAAAACTCTCAGAAAAAAATGTAGAAGAAAACCTTTCTGGACTTCGGTAGACAAAGATTTCTTAGATATGATACAAAAACAAACAAACAAAAAACAAAAGTTATACTCTGTAAAAGAAAAAGTTGGTATCTTGGATTTCATAAAAATGACAAACTTCTGCTCTTTGAAAGACACTTAAGAAAATGAAGTCAAATCAAAGATGGGAGAAAATATTTGCAAAACATATATTTGATGCAGGAATCGTATTGAGAATATATGAAGAAGTTTACTATACAATAAGAAGACAAGCAAACTGAAGAAGACATGACCTAAAGATGTAAATGGACAGTTCACCAAAAAAGATGTACGAATGGTTAATAAGCATATGAGAAGATGCTCAACGTCATTATTCATTAGGAACATGCAAATTAAGACCATAATGAGATGCCATTGCATATCAAAATGGCTTAAATAAAATCCTACAATTCCAAGTGTTGGGAAGGAGGTGGAGTGACCCTCACACAGTGCCAGTGGGAAAACGGTTTGGCAATTTCTTTTCTTGTCTTTTTTGTTCTGTTTTGTTTTGTTTTGTTTTGTTTTCACTACTGTTAATTCAATCATTTTTATTTTTTAAATATTTTTTTATTTTTTTAATTACAGTTTACATACAATACTATATTCTTTTCTAGTGTACAAGATAGTGATTAGATATTTATATAACTTACAAAATGATCACCTCAATAAATTTAGTATATGACACTATACATAGTTATTACAATATTATATTTCCTATGCTACACTTTAGATCCCATGACTAAATTTCTACCAATTTGTACTCCTAATCCCTTCACCTTTTTTGCATATCCTCCCAACTCTCCTCCCAACTGGCAACCATCAAAATGTTCTCTGCATCCATTAGCCTGCCTCTGTTCTGTTTATTCTGCTTCCTAGATTCCACATATAAGAGAAGTCATGTGGTATTTGGCTTTCTCTATTTGACTTATTTCAACCAGCATAATACCTTCTAGGTCCATCTATGCTGCCACAGAGGGCAAGATTTTATTCCTTCCCATGGCTGAGCATTATTCCATTGTATGTGTGTAGCACCTCTTCTCTATCTATCCGTCTACTGATGGACACCCAGGTTGCCTCTATATCCTGGCCACTGCAAACAGTGTTGCAAAGAACATATGAATGCAAATGTCCTTCCAAACTAGTGTGTGGGGTTTCTTTGGAGGAACACTCTGAAGTGGAGCCACTGGGTCTTTCTTTGCCCCTGTTATAGCCTTTGTTTTAAAATCAATTTTGTCTGTTACAAATATTGCTACTCCAGCTTTTGGTTTGTTTGTTTTCGTTTTCATATCTTTTCCTATCCCTTTATTTTCAGTCTGTGTGTGTCTTTCGATCTGAAGTGAATCTCTTATAGGCAACATATGTAATGGTCTTGTTTTCTTCAGCCACCCTATGGCTTCTGATTGGAGCACTTAATCTATTTACATTTAAAATAATTATTGATATAATGTAGTTATTTCCATTTTATTATTCATATTTTTTAACTTTTTTTCTTCTTCTTAAAGAAGTCTCTTTAACATTTCTTGTAATACTGATTTGATGGAGATAAACTCCTTTAGCTTTTTCTCTTCTGGGAAGCCCTATCTGTCCTTCAATTCTAAATGATAGCTTTGTTGGGTAAAGTAATCTTGATTGTAGGTCCTGGGTTTTCATCACTTTGAATATTTTGTGCCAATCCCTTCTGGCCTGCAAAGTTTCTATTGAGAAATCAGCTAATAGTTTTATGGGAGCTCCCTTATAAGTAAATAACTGCTTTTATCTTTCTGCTTTTAAGATTCTCTCTTTGTCTTTAACCTTTGGCATTTGAATTATGACATGTATTGGTGTGGGCCTCTGGGTTTATCTTGTTTGAGACTCTGCACTTCCTGGGCTTGTATGTCTATTTCCTTCACTATGTTAGGGAAGTTTTCCATCATTATTTCTTGAAATAGGTTTTCAATTCTTTGCTCTCTCTCTTCTCCTTCTAGTACCTATGTGAAAGGTTTGTATGCTTGATGTCCCAGAGGCCTTAAACTATCCACAATTTGGGGGGGGGGATTTTTTTTTTTCTTTTTGCTGTTCTGATTGGGTGTTTTTTGCTACCTTATCTTTCAAATCACTGATCCGATCCTTTGCTTCATCTAATCTACTGTTGATTCCTTCTAATGTATTCTTCATTTCTGTTATTGTATTCTTCATTTCTGACTGGTTCTTTTTTATGGTTTCTATCTCCATTTTTATGGTTTCTATCTCCACTTTTATGTTTTCTATCTCTTTTTTGAAGTTCTCATTGAGATCGTTGAGCATCTTTATAACCAGTGTTTTGAACTCTACATCTGGTAGATTGCTTGTTTCCATTTTGTTAGTTCTTTTTCTGAAGCTTTGTTCTATTCTTTCATTTGGGACATGTTTCTTTGTCTTCTCATTTTGGTTGCCTCCCTGTGTTTGATTTTATATATTAGGTAGAGCTGCTATGCCTCCTGGTCTTAGTAGAGTAGCCATATGTAGTAGGTGTCCTGTGGGGCCCAGTAGTACACTCTTCCTGGTCACCTGAGCTTGGTGTCCCTTTTGGGGATCGTGTATGCCCTCCTGTTGTAATTGAGCCTTGATTGCTGTTGGCACACCAATGGGATAGATTGGCTCTTGGGCTGATTGGTTGTGAAGACTGGCCATGACTACAGTGAAGGAGCTGTAGTGGAGGTGCTGACCCTATGGAGCAGGATTTGCTTTAGCAGGGCTCTGGTGCCTACTGAGTCTGCGCTTTGGGTGTGTTGTTTTTATAGGTGTTTGGGTGCTGCTCTGGTGTGGTCTGAAACTAGCCACCAGGTATGTTGGTTCTGGGGCCTCTTGGGAAGGCTGTGTTGCAGGCCAAGTTTAGCCACTGCCCGTGTCCTGCCTGGGGCCACTTGGTATGAGCTACAAAGTGATCTGCAATATTTTCCAATTGTGCTGGGTTTTGAGGTTCTTGGGAAAGGTCAAGCTGCAAACTAAGACTGACTGCCCCTAGTGCCAGGCTTGGGGCTGCTTAGCAAGAAGTATGAGACATGCTGAGGCCAGATGTTGCTTGTTTGGGGTTTGCAAACCTTTGAAAGATTTTAGGAAAGTCTGTAGCATGAGCCAAGACCCACCATTTGTACGGAGAAGCCACTGGAAGTGGCTTGGGTGGGCCAGCAAATTGGATGGGGCAGGGTCTCAGGGAAACATCAGAGTGGGGGTGTTAGCCACATTGATGGCAACTCAGATATGGTGACTATCTGGTGCTGCATGCTGGATCAAGTGAGGGCTCAGTGAAGGAACAATGGCTTCTGCCATCACTTTCATCTGGGAGAAAGCTGGCCCTCAATGCCTTGCTTTGAAGCCAGACAATTCAGTTTCCTCCTGTATGTCCTTGGCACCTGTCAAGCTATTACCCAGCACTGGACCTCAGAATGAGTCTATTAGTGAATAAGTTCATCTGCAGGCCCTTTAAGAGGAATGCTCGAGATTCTAGCAGCTCTTCGTCTCACTCAGCCACAATCTCTGCTGGTTTCCACAACCAGAAGTTATAGGGACTTCTCTTCCTGGCACTGGAACCCTGGGCTGAGGAGCCTAGAATGGGGCTGGGAATCCTCACTCTTCAGGGGGGACTTCTGCAGCTGAGATATCCCTCCTAATTTTTAATCACCACATGTAGGTATGGCACCAGCCAATTCTGTATCTTTGCCCTCCCACCTGTCTCGAAGTGGTTTCTTCTTTATATCCTTAGTTATAGGACTTCTGTTCAGTTAGACTAGACTGCAGGTGATTCTCAGTGATAGTTGTTCTGTAGTTTAGTTGTAATTTTGACATGGTCATGGGAGAAGGCAAGCACAGTGTTTACCTACTCCACCATCTTGATCGGAACTAGTTTGGCAATTTCTTATAAAGTTAAACATACACTTGTTGTGTGAGTCAGCAATCCTACTTCTAGAAATTTACTAAGAGAAATAAAGACATATGTTCACACAGTAATCGGTACTCAGATATTTATAGCAGTTTTATTTATAATCACCCAAAGTCAGAAACAACCCAAATGCCCTTCAGCTGGTAAATGATAAGCAAAGAGTAGTCCATCCACACCATGAAAGAAAAAGGAAGAAACTACTGACGTATCCAGGACAGATAAATCTCAAATTCATTATCCTAAGTGAAATAAGCCAGTCTCAAAAGGTCACATACTGTATGATTCTACTTATGTGACATTCTGAAAAAGGCAAAATTATAGGGATGGAGAACGATCAGTGGTTACCAGGGGTGAGGGGTAGAGGGAGGATTTGACTACAAAGGGAGGAGCAGCAAAAGGGAATTTGGGGAGGTGTTAGAAGTCATTTACATTTTGATTGTAGAGGTGATTACAAAACAAAATGCATTTGTCAAAACTCAGACCTATACGCCAAAAAGGGTAAGTTTTATTGTACATAAATTACACTTTAATAAATCTGACTTTTGATCATTCTGGATTGATGAGTTCTCCATTCCATACTGTCTGCCACATTCCTATTACTATTAATAGTAATAACCACAAAATCTCACATTTTATGATTTAGCTGTGTGCCTAGCTCTGTGGTTAATCCTGTGCTTTTCTGAGTGTTCTTCTTTTCACTATTTATCCAATTACTCAGGCCATAAATCTTGGAGTCATTCCTGACTTCTCTCTTTTTTATACCTCACATCCAATCCATCAGCAAATCCTTTGTGCTTGACCTATGTATACTGAATCTGATCACTTCTCATTATCTCTATTTCTATCACTCCATTCTAAGCTAGGATCATCTTTCAGCCTCTTAGCTGGCCTCTATACTTCTCCTACTCCTTGAATCTGTTAGTATATGCTATATTATGCTATAGTTATGACTCCCAAATCTTCAAGATTTATCTGTACAAAGGTTAATTTCTCACTGACTAAGACAACTTACATGGCATAAGCTCCAGTATCCTGCTTTATTTTCTTTTGCATCCTTATCATAACCTGGCATTACATGTTGTATTATTTGTTTTTGCCTGAATCTTTCACTAGAATTTAATTTCTATCAGGACAATGACTTTGCTTTGTTCCATTCTATATCTGTAGTGGCTAGAAAAGTGTAGGAAATGTTTCTACACATAGTAAGAACACAGAAATTATTTGTAGAATGAATGAAGCACTTTTACACCTGTTACCCCGTTGAAACCCCAAATGACCCAGTGAGTAAGAGCTATTATCACCTTATTTGATAGATGAGAAAACTGAGTCAGTGAAATGATTTGCCCAGTCAGGGACAGTCTGAATTCATGCTCAGCATCTGACTTATCAATTCCATCCTTAATTTCTCTCTTCACCAGGCTGCTTCTAAAGCACAACTGTCATTGAAAAAGAACCAGCTGCTTTTGAAAGATACCTGACATGGAAGAAATCTGCGCAAACATGGAAGTTTAAGCGGTCCTTTCTAACAGAGGATCCCAGGGTCCTCTTAAAGACAGGGAGGTTTTCCAGCCTTCATACACTTAGTTTATATGCCCATATTGCTATGAGTTCTTGCCAAAGCAGACAAACCACACGTGCCAGAACCCAGGGAATGAATGATACACTTGGGCACTGCTCTAGTTTGGCCTAAGGAATATGCAGAGTGAGAAATTCTCTAAGATGGTATGATTTCCTTCATTGATTCAACCATAACTATCAATGCCTTGAGCCCAGAAATTGCTTCACCAGCAGCTTGTTCTTGATACTTGAATTTTCAGCCTCAGAATCAGAGTCATAGAATTTTGAGGGTGGAAAGGAGAGTCAAGATAACCCATCTGGTTTTGTCTTTTTAATTCAGAGGCAAAAACCTGAGGGCATGGAGATAATCTGGGGCTTTCACGCACATTGTTGCCTTTGATCATCACAGCCATCCTTGCTGTGAGTGACCATCTCCTCCTTCTAAGGATGAAGATGCTTGCTGAGGCTCAGGCAGGGCACATGTCTGGCCCAAGGCCATTGAACCCTGAGTGAGTTTTAAATCCCAGCTTCAAAAACTACTTTTCTGATCACAGGTTCTTCCTACTATTACCACACATAGAATCCCTAGAACCCAAACATCCTGGAATTCATTAATTAAGAATTAGATTAAGACAGAGGCTCACCCATAGGAATATCTTATTTGTCATGGACTGAATTATATCCCCTTTAAATTCATTAAGCCCTAACCCCCAATTCTTCAGACTGTGGCTTTGTTTGGAGGCAGGGCCTTTAAAGTGGTGATTAAGTTAAAATGAGGCCCTTAGGGTAGGCCCTAATCCAATCTGACTGGTGTCCTGATAAGAAGAGGAAGAGGCACCAAGCATGTGCAGGAACAGAAGAAAGACCTTGTGAAGATACAGAGAGAAGGTGGCCAAGGAGAGGGGCCTCAAGAGAAACAAACCCTGCTGGTCCCTTGATCTTGAACTTTCAGCCTTCACAATTGTGAGACAATGAATTTCTGTTGCTTAAGCCACCCAGACTGTGGTATTTGTTATGGCAGCCTGAGCAGACTAATACACATATCATGAGTTTGTGTGTAGCTAAAGAGCGGCTTTTGGTTGAATGACAAAAATCAACACATAGAGTGTTTACTTGGGCGAGGTGCTGAACACTTTAGCTGTTTTAACTCAATAAATGTTAACAGTAAGCCCGTGAGGTAGGTTCTGTGATGGGGTTCCTTTTATAGATAAGGAAACTAAGACAAAGAAAAGTCACTTGCTCTGAGCAAAACATTTTAAAAGTGGCATAGCTGGGATTTAAACTCAAGGGGTCTGGGCTCCCAAGCCCATTCTCTAACAAATCTAGTTAGTTTAGTTATCATCATACATATTTTTCAGATGAGAAAACTGAGACTCAGACACTTATCCAACATCTCACAGTCAGGGTGGGGCAGAACCAGAATTTCAAGTTCTTTGTACTTCGTCACAAACTGAATCCCTGGAACTCAAGAGTCCTGAAAGTCAGTAATTAAAGGAAGGGAAGGGGCCCATCCAGAGGGGTAAGAGCAAAAATCTATGTGCACACAAAATGAGTTTGCATGGGCATCTGATATAGGAGGTTGGGTCACTTGAAGGGTAAGGGGAGATGATAAAATTAAGCCAGACCTAGAAAGGCTAGGAAGAGGGGAATGGACAAATGACAAAGCTTTTAGGAACACCGTGTCCCTCTCCTCTCCTCCTTGGATCCTCTCCTCTCTGTTGCTACTGCCCATGGACGGAGAGGTCAAGTAATTTGCCACAGGTCATACAACTAGGAAGGTAGTTTGCAGGATTCGTTCAGGTCTCCTTGAGTCCAAAGTCCACTCTCTTCTTACTTTTATTTTTAATTTTGACAGCTATTTATGAGGCACCTAATATGTGCCAGATACCAGGTGCTGACAATATTGAGAAAAAGTATATGGCAGGCTTTGGCCTCTACAATGCACAGTCTGGGAGAAATGGGCACATAAGCAGATCATGACAGCAAAATGTTCAGGGCCGTGGTTGTCAGGTGATCGCAATTGTCTCTCAGTGTTCTTTTGTCTTCTGGTATTTTTCCCTTTCCCAAGCAGTTTATTGAGCCTGTGTTCTCTGTCCTAAGGAAGAAATGTGATGGAATAGAAGCAAAAAGGCCTTTCAGCCTCTTGTGTTCCATCATCCCAACCTTTCAGAGTTTCCACAGGGGAATTTAGGGGAGGTGGGTGACAGACCAATGTTTGGAAGAAGCAGGTAGAGGGGAGTGCTTTTTCCAGACAAGAAAAGTCTTCCCAGGTGCTGTGGGAGAGAGAGAAGGCAAGAAGTTACTGAGATAGTTAGGGCTGAGAGCCAAAGAGCTGAGTGGTTCGTTTATAAACAGGGCCCCAGAAAATGGCAAGACTTTAGAGCAAGAGTGATAGGGGTTGTATCTATGCAGACAAAGCCTAGGCTGCCTTGCAGATATTCCAGGGACCCAGCATGGAGTGGTCATTGTCAAGATGACTCCCGGACCTAAAAGGGTCATGAAGAGAAAATCAGTCCTATGGCAACCTTAGACCAGACAGACACTTTCTTCAGCACCCTGACACTAGAGAGTCTAGAACTTAGATATGACACTGGATAAAGGGGAAATGACAAACTGACTGAGATTGAGTCAGAGTGGGAGTTCAAAATAAAAATAAAGTGGGGAGAGATGAAAATAAGGAAAAATATTTCTGGCATGCTTGAAATTCATACCTGCTATGTTGTACCAGTGTCAAACCAAGGTTTGTGAGAAAGTACTGGCCAGCCAGGATTGCTCAGGGAGACAAGTCAGGGAGGACATCCCAGGCCCAATGCGCCACACATGCAGTGACCTTAGGGAGTAGTGGTTCATGGACCACAGGAAATCATTGTGCTGGAATAGTTGAGGGGAGAGTCCAAAGAGGTAAATCTCATCTTGAAATAGCTTACAAACCATGTAGCTTGGTTGGATTTTATCTTGAAGACAAGGGTATCGTATGGACACATTTTAGTCAAGAGAGTTTCAGGATTAGTATTGAGTTTATAAACCTCTGGTGGTGGCTTGGGTCAGAACCAGAAAAGGGGCAGAAGACCAGTAAAAACGGCAAAGAATAAAAAAGAACAAGGAGAGAATTAGTGGAAAGAAAGAATGAGAGATTTTCAACAGTAGCATCTCCTGGATGTGATTTATGATTGGACTTCAGGGGTAAGGGAGGCATCAATAATGATGCCCAGGTTTCTGACTTGGGTGGATGAGTCAATCGTGGTGATACTAACAGAGATAGAGTCATAGGAGGGAAGGCTATTCAGAGATGGAGATATCGAGTTGAAGTGTAGATATAATGAATTCGATGCGTCACTTAGGATGCTTTTGGCTGCAAGTATGAACAACCATAAAATAAAACAAAATAAAAACCCATAAAACAATGAGAAAATGTATTATTTGACATAATTGGAAGGCCCTGTCCCATATAAGATACAATCAGTTAGTCATTAGGAACTCAGATTCTTTCTCTTATTGGATTCAACATATTCCTCAGTGGTGGCAAATGCTTGTCACTACTCCAGTATTACAAGGCACAACATCTAGAGGAGGAAAAGGAACCATCTTTCATGTGTCTTTTAAAGAGGAAGAAAAACCTTTCCTAGACATTCCTAGCAATCTCTCCCATCATGTGTTACTGGCAGAATTGGGTCATGGGCCCACTCCTTAAGTAATCATGAGTTTTGGCTAATCATGACCATTGGAGAATCCACCATCACTGCCTCTACAAGATGACTGTGACACATGCAAATAGAGATATCTTGAAATAGTTGGAAATGAAGATCAGAGGACAGATTTTGGCTGAAGATATCATAGAGGTACTATGAGAGGAGGGCTGTGAATGACAGACTGCAGGTACAGGGGCAGAGAGAAGGAAAAGGGGGCCAAACACAGAACTCTGGAAACCGCTTAAGGAGCTACTTAAGGAGCTACCTGAATAAGAGAAATTACAGTGTATAGTTGAGAACCTGACTCTGGATTCAAACAGACCTAAACAGGAATTCCAGATCTGCTACTTATTAGCTATGTGACCTAGGGTGAGGATCCCTTTACTCACCCTAGACTTTCCTTGTCTATATAGACTTTCCTTGTCTTTATAGACTTTCCTTGTCTATAAAATGGAACCACTAAGTCTTACCTCCCAGGTTTCTGTGAATCATTGATAAGAAAATGCACACAAAATCTCCCATGACCTCAGCCCCACAGCAGCTTCTCATAGCTGTTGGTGAAAAGAAGACCAGCCTAGAGAGGGTCTGAGGCGTAATGGGGAAAGCTGAGGAATAATCACGATGGGATGGTGTCATTGAAAACACAGGGTGAGAGGATTTCAAGGAGGAAAGAGTAGGCAATTATGTCATCTGCTAAAGAGAGGTCAGTTCAGAAGTGGACTTAAAAGTGCCCTTTGGATTTAGCAATTAGAAGGTCACTGGTACCCTTGACAAGAGCACTTTGAGTGGAGTGCTGGGGCTGGAAGCCAGGAAACAGGGGGTCAACAGTCAAGACCGGAATTCAAGTTGCCTGTCTGCCAACATCAGCGTCTTTTTCACTATGCCAGGAGCTACTTCACTTTGAAAATTCCTGTTTTAAGTCATGCCTCAGAAATACTCATTTGGAAAGCAGTAAACAGTAGGATTCCACAATCTATGAATGTAATGGCTCCTCTTCATCATTTTTAATTTTTTGTGTGTGTGGATAAAACGAAGGTGGCTGTTTCCTTTTATTAGAAATATGTTACATTCTTTTGGAGGGTTTGTTTACATTACCGTTTTATTGCTATATGACTCTTTTTTATATAACATATTTTGCAACCATAAAAACAAACAAACAAAACAAACAAAACCCAAACAACATGTGTGCCTTGCATTTAAAAAGTTCAAACCCCTTACTCTGTGTACTTTTTGGAGGCAAAGTGTGAATCTAGGAAAACCTAGAAAACCGTGCAATTTGGCAAATCCTCTCTTAATAAATGATAGCAGTTACTTTTGAGACCAGTTTGGATCATGTTTGTCAGGGCTGTCATTAAAAAATTAATATTTTTCCCATTGCCAAATGTCTCCGAGTAATCCAAATGTGGGCAGTGGCTGAGCACAGTCAATTTCGTGACCTCCTTCCTGCTACCCACCTCCCCCTCCTGGCTGTCTCAACTCCCCAGTGGATGATCCCTCAGCACTAGCAACACTGCAGCTGCTACTGTTTCTTGATTCTGGCAAGGAAAGTGGGCTTGGGGCCAAGTCTACTGTCCAGAGCTCTCTATGGAAGATGCTAGAAGAGAGCACCAAATACTTTCTCGCTGTCAGTGACCCACATTCATCACTTCTGGCCAAACATCTGGATTGCAACACACAGAGTTCAAAGGTCCAGTATGTGTGTCTACACCTGGCCTAGCTGTTTAAACAGAGCTGACCTCAAACCAAACGCTGGGTCTTGATATTGTTACTTATGCAGAAGGTTGGATACCAAATATAAATATTAACTTCAGCATCTTCTCCCCACAGGCCTTTGTGACTAAAGGATGCATATTAACCATCTACCCAAAAAAGCTACCCAAGTTGCATAAAAAGCCACCCAACTTCTCTCTGAGTACTGAACTCTTTTTCCCAGCAGGCTGATTTTTTTCCTGACAACTAGTTTAAATGTTTATTTACTTTAATAGTATCACACTTCCTTTCCACTGTGGAGCTCACTGTAGCTTCTTGCATTTCAAGTCATCAGGTGATGGGCACACTGCAGAGATGAGGTTTCTCATTCCCAGGAGAAGCTGCAAGTGAGCACCATATGTTATTAAGACCTCTCAGAATTCAGTGCCAGGAATGGGACCACAGTCAGGAAAGAGCAAGGTAAAAAGGCAACATGAAGTGGAAATGAGTTCTCAGTTCTCAGCAGCTCTGAGTCATTCTCCCTTTGTGAAGTCAGCTAAGGAAGATAGGTGAGTGTGTGTGTGTGTGTGTGTGTGTGTGTGTGTGTGTGCAGCCAGGGGCAGAACAGTTGTAGAAGTACAAGGAAAAGGTAGATTGTGAGATTCCTGGGCACAGAACCGAACCTAGTTTTTCTGTTTCTAGAGGGAGACCTGAAGATAGAACATAATTTAATTTCAACAAACATTTATTAACAAATTGTAACTATTATTCAAAGTAATAAGTGCTAGAAGACAAGAGCACATGCAAAATACTATGAGGTAAAGAGAAGAAAAGACTATCCTTGACTAGGATACTTAATAGAAGTTTCACAGAGAAAGAAATGTTTGAATGGGATCATTCAATCATTCCTTCATTCAACAAATATTTATGGAGCCTCATGTGCCAGCACCATAACGGGCACTAAGCAGATGACAGACATTGTTCCCATTATGGAGCTCACTTTTTTGTGAAACTTGACTTCATGCCTACTGGGTGCCAGGCTCCGGGAGGTACCCTCTTGGAGATAATATTACTTGTTGAAAAAGATGAGATAATCAGACAAATCACTTCAAAAATGTGCCATAGGTGTTATGATCAGGGAAGAACAGGACACTATGAGATTATTAGAAGGGAACTTGGTCTAGTTCAATGGTTCTCAACCCTGGGACACTTCTGCCCCCCACACCTAGTAGGCATTTGGCCACATCTGTACACAGTTTTAGTTGTTGCAACTGGGGGAAGAGGGTGATCAGCATCTATAGAGGACAGGGGTACTTCTAAACATTCTATAATGCCCAGGACAGCCCGCACAACAAAGAATTATCCAGCCCCAGGTGTCAATAATAGGGAGGTTGAGAAATTCCAGTTTAGTCCTAGGCTTAAGGAATGCTTTAGGGAAGAAGTACATTTTGAGAAATGGAGGATGCTAAGAATTCAGAATGCTGGGGAATAGAGGTCAAGCATTTAATTAGAGAAAAAAAATGGAGGGAGAGAAGAGTTCCTGGGAGCTCAAGCTAAAGATGCAAAAGAAGGTAAAGGGAAGATGGCAGGAAATGAAACACAAATTACAGCCTGTACTCAGAGTGACTAGAGGGTCTTCTGTACCATGTTATGAAGTGTGGACTTTATTTGGAGAGCATGGTGGCTAACACAACCTTCCCACCCACTTGTCTCTCACACACAACTACTTACCACCTTGGAAAATTTTAAATCCAGTGATATGATTCAACTTGTTTTTAGAAAATTCACTCTAACAGCAATGAAGATGATTGAAGAGAGGAAAGATGCTTTTGCAATACAGAAATGATAAGTGGAAGCTATGGCAGTGAACATCGAAAAGATGCAACGGACTTGTAAGAATAGAGAAATTTTTATACTTGGTGATTAATTGGATGCTGAGGGAGAAGGAATTGCTTAGGATAACTCTGAGTTTTCTAGCTGAGGGCTAGTGTAAGTGGTGAGGTGTATTATAGAAGAGAAGTAATTTTTAGGGGACAGGGTTCACTTTAAATATGATGTTGATGGTCCTGTGGGGATATCCAATTGGACATATTTTATTCACAGAGAGAATGGTGGGTCTGGTACTGATGAAAGATCTGTGCTGCAGGCATGGAAATGGGGATCACTAAAGCTCACAGGTAGTAACCAAAGTCTTGAAAATAGAGAAAGCATTCAGGGTAAATGCTTAGTGGGAAATGAGAAGGCAGAGTGTAGAATGTTGGGGTTCATACACAGTTAAGGGGCAAAAAGAGAAAAGACCACAGAGGAGGGACTAGAGTGGGAAAAAAGAGTAATGACTCATGCCAAGGGAGGGACTCACTTTGTGAATAAGGAAGTGGTCAAGCTCTCCAGTGGAGCAGAGGTTAAGCAGGATGCAAAATTAGATAAAGCTGTTGGACATGTCAGTCAAGAGGTCATTGGTGACCTTTTCAAGAGCAGTTTCACTGTAATGATGAGTGTGGAATTTATTTAAAAACACTTGATTACCCAAATGTAGGGGAAGGAAATGGGAACCTAATATCTTTATATCTGGGCAGAATTTGAATAGCCTGGCTTGGCAAACAGACAAAGAGTATATCAATTAAGTAGCAGAAAACCAAATCAACCAAACCAAAGAAGTCAAATCATAAGAATAGTTTTCATGTACTAAAAAAGAAAATTTGGAGGCAACCAGCCCCAGGGTCAATTTGGCAGCTTAGCAATGTCATTAAGAATCTGGACTCTCTGTTTTCTGCTTTGCCATCTTAAACATGTTGACTTTTGTCCTTACTCTTATAACCACATGATCACAAAATGGCAGCTGCAGTTCCAAGCCTTACATCCACAGATGACAGTACCTAAAGTAGAAAGGAAGAGGGCAAGGACCAAAATGAGGCTCACCTCATACTTTTTACTCCTTTTCTTGGGAGATTTTCACTTATACCTCATTGGCCATAATTTAATCACATGCCATCTCCTAAACCAGTTAAAGGTAAATGAACTGCCATAATTGTTTTTCACCAATCAAGATCCCTCCTCGGGGGCTAGGCACAAGTTAGAAGGGAGACTGTTAGTTGGGGTGGCAACCAGCACTGTCTGTCATAGAAAACCATCCTTTCAGAGCCATGGGGAATGGGGCGAACAAAAGACCTTATAGAATGGGACAAGCCATTGGAAAGCTTTGAAAAGAAGGATTAGATTTTAAAGTTGATATTCACAACAGAGACATTATAACATCTACCATTTATTGAGTGCCGATTTTGGGCAGAAGGCCGATTGCTTTGCCCATCTTATATCATACACTCAACAACACCAAGATGTAGGTAATAATTATGATGATGGTGCTGGTGATAAAATATACTTATTGAGTGCTTATTGTGTGCCAGGCACTTTACATTCATTATCTCAATTACTTCTCAAAACAAGTGAGATAGATAGATGCCGTTAATATTTCTATTTTATAGAGGAGAAAACTAAAGTGTGTGGAGGTTCAATAATTTGCCCGAAGTCCCTCAGCTAGTAGCAGCCAACCATGGGTTGCCTCATCCCAAAGTCAGTGCACACACTGACTACACTCTACTATCTCCTCAGATAAAATAAAAAGAAGCCACTGGGAAGTTTTGTTGTATTCAGAAGTGGAAGCAATTGTATGTAAGAATGGAAAATTTGCTGTTATGAGCATTCTGTTTACTAGTGTCCTGAGCTTTCAGCATTTCATTTTCCTCACAACTTTGCAACTAAAGCACATCCAACAGACAGCTCATTCCTTCCAGCTTTGCATGCTTGTTAACAAGCTCACTGGCCTTACATTGCACTTCTGGGATCTGGAGAACAAGGTAGTTAACTGTGCTCATGGGCTAAGTGCACATCATGATAACCAGAACTTCTTCCTGGTGGGAGTAGTGACACAGATGAAGTTTTGGACACCAGGATCACATTCTGAGGGCATTCACATGAAGAAAAGAGAGGGCCTCCAACAAAAGATGACAAAAACTGTCTCAGGTGTTCAACTAGTTCTCAACTGGAATTTAGGTTCACATCTTGCGACATGAGAAGAAGAGCCAGCATTTCTGGGGACTATGTTCTTGGCTCTATGCTCAGCATTTTACATGCATCATTTCACTGAACCTTACAATGAGGTTATGGAGGAGAAATTTTTATTATCTCTGTTTTGCAGCTGAGGAAAATGAGGCTTGGAGTGTTTAAGCAATTTGCTTAAGATTATACAGCTAGTAAGTGGCAGAGATGAGATCTGAACCCACCCTTATCTGTCCTTCCAGAATGATCATTTTTAACTTATGCTTTACTGTTTAGGTACTCCCTTTTTTAACCTATGCTTTACTGTCTAGGTACTGCCATGCATAAATATATCCAGGTATTAAATGAACCTGGGATAGGGGCAGGAGGAGGGGGATCCTGAAACTCACAATCTTTCTATTGCTTTAAAATCCTATTTCTGTTCCAAATATATTCCAAATGTGTATATTTCAGGATGAGCACACATACATAATGAAAATCATGGCAGCATGTTGCAGTCATCTTAACAGCACCTAGAAGCAAAACTAAAGAGACTATAAATAAGATGTAACACCTAAGCTGCACCCATAGCGTCCTGGGGGTTGAGTGGAGGGTCTTTCAGTTTCTTCAGAAGGAAAGAGTTCTAAGGCAAGTCATCCTTTCTTGGGGTTAATATTGGCCTGCTCTAGTCTGGGTCTTCACTGAGTCGTTTTGCTGAGTTCCAGTTTCTTTCTTCACCATTCTTCAAATAGCTAAGATTGTCTCTTGGGGCTTGGATAGAGAGGTGGGAGACAAGCTGGGAAGTGTCTAAGAGAAGACTCCACCCTCCCATCAACATGCAGAAACCCAGTTCCAACCAGCGATATCAATCCCTCTCTCCCTTAAGAATGACTTACAGAATTTGGATTCCTCTTGCCAGTATAGAGACTAGCGGTATTATTCAGAAATGGCATTATCACAAGTCGTAATCAAAATCTAAAGCAGGGAAAATCTGAAGTGATATTACATCTGTTCTACACTGCCCCTAGCCCACAGTGCCCCCATGGGATACCCTAGGATGTGAATGAGAATATGGCCCTTCTTCCTTCGAGTAAGACAACCTGGTGTCAAGCTACATGCCTTGGTGAGTTGGGGGCAGCCTTGATTTCAGCCCTCATTGTGCAAAGTATGATAAGAAATGGCAGCCCTGACCCAGGTCTTGTTTCAGATTCCCAGAATATTTTCTAGTGCTTGAAAGCAGAAAGCTGCGGGACACATTCTCATCCAGCTTAAAGGGAAAGAAGGAAAATTCTGAGAACTCTTTTTTTTTTTTTTGATTGTTGAATTACTTAAATCCTGCAGCACAGACTGGAAAGACTCAATTAAGAGGGATTGTAGGAAAATCTTGGAACCACGAAAGGCCCAAAGCTATGTTCAAAAAGCTTTCAAAAATTGTTAGCATGGAACAATTTTGTTTAGTTCACAAAATTGGCATTGACCCTTCCAACACCTCTCTTCTTAGCCTCATCTCTCAGACTTAGTCAGGACTTCTCATAGCACAAGAGGAAGGAAAATACGGTGCCTAAGAGGGCTGGGCTACGGTTTTAGGTTTAGAATTGTCCATAGTATATTGGAGCTCTGTGACTTTGAGCAAGTTACTTACATACTCTGAGTTCTAGTTTCCTCATAGGATTATTATGGTGGATAAATGGGATAATGATGTATAAAGCACTTTACATTATGCTTGCCTCTTGGAAAGTGAACATTACATGGCAGCTATTATTAACCCAGGCAGTGCTGAAAGAAAGAACTCAGGATTGTCAGCCCATCTGACTCCCCCTTTTCTTCTTACCTCAATACCCAGATGAGTTATGGCCATCACAGTAGAACCATTAAAAGTATGTATGACTAGAAGTGAATATGACCAACTTTCTCTTTTTACTTATCTTCTATACAAGAGGCACTGAGCTAAGAATGATTTGAAAAGGAAAAAAAAAGTCTCCTACCCTTAAGGAATTCATATATTGGTTTAAAAAAAAAAAGATAGCAGAGAGGCATCTGCTTTATCAGTTCAGAAAATATTCAGAAGATATCTATCATTTTTTCCCTGCGCCATATGTTACCTGCAAGGTCTAGCCCTCCTTGTCTTGTGAACCGTGACTCATCTTGGGTACAGCTAACTCAACCAGAGCTAGACTCCTGACCATACCAGGCCAATTTAATTTTCCCCTGAGGATTTAAAATAGAGTGAAATAAAATTCGGATTCAGGATGGTTAGTCATAATGGTGGGTACAGAACTAAAAGTGATGGAATTCTCAACCTTGGGCATGCCAATTAGTAAGCAGAGAATTCCAGACAAAAGCAATGATGAGAGGCCAGGAGGCTCCAGAGAGAGAGATGAGAAAAAGAGATGGAAGCAGTAGACTTTTTTGGTTCCTAATAGCCTTTCAGTTCCTATGAGACTCAGTAACCCTTTCTTCAATGATGGTTCATGAGTCTTTTCTTCTGATAAACCCCTTTTACTTGAGCAATCAATGCCCCTGGTTCCTCAGAAGGGCTAAGTAAGTGGGATCCACTGATTGTACATAAAAAGCTGCCAAAGGCCATTCAGATATGATTTCTTTAATCAAAATATCTGCCTCTTGAAAGTCTGATTAGATAAACTATTTGATTTTTAATCCAAACAATTGTTTGGCAATTGGTACCATTTGAGCAAATCCAGGAAAACAGGAGCATCATCACCTTTAACTAAGAGTACCACCATGTTATATGATGGTACACCTTTATCAAGCATTCTCTGAAAAATACATATTTCTGGGGAAATAAAATTTTTGAAGTTGTATATAAAAGAGAAGTGCAATTAAAATTCTTTTAGACTTTTTTAGGCCTGCCTTGTGATTTCAGGGTGGAGAGGCAACTGCTAGCTTTTAGGTCTTGGGCTTCTAGGTATGTACTTAGCTTAAAGGAAACTTTATGCCAGTACCACCCAGTTGTGTAAAAGTGGGACAGCTGGTCAACAATCCAAACACAGTTTCTATGCAAAAGATCTTTTTAAAAAACATAAACATAATTACTTTTACCCAACCACTCTTTCAGAATATCCTGTGCTTGCAACATTATTTTGCCATTGCCAAAGCCTCTAAAATTCAATTCAGAAAAGTCTATGAAAGAGGTATTGTATTTGAGGAATATGTATATTGCCTATACATCAATTGGCATCTTGGGACTGCTCTGGGGCACAAAGGTCAAAGTTTAGTGATGCGTGGAGTTGTCGTCCTAATGCTAAGTATTGATTAGTAGCCTCAGAAACAACCAGCCAGCACTCAGTCTTCACCAGCTAGACGCCAGGATCCCCAAGGAGTGTCTTTCCCAGAGAGCCTTGAAAAACAATGCATGGAACATTCAAGTCTGCAATACAGAGAGGCACTAAGATAGTGAATGATTGCTTCA
>NW_006440638.1:8307796-8313395 GCF_000325575.1 Pteropus alecto | reverse complement strand
GATAAGTGGAAAATGGTAAATAATATCACGCAACATCCGCATAGTTATAATATCTGGTAGGAAAGTACTGAAAACCAGTAAATATGATATACATATAAACATATTAGTTTTCTGTTACTGCCATAACAAATTACCCCAAACTTAGCGACTAAAAATAACACAAATTTTTATCTCACACCTCTGTAGATCCAAAGTCCTAGTTGGCTGAATTTGTTTCTCTGCTCTGGGTTTCACAAGACCAAAATCAAAGTGTTAGCAGGACTTTTCTGTAGACTTCTGCATT
This sequence comes from Pteropus alecto, assembly GCF_000325575.1. Classification (NCBI taxonomy): domain Eukaryota; kingdom Metazoa; phylum Chordata; class Mammalia; order Chiroptera; family Pteropodidae; genus Pteropus; species Pteropus alecto. The sequence continues at coordinate 8,313,112 of NW_006440638.1, read as the reverse complement.
CTTTTCTGTAGACTTCCCAAGTGAGTCACTTCCAAACTTCTTCAGATTTTTGGCTGAATTCAGTTCCTTACACGTGTAGGACAGGGTCCCAGTTTCCTTGCTGGCTGTCAGCCAGGGCCGTTCTCTGCTCCTGGAGGCTGCCTGCATTCATTCTCATGCTTTACCCATTGGCCCCTGCCCCACAGCAATGGTGGGGGTCCCTTTCCACCTGGAATCTCTCTAACTTCTGCTGAATCTCTCTGACCATCAATCAGAAAACATTCTCTGCTTTTAAGGGTTCATGTGATTAGATTGAGCCCAGTTGGACCATCCAGGATAATCTCTATCTTTTAAAGTTTGTAACCTTAATTACATCTGCAAAGTCCCTTTTGCCAAGTGACAACATATTCACAGGTTCCAAGAATTAGGATGTGGACATTTGGGGGTGCTTATTATTTGTCCCTTTACAACATAGATATATTTTTATATCCTGAAAAAGCAGAGTTGTAGCCAGAACCCTGGTGGGGTCTGCATTGCAATCTGACTAACTGAGCAAAATGTAATTGATGTTGTATTAGTTACCTATTACTGCATAACAAATTACTCCCAAATTTAGCAGCTTACAACAACAAATCTTCCACGTGTCAGAAATCTGATGCAGCTCAACTAAGTGACTCTAACACGAGGTCTCTCATAAGGCCGTCCAGCTGCAGTTTTATCTGAAGGGGCTTTCATTGGCTTGGGGGTTGAAGATCTACTGTCAAGTTTACTTACTTGTTTGCAGACCTCCAAGTTGAATGAGTGTCCTCCAAAAATGGTGGCTGGTGATCTGAAAGAGAGGCAGAGACAGAGAGCAGCAGAGAGTGAGAGCACTGAGAGAGCAAGAGAGCCTGAGATGGAAGCTACTATTGTTTTTCTTTTTAAACCATCTTAACTATTTTCAAGTATGCAGTTCAATAGTGTCAAGTATACTCATATTATTGTGTATCACATCTCCAGGACTTTCTCGTCTTGCAAAACTAGCACTCTATACTCATTGAACAACTCCCCATTTCTCCTCCTCTTAATCCCTGGCAATCACCATTCCTCTTTCTGTCTTTATGAATTTGACTACTCTAGGTATGTCATGTAGAATAGTGGAATACTAATTATGTTTCAAAAGGAAAATTTTAAACTGTAGGAATATCAGACATCAATGGATGTGAAGATTTGGGGAGAAAAAAAAATTTATTACTTCTAAAATCACACAACACATGAAGCCAACTATTTGATATACACATATATATACTTAACTTTGGCCAAAATATGTATAAAGGGAAGCATCTTATCTGTCAATGGGTATTTGGGTTACTTCTATTCCTTGGTTATCATGAATAGTGCTGCTGTGAACATAGATGTGCAAATATCTCTTCAAGATCTTGCTTCTAATTCTTTTGATTATATACTGAGAAGTGGGATTGCTGGATCATACAAAAGTTCTATTTTTAATTTTTGAGTACTCTCCATACTGTTTCCCATAGCAGTTGAACCATTTTACATTCCCATCAACAGTATATATGGGTTAAAATTTCTTCATATCCTCAACATCATTTGTTATTTTCTGTGTGTGTGTGTGTGTTTAAATGCCTACAGCATCTGGTATTCCTAGGTGGTCTCCTATCCAAGTACTAACCAGGCCCGACTCTGCTTAGCTTCTAAGATCAGATAAGATCCAGCACGTTCAGGGTGGCATGGAGTTAGACTTGTGTGTGTGTGTTTTTAATAGTAGCCATTCTAATGGGTATGAGGTGATAGCTTATTGAGATTTGATTTGCATTTCTCTAATGATTAGGGATATTGATCATCCTTCGTATGTTTATCAGCCATTTGTGTATTTTTAGATGGAAATCACAATCTTTTTAAAAACCTGATATCGGAAGGGATATCCCATCACTTCTGTTGTATTTTAGTCATTAGAAGTGAGTCAGTAAGTCTAGTCCACACTCAAGGGGAGCAGACTACTAGGGGGCCCTCTGAGAGGCTACTCACCACAGATGGAATCTCAAGGGTCCATGCAGAAGGATGGCTTAGACCTTCAGCATACTAAGGAACCTTTCCTAAACTTTTCTTTTGATTAGAATCATTTGGGTGAGTTTATTAAAAAACAGATTCTTAAGTTCCTCCCTTATAGATGCTAAATCAGTAGGTCTTGGTTAGGCCCAGGAATCTGTTTTTTAAAACAACCACCCAAGGGATTTTTTTTTTATGATTATGATATAATTCATTTACCTTAAAATTCACCCTTTTAAAGCAGCAGACCCCCACCCTTTTAGCACTAGGGACAGGTGCTCCTATGAGAATCTAATGCCTGATGATCTGAGGTTGAGCTGAGGTGGTGATGCTAACGCTGGGGAGCAGCTGCAAATACAAATGAAGCTTTGCTCACTCTCCTGCTACTCACCTCCTGCTGTGTGGCCCTGTTCCTAACAGGCCACAGGCTGGTACTGGTCTGTGGCCCAGAGGTTGGGGACCCCTGTTTTAAAGTATACAATTCAGCATTTTTTAATATATGCACCAAGTTGTGCAACCACCACTACTTTCTGAGAACATTTTATCACCCCTAAAGAAAACCCTACCCATTAGCCGTCACTCTGCATTCCTTTCTCCCTCTAAACCCCAGACGACCACTGATCACCTTTCTGTCTCTATGGATTGCCTGTTCTGGACATTTCATATACATGGGATTGTATAATATATCACCTTTTGTATCTGTTTTCTTTCACTTAGTGTAGTATTTTTAAGGATCATCCTTGTTGGAACTCGTATTAGTACTTCATATCTTTTTATGGCTGAATAATATTTCATTGTATAGATACTACATTTAATTTGTCCATTCGTTTGTTGATGGACCCAGAAGATTCTTCTCATAAGGGCAATTTGAGAAAGGCTGCAAACTAACTTTTATAGGATTATCAAAAACAGTTTGAATGCTTCAGAAGCTTGTAAAAATGCAGGCTTCTAGGCTCAACCCACATATTCTGAATTATAACTAGGAATTTATATTTTAAACAAGCTTCCCAGTGAGAGTCTTTTACACACCGAAACTCAGTCTTAGAGCAGAAATGAAGAGAGTGGGTAGCAGGAAAAATGGTCAGTCTCTCTAAGAACATTATTCCTAAGGGGCACCTTTTCAATGTTTTTTAGAGGTGACTGTGATGGAAAGACCTAAAAATAAGTTGCATGAACACAAAATCTTGAGATACATGGAGAAGGTAGTCAAAGATGATGCCTCTTACTGTTTTTTGTTTTCTGTTTGATCACTGTAGACCCTACCCTCTGGCCAGTCCCTCCCCAACTCCACTGCTGACCAGCTTCTTCTGATATAAGAATTAACTAAACAGGTCATAAATTCTTAAAGGGAGAAGGACTTAGGAAGTTATCTTGTTCAATGGCTACCAAACACAGCTGAACCTCCAATCAACTTTCAGGATTCTTTAAAAAATCACTCCTCCCCCGCACTTCCAGAGGTTTAGATTTGTTAGCTCTGGTACCTTGAAATCTGTGGCTTTGCAACGCTCTCCAGGTGAATCCAATGGTCAACCAGATTCAATAACCACTGGTCCAACACCCTCATTTTTCAGAGCAGGAAACTGACTCAAAGTCAGACAACTCTGGAAAAGAACATTGCCTAGAATTTAGGTCTCCTAAATCCTCATCAATATTCTTTGAACCCTGTGTTTTCAAAATGTCTAATCCTTGGCATAATAACCATAAGTAATTTGAGAATTTGGTTATTGACATTGGAGTACAAGCCTGTACACAGGTTTTAGGTCAGTCTTTGATATCGTGAATGTTAGCTGGCCAATCTTAAACTGTGAAAGAACGAATGATGAACGAAATTGTCATTATCAAGTTAATACCATTTGGAATCAGCAACCATTAGTATTCAATTTGGGCTATATCTCCTGGTGATTTATCATTAAGATTTAGAAATTAGAAAATTTGGACTTTAGCCATATCATAAATATGGATAAAATGCTCACTCACATATATTTACCATAAACCTGGAAACAATAACTTTCCAGCTCAGTAGTTCTCCAATTTCAGTGTGTATTAGAATCACCTGGGAGTGTCTGAAAATATACCCTTGCCCAACCTCGATCCTCAAGACCTCAAGAAATAGACTATATGGCCAGAGCCTAGGCTCATGTATTTTAAAATAAAGCTCTTCAACTTATTCCAATGTGTAACCAGGTTAATAACCACTATTCCAGCTCCTTAGATGTCTAATAAAGTGAGAATAATTAGAAAACTTTAAGTTTTGCATCATATTTCTGAGAAAGATTTTCACCCTGAATGGGCTCATGAAGGATCTCATTCTGTGATCCTACAGCCTTGGAAATTATAATCAGTAACATTTGTGCACTGCTTTATAATTTACTAAGTGCTTTCACATACATTTCACCACCCAGTTATGATTATTTATTAAGTGTCTGCCATACCTTTTCTGCTGGAAGTTCAAGGTTGTGGATTCTCCTGCCCATTATAAAAAAGACTCCATTAATAAGGCTTTTCTTTTTAGAATTTTAAATAAGGCAGAAGAAAAAAATGTCAGAAAATAAGGCAGAAATCTTTTCTACTGGAAACCTGTGCTGTATGTAGTGACACCGGGATTCCTTGAACCTTATATGTTGAGATTGAGCTAAGTTCAGCCTCAGAGGGTCACAGACCCTTGGGATTAAAGTAATGATGACAAAGGAACCAGGGAGAAAATGTAAATTCTAAACCAGTGATTTTCAAATTCTAAAGTGCATATGAATCAGCTGAAGATATTGGTAAAATGCAGATTCTGTTTCAGTAGGTCTGGGGCTGAATAAAAATTCTGCTTTTTTAACAAGCTACAGGTGACACCCAGGCTGCTGGTCTACAGATCACATTTTGAGTGCAATGGTTCTACAAGTAGGGACAGGCAGTTGTAAGGAGGTCAGAAGTCAGTTTTTCCCACTGGGCTCTGCCATAAAGTCTCCATGAGAGTTTAGAGAAGTCGCTTCACCTCTCAAAATCTTAGATTTTTCATCTCCAAAATTTGGCTGGGATTAGTCTAGATCAGAGATACAAATAACCCTTGTAACCACTTCCCAGATACTGTCGAAAGACAGAAGATCCGGGAGGCAGAATAGGCACAATTTCTAGTCCCATAGGCCAGAAAATACAGGTAGTGTTTTAGGAAACACCCTACTTAATTGAACATTTCACGTATTGCAAATTGTGACCTGATAACTCTTTTGCATAAATCTAATTGTCAAAGCAATTACGTTTAGTGTCACAACTAGTATGGATGAGTTTTGATAGGGAAAG
>NW_006440638.1:8295900-8307050 GCF_000325575.1 Pteropus alecto | reverse complement strand
AGGAGGCTGGCAAGGAAGCCACAGGGACACAGTAATCCACCTCATTATGCCCTGGTTCTCGGATTATCATCCGAGACCTTGGTCTTCCCAGAATTTCAGCTTCAGCTCCCCAAACCTGCACCCAGGCAGGAGAAAGGAGATCCCTATGGGCAGACCCTGCTTGCATTTTCCCTTCAGGACCCGAGTATCCTTTTCAGCAGGGGTCCCCAAGCCCTGTGCTGTGGACCTGTACCCCCTTCTGTGGCCTGTTAGGAACTGGGCCACACAGCAGGAGGTGAGTGGCCCACAAGTGAGCAAAACTTCATCTGTATTTGCAGCCACACTCCAGAGCTGGCACCATCACCTCAGTTCCATAGGAGCTGATTCTCATAGGAGCACCGGTCCCTAGTCCCAAGCAGACTGCTGCTTTTCAGCCTTGACTCATGCCAACTAGTGCTGGGAGTGTGCTCCTGAGACTTCCCGGTAAGCCACTTGGTCTCATTGTCTAGAATTACACTCCAGGATTTCCTAATTGCATAGAAAGATGGTTCTTTATCAGTGAATAGAGACACTCTTCAATGGGAGCCCATCCATGGGCAGAAATTATCAATGTACTCCTCATGCAAAAGCTTTGGGTGTTATGTGGCTGGCACCACTTTCAGATTTTCAAGATTAAGGAAGATATTCTCAGAGGGGAAAAATATATATTCTTGAACACAGACAATGTGCCAAGGCACTGTGCTAAAAGCAATTGTTACTTTTATCTCTTTTAAGCATCACAACCCTGGAAATTTAGTGTTACCGCTCCCGTTTCACAGGTGAGGAAACTGAGGCTGAGAAGTCAATAAAACTCCTGAATCTCATACAGCCGAAATGTAGATGGATGACTTGCTGTTTGATTCTGGTTCATCTGACTTCAATAACAGTGCCCCTCACTGTCTCCTAGACATGGGCTTGGAGGGAAGACTCTTCGGATCAATGAAATTAAGCCAATTTTGTTCCGCCTTTCTGGTTTGGGACAAGACAGATACCCAACATATTCTTGCAGTTCTTGGAAGAAAAATGTGGACCTGGCTCTTCTGTCTTTAGGTGGTAGCAACCTGACTTTGGGGGTCCTGAGTTACAAACAGATGACATAGACAAGGTGCCTGAGACTCTGACTACCCCTTGAGTTAGGCTTAGTTTCTTCTAGATACAAATTGCAGATGCCCTTAGCAACTATCTTGTGTATACCTCCAAACCATGCAATCAATTCAATTCAAACATGTTTTGAGTACTGCAACTTGCTTGACAGCGAAGCAGGTACTAAGAGGTAAATAGAGGTGAACAAGGCAGATAAGTGCCCCTCTCCAAGGTTGATCCTCTGGTTGAGGAAAGGGCAGGTAATCTGGTCACACATAAGGCATTTTGTGTGTAAGGAAAATGATGAAAGGGTGCCTTGGAGTGCCCTGGAAGCACACGAGGACCCAAACTCTCAGTAGGCAGCTTAGAAGCCCAAGTGGATTGAATTAAACTTAATCAACCTTCCCCTGCCTAGAGAACCTTGAATCAAACCAGAGAGAGAGCCAAGCCACTTTTGCCACCTGGAGCCATAGCTGTTCTGGCTCTCATTTAAAGAAACACTTCCTTACTAAAGTTGTAATACACTCCTTGCCAACTTGGCCAACCGCTGACGTGTCAAGCCTCTCTAGGTCTGGGCAGGAAAGCACCAGGCATGTACACATGTGTGCACAGAAGTACACATGCACAAGCACAGCCTGCCGCACCCATGAGGTCATATTTCACATTTTTCCTCTCCTCAGGTGAAGTCGAGTGGATGGGGTTTCCTTTAGAGTTTGTCCTGGGGATATTGTTTGTAATGTATTTTCTTTGTTCCTAAGGGAATGCACTTAGATATTTACAGTGATAGATCTGGGTGGTAGAATTGTGGAGAAATGTCTTTTCGTTCCTTTTTAAAATTTATTTTTATTTTGTAGCCTTTCACAAACGAGTATAAATTACCTGTGTAATAAAAATTTTTTTAAATAAAGTAAAATGGATCTTTTCTACACTACAACTGCTTTCTAATTCACCTAAAAGAGAAGAAGGTATGTGGTTTCTTTGAGGCTTGGTGGCTGATGTGTGGTATGATGGCAAGGGCACTGGACTAGGAACTACAACACACAAGTTCAGTTCCCAGCCTTCCAGAACTTTCTAACTTTGGAACATTGGACAAGCCACTTAACTTATCTGAGACTTTATTTTTCTTATCGGCAGCATGGAACAGTAATAACTCCCAGAAGACAACAAAATTGATGCGCAACTGTCAAGTGGGATCATCATTATAATTATTCATGTAACTGAAAATTGGCCAATTTCATACTTATGTAGAAAGAAGAAAAAACAAGAGTTCTAGGAATTACAGCATGGTCAGTTTTATTTGGTACCTAGGAGTGATAGCCAGACTTAGATGTCCCTGAAGATCCTCACCTTTTAACACTCATGCCTTAGGACGACCTCCTCCCCAGTGAGTAGGACTGACCTCTGTAACCAATAAAATATTGTAGAAATGACAACTTGTAACTTTTGAGGCTGGGTCATAAAGGACATTATGACTCATGAGGACACTCACGTGACCTTATGGAAAGGTCTTGGGAGTGAGGTGCTGAGGCTTCCTAATAACTGCCTGCATCAACTTGCCAGCCATGTGAGTGAATCATCTTGAAAGAAGATTCTCCAGCCCCAACCTTCAGATAACTGCAGCCCCAGGTGACATCTTGACTGCAAATTCTTGAGGAACCCCAAGCCACAACTACCTAGCTAAGCTATTCCCTATTTCTTGACCCACAGAAACTGTGTGTGAGAATCAAAGTTTATTGTTACTTTAAGCTATTCAATTGTGTGAGATGTTATGCAGCAATAGGTCACAAAACCTTTAGCTAGCAGGCATCTAGGAAGGTTAGAGACCCTCATGGTTTTGGGAAAAGCAATTTGTTCCAAGCCAATTTAATTTCCTTTCATTAAGTGACCTGGCATGTGGATAGAGGAGCATGGAGGGGCAATAAGTGTATTTCTCCAGCCTCAGGAGGCCTTTTACTTATTCATTTACTTCGAAATTTTGTTAAATTTATTGGGGTGACATTGGTTAATAAGATTATACAAGTTTCTATAATACATACACTTCTATAATACATACATGCAATACATACTGTATATTGCATTTTGAGTTCACCACCCAAAGTCAAGTCTCCTTCCATCATTATATATTTGACCCTTTTTACCCTCTTTTACCTCCCTCCCATCCTTCTTTCCTTCTGGTAACTGCCATACTGTTGTCTGTGTCTATGAGTTTTTTGTTTGTTGCTTTCTGTTTTACATCGCATATATGAGTGAAATCGTATGGTTCTTGACTTTTCCTGTTTGACTTATTTTTCTTAGCATGAGATTCTCAAGATCCATCCATGTTGTCACAAATGGCAGTATTTCATCTTCTTTTATGGCTGAGTAGTATTCCATTGTATATATGTACCACATCTTCTTTATCCAATCATCCATTGAAGGACACCGAGGTTGTTTCCATGTCTTGGTCACCGTGAATAGTACTGCAATGAACATAGGGGTACATAGATATTTACAAATAGAAGCTTTCAAATTTTTTTGGTAGATACCCAGAAGAGGGATTTCTGGATCATATGGTAACTCTAGTCTTAATTTTTTGAGAAACTTCCATACTATTTTCCATAGTGCTGTACCAGTTTACATCCCTAACAGCAGTGTACAAGGGTTCCTTTTTCTCTCCAACCTCTCCAACCTCTCCAACACTTGTTATTACTTGTCCTGTTGATAGCTATTCTAACAGGTGTGAGGTGCTATCTCATTGTGGTTTTGATTTGCATTCCCCTAATAGCTAGTGAAGTTGAGCATCTTTTCATATATTTGTTATCAGGAGAGTTTTTAATTTGATACCACATGGCATGCTCATCAACATGCAGGGAGGTAGGGTCTTAGCAGTGGTTTATTGATTTGACCCCTGGAGAGTGGATGTAAGAACTAATCCAGGGGGAGGAATATAGATACTAATATCAATGTTGATACTAAGAGCAATACTCCACTAATACTCATAGTAACACTGCTGATACTTATCACCTACTTGGAGAGCCCCAAGTTCTTTGGAATTCAGCAATCACCATTTTCTTTAATAGACAAGGAAAATAGTTTCAGCCTCCATTGCTGCACTTTGAAAATTCTCCTTAAAATATCCACAGATTTTCAGAAAGATCTACATTCTCTGGTCAGTGGGGGCTACAGCCATAGTCGCTACAGTTCTATTATCCTTAACCATCATCCTTTGCTCTCGAGTCTACCATCTCCTATCCCCTCTTTGCTGTCACTGGACCAATTTACTTCCTCCATGTCTGAAAGTGCCATGAACACAAGGCTGGCTCCTGAAAGTTTGTGGATAATGGGAAAGGTATTAGAGTCTTACACAGCAGAAGGATTCAAAGGGAATCCAGAGCAGCTTGGCCTTTGAGTCTCTCGACTGTCGCTACTACAGGGGTTTCTATTGCTCTTTGTATGCCCTTGCTGATTACTGCTCTCCTGAGCTGCCTCCATTTTTCTCTGGATCCTCTCCTCTCAATCTCTCCCTTCCTCTTATTCCCAGGTTCCTTCCCCTCACTTCCCTCTCACAGTTTTGCCAACCTCAACTCCTGTTGCCTTTGTTGCAGACAATCTACCTCTGTCTGTGTGTCACCTTTTCCCACCAGGGTGGTATAGACATGGTTAAACACATGGGCTCTGATGCTAGATGAGACACTCTTATTTAACTCTCAGCTCTGCATTATGTCTTCAAGTCCTTTCTATCCTTATTTTACAGTTGACAAAACCGACTTCCAGAGGGATTAGGTTTTGTGCTAAGACCCAGGATGAGTAGGAAAGATCTAGGACAACTCCCAGGCCTCTTCCAGGTAGGAGGAGAACTAGGTTGGAGATCACTGGTTGAGGGCACCTGCAGAAACTAAATCAAGCCTGCCTGAAGCTTTGGAGGAAGGAAATATATGTAGTTACTTCCTAGACGGCTTATAAATAGGATTGTTGCTCATCTATCCTGAAAAGTCACAGGGCTGACTTTTCAGAGGGCGGGGGGAGGTAGGGTCACATGACCTCCTGATGTCATTTCTAGCTTGATGATTCACTTGGCAAAATCCCAGTGTGGGTTCAGCCCCGCTGAATGTACTTTCATTTTGCATTATAATTTGCCACTCGAGCTGATGTAAACCCAAATTGATGTCATTTCCCTCCTAATAAGTTCTTGACCAAAAAATATCTATTTCTCCATCTAGCTGGGATTTTTTCAGGTCACAGTTCCTGCAAAATCATGTTGCACTTCACCTCAATATTTTTCTTCTCTCTTAAAGATAACATTTGTCAGGGCTTCTCTTCTGGCCACAAAAGTAATGTACATGCTCATTGCAAAGGAATCTGGAAAGCATAGAAAGCTGAAAGAAGAAAATTAAAATTACACAAAATGCCATTCCCATAGAAAAACATTAAAAATTATTGTGTACTTTGCCTTTTCTCCATGTGTGATAATTTTTTATCATAATTATTTCAAATGCCTGTTTTAAGACTTCTATTTAAGAGTGAGAAGGAAGGATTACACTTTCTGATTTTAGTGAAAAACGAATTTTAATAATAGCGTACAGTCATCGAGTACTGATAGTGTTCTAGGCACTTTACTAAGTATCTTATATGCATTACCTTTCTGAATGCTCACAGCAGACCACTGAGGAAGATGCTAATACCGTGCCTATCTTACAGATGAGGAAACTGAGGTTCCGAGAACTTAAGCAATATGTCCAAGGACAGCTAGTTCATAGCACAGTTGGGGTGGATTTGAACAAAGACCTTTTTTTCCTGCATGCTGGGCTATTAACTTTAATAGATAGAGAGCTTGCCTCTTTTCATCAATAACTGCCACAACTGGAGGTGCCACAGTAGAAATACTGGCATCTTTCTCATTTAATTGGGAATATTTTAATCAAACCACAATATATTCATGGAACAAAGACCATGCTCCAATCTGACCTTCTATAGCACTTTGCTACTAAAAAATCTGAGGAAGGAAATCTGAGGAAAAAGTCGTAAGTTTATTAGCTTCTGCTGTCTTCTACAAACTTGTACATGTATTCCTATAAGTTTTTGCTATTTTAGTGCTTGACGGCCTTTTAAGATGTCTCCGGATATAGATGCTATGGGTCAACACATATGCTGTGAAGTGCTCATTCTTTCTACAGCCATTCATTAAGCATCTACTGTTTTTCTCAGGCACAGTGTGAGGCACTGACTCCAAATATAATCTATATAAAGCCAGCACTCACAGATTCAGCCCAAGTGGTGAAGTAATGTTATAATTCAAGCACACGCAAAGTCAGGATATAAAACATTATTTCAAAATAATAGCTTAAAATGTTATATTGGTTAAAGAGTATATTTGTTAGGGTGCTTTGATTCAAGCAACAGAAACTGACTGGCTAATCTAGGCAAAAAAAGAATTTCTTGGAAGGATATTGGACAGTACACTAGAGCAAAGGAAAGGTAAAGGACTCAAGTCAGGCACTCAGCATCTCCAGAAGACTCCTGGCAGCAGAAAAAGCTCAAAAATCTCACCCAGCTACCTGGGCTAGAATGAGAACACTGCAATTGTTCTCTATTTTGGGTCTGAATCGGTGATTCAGGTCTCAGAGTGGGACCCCTCATTGGCCTTGCAGCCAGTCACATGCTGGAGGTGCAGGTACCTGCCCCATTTCATCAGAAAATATTGGAGAGCTATTAGCAGAAGATGGACTAAAGACTGGGCAGCTGACAAACAATGAACATCTTTGTATTGCTTGAGAATGATGAGAGTCAAATAAATACAGAGACTGTGACAATATTTAAAAAAATCCTTTTTGTCTTTTATCCATTTCTCTCACACGCTGAAGCCGCTCCACTGAATTTCTTTCCATTTATGTCAAGCTCCTGGTTATCCAGTTCTTTACACCTTTGTTGTGCAAAATGTGGTCTGAGGACCAGCAGCATCTGCATCCTCTAGGATCTTATTAGAAATGCATAGTCTCAGGCTCCTACTGTATCAGAATCTACATTTTAACAAGATCTCCAGGTGGTTCTGATGCATATTGAGTCTGAGAATCACTCATTGATACAATTTCCTCATCCTTCCTCTTTCCATTTTTTTATTATACGGATCTCTCACTAACCTGAAAGAATCCCTCTTCTGTCAAGTGGGAGGACATGGGTTGTCACCTACAAGGTTGCCTTTGGTGGGGTGAAAGAGAAAAAATAAGAACATTTACATACTAATAATTTCGTTTTGTAAACAAGGACTAAGCAGAAACAGTCTGTGACCTTGGAGAGTTCATGTTCTAGAGGGAGGAGCTGGCCAGCCAGTACAAATGGATATTGAGGGCTTCCAAAGGGCATGGCGCAGTTCTCAGGATTGAGCTAGCTCTGACACAAACCGATCTGGTGAGAATTTCAGGGACAAATGGACAGAATGGGAAATTAAGTTTTATTGGGCTGCACAGATACATTTGGGAAGCCAGTGTGGTACTTTGACTGCCCTCCCAAATGCCACGCTGAGGTATTAAAAAAAATTAACAACAGTGCCAGGGAACTCAAGGCTGGTCTGTCTTCTACTCAAAGAGAACAAAAAGGAAATAGGTTCCACAGGGGTGCACAGGAGCCTATAATGTGTAAAGTTTTGAATGAAGAGTTTTGAAAGCTCTAGAGTTCAGGTACCACTCTGTTGGCCTCTCATCACATTGGTCTTCATAACATCCAAGTAAAGCAGGCAGATTTCCCCAGAGTTAGCAGTCTCCTGTGAGTCATTTCTCGGGAACTTAGTGGCAGTCACTTGGCTGAAGGCAGCTGTGAGGAGGAATGTCCAGGAGGGGTGATTTCAACAATGGGCGTGGCTGTGGGCGAGACTGCAGCTGGAGGACAGATTGGGGGCGTGGCTGCAGTGGAACTGAGGGCCGGCTGTAGGCCTGGTCACAGCCACCTGCAAGGCTACCGTAGAAATGCGTGCGGACTGCGGGCGTGGTTGTCAGCCTCACAGCTGCAGTGGAAACTGGCGTTGACTCTGTGACTAAATAGCAGTACTCAAAGAATTGTGCCCTTGTTCTTCAGCAAAGGTAGAACTTTAGGAAGGTCAGGGGAGGAACTAAGCCAAAGACAAGGACAGGCCCTAGGGGGCCTGGGAAAAAATCAGAGAAGATGTCTCAGTCACACTCTTTAGTGTTTTCTTCCGCTGCTGATGGCAGTGGGGTCCAGCATGAGGGGGACCTCAAACTCTTTGGACCTCTTCTGTCTGGAAGGTACCTAGGTTCAAGGAGCCCAAGCTAACACTGTGTGTGACAGAAGGGTGTGATGTGAGGACACCCCAACACAGCTCCATGGAGCCTTACAGCAGTATTCTCCTGCAACATGGCCCTAACCCCACTGATCATTCAAATCCCTCAGGCTGCATGAAGGGTCTGACACCATCCTGCTCTCTTCCTTATGTCTTTCTCAGGTGTCATAATCCACAAAATATTCTCCTCCCTTCCATGAGCTAGAAGTAAGCAAAGTCCCCTAGCATACCAACACTGTGGGTTCTCACCAGCCCAGCCCTTCCACAAACAGAAAGGCTCAGAATTCAGTTTGAGCTTAGCTAGAATACTCTGTTCTGGTGTCCAATGAGTTAATGGTTGGGAAAGCTCTTTTAAAAAGATATACTCTAGTGCTCTTAGAAGAGCATGATTCACATTTCTTTGACATTCTCCAGTTTCAGAAACCATTTGCAAATGCCAGTACTTCTGAGTTTTATTTCTGATACTTGTACCTACAAAGAAAGGCACCTCTCATTTAAAAATAAATAAAAGCCTTTGAAACAATGGTATTTCGAGAAGGGGAAATTGAAGATGCAAAAAGTAATAATGATGAAATAAATAAACAAGCAAATCAGTGTGTAAAGTAGCCCCAACCACAAGTTCACATCTTTGTAGAACCTCCTCATCAGTGATGGCCAGCACTTCATACCAAGCATGAACCCTGAGCACTTACTTGGTGGCAAGTACTCTTCTAAGCACTTTACCTATATTATCTCAAGTGATATTTACAGTACTCAAAACCAGGGCTTCTCAAACAGGGACTATTTAGCACCCCCTGTCCCCAACCCTAGGGATATTTGGCAATGTCTGGAGACTTTTTTGGGTGTAACAACTGGCATCTAGTGGGTAGAGGCCAGAGATGCTGCTAAGCATCTTATGATGCTCAAGACAGCCCTTTCATTTTACAGACGAAGAAACAGAAATTCAGAGAGATTCTTCAAGATACTTAGGTTTGTGATCAAACATAATCAGCAAAATGAGTGCAAGCAAGAGACTGAGAAAAGTTTGTCAATATTTGAAATGAACTAAGAGTAGAAGTAAAAGGGGAACCATTACCTTTGTCAGTTCTGTTTTAGGATAACATGAATCTGTGGAACACACTGAACTGATATATCAAAATAATTTCTGTGCAGGTTGTGCTGTATGAGACGCTTTTAGTGGAGGTAGTGACACTGCTTTCCAAACTCACTGCTTGCTTCCCCTATTTACTATTACTCTGTTTTCCAATCTCACAGCTGCATTTCTCATTCTCTTCTTAATTTGCAGCCTGTACTTTTACCTTGTTAGGTCAATTTGTGAGAGCTCAGTCTAGTGGTGATAGAGATGCCCTCCTAACTGAGCGCTTTTTTACTTCAGGCAGCCTGCACCTGTCTGGGGGTTGTGGCGGATGGAGTAAGTAGCCAGCTGTCTCCAGGTCTCTCCTGGGCAAGATCTTCTCAGAGTCATAGCAAATGTTAGCCGATGGCCTGTACTAAGAATGCGGCCAAAAGGAATTAAAAAGAGAATAAGATTTGTTCATATGGACTATAATGAAAAAAATGCTCATGACATTTACAGTGAAAAAGCAAAGTTTAAGTTGAATGTACATGGATGATAACTTTTAAAAAACTTTCCATTTCCTAAATGAACATATGACTTTTATCAGAAACAATTCTTTTAACTAGAAGGTTTTTTAAAATTCCCGTATAACAAGTAAAATGAGTGACATCCACAAAGAGGCGTGAACAAAAATACTCATAGCAGCTTTTTTGTATGTGACAACTAAATTAAAAATGATCCAAATGAAGTGTAGAAGCGTAAATAAATTGAGGGTATTTTGCTAAAACAATACAACAGAGCAATGAAAAAGAGCAAACTGCTGCTACCCGTAGCTACATGGATCAGAGATACAGCATTAGCATTATATCTATGTGAAGCTCAAAAACAGACAAAAATAATCTGTGGGGATGAGTAATGACTGGGAAGGGGCACAGAGATCCTGGGAGGCGGTGGCTCCCTCCCCTTCAGAGGTACAGGGCTGGCCTCACATTTGCACAAGCCATTCAGCAGAACAAAATCCCTGGAGATACTATGAGTCTGCTCTTTTAAAAGGCAGTGTAGCCACAATATATCGGTGCTCAAGTGTGCTGTACCTTAAGGCAGTGTAGCCACAATATATCGGTGCTCAAGTGTGCTGTACCTTAAGGCAGTGTAGCCACAATATATCGGTGCTCAAGAGTGCTGTACCTCACCCACCAACCCCAAACAGTTGCCTTGGGAATCCTATTTCACCAGTGTCATGCTTGTTTATTTTAGCCTCCCATTTGAAACTATTTTCTTGCTGCTTTCCAGTTCTGGAGCTGAGCGGGGGCTGAGGAGTGGGGGGTGGGGGGGAGGCTCATTGCCCCAGGGAGAGAGCAAGATCTTTTCAAATAAAGAGGCCATTTATCAACATTAATCTCCAAGTCCAAAGGTTCTTGACTTTTGCAATGAGACAATGGCCTTAAAAGCCAGGCTTTATAGAGGGGGCAGGTATTTCTCAACTACTTAGTTCCTTTCTAGCAAAGTCAGATTGAAGGCTCTAAGGGGGCCTTCACAACTGGAGTGCCTCTACAACCCCCAGGAAACTTGCTCTTCTCTGCACGTGGAGCAGCCAGGCATGATTTGGGCAGCTGGGGACCCCACTAGTTTTCCAGAATAGCTCTCTGGAGTTTCAGAACCCGTCATGTCACCCAGTAAGCTATACACGGATTATTTTCTCTTTGTGTTACCACATGGAAA
>NW_006440638.1:8289365-8295841 GCF_000325575.1 Pteropus alecto | reverse complement strand
CCCCAAACCTGTTCATGCTACCCTGGGGTGATGGTGAGAAGAAAAGGAAACCTTAATGCCATTGATAAAGTCAGATGTCTTTAGGGAGAAAAGATTTAGCAACATTCTGAAAATGATGGGGAAGTTCTGACACATCAGAGTAAGTAGATCACATCCTAGAGCACAGTGCAAAGAAGTCTGCTAGCCCCTGGGGGACCTGCCTCTTGCTTAAAGGCATGTATCCCTCAGGCCAAAAGCAGTGGATTGCAGGTGGTCGCAGGAAGAGAGTGTAGAAGTGTCTGAGGAAGATGCCCTGGACTTTTGGCCTGTATAGGACCGATGGGGGAACCAGAACTTCCCACTGGCCTGGTGTGGAACTGGGAAAGTGCCAAAAGAGCTTGGAACCAGCTCTGGCTTATAATCAGGACCAACAAGCTGCCACAGGAAAAGAATGCAAATCTAGGAGCAAACAACTTGGACTCTGGGTACTGATCCATAGAATGCCTTTGTACAAATTAGGGAAACGTCTCTTTCTTCTGACACACGCAGCCCCATGGGTTAGTGGTTTGGCTAGCAAAGCATTGGCTAGATTTCAGGTCCTCTGTGGGTGCCCTTGTGTAAAGCACAATCGCCATACCTGTTAGAGAGATGGCTCTAGTTCTAGAATATTGCTACGGAAAGCTGGGTGGACCAACAGCCCCACAACAGTCCCCTAGGCAAGGCAGCAGCTCAGACCAAGTACTCCTTAAAGAAGACCTGCGATCCCCTTCCTCTTCCTACTCATGCCCTATGTGCCAAAGTTCCTTCTTCAGGGGTGAGGAGGGGGTTTCGCAATTATGAAATGGGGAGATGGGGTTCAGAACTCAGGTTGTACTTCTCCCTCTTCTCAGCTATGTAACAACCGAACAACCTCAGAGATTGTTTAAATTACCAGGTTGGCATAAAATTATATTTCTCCCCTTCGCTATCTAGCTTTATAGAGATATGCAAAGAAAAAGAGCTGTTATGGAAAAATTAAGTTGCTACACTTTTTTTTTTCTTTTGCATATCCAAGTATTGGGTAAGGAAAACTGCAAACCTGTAAATAATTTTCTCCCTTCTGGAGAGGTATTGGCACCTCTTACATCTAGGGTAACTGAATGTTGTAAGTGACTAAGAAGTTTGTAGAATGGTCCTGGATTTTGCAAATTCCCAGCATCCCCTTACAATCGCAGAACTGTCTCAGTATAGATGATAAATTATGTGGTCATCTACTAATAAAGACACAGCAGATGTTGGGTGTGGCTGAGCTGTTCTTCCTTCTAGCTCTGGTTAATGCCAGATAAGAAGGATAGGCACGGTGCTATGGTTTCGAGGAAGGAGACAACACTCTGGACTGGAGAATCTAGGCAGGAAGAGGAATTTGATTTGAGCCTTGAGGGAGAATGAATTTGGAGAGGAAAAAAACAAGCTTTCTAGACAGAACAGTGAATACATTAATTACATTTTGTGGCACAGCAAATTACTGTAAACCTTGGCAGCTTAAAACAAAAATAAATAATATTTCACACAATTTCTGTGGGTTAGGAATTTGAGCGTAGCTTAGCTAGATGGTTCTGGCTCACGATGTAGTGAAAGTATTGGCTGGGGCTGCCATTATCTAAGGGCTTGACTGGGGCTGGAAGATCCGCTTCCATGATGGTTCACTTACATGCCTGTTGGCAGGGGTTCCTCACTACATGGACCTCTCCATAGAGCTGCTTGAGAGTCCTTACAACATGGCATCTGGTCTCTGCCAGAGCAAGAGATTCTAGAGAGGGCAGAGTAGAAACTGCAATGACTTTTATGATGTAGCTTTGGAAGTCATACTCCATCATTTTTATAACATGAGGTGAGGATTGTTGGGGGCCTTCCTGGAGTGTGCACTAAGGCAACAGAGGCAGAAGTAGAGAGCACATGCTCAAAAATGAGTGACTGGGCAGTTATCTAGAATGTTTACTGACTTCCCACTATACTCAATACCAAATGATCCTCTCTAGTCAAAGTCCAGTCATCCAATATTGTAGAATATTGATCTACAGAGCATGTTAGAAGGGGATTTGCAAGCCTTTATCCATTTTTTAAAATTATTATTATTTATGCCTACAGCTCCTGGTCTTCCTAGGTGGTCTCCCATCCAAGTACTAACCAGGCCCGACCCTGCTTAGCTTCCGAGATCATGCGTAGGGCTTGTTAAGGGTGGCATGGCCATAGACCATGGACTGTGGCTCCACTGGGGTGTGAACACAGGACCTTCTGCATGTAAAGCAGATGTGCTAACTGCTACACTATGGAACCACATCCCCTTATCCATTGTTGAACTCTAGAGCAAAAGGCTAAGAAATATTTTATTTTTGCTAGCATGAGAAATGCACTGTATATAAAGCACATTGTTGCCTTACATAGGAGGTGAAGATTGCTACTTTTTAAAAGTACACTTCAGGAAAGAAAAATACCATTAAAAAACAATCTTTGAAGATTTTTACTTATGGGCATTTTTTCTCATTTAAAAAATGATATACTGCTCGGGTAATTTTTAAAAGATTGAAAAGCATTAAGAAATATACTCTGCACAGAGCTGTTATCATTCTCTTTCAATACCTGACTCTTTTGAAATAAAAGAGAACAAATTTTCAGGAGTCTGTGCTGAAGATTGGAATGCAACTAAAGTTTGAGCCAAGGGGGATCTGCTGTGGTTACTGGTTGCCTGTCTTACCGCTAGTGCAGCATTTTAAGCAGGTTAAGGTAAGTCTTGGGCATTTGGGTTTTGGAGTTACTCCGTAGTCCTAATAATGCTAGTTCTTTTCTAGATTTTTTTTCTCCATCCTTGGCTAATGTATTATGTATCTTATACCCCTGATTTAAAATATTTTAAAATGTTACTGCTTGAAACTGACTTGGATGTCCTTTTAGAGAACAGTTTCTCCATGCTCAACATTTATTTATTTAACAATTATTTCTTGGTAATTCTCTGAGGATACCATGATGTACCAGGCTGACACAGTCCTGACCACATGGACCTTCTATTAAGGTGGGCAAGTGAAAAGAATACAGCAGGTTCTCCAAATGTCATTTCATTAAATATTGTCATTTTGTTATAACATTGATGAGGGGAAAAAAAAATTGATTCCTGGTGGGTGCACCGTCTGGAGTTTGCACATTTTCTCCATGTCTGCATGGGTTTTCTCCACTTATTCCAGTTTCTTCCCACATCCCAAGGATGTGGATGTGAGATGAATTGGGTTGTGTGCCATTGTCCCATTGTGAGTGTGAGTGTGTGTGAGTGGTCCTGTGATGAAAGGGCCTCCTGCTCGGAGGCCCTTGTGCCAGAGCTGCAGAGATAGGCTCCAACCACCTGCCATCTTGAACTGGAATAAGCAGATTGGAAAATAATTTTCTTACTTGAGTGTATTCATTTTTCCAAAATATATGCATAGCTCACATTTATTTTAGTGTTTAATATTAGAAGAGTTTGTGGTCTTTATTTAGAAGTTTGTTGATGTTTTTGTGACCAGAAGCATGCCGTAGGATCTTAACTTTTGTTTATATCAATTAGCCTATGGTAAAATTGGTTTTGGTTATAAGTTGTTTTGATTAAAGCCAGTTTCTAAGAATCTATCCATGACCTTAAATGAGGACTTACCATACTGACTTGAAATATCATTTACAGAGGATCTCCCTGAAGGTAAAGTCTGTTATATCAATGTCTTTTACGTGGCTTTAGAGTTAATTTGAAGAAAGACTGGATCAAGATATTAGATTAGCATATAAAGACCATATAAGCATACCAAGTAGGTAAAGAAACCCCAGAATCATTTACATCTTACATATCTCTATGATGCCAACTATTTGGGCTAATAAGAATACATCATTTTCCATCTTTAAAAAACCCCACATATGTAGAGTGCTCGCTGTGTGCCAGGCACAGGGCTTATGGCTTCACTTAGATTATCTCAACTAAATCACACAACGACCTTACCTATGAGGTAGGTCCTCTTTTTATTTCCATTTCACAGGCTAGGAAACTGCAGCTCTGAAAGCTCAGCACACACATTCAAGATCACCCAGTTAGTAAATGGCAGAACAGGGATTCAAATCCCTGTGGGTATGAAACTCTCAGATACCACTGTGTTGGTGTCAGTTCTAACTTTTGGCTTTTAGTTGCCTATGGAGTCTATTTTGACATTAGCCAGAACAAATTTAATTGTAGCTCCTATGAACTGAAACGACAAACTGAAAAAGAGGAAAGAAAACAGCTTGAAACCTGTTTCAGACCCTGCATGAGGCAAGGAATAGAGTTAGCGGAAATGAGAAGCCAGTCGGATTTAGCAAATCTTCAAGCAAAGGGGGCCTTGTGAACCAACTTAATTGAATGATTATTTCAATTATCTGATTAAGAAAGATTATAGCTGAACAAAGACAGAGAGGGCCTTCAAGGTGATTAAAAAAAAAAAGTTTGATTAGGTGGATTGGTCCTTGGCAGCATTAGGAAGTGGAAGGAACTCCCCATTGGAGGCCCCAGTCCTTGGGACGATTAGCCACCAGTCACTGAGAACTAACCTCCGCTCTCCCCACCCCCCCACCCCCCACACCCTTTCAGTCTCCTCCTTTCCTCTCCTGACAAAAGCTGTCTTCTACCTTAGTTACTACTTGAGATTCGAGTGGTCAAGGGCCAGCTTCCCTTTCTTCTCTCCTTCTTTGCCTCCCTTCCCATCCTCTCTTTTTTTTCTCCTTTCTTTTTTTTCTTTCTATTTGTTTTTGTGCTAGAGTAACAAACAAAACAGTACAGATGTCCCTGTTAGTTTAGGACAGATGTTATCTTATTATCACTACTGACCCCTACACCCTTCCCCCATGTCTGCTCTATACACTTAAAAAAATAAATTATGTTTTTAAAAGTAAATATTTAAAAGTCAAAAATTTTACATAAAAGTTTAGATCTCTGGGTTTATTTGAAAAATCCTATCTGAAAACACAGTCCACCTTTACAGAGGTCTGGTTCAAAATGTTTAACACTGTGTTTGGCTCCGTGCTGACCAGTCAAAACAGATGCCAGGCATGAACTAACATAACGGGGTGCCAGATTCATGCACAGTGGCAGGAGCATGGAGCATCTGTACCTTTAGGTGGGTCATTTGTTTTCTGGTCCTTAGGGTCTTCATCTGTCCTTTGTCTCATTGACACTGAAGTAAAGATCATCTGCCATTCATCATTACACTTGCTTGACCTACTTATAGTAGAGATTGTTTCTTCAGCTTGGCCCTTGGCTCTCACTTATATCATCTACCTCAGGGGTCCCCAACCCCTAGGCCATGGACCAGTACAGGTCAGTGGCCTGTTAGGAACCAGGCTGCACAGCAGATGAATGGTGGGGAGGCAAGCCAGCGAAGCTTCATCTGCATTTGCAACTGCTCCCCAGCGCTAGCATCACTGCCTCAGCTCCATCTCAGATCATCAGGCATTAGATCGTCATGAGAGCACAGGTCCCTGGTGCCAAAAGGTTAGGGACTGCTGATCTACCTGGCCAGAGCTGGCTTTGGCCTTATGATCCTTGCTTTAGGGAGTGCAGAGCTTTCATCTTTTAATTCAGCAAATACTGGATGAGGAACTTCATTATGCATTATAGTATAGCAGAGCTATAAAGAACTAGGCTACTAAGTTGACAGTTCTGGGTTCATATCCTGGCTTGATCACTTACTATAGCTGTTACCTTGCTTTATTTTCTGATATCTAAATGATATAGTGACATTTGAGTCAACAACACCACATATATGACAATGGTTTCATAATAGTATAATGGAGCTGAAAAATTCCTATCTCCTAGTGATGTCATAGCCATGGAAATGTCATAGCTGAATGCATTATTCACGTGGTTGTGGTGATGCTGGTGTAAACAAACCTACTGCACTGCCAGTCTTATACAAGTATAGCAATTCAGTTACATACAGAATATTTGATAATAAACAACTATGTTACCAGTTTATGTATTTATTATACTATACTTTTTATTGTTGTTTTAGCATATACTCTTGCTACTTATTAAAATAAATATTTTGCTGTAAAATAGTAGGCTTTGTTATGCTAGTAGCAGTCTTGCATATCTTGTGTTTACCATGTCTCTTGATTACATCATTTTCTCTGTGCTTGATTTAATCTCGTGTTGTTTTGTACAGGAACATGCTGTCCAGGCTTGTAGCCCAGGAGTAATAGGCTGTACCATAGAGCCTAGATGTGTAATAAGCTATATCATCTAGTTTTGTGTAAATACATTCTATGATGTTCACACAACTAAATGGCCTAGAAATCCATTTCTCAGACTATATATCTGTCATTAAGTGGTGTGTGACTGTACCTTAACTGTCATAACACCTATTTCTCTTATAATATAGCTGTGAGCTTTATTGTGAAGATTCAATGAGAAAATGTAATGAAGGGCCTAGCACAGTGCCTGGTGTATACATGTCAATAAATGGTAATTT
>NW_006440638.1:8262224-8289341 GCF_000325575.1 Pteropus alecto | reverse complement strand
GTGCATCTACAATCTATAGTATATACAATATAACTATACTACGTACCCATGTGTGTTATTCCACCCAGTCCTCATAAAATCCCTAGACAATGAATAGCATTATCCCCATTTTACAGAAGTGGACACTGTCCATCAGACACTGGATTCTGTCTTTAAGAACCCAAATATAGTGGGAGAGATAAGATGGTGCATGCAAACATATATAAGAGGATTAAAAGACAAATATACTCTACTAAATGGTGGGGTGGGTATGTTGTGTGTAAACTGACATAGGAGATAAGGAGAGATTAACTTTGGCTAGGAAATAAATTATAGTGGAATAGTGCTTCTCAAATTTTAATGTGCATACAAATCACCTGGAGATTTTGTGAAAATACAGATTCTAATGCAGAGAGTCTGGAGTGGAGCCAAGATTTGGCACTCCAAACAAGGCATGAGGTGATGCTTTCCTGGCAGTCCATGGACCACACTCTGAAAAGCAAGTTAATTGGACTTTAGCCTTGGAAAGTGAGCCAATATGCTAGGAGCCAATCGCATGAAGTACCCCATTTCTCTCACCACAGAGACTGATTCAGGCGCAGGCATGGCAACCAAACCTGGCCAATTAGAATCTCCCCTGGGTTTAAACATGAATGCTGGGTCTGAGAAGTCCTGTTTCTTTTAGGGCCATTAAGAGGAGACGAAGAAACTCAGAGTTGCCTCTAGCCAACCCACACTGTATAGAGAAAGTGTCTCTGTAGTGGTAGAAAATGAAGCCACTAGAAAGGAGCCACTAAAGAGAAGCCAGCAGATAGACAGAAAAAATCTTGATGACATCATTTGATATTTGGCATCTCTGAAGCTAGCTCCATCTCTGGTCTTCCCAAGTACAGGAGCAATACTAATCTTTTTTTTTCTCTCACTAGTTGAATTGGATTCTTATCACTTTTAACTCAAAAAATCCTTAGTAAATATTAGTATTAAACTAAATAGTATTTTTTATCTTAGTGTATTCATTATCACTGCTTGACAATTACCCCAAAACTTAATGGCTTAAGGCAATGTACATACATTATCTCCCACAGTTTCTGTGAGTCAGGAATTCAAGAGAAGCTTAGCTATGTGGTTCTGACCCAGGTTCTCTTAAGAGGTTGTAGATAAGATGTCAGCCAGAGCCAAAGTCCCCTGAAGACTTAACTCAGACTAGAAAACCAGCTTCCACGGTGGCTCAGTCATGTAGCTGGCAAGTTGGTACTGGTTGTTGTTAAGAGTCCTCAGTTCCTCCCCAAAGGCCTCTGGAGTGTCCTCAAAACATGAGGCTGGATCCAGAGAGAGAGAGAGAGAGAGACAACCAAGGAATTATATTCTTTTTAAGACCCAATCTCAGAAGTCACATAGTGTTACTTCCTCACATTCTATTCATTAGAAGTTAGTCACTAAGTAAAGCCCATATTGAAGTCTCTGCCCTTGGAAGGGAAGAATGCCCAAGAATTTGTGGCTGCATTTGCAGACATATTTTAAACTATCACACTCAGCATGTCATATGGCTCTGGTTTATTGTAGAACCAGTGTTTAGATTCTTGCCCTGGCTTTGCCACCAATGAACTGTCTGGTCCTGGGCAGATCATTCCATATCTCTGAGTCTTGGTTTCCTCATCTGCCAAATGAAGAGGTTGGATTTGACCTACATAGTCTTAAAATCCTACAAATGCTTATGCCAAAGACCCTTAAGGCCATATTGACACCCTTTAGGAGCCTAATCATCTTTGCTTTCTCCCGGGCCTCTTCTGAAAAATGACTCTTATACCTGAGGAACTAAGATGTTCATTTTTTTCCCCCCGTCTTTATTCAAATATAATAGACAACTAGTTGCCTGCATTTACATGGACAATTCAATGAGGTTTTTTTTTTTTCAATTATAATTGGCCTACAACAAACACACCAGCCTCAGCTGTACAGCAAATTGATCAGAGATCCACACAACTCGCAAAGCGCTCACCCCATCATATCTAGCACCCCTCCTCCCCCACCCCCACATATTCATTTCAACATTATTAATCATCTTCCCCATGCTATACTCTATATCCTCATGTCTACTCTGCATCCATCCACCTGTAACTCTAAATCTCTTTACCCTCTTTTTATTTCCCCCAACTTCCTCCCATCTAGTATCCCTCAAAATATTCTCTGTATCTATGAGTTTATTTCTGCTTTTGTTGTTGTTGTTGTTGTTGTTGCTGATTTTGTTCTTTAGTTTCCACATGTACATGAAATCATGCGATATTTGTCTTTCTCTATCTGACCTATTTCGTTCGGCGCAATATCCTCTAGCCCCATCAAGGCAATATCTTTTTCCATCCCCTTCCTTTTAGTCTGTGTGTGTCTTTTAATCTGAATTGAGTCTCTTGTAGGCAGCATATGTAGGGGTCTTGTTTTCTTATCCATTCAGCCACTCTATCTTTTGGTTGGAGCACTTAATTCTTTTCCATTTGAGGTACTTGTTGGTAGGAATGTAGTAGTTACCATTCTTTATTCCTGTTTTTGGTACATGTTTTTTCTTAAAGAAGTCCCTCCAACATTTCCTGTAATACTGGCTTGGTGTTGATTAATTCCTTTAGCTTATTTTTGTCTGAGAAGCTCTTTGTCTTTCAACTCTAAATGATAGTTTTTCTGGATAAAGTATTCTTGGTTGTAGATCCTGGGTTTTCATCACATCAAATATTTTGTGCCAAATCCTTCTGTCCTGCATGGTTTCTTTTGAGAAATTGGCTGCCAGTCTTATGGGTGTTACCTTGTAGGTAACTGTTTATCTCTTGCTTCTTTTAAGATTTTCTCTTTGTATTTAATCTTTGGAATTTCAATTATGTCTTGGGTGGGCCTCTTTGGGTTCCTGGTTTTGGGGACTCTCTGAGCATCCTGGGGTTTTATGTCTATTTCCTTCACCAGGTTAGGAAAGTTTTCCACCATTATTTCTTCAAATAGCCCTTCAACATCTTGTTTTCCTTCAGGTGCTCCGATGACATGGATATTTTTACCTTTAATAGTGTCTCATAGGTTCCTTAAATTATTATTATAGTCTTGGCTTGTTTTTTCTTGTCATTCTGATTGAGTGTCCTTGGCTTTCCCATCCTCTACATAGGTAATTTAATCCTATTTTTAATTTTTTATCCACTTTGTTTATTTCATTTAATATACGTCTCATCTCAGATAATGTGTTATAATTTCCATTTCAATTTTTATGTTTTTTATCTCTTTGTTGACGTTCTCATTGAATTCATCCACACTTCCCATAAGTTCATTGAGCATCTTTGTAACCAGTGTTTTGAACTCTGCATCTGTTAGATTACTTGACTCTATTAATTCTAGATCACAGTTGTTCTCTTTTATGGTTTCTGCTTCTTTGTCTTCCCATTTTGGCTGCCTTTCTGTGTCTGTTTCTATGTACTAAGCAAAGCTTCTATGTCTCCCGGTCTTATTAGTATGGCTGTGTGTAGTAAGTGTCCTTTGTGTAGCACAGTCCTGAGAGGGGTTTAGCTGCAGGCCAAGTTTAGCCCCAACCTGTGTCCCTCTGGGGCCACCTGTTAAGATTCAGCAAGCAATCCACAGATGCTGTGCTTATAGTTACCTCAAAAGGCCACACCAGAAACCGAGGCCAGCTGCCACCAGTGTGAGTCTTGGCACTGCTCAGCAAGAAGCACCTGACTCACTGAGAATACTCCTGGATGTATCTTGGGTGGAGCCATGAGTTGAAGGAGGCAGGATTTCAGGGAATCCTCTGGGCGGAGCGACGTTGTTATCCAGTTTGATGATGTCTCTGCTATGGCGGCACTGAGTCCATGCACTGGGAGGGGGGACGGCTCAACAGAGGAACAATGGATACCACTGGCACTTTTGTAGGGGTTGCAGGGGGGTGGGGAGAGAGCCTCACCATGGCCCTCACTCTGAAAACTCAATGTTCCTCTGTAAGTCCCTGGCGCCTCCTCGAGCAGCCTACCAGCGCTAGTGCTCAGAACCAGCAAGTCTGTCAGCGTGAAAGTCCACTCATGGACTCAACCCCTTTAAGAGGCGTCTGCAGCTGCCACTGCCACAGAGTTCATCTCACTCAGCCTCTCGGGACAGGGCAGCTCCATGTCCTTGCCCTGTCCTACCTTCTGCCATTGCAGGGTGATTTCTTAGGTTTCTCTCTAGTTGTATGGCTTGTTCATCTAGATCCCAGGTGATTTTTTCTTGCTGTTTTCTCCTTGTTTCTGTCACAGCTTTGAATTGGTCGCAAGAGGAATGAACAGAGCCTATATCATCTGTGCCATTTTTTTTCCCTCCGTCTTTTTTTTTTTTTAACTGTGAATATATCTTGTCTCATATTGCAACCCCCAGCCTCATCAAGCAGGACTTGATTCAACTAGTCACCTCATTAAACAAATCCAACCATATATGAATCCAGATGAACAAGTATGTTTTAACTAGAGCCATTAGGGAATAATTACCCCCAAACAGTTGCTTAATGAAGTCTAGATTCAGATGGTGGATATTTCAGAATGGGATGCAGGATGAGCAGCCACATGACAACCTAGATGATAAACTATTTGGGGGGAAGGTGGATCTTAACACTATTAATTATGATAATGATAATACTTTTATTGAGTGCTTATAGTTTGCAGGTACTGTATTAAACATGCCTTTTATCTCTTTCCCCATAACAACCTCATGAATAAGGTACCAAGGCACCATTGTATGGATAGGGAAATAGAGGTTAAAGAGAGTAAGATGAATTATACAAATAAGAGATGGAAATGGAATAAAACATGAGTCCACTGGATTTATAAGACTGTGCCATATATTACTCTACTAAACTGCTTATTTCTTATAAGTGACCAAATAGACTCAAAATCCAAATAAAAGAATTAAGAATAGGTCTGATTTTACTGCTATTTTCAATTTTTAAATCATAAACTTTGGTCTTCTACATTTCAAAGAATGATTAAAATTTAAGAGTTACTCATCATTATAAAACTCTCATGAGGTCTCCCACTCATGTGATTCTGTATTTAACAAAGATAATTAAATAGACTCAGCCTCAAGTACATCTGCTTAAAACAATCACAGGAAGCCCAAGATGGTGCCATGAATTGGTTACGTGATGCCAAGGCAGTAAGTGGTTCTGGAAAAAGGAAGAACAATTTATCAGAAAAGTCAAGGCCAGATAGATAACCAGGAAGCCTATAGGGAGGGGAAACACAAAAGACGACAATGTTGGCAAATATCATAAGGTCCTAGATCAAAGTTTGGCTAGAGAGTCAAGAGCTGGGGGAGTAGCTGGAACCCTATTGTACCCAAGTTAGGCACTGAAAACCTGTAGAAGTCAGGGATAAACAAATGCCATGGGTCAGGGCATGCAAAAATCAATCTGATCGCTAGAAATCGGAAGGGCAAAAATATCAAGAATAGGACAAGGCAGTCAGAAGGCACAGGCCAATAGACTACAGAACCACTAACAAGAAGAAGCAAGTGGTAAGGACACCTGCGACAGAGTTGAAACAGTAGCAGAACATGGTGATAGGATGAAGAATAATTTCTATTTCTGCTAACGATGGGATAGTTTATTTGGATCAACCCTCCTTTGGGAAACAACTAAACTTGTTGGATACATGGAGCATCTTACAAGCACTTAAAAGTTAATTATACAGTAATTACAGTAATGGATACCACTGGCACTTTTGTAGGGGTTGCAGGGGGGTGGGGAGAGAGCCTCACCATGGCCCTCACTCTGAAAACTCAATGTTATAGTTTGCAGGTACTGTAAGACATTATTAAAGAGAAAACAGCCTAAAGAGATAAGCAGAGCATGGAAGCCGATTTTGAACCAAGGACATTAGCTGATTCTGGCAATTTGAGCTTTTATTTTCACGGCTTTGTGGGATAAGAAAGGCAGAAACCAAAAGGGCAGTCTAATTGAAGACTCTCTCCATAAAAAAAGGGTCCCCAAAGTCTTGCACCCTCAGTGGAAAGGTGAACCAGAAGTAATCCAGGCCTTGTGTATTGGATTTGCAACCAGGATTCACAGTGTTTAGTGGTCCAGGGAACCTCAAACTTTGAGCCTGGTTTACGGTAGTCCCTAGGGCCCTGGCAAATGCAGACACACATCCTCTCTGGAGAAAAGTACCTTTACTCTAGATCTCAAATTACCCCTACAAATTATTTTCAGGTACAATGAGCAGTATAAAATCAAAGATAACCAGGAATAAAAAGAAATGTCACTGTGAAAAAGAACAAGCAGAAACAGCGGCCGGCAGAAATAGTCCTGCTAAGACTTTAGATATTGAAATTATCAGACACAGATTACAAACTATGCTTAA
This sequence comes from Pteropus alecto, assembly GCF_000325575.1. Taxonomy (NCBI): domain Eukaryota; kingdom Metazoa; phylum Chordata; class Mammalia; order Chiroptera; family Pteropodidae; genus Pteropus; species Pteropus alecto. Next base: position 8,283,009 of record NW_006440638.1, on the reverse strand, counting down.
AATGTTTATGAAAATAAAGGATGAGGTCAAAGATATCTACATATCACCCAGTAGATTTGAAAAAGAATTGAATAGATCTTCCAGGAATAAAAAATACAAAGCAACATTAAAGAAAAGCTTCATTTTAGAGACAAATTATATTCCATCAAGGAAACTTCTTAGAAACAAGTATAAGACATAATAATAGGATGATTTGGGGCTGTAAGAAAAAAAAGTACCTAATTAAATGTGGCTTGAATAATAAAGACTATTTACTATCTTACATAACAAGAATTCCAGTAGCTGGGCTGTTGCAGGATTATTTCTGTAGCGAAAGGTCATATAGAACCCTGCCTCTTTGCATCTTTCCATACCACAATTCTCAGTGTGTTGGTTTTTTGTCTTAGACTTGTTCCCCCATGATTGCAAGATGGCCACAGCAGCTCCAACCATCTTATCTTTATATTACCACATTCAAAGACAGAAATAAAGGGGATTTTCCCTTGTGCATCTTTCTTTTATTGAGGAGAAAAGCCTTTCCCATAATTAATTCCACCAGACTTCCCTTAATGTCTAATTGGCCAAGAATAGGTCATTTACTCTAGCTGCAAGGCAAGCTGAAAAAGTGAGTTGCATATTCAGCCTTTAAAGTAGGAGGTAGAATCTGTAGCTAGGGAGAAGAGGAAGGCAATGGCTGCAGGGTCAGCTGTCTTGATTCTATGTAGAAACACCTAGAAGGAGAATATGGTGACAGAGGAAATGAAGATTCCATAATTGAAATAGTCTGTCTTCAAGAACATTAAACTCCTCTTTCTATACCAGTTTCCCTCTTTTTGAACTATTGTCGTGCATCATCTGCCTTCTTTAATCCAGTCTCTTAAGATTCCTGAAACCCTTTCTTCTCTGATGAAAGAGGGTCTTAAAAGCAATTCATCCCATAGTTTAAATTAGTTGTTTGTATTACCACTCCCATAAGAAGCACAAAGAAGAAAACCCAAAGGAATCAAAATATTGGTGTTATTTTAGACGTTGTTGGTTTGACAAGGGGGAGAGGAGCAAGATAAGAACTTGGAGACAGTGAAGTTAGGGAGACACCATTCTGATTTGGGAATCATATACATTATCAGGCTCTGAGTTACTCGACCAACCTGATAAAATGTCCATTCAGCATGGGCATGGGCATTGAAGCCTGAGTGGCAGCCCTGGCTCAGAAGCTGGGAGACTCGAGAGAAAGCACTGCCTCTCTTGACTCCGGTTTTTTCATCTAGAAAATAATAAAGTTTCACTCAGTGATCTTTAAAGATCCCTCTTGTTCCAAGACAATAACAAAATCAAAATTAAAATTAAAAAGTATTAATTATAAAGAAGTCAAAAGAAACTTAAACAATGTCGTTGGGACTCCCACCTCCTCTGCTTATAGATCTGCTTCTCTGTGTATTGGCTTTATTTTCTCCCCACAGAAGGAGAAAGGAGGGAGATAGAGGTGAGTGAGAAAAAAGGGGGACAGAAGGATGGGGAGGCATTCCTACGTAGACCTCCGGACTTTTTTTTTTTTTATCATTTCAGTTCAGCAAAAGAAAAAGAAAGGGTCTCTCCTCCAGCATTTATATATAAACTATTAAGAAAGGATTTTGCCATGCTTTATTGGCCAAGCCTATCTCCCATAGAGGGCATGAGGAGTGGTGGGTAATGGATATCACTATCATTGGCACCTCCACTGGAACCACAGAGAAGAGATGGTATTATCTGCAGATAAAGTTTTTCTGGGCAGACAAAAGGCAGGGCGGGGGTGGGGAGGGGAAGAAAAGAAAAAAAAAGATGTTTGCATAGTCTAATTTACTCCAGTTATAATGATAAAAAATTGAGACCTAGAGAAGTAACTTACCCATGATACACAGCAAGTAACTGTCATAGCCATATTCAGTCTCAGGTCTTTCTACTTCTGAGGCCCAGGCTCCTTCCATCATGCCTCAGTGCATCCTTATAATCACAAAACCACTTTCTTTGTTTTACCTTAAATAATGATTTTCTGTCATCATTATCTTATGAGCTAGATCAAGAGATAACTGTTATTCGTTTTTAGGTCACCTTCTATTACTGGAAAACTTTTCTATTTAACCAGTAACATACCTAACAGGCATGGAAAAGGGAGTGGACACATATGAGGCAGGGCAGTTTGAGCAGGTTTTACCAACAGCATCTCTTCATACCATCCTTTTGAGGAGAAATCGACAGGACAGAGAGAGAAACGGGAGAGAGGTCTCCAACAGAGTCATAATGGTCTTAGGTTTCTATAAAGTTCTCTACTTATCTGGGAAGTCAAGGAGTGTGATGATGAATGATGGGTTTTTAATGAAGACATTCCTGAAACCAGATAAATGATATAAAGGGTGGAGGGCACTTTAGTGTAATGAATAGAAAATCTCTAATTGTGTTGAACTTATTACTATCACAGGATATGTCAGGAGCAGAGAGTATGTCCTATCTGCTCCTTTTAATAGCTGCTCACTAAATAAATATCTGAATGCCTTCCTCATTACTGCTAAACATCTATGTAACCCATACCATCTCCAATCTTTAAAATTTCCCCCTGCTTGTGTTTGCTGTTCCCAGTGGGGCCTATTGCCTTTGTCAACAAAGTCAGCCTCAGATTGGTCCTTTCTGGTGACAAGTGGGAAAATTTGAGCTTTTGTCAGCTGAACAGGTCTGGTCCCTATTCTGGAAGGAAAAAGAAAAAAATAGCCCTAATTTAACCCGTAATGTCCTTTAGTTTGTACATACTTGTTACCAGATTGCTTCTGAAGCTCTGAGTGGAAATGGAAAGTTTAATCAGGGGTAAGAGAATAACACCTCAAGTAGCCCCTGAATTGTTGGTGTAAGTGTGTGTATACAAGTATGCATAAATGGTATTGTGGTGGAGAGCAAAGGGTATACCAGACTTGATTTTTTTTCAATAATAATCAGAGTTATTAATCATTAAACACTAATCATAGCCAGATATTCCATAGGTTGTGTTTTATTTATCCTGTCTCAGTTTGGGTTTTCTCCAAAGCAGAACCTGAAAAAAGAAGTTGAGTGCTGGAAGTTTCTTTGGGAGATGATCTCAAGAAGCAAGTGGAGGGAGTGGAGAGAATGAAAAATAGAAAGGAAGAAATGTCAATGTAAGGTGAGATATTGAGGTCACCATTGCAAGCAACATATGGCTGGATTCCTCCGATACCTCCTGAGAAGATGTTTATGCTTCTTAGAATTGTCTTCCAAGGATCAGGACTGCTAGGGCATTTATCATCTAGTTCTTGCTATCTTTGGCTGGGGGTTACTCCTGGGGCAGACACTCAAAGCATCAGAGAAGGCCCTATGCACTATGCCCTGAAGAGTACCTGAGTCTGCCTACACAATGTCTTACCTAGCTGCAACTGAGACAGGCTGGGGACACCAGGGTGTCTGCTATGGATCCTCACCACAGGATGAGAAAGAAGCAACTGTGATTCTCATTTTACACACAAGGAACTTGAGGCCTAGATAAATGAATCTGCCCCAAATCACCCATCTGGAAAGTAGCAAAGCCGGAACAGTTCTCTAGGTCTGGGCTGTCTGCCCTTACCCTTGACATCTCAGAATTCTCAGGATGGATCTCAAAGAGAAATGTTTTTTGAACTCTTGCGATGTGTCACACAATTTATATTTGTTGCCCTCAGTGACCCTAATCATTGGCAGATATGGGGGAATCCTAAAGTTGGGGAAAAGTCAGCCTGGTTCCTGGGGGCCACTTAATTTCAGGGTACTGGAACTATCCTGCATCACCCTTCACTCCAAAAGCCTTCTTTCTTGGCATTGTTCAAAGTCAAATTCAAAATTCCAGGGTGAAACAGAAAACCAACACAACCTCCAGAGCCTAAAAGGACAAGACTGGCTGCCAGGACTGACAGGAGCCTTTTACTTTACTCAATACCCTTTCACCCACCACAAAATGTTCCTTTTCACATCCCTTGCTCTTTGAACACCCAGCCTTTGCTCACACTCTTCCCTTAATGAAGAAATCATTACCTCACATTGCACAATCTATTTTCAGACAACTCCAAATGTATTTTCTTATAGAGTTTTCTTTTGCAAAGATGCCCTGGGGACAAAAAATAATTGGTGGATAAATATATTTGGAAAAAGCTGCTTGTGATAATATCTGCTTAGAGATTTATACCACAATAGTATATTCCAGGTTCTAAGAAATATAGCCATTGAGAAATTTGTTTAACTTTGCTTAACTGAGAATTTCTCAGAACACTTTCTTCAAGTTTCATCTACCAGGAGCACGGAAATGCATGAAGCAAACATTAACCAATATAAAGGGAGAAATTGACAGCAATACAGTCATATAGGGGATGTTAACATCCCATTGATATCAAGGGATAGATCTCCTAGACAGAAAATTAACAAGGAAATAGAGGCCTTAAATGACACATTAGATCTGATTAATTTAATCAATATTTTTAGAGCATTTCACCCAAAGCAGTAGAATATACATCCTTTTCAAGTGCACATAGAACATTTTCCAAGAGAGACCACAAAACAAGTTAGGTCACAAGTCTCAATAAATTTAAGGAGACTGAAATTATACCAAGTACCTTCTTTGACCACAATAGTATGAAACGAGAAATCAATTATAAGAGAAAAACTGAGAAACGCAAACACATGGAGGCTAAATAACATGTTATTAAACAATAAATGGGTTAACAATGAGATCAAGAAAGAAATTAAAAGATGACTTGAGACAAATGAAGAAGAAACACAATGACCCCAAAATCTATGAGACACAGCCAATGCAGTCCTAAAGGTAAATTCATAGCAATAAGGCCTACTTTTAGAAACAAGAAAAGTCTCAAATAAATAATCTAACCTTATACCTAAAGGAGCTAGAAAAAGGACAACAAAGTCCAACATGAGTAGAAGGAAAGAAATAATAAAGATCAGAGTGGAAATAAATGAAATAGAGTCTAAAACATAAAAGATCAATGAAACCAAGAGCTGGTTCTTTGAAAAGATAAACAAAATTGTTAAACCTTTAACCACACTCATCAAGAAAAAAGAGAGAAGATCCAACTAAATAAAATCAGAAATGAAAGAGAAGTGACAACTGACTCCACAGAAATACAAAAGATTATAAGAAAATTTACAAGCAATTATGCACCAACAAATTCAACAATCCAGAAGAAATGGATAAATTCCTAGAAACATACAACCTTTAAAGAGTGAATCAGGAAGAAACAGAACATCTGAACAGACCAATTACTACTAACAAAATTGAATTAGTAATCAAAAAACTCCCACAAACAAAAGTCCTGGGCCAGATGGCTTCACAGGTGAATTTTAACAAACGTTCAAAGAAGAATTAACACCTACTCTTCTCAAACTATTTCAAAAACTTCAAGAGGGGGAAAAGCTCCTAGTCTCATTTTACAAGGCCACCATTACTCTGATTCCAATGCCAGAAAAAAAAACATTGAGAGAGAGAGAGAGAGAGAGAGAGAGAGAGAGAGAGAGAATTATAGGCTGATATCTCTGATGAACATAGATGCAAAATCTTCAACCAAATATTAGCAAACCTAATTCAGCAAGACATTAAAAAGATTATACACCACGATCAAGTTGGATTTATTCCTGGGATGTAAGATTGGTTCAATATCTGCAAATCAATTAATGTTATACATCACATTAACAAATTGAAAGATAAAGATCATACGACCATATCAATGGATGCAGAAGAAGTATTTGGTAAAATCCAGCATTGATTTGTGATAAAAACTCTCAAAATTCCTACTCACAAAATGGAAATAGAAAAAATACTTCTCAACATAATAAAGTCCATATATGACAAACCCACAGCTAGTATCAAGGGTGAAAAACTAAAAATGTTTTTCTTAAGATAAGACCAAGACAAGGATGTTCACTTTTATCATTTTTATTCAGTGTAATATTGAAGTCCTAGCAACAGCAATCAGACAAGAAAAAGAAATAAAAGACATCCAAATTGAAAAGGAAGAAGTAAAACTGTCATTATTTTCAAATGACATGATACTGTATATAGAGAGTCATAAAGAATCCATCAAAAAACTATTAGAACTGATAAAAGAATTCAGTAAAGTAGCAGAATACAAAATCATATTCAGAAATCAGTTGCATTTTTATACACCAGTATTGAGCTGTCAGAAAGAGAAATTAACTAAACAATCCTATTTACAATTGCATCAAAAAGAAATACCCAGGAATAAATATAACCCAAGAAGTAAAAGACCTATACTGAGAAAATGATAAGACATTGAAGAAAGAAATGAAAAAAGATACAAATAAATGGAAGCATATAACATGCTCATGGATAGGAAGAATTAGCATCATTAAACTGTCCATACTATCCAAAGTGTAGTTCAATGTCAAAATACCAATGGCATTTTTCACGGAACTCAAAGAAATAATCCTAAAATTTATATGGAGCCACAAAAGACCCTAAATAGCCACAGCAATCATAAGGAAGAAGAGCAAAGTTGGAGCTATCATGCTACTTGATATGGATCTTTACTACAAGGCTATAGTAATCAAAACAGCATGGTACTGGCATAAAAACAGACACATAGATCAATGGAACAGAATAGAGAGCTCAGAAAAAATTTATGCCTATATGGTCAATTAATCTATGACAAAGGAGGCAAGAATATATCATAAGGTAAAGATGGTCTATTCCATAAGATACATACAGAAAAATAAAACTAGACCACTTCCTTACACAATCTACAAGAATAAACTCAAAATGGATTAAAGACTTAAATGTAAGACCCGAAACCATAAAACTCCTAGAAGAAAACATAGGCAGTAACTCTGTGATATTGCTCTTAGTAATATTTTTTTCTGATATGTTGCCTTGGGTGAGGGAAACAGAATTAAAAATAAACAAATGGGACTATATCAAATTAAAAAGGTTTTCACAGCAAAGGAAACCATCAAGAAAACTTGAAAAAATAACCTACTGAATGGGAGAAGATATTCACCAATGATACATCTGACAAGGGGTTAATATACAAAATTTATAAAAAACTCACACAATTTAACACAAAAAAACTAACAATCCATTTAAAAAATGGGCCAAGAACCTGAATAGACATTTTTCCAAACGGACATACAGAAGGCCAATAGACAAATGAAAAGATGCTCAATATCACTAATCATCAGATAAATGCAAAATAAAATCACAATGAGATATCACCTCACACCTGTCATAATAGCCATCATTAATAAATCAATAAACAACAAGTGTTGGCGAGGATGTGGAGAAAAAGAAACCCTCACGCACTGTTGTTTGGGTTGCAAATTGGTGCAGCCATTATGGAAACCAGTATGGAGGTTCCCCAAAAATTAAAAATACAACTATCATATGACTCAGCAATTCTACTTCTGAGTATTTATCTGAAGAAAGCCAAAACACTATTCGAAAAGATATATGCACCCCCATCTTCATTGCAATATTATTTAAATAGTCAAGATATGGAAGCAACCTAAGTATCCATCAATGAACGATGGGATAAAGAAAAGGTGGTACATATATACAATAGAACATTACTCAGCCATAAAAAAAGAATGAAATCTTACTATTTGTGACAACATGAATGGAACTGGAAATATCATGCAAAGTGATAAGTCAGACAAAGATAAATACTATATGACCTGATTTATAAGTGGACTCTAAAGAACAAAATAAATAAAACAGTAATAGACTCATAGATGCAGATATAAGCTGATGATTGCCAGATGGGAGGGTGGTTGGGGGCAGGGTGAAAAAGGTGAAGGAATTAAGAAGTATAAATTGCTAGTTAGGAAATAGTCTTGGGGATGTAAAATAAATCATAAAGAATATAATCAATAATATTGTAATAACTATGTAGTGCCAGGTGGATACTAGACTAGTCAGAGGAATCACTTTGTAAATTATATAAATGTCTAACCACTATGCTATATACCTGAAACTACTATAAAATAATATTGGATGTCAACTGTAATTGAAAAATCAAAAAAGTGGGGGAAAAGGTGAAACGGAATAAGATGTTCAACTTCCAGGTATAAAACAAATAAGTTATGGAAATGTGGTGTACAGTGTGGGGAATATAGTCAATAATATTGTATAGCGTTGTACGATGTCAGATGGTTGCTAGACTTATGGTGATTACTTCTTTAGGTATATAAATGTTGAATAACTCTGGTGTACACCTGTAACTAATACAATAGTGTATGTTAGCTATATTTTTAATAAGAGGTTTTTCAAAAAATATCTGCTGATATTCCAAGAACTCTGTACATCTTGGAAGTGCTAGGTCAGCAAGCTTTTCCTCAGGTTGGAATCTCTCTTCCTGAAGGTTCCACCTACTGACTTCATTGCTAAGCTCTGAGGTGCAAAGAAAAAGCCTGGTCCTGCCACAGAATGAAATAATCAAAATCTAAGTCTTATCAAGCAGTTAGCTGGAGCCAGGCGCTGTGCTAAATGCTTTTCAGAGGTTACTCCACATTCTTTGTTTAATGGATGAAGAAACTGAGGCTCAGAGGAGTTAAGTGATGTCACACAGCTAGATAGATAGTGGCAGAGCTGGAAAGCAAATCCAGCATTAAATATATTACTTAGAAAAAACACTTAATGTTTGGCACATGTTAAGTATTCAATAAATGTTGTCTGTGTTATGTGGATATTATTACTGTCATTATCTGACTTAAGAGTATGTGCTCTTAACCACTTCTTGTGCTTTGCTAGAATTATATGTTCTCTGGTTTAACATTCTTAACCTTTTCCCATGTTCATATTTTGTCTCTTTCCTACTTCTCCACACTGTACAAACTGGAAAGAAAACTGAGCACTGACGATGTCTAGCCTTTTCTAGTTGAAAGCAATCTAATTTTCTGTATCCACAGGACTATTCTAACTCTCGGTTTGTATAAATCCTCGGAAATACAATGGAAATGAATCCTTCAAAAAGACCACTGAGGGAGAGTAGAGGGAGGTAAGGAGAAGACATCATGAGAATTTTCATCTCCTAGACCAGGGGTCAGCAAAATACAGCCCACAGGTCAAACCTGGCCAGCCCACTGCTTTTTGTAAATAAGGTTTTATTGGAACATTGTTACACCCATTTGTATGTGTATTATCTTAGCTGCTTTTTGTACTGTAACAACAGAGTTGAGAAGTTGAGAAAAGACCTAAAAAATTACTGAAAAAATATTTTTCGGAATAGCCCTTTACAGAAAAATATTTGCCAATTCATGCTCTAGATTTTGGAGAGAAGAAAGGTAAACTGGAGAGGTTTTTGATGAGCCAGATATCTGTGTTTTATTGTTTCCTGGATGCTATTGGAAAAGCCAGCTGAGAGTTGTTGGGGATCAGACTAGGACACTCTAAGAACTTCCAAGTAAGAAAGATGTAGCTTCCTATGAAAGTTAAGCTTTAAATCTATTCATGATAGTTCAGAGCTGAGATGTGCAAAGTCTGCTGAAGACCACTATATCGCTCCAAGGCTAAATATGTGTGTGGCTCTCAGTGGATCAAGATATTGGCCTATTTAAAGAGAGACTAGTCAACAAATGGGGTTAGGTCAGCCTAAGAAGAGGATAGAGGTTAACGTTGGCAGGACTCCATTCAGGCACTGCTCTAGGTGAGGGGATACTTTTAATAGATGGAGTATCTCAAATGACAAGGCCATTTCTACCATGTTGGAGGTGATCTTAACATAATGCCCTTGAACATTCAGTTCGCATAAATGTTGCAACTCCATAATCTTGAAGCAAACTTCTGGGTATGACTTGGCTGTTTCTCATGTAGTTCAACAGAGGGGGAGGTTCTGCACTCCATATCCCCAGACGGGTTTCAGGGTAGCCAAAAATTCCCTGAAATTGTGTGCACAGTGTTGTGTGTGTGTGTGTGTGTGTGTGTGTGTGTGTGTGTGTGTGTGTGTGTGAATGCACATTATTTTGAGGACAGGACCTTCGTGGTCGTTAGCATGCTAAAGGGTTCCATGAAACAAAAAAGGGACCTGGCATTTATTTGTATAAATGTTTCAATTAGGGTTTTCTCCCACTCTTTAGATTGAGGGCAAGAAATCTTATCATTGTTCCTCTAGCTCTCAGTCTTGTGCCTGGCTCATAGGATATACTCACTAAATATTTGTCAGAGCAGAGATGGGTGTGTGTGTGTGTGTGTGAGAGAGAGAGAGAATGCACATTATTTTGAGGACAGGACCTTCATGGTCGTTAGCATGCTAAAGGGTTCCATGAAACAAAAAAGGGACCTGGCATTTATTTGTATAAATGTTTCAATTAGGGTTTTCTCCCACTCTTTAGATTGAGGGCAAGAAATCTTATCATTGTTCCTCTAGCTCTCAGTCTTGTGCCTGGCTCATAGGATATACTCACTAAATATTTGTCAGAGCAGAGATGGAGGAAGGAAAGAGGAGAGTCTAAGAAGATGGAAGAGGAAAAGAGGAAGGTTGGGGTAAAACATACAAACATGGGTGTTCTGGTCCTTGGATAGTTAGAATTTTTATCATAAATTAATAAATTGACCTTCTGGTTTTATGCAACAGTCTCATGAGCATGGTTAATAGATTTTCCCTGGGCCATAGATCTGCTCCTGGTGTGCTATCTGCAAAACTCAGGGCCAGAGCCTGAACCTGGATGAATTCACAAGTCACCCTGTGGGGTTCCTTGGAGACCAACTGATGGTTTTTCACCCAAGTGTTAAGGGAGGGTGTTAGCTGTCTTATAGTTGTATTTCTACTGCAAAAATGGCATTTGCTCTCTTCTTGCAGTGCTGAAGACATTTAAAGCCAGTATTCTAGAGTTTAGGCCAGAGCTGGCACCCAGTAGGTGCACAGCAAGTATTTATTTTACAAACGGATATTGTACTATCTTGAGTAACTTAAAATAGAGGTTGTGCAGTTGTTTTTACTATTAAATTTAAAAACATGATTAAAAATCCTACAAGGTACTTGCTTTAGTCTGCAACTAGAGAGTTTCTAAAGTGATAAGGCTAACAAGAATTCAAAAGAACTATCATTGATGGTTTTAAAGCACAGGGCCCATAATTGTACACAAGAGTCCTATATGGCCCCAACTCATCATCTTGAGGGAGGGATTTGCTTAGTAGAGTCTAAGTGGCAGAAATTTACAGCTTGTTAGGCAATAGCTTCCACTCTTAAAAAAGAACAATTTCAACTTAAGATTTGGTTGAGGATTTCTAGGTGTTTAGTGAAATCTCAGATGGCTGGAAATTACTGCTTTGTGAGGACTGAAAGATGGTCATGTCTGTCTTTGGTGACTTAGGTAGATCTGGATCTTATTTTCTTACTCTCTTTTCAAGGAATGTGCGCACACACATGGCTTTATTTCATCTAAAAAAAGTAATATATATATATGGTGATATATTAGTCAGCTATTGCTGTGTAACAAATTACCTCCAAAATATAGCAAATTAAAGCAACAAACATTAACTTACGCAGGTTCTGAGGGTCAGGAATCCAGGAGCAGCTTAGCTGGGTGGTTCTGACTAAAGTTCTCAAGAGGTCTTAAAAGGATGCAAACTGTCAGCTGAGGCTGCCATCATATGAATGCTCAACTAGGACTGGAGGATCTGCTTCTGACTCACTCATACGGTTAGTGGCTGTCCTCAGTTCCTTTGCTGGCTGTTAGCTGAATGCTCTAGTTCCTTGCCACATGGACTTCTCCATAAGGCTGCTCACACATGGTTACTTGCTTTCCCCAGAGGAAGTTGGGGGTGGGGATAGTGAAGGTAGGGAGAGAATATGCGATTGCAGCTTTTTATGACTTAATTTCAGAAGTGACATACTATAGGCCATTGGAACAACTGTGATACAGTATAGAAGAGAAATACACAAGAACGTGAATTTCAGGAGGTGATCATGGCGGCGGGGGTGGGGTGATCATCTTGAGGCTGGCTACCATAAGAATTAAAAATATATCCTTTTTTTTTTGACATTGTCCTCTTCAAAAGATAGAAAGTAATTATCCACCTTTTCAATAAGAGCTAAACTTAGTAACTTCCTTAGAACAAATAGAACGGGATAGAAGTGATGATGTTTGACTTCATAGAGAAGGGTATAAAAAGTGTTGTGGCATTCCACCTTTCTCTTGACTCATTCTGCTGGAGGAAACCTGCCTACATGTGAGGACACTCAAACAGCCCTATGGAGAGGCACACATGAGAAGAACTGGAGCCTCTTGCTAACATCCACAACCATGTGATTAAGCCATCTTGAAAGTGAATCCTCTAGCCACAGTCGAGTCTTCAAATGATTATAACCTTGGCTAACAACTTGATTGCAACTTCATGAGACCTTGGGACAGAACCACCCAGCTAAGCTGCTCCCAAATTCTTGACTACAGAAAATGTGGGAAATAATAAATGCTTATTATTGTTTTAAGCTACTAAGTTTTTGTGGTAATTTGTTATACAATAATAGATAATTAATATAACATACTCATTGAATTTCAAGGCCTTAATTGCGTGCAATGGAATCTACCCTAGTTAATTTAAACAGAGAAGGAATGTATTAAAAGAACTAGATAGTTTACTGAATTCTTGGACTAAAGGATGAAGCTTGGTGCTACAAAGCCATGATGTCTCTAATGGAGACCCTTTTGCCACTATTGCTGGTACAAATCCCATATGCTCTAGTACAGGGCATTGCCACTAAGACTGCTGCCATTTTGCCTCTGTAAGCTCCATAGGAGTCTCAACCACCACCGATTTTGAAGAATGGATTCCACATTGCACTTAATTTCAAACAAAATGCTTGTGTAAGGATTAGGCTATATGCTATACTCTGCAGTGATAATTTTACGTGTCAACGTGGCTGGGCCATGGTGCCCAGATATTTGGTCAACAATTATTTGAGATGTTTCTGTGAGGGTGTTTTTGGATGAAATTGACATTCAAATCAGTAGAGTTTGATTAAAGCCCATTGCCCTCCATAATGTGGTAGGCCTCATCCAATCAGTTGAAGGCTTACATAGAAAAAAAGAATGACTTCCCTTGAGCAAGAAGGAATTCTGCCAGAAGACTGCTGCTTTTGAATTTGAATTGCAACATCAGCTCCTTTCCTGAGGCTCCATAATTACATGAGCCAATTTCTTAACATAAATACCCACCCCCTCTATTGCATTCTCTCCCTCTCTCTCTCTCTAACTGCCCCCCCACCCCCTGCATCCTATTGATTTTAATTCTCTGGAGGACTCTGATTAATACACTTACAAGGTGTAATAGCCTTCTGGGTTACAAGGAAGGCTTGGGAAGTGAGTTTCTGGCTTAGACATATTCAGACCCATAAGATGAGAAATTCTACAAACACAGAAAAGGTGTTCTAGTTGTTGAGTGGTCATGGAGATTAGCCAATACCTGCAATACTTATTTAAATAAGCCAAACAGCACAGCAATCTTTCATATATCAAATTAAACATCCCTCAATAACTACCTCTCTCCTCAATCCATAGAGAAAAGCATAAATGATAGTTTGGTGCGAATCCCTAAAACATTTTTTTCCAAGTTGTAGACTTTACGTATGTGTTTGGAGCATGTACCTACTGAGATCCTAGGGAATTCTACTTATACTTAAGTCTTTGCTCTACAGACACTATGATCTTTCTTCTGTATACATCTCCTTGCTTTAATTATGTACATTTGTAAATAATGAATGACATTTCCCTCAAGAGATTTTCTAATTTTATCTGTTGACCCAAATTAAAGTCTGACCATAATTTCTTCTCTAGGGATGATATTGTATGCCTGTAAATAAAGTTATATGCATCACGGTCCCACGGGAGGAGGGTGGCAATTCTTCCTTGGCTGGAAAAAAAATCCCATGAACTATTATTAATTCAGACTCCTTAAAGTTGGAATTTATGATTATTCAACCTTCCTTAGGTTGAAGTGTGCCTTTTCATTTTCTCTGGGCAAAGAGATTAAATTAAAAAGCCAATTGCAAGAGGAACATTTTAGTAACTACAGCTTAGAAGGCTTTAGCACACAATTTATTTGACACATAAAAGTTATTATTTTTTCCCTAAGTTGAAAGAAGCAATGATGAAGACTGATTCTATCATAGAATTGTCAAGAGTTTTCTGATGATAAAGTTTTAACAACAGCAAAGCTGAAATCTATGTGGGACTTTGGACTCTAAGAAACAGCATTTTCCTAGGATTATGCTTAAGGAATAATTTATGATCTAATGGAAGCATCCAAGAGAAAGGAGATCCCAAAATGATTGCCAGAGTTGACAAAAAGAAGTCTACTAAATAGAATGCAAGCAAAATTCAGGCACAATAAGAGTATGAGTTCCATGAATATTTTTAAATCAAAATAAAAACCTATGATACTGTTAGTCAAGTTACTGAACTTCAAGAGAGATACAATTTCCTTAGCATGTCCTATAACCATGGCCTGCTGTTGCTCAGTGAATGGGTTCCATGCAAAGAAATTGAGGACCATGATTTCACTCATAGGGGATATAAAACTGAAAGCAACAAATGAACAAGACAAACAAACAAAAACTCATAGACACAGACAACAGTTTAGTGGTTGCCAGAGGGAAAGGGAGGAGGAGGGAGGTAGATAAAGGTAAAGGGGTTCAGTCAAAGAGATTTGACTTTGAGTGGTGAACACACAATGTATTGTATACAGATGGTGTATTATTGAACTGTACACTTGAAACCTATTTAATTTTATTAACCAACGTTACCCCAATAAATTTAATAATAGTTTAAAAAAAAATAAATTGATCTCTTCAGCTAACATAGGGCCCAGGAAACAGATTTTGGTTTCATGTGGCCTTGTTTTCTTTACTCCAGTGAACCATACCAATATTATCATCTTCTAGCTGCCCGTACATGAAAAAGGTTGGGAAACTCTGCAGGAAAGAGAGCAAGGGCATCTCTCCTTTGTACCATTTTCTTGGCAGCTACTTTGAGTGATGAGCCTCTGACACCTGTTGTTGAGGAGCCAGCCCACTACCATTCCACAGGCCTCTCTGTCTATACCCTCCCAGATTAGTTTTTTAAATATTGAAAGTGATTTGTGCTTGTTTTTAAGTGAAAACTTTATAGAAGCTGATAATTAAAAACTGAAATCCCCTTCCTCTCATCCCAGAGTAAATCTTTACTGTGTGAAGAGTTGAGTATGTATCTTTCTGATTCTTTTCTCTTATGCATGGACAAATGCTAACTTTTATCTGTTCCATATATTGATAAGGCTATCTTGCTGTCCTCTACCTATTTGGTCATCTGCTTATCTATCTAAAATTTACTCACATCTGCCAGCAATGAAGGAGGTTCTTATGCTAGGCAGCAACTAGTCTGAACACTCAGATGTACAAAATAGGATTCTTCCTGGTATAAGTAAAATAAAACATGACCAAATCATTGTAAAGAAAAAAGAAAAGACTTATAGGCTCCTTTTGTGCAAAAGTTTAGGAGTATGTCTAATTTCAGGTACAGCATGATTCAAGGCTCAAGGACATCATCATAACCCTACTTCCCCTTCTCGTCTTCTCCTCCTTCTCTCCCCCATGTTGGCTTTATTCTTAGACTCCAGGGATGAGCATGATGGCTGCCAACAGTTGGGAGCCTCTGCCTTTCCATGTTCAAATCAGGTAGACATGTGAAGAGACCCAGCACAAGTCCCATTGCCTCTTGTTGGCTCTGGCCACCCTCTCTAAAAGAGCCCACCCCTGTCCTTGTTACTCTTACCTTGTTTTAAAACTGAAATTATGCTATTTGTTACTTGTTTATTATCTGTCTGCCCCTGCTAGAAAATAAGATCCACCAGAACAGCATCCTCATCTGTCTTGATCCCTGTTGATCCCCACCTCCTCTTATTAAATATTTGTTGAATGGATGGATGAAACAGTGAGTCACTATAGCCAGAGAAATACCATTTACTGATTGGCCAGGCTCAAGTCACATGATTCCCTTTCTGCAAACACCTGGAATGAGAGTCGGAGAGAAGCTGGTACCCTAGCGGAAAATAAGGGTATTGTTAGCAGAAGAACCGTGACTGGAATGGATGTGTAGAGAAGCAAATACCACGGAGGTGCACTATGTCGCCTAAGCTTAGACTTGGACTTCCCAAATGTGAGACCAAACACTGTAGTGGTATGTTTGAACATGGGGTTTGCCGCTTATTAGCCGCATAACATTTTGCAAGTTGCTTTGCTTCTCAGCATTGGCTTCCTTTATGAGGAAAATAAGAAAAAGACCTAACTTTTCCTGTGATGATTAGAAATAATATATGCAAAGTGACCAATAAATAGTAGATTCAGAAAATAGTCACTGTTACTGTTTTTGTGGCCCTGATTAATAATTACTGCTGATCCTATCCTTTTGATATTTTAAACAAAATCCAATATAAACACATCTCAAAAGCCCCAAATGTGAGGGAATTAGAGGTTGGTTAAATGACCACTCCACATTTTTAATGCAAAGTTATCAGAAAATTTAACCCTAGTGTAGTGTCACTGTGACACTGGAGGCTGCCGGCAAACAATAATTTGAAGAGAGTCCCTGGTTAAAGTGATTTTAAAAATGTTTAACAACTGGCCCAGCTGGGGATTAACCAATCAGAATGACTAACTGGATTAATTAGAATGGATGCTAGCCTTACATAACATTCCCAGCTGTCCCAGGATGCACTAGTTAGAGGCCAGGAATCACTTTTGGTCAAACTGATCATCGGTGTGGTCACACAGTTTCATATCAGGAGTGGTCAGTGGCTGTACTTTATTGCCATCGGGCAAGATCTTTTCCAATTTACAACCATAGTATAACTTGGCATTTGTGATGCCATAGATGACAGAGGCCCAACCTAGGAAGAAGATCCTGGGCTTTCCCGCAGGCCTGCTAGCTAATCTGACCACACAGTCACTCACAGAGGAGCGTGCACATGTTTGTTAGCTTAGGGACCTGAGAACTGCCCAACAGCTCAGAACAACATTCAGTCCTTAAATGACATAGGCGATGGCCACAGTCCTGTAGGTTATTGGAAATTGGGTGGATTATACTGAAATCAGGTTTGTAGATGCAGCATGCAGATAAAGTCAGATCACCAGCAATATCACTAATGACAGCTCTGACTTTTCCTTTAGACCTTTTTCTTATCGAGTCTCTGATTTCCCAGGCAGACTTATTCCTGAACCTTCAAACACAGAAAGCAAACTCTCATTGCCAGCACAGAAACTTCACATTATCTCTTCATCAGTAATCACCTTGAAACATTAGCAGTCATGGAGCTTTAGGACTTCTTTCAGTTAATTGAACTCTTTCCTACTGAATTTTAAGTCCATTTTAGCTTTTTTGTTTATGATATACCCTTATTATTACCAAATTTCATCCACTTAAAATTTTAGTCAGTTTTTAAAAAGCTTGGTGAAATTACATCGCATAAAATTTACCATTCAAACTATATTTAAGTATACAATTCAGTGGCATTAAGTACTTTCACATTGTTCTGCAACCATCACCATCCATCTCCAGAACTTTTTCATCTTAAACTGAAACTCTGTGCACATTAAACACTAACTCTCCATGGCCCCTCCATTTACCTCCTGGTGATGACCATTCTACTTTTTTTCTCTGTGATTTGACTACTCTAGATACTTCATATAAGTAGAGTCATACAATATTTGCCCTTTTGTGACTAGCTTATTTTACCTAACATAATGTCCTCAAGGCTCATCCATGTTGTAGCATGCATCAGAATTTCCCTCCTTTTTAAAGCTAAATAATATTCCATTGTATGTATATGTCACATTTTGTTTATTCATTTATCTGTTAATAGATATTTGGGTGGCTTCTGCCTTTTGGCTATTGTGATTAATGCTAGTATAATCATGGGTTAAGACGGTTTTTAGTGTTATTAACTGAATTGTTAACTTGTTAACTGAATTTACACCTTGACTATCAGATCTTACATCTACATTAAGTGGTTACTACAATTCCCACTTGCTAGGATTTATTATACATGACTTTAAAGATGAAAGGTGAGGTTTATAGTACAATTTAAATCAAATAAGATCCTAAATAAATAAATTAAATAAATAAATACATAAATCCAATAAAATCCCAAGTGGCCTCTTTCAAACCTGTCGCAGTCAATTTTTGCTTACAGTTCTTATCTAATCGGGCACCAGAAGGCAATCCTCATGTTTACCTAAAACTGGAGATTTCACTTTGCCCACACTTGGTCAATAAGAGATAGGAGAGATGATATTAGAAATGAGTGCCCAGTGGGTGACGTTCGTTTTCCATTTTACACTCTTCGGTATGTCCTACATTGTCTGCAATGGTCTGGTACTACTTTCCTAATTAAAAAAGAAAATAATATTTTTAATTGGTTTTAAAAATGAAGTTGTGCATGATTAAATCTCCTTCTAAAATAGGGGTCAGCAACTTTTTTTTATAGAGGAACATACAGTAAATATTTTAAGTTTTGTGGCCCATACAGTCTCTGTCACAAGGACTCAATTCTGTCTTTGTAGCATGTAAGCCATCATAGACAAAATACATACAAACGAGTATGGCTCTGTTCCAATAAAACTTCGTCGACACTAAAATTTGAATTTCATGCAATGTGCACTTTTTCGATCATTAATAAAAACCATTCATATATTACAAGCTGTACAAAACATTTGAACTACTAGTCATAGCTTGCCAACTCCTGCTCTAAAATGGAAATAGCATATATAAGGTAAAAAAATCCCCTTTAAATTTGATACCAATTTCAGTGTTTTCCAGGCCTTCTCTTATTGTTATTTATTTGTTTGTTAGTTATTTTTTGCATTTTATTATGGAAAGTTTCAGACATATACAAAAGGAGAGAGAATAATATTATAATCCCCATGTACCCATCAACCAGTTTCAACAATGTTTTCAACAATGCCTAATTATCTGTTATCTATATTGCTACCTACCCACTCCCTGCTCCTCTTCATTATTTGAAGCAAATCCCAGACATCATATTTTATCCATAAATATTTTGGTATGCATTTCTAAAGACAATACTTCATTTAAAAATATTATCATCACACCTAAAATGAGTAACAATAATTCTAATTTTAAATATGCTAAGCAGAATTTCAAAAACTCCATAAGTAACAAAACATAACCAATGACATCGAAAGTTCATTGTAGCGTAGTGGTCTAAAGTATGGGTTCTAAAACCAGATACCTCTTAGTAGTGATGTGGTATTGGGAAAGTTACTGAACCTCTCTGTGCCTCAGCTTCCTTATCTGTCTAAATGTGAGAATGTTAAAAGTATGTACTTCATAATGTTACTGTGAGAATTAAATAAATTAATATATATAAAGTGCTTAGAGCAGTGACTGGCCCACAGCAAGTGTTAGCCAGTGTTAGCAATTACTATTAACTTTGTGCTTCTGTTCATATTCTGTTCTTCTTAGGGTTCTTGTTGGAAGGCACTCTGGGCTAGTTCAAGCAAAAAGGGTATGTGTTTGGGAGTTAGTGTTAGTCTACAGTGATCTCACAAAAACTAAAAACAGGAAACAAGGCACAACCAGCCCCATAGGGATGAACTGGAAAGTATAAATCAGGGCTAGTTGTGGGGCTGCACTTCCTTTCAGCCTCCTTCTCCTCCCTCAGTCCCTCCACTTTCCACTCTCTCATATCAGATGTCTCTTGTATTTATCTTGTCCTTGGCCCAACATGGCCCACAGTCCCAATTATCCTTTAGCTCTTCTTAGCTGTAGCTTCTACCATGAAGTGCCAATTGTCTCTGTATCTCTTAGCATTTAAACTCTTGAGAAAGAATCTATGATCAGAGGTGAAGTGTCTGCCCTTGGCTTAGAGCTGGGGCTAAGGAGACTAGGTCACAGAGCACATCAAGTGACCATTTTCAGAGACTCTGGTGAACAGCAGCTTAATCATTAAGTAAGGGTGGTCTGGGCTGGGCTACAGTAACACACAATTCCAAAATCTCAGTGGCATGAAACAGCAGCAGTTTATTTCTTGTTCATAAACATGACCAGCAAGGGTTGACTAGGGTTCTTGCTCCCTCTGGAACCCAAGCTGCTGAAGCAGCCACTATCAGGAGCCATGACAGAGGAGAACAAGTCTCTGGAGAGATATCACAGTGGCTCTTAAGGCTTCTGCTTTGAACATGTCACTTCTGCTCATGTCATTGGCTAAAACAAGTCACATAGCTGTGTCTATCTTCAAGTGGGCAGGAACATGAGATTCTACCAAATGCACCAGGGAAAGAAAAAGCTGGTGTGTGTGGACACTCTCATGCTTATCACAACGGCAATAATATACAGCTATCATCTATTTCCTCTTCTTACCAGTCCAATCACATATATAAAGGCACTCAAGGAAAGCTATACCAGTGCTACTAAAAAGTTCACCATCACTTTAAGCATTGTAGAGTCTTTTCTTAAAGTAAAAACAGCCCTAACTCTATTAACTTTTTCACCTTGGCTCCATTTTTTGTTTCTTAAGTCATTGAGATTATTTCAAGAACCTCTTCAGGTGCCTTCCCATCTCTCAAAATAAACAAGCTGAAATTAGTCAGAATAGTTAGAACAGCCATTGACCACTGCAGGATGACTAATTGTGCACCTTTCTGAATTAGGCTGGTGTTTTCTATTACAATTGTTGCACTACTGACTTAAATTCTGTGAGAGCCCTTTGTGAGGTTAGCACTGCTCCCCTGCTAGAGGTGTTCACTCAGATTTTCCACATTTTCTGAGTATTTTTCCC
>NW_006440638.1:8233802-8262194 GCF_000325575.1 Pteropus alecto | reverse complement strand
TCCTGTTTTTGATGTACCACCTCTCAAAAGTCTCTCTTTCAAGTTGTTAGTGTTTTAATAGTAAGGCAGTAACTGGTCTACTACCTTAATAAGCCTAAAGCTAGCCCTGTGCACCATTTTTCTTATTAGGAAGTTAGTAATAGTGCCAAAATGTACACTCCTCAACTCATGTACAAAAAATGTGATTTAAAATCTTCTATTAACTGATCTCATTTTGCTGTGGAGTCCCCATTTCTACAGATGGTGGAGAAAATGTAAACTTGACAATTAGAGGTCATTTTGCTTCTTCTGGCTTAACATGGGCTCTTTAAGGTTCACATTCCTTAAGGAGACATTTCCCTCATCTTAAGAGATTTCCATACTTTTTACTCTTTCTCAAGATGGCATCTGTGAACACTCTAAATGTTCTTCAACAGTAGAATGGATAATTGCAGTACAATCATATAATGGAATACTACCCAGCAACAGAGAAAAATTGAACTACTACATGCAAGAGCATGGCTGAATCTCAGAAACATAATATTGAATGAAGAAAGCCGAACAACAAAAATTATACACTATATAATTCTACTTATATGAAATTCAAAAACTAACGTAGGGTGATCGAGTTAAAACAGGGGTATTTAACTCTGTCAGGGGTATTGACTGAAAGGAAACATGAGCGA
Source organism: Pteropus alecto (assembly GCF_000325575.1). Taxonomy (NCBI): domain Eukaryota; kingdom Metazoa; phylum Chordata; class Mammalia; order Chiroptera; family Pteropodidae; genus Pteropus; species Pteropus alecto. Next base: position 8,261,529 of record NW_006440638.1, on the reverse strand, counting down.
GGCTTCTAGGGTTCTGACATGGTCTACATCCTAATTTGGGTGGTGGGTACATAGGTGTACACATGGATAAACATTCATCGGCTGTATACTTAGGACTTGTATACTTCTCTGTGTGTATGTTATAGCTCAACAAAACAACAATAAAAATGGCATCTGGATAGGGAAAAAGCTTAACTAGCTTCAAGTGGAGAAGGAATGGCTCATCTGTGGAAGTTCACTAGACTCCTTCAGGGGATCTTCCCTGTCTGGTCAAGGCATATCCATCATAAGCATCTGCTGAGCGGTATTTAGTTCCACTTGTCTTAGGGGACCCACTGCTCAAGTTTCCTCTGCCTCAGCCTCCTGTCCTGAGCTTCTCATTTCAGGCCTCTGGCTCACTGTTCTCTGAACATTTCAGCTCTTTTCTCTCCTCCAGGTGGGAAACTCCCAGGCCCTAAGGAAAGAGGCCCGGTCACAGGCCTTTCTACTCCACTGACTTGAAATCCACTCCAACTTGAACCTTCCAGAGGAGGAGCTGTGTCCCCACTCTGCCAAAAAGGGCTGTTTATCCTTCCTGTGTCTGATAGCAACTGCTTATGACATTTTATTTCTGGAACCAGCTTCCTTCTGTTTTCTGGGACAATCATGGGACAAGGGCTACAGGTAAAGAAACTACATTGACATTAATAAAAGTAAGGAACATTGGAAGGTATTTAAAAATTTGTTATATTCATCACTTTTGATTTCTTTTACACAGAGTCTGATTTCTTTTCATCATGTGATTTGGCTTCAAGTCAGTGTGGCTAGAATAGAATCATAGCATTTTCACAATGAAGCGGTTCTTAATTATCATTCCAGATTCTAAATGGGACATTGTGTGGTGTCATTGTGTGGTCCTAAGCATTGAATACATTTAGCATCCCTGTTCCACCCCCACAACAAAAATGCTACTCATCAATCATTATGACCACCAAAAATATCCCCCAACACGGTCATGGTTCTAAATGCCACAAGGCAAGGTTTAAGCCCAAATTGTTATTTGAAAGATAAGGAAACTAAAACCCAAAGCAGAAAAATGGCTTCTCCAACTGAGTGGCAAAGCAGGCATTAGCTCCTGATCTGACTTCCAGTTCTGTGAGATTTTTATGACACCTCAGTGACTTTCAGTTTAGGTTTGAGGAACTAAAATAAGGCACTGACAGGGAACTTCTGTTTCTTATTGAATTTCTGCTTTCTTTTCTTGCAGTGGAAGCTGCTCTGTCATTTCCTTTTTCCCTCTCTCAAGAGTTAGCAGACATTGTAGTTCCAGGGCACTTAGTTCCCTCAACCACAGCAGCAATGGGGACATGACTGAGAACTTGCTGGCAGAGAGCTAGCTGCCCTGTTTATTCACACTCTCCACTCAGAGCAGTTTATACAGATACGGAAACACATAGGATCTAGCCATTCCTTCACCACCCTCCACTTCTCAGCAAAAATCAATAAAAGATGATAATACATCTAGGTTCCATTTATTCTACTTCAGATGCAGAGAGTGCTCAATCCTAATGCCTTGCATTATTCAGGTACAAACATCATGATGCTGGCAAAGTATAGAGTAAAATGAGGAGTTTCAGCAGGGTTACTGAGAATATAGGAGAAGGACCCATTCATTCATTCATTCATTCATTCATTCAGCAATTGTGCTCCTGGATATTTACTCAAATGAGCTGGAAACATATCCACACAAAAACCTGCACACAAATTTTTATAACAGTTTTATTCATAGTTACCAAAACTTGGTAGCAGCCAAGATGACCTTCAGTACATGAATGGATAAGTAAACTGTGATACATCTAGACAATGGAATATTATTTAGCACTAAAAAGAAATAAGCTATCAAGCCATGAAAAACATGGAGGAGTTTTAATGCATATCCCTAAGTGAAAGAAGACAATCTAAACATATGACATTCTAGAAAAGGCAAAATTATACAGACGGGAAAGATCTTTGTCAATTGTTGGGGGTGGGGTGGTGGGAAAGAGATGAATAGGCGGAAGACAGAGGATTTTCGGATACATGTCATTACACGTTTGTCTAAACCCATAGAATGTACACCACCAAGAGTGAACCCTAATGTAAACTATGGACTTTGAGTGATAATGATGTGTCACTGTAGGTTTATCAATTGTACCAATCTGGTGCAGGATTCCGATAGTGGGGTAGGCTTTGCGTGTGTGGAGACAGTTGGTATATGGGAATTCTTTCTGCTCAATTTTGGTGGGAACCTAAAATTGCTCTAAAAAGTAAAGTGTACTATAACACAACACAACACAACAAAACAAAACAAAACCTCTAAAATAAAATTAACAAAGCAAAACAAAATTAAAAAATAAAATAACCAAGGCCATGATTTCTATTTTTTTTTAAAAAAGTATCTTCTGATGTCATCTTCTCCATTCCAACTATATTATTAAAATATATTTCCTTTCTCAAAATTCTCATTGCATTGCAACTTGTTTAGTGATTACATTAAAATGATTAGGGAATTTATCTTATTTCCTTTACTATAATGTACTGGAAGGTTCTTGCAGGAATGAGTGTACTACTCGGTTCTCTATCTTGCAGTGCTTTCACCATACCTTGCACATGGATGGTGCTCAAGAAAACATAGTTGTGGAATTTAATCACTCGATTATAGATTTCCTACACTGATGAAGTATTTATTAAACACATGTGACTATTTAAACTTGAAAAAATTGAAATCGAAAAAATTGAAAAAATTAAAAAATATTTTCAATTACAGTTGACATCCAAAATTATATTAGTTTTAGGTGTAGATATAGTGATTAGACATTTATATAATTTATGAGGTGATTCCCCCATAAGCCTAGTACCCATCTGATACAATATATAGTTATTATAATACAATTGACTATGTTCCCTATGCTATACTTTATATCTTCAAGACTATTTTAACTGCCAATTTGTGCTTCTTAATCCCTTCACCTTTTCACCCAGCCCCCCAACTCTCCTCTTATCTGGCGATAATTTATTCTCTGTATCTATGAGTTTGTTTCTGTTTTGTTTGTTCATTTATTTATGTTTTTAGAATTCACATATAAATGAAATCATATGGTATCTGTCTTTCTCTGTCTGACTTACTTCCCTTAGCATAATACCCTTTAGGTCTATCCATGTTGCTGCAAATGGCAAGATTTCATTCTTGTTCATGGAAGAGTTAATATTCCATAATATACATGTACCACCTCTTCTTTATCAATTCGTCTATCATTGGACACTTAGGTTGCTTTCATATCTTGACTATTGTAAATAATGCTGCAATGAACACAGGGATGCATATATCTTTTCAAGTTAGTGTTTTAGATTTCTTTAGATAAATACCCAGACGTGGAATTGCTGGGTCATACGGTAGTTCTATTTTTTTTTTTTTTTTGAGGAATCTCTGTATTGTTTTCCATAGGGGCTGCACCAGTTTGCCATCCCACCAACAGTGCAGGAGAGTTCCCTTTTCTCCACATTTTCGCCAACATTTGTTTGTTTACTTTGATGATAGTCATTCTGACAGGTATAAGGTGATATCCCATTGTGGTTTTAATTTTCATTTCAATTTCCATTTTCATTTCACTTGATCAATGACATTGAGCATTTTTTTAAATATGTCTATTGGCCATCTACATGTATGTCCTTTTTGGAGAAATGTCAATTCAGGTCTTCTGCCCCTTTTTAAATCAGATTATTTTTGGTGTTAAGTTGTATGCATTCTTTATATATTTTGGATGTTAACTCTTTAATGGATATTTCATTGGCAAATATCTTCTCCCACTCAGTAGGTTGTCTTTTCATTTTGTTAATGGTTTCCTAAACTCTGTAAACATTTTTTTTAGTTTCATGTGGTTCCATTAGTTTATTTTTTCTTTTGTTTCCCTTGCCCAAGGTAACATATCTAAAATGGATTTTGCTAAGACTGACCTCAGTTTACTGCCTGTTTTTTTCTAGTAATTTTATGGTTTTAGGTCTAACTTTAAACTTTAATCTATTTTGAGTTTCTTTTTGCATATGGTGCAAGAAAGTGGTCTAGTTTCATCTTTTTGCATGTACTTGTGTAGTTTTCTCAACACCCTTTTTTGAATAGACTGCCTTTAATCCATTGTATATTCTTAACTCCTTTGTTGTAGATTAATTGACCACATAGGTGTGGGTTTATTTCTGAGCTCCCTATTCTATTCCATTATGCCAGTACCATGCTGTACTATAGCCTAGTAGTATAGTTTGATATCAGATAGTGTGATACTTCCAATTTTATTCTTTCTCAAGATTTCTGTGGCCAGTCAGGATCTTTTGTGGCTCCACATAAATTTTAGGATTATTTTTTCGAGTTCTGTTTAAAATGCCATCATTATTTTGATAGAGATTGCATTGACTCTATAGATTGCTTTGGGTAGTATGAACATTTTAACAGTGTTAATTTTTCCTATCCATGAGAACAGTATATGCTTCCATTTATTTGTATATTCTTCAATTTCTTTCTTCAGTGTCTTATAATTTTCTAAATACGAATTTTTAACTCCTTGTTTAAATTTATTCCTAAGTATTTTTTGATGCAATTGTAAATGAGATTGTTTTCTTATTTTTTCTTTCTGATAGTTTGTTATTAGTGTATAAAATACAACAAATTTCTGAATATTAATTTTTATCCTGCTACTTTATTGAATTCATTTATCAGTTTTAACAGGTTTTTGGTGGAATCTTTAGGGTTTTCTTTATATAGTATCGTGTGATTTGCAAATAATGACAGTTTTACTTCTTCCTTTCCATTTGAATGCTTTTTATTTTCTTTTCTTGTCTGATTGCTATAGTTAGAACTTTCAATACTATGTTTAACAGAAGTGGTGAAAGTGGATATCCTAGTCTTATTCCAGATCCCAAGGAAGACACTTTCAGCTTTTCAGTTTTGAGTATGATGTTAGCTGTGGATTTGTCATTTATGGTCTTTATTGGTCGTTCATGGTCATTTATGGTTGAGGTATGTTGCTTCTATTTCTACTTTGCTGAGAGTTCTCATAAATGGGTGTTGGATTTTGTCAAATGCTTTTTCTGCATCTATTGATTTCTACATTAATTGATTTATGAATATTAAACCAAGCTTACATCCCAGGAATAAATCTCAGTTGATCATGGTGTTTGATTTTTTTAATATATTGCTGAATTCTGTTTGCTAATATTTTGTTGAGGACCTTTTGTAATGTCTTTGCTTAGTTTTGGTATCGGGACAATGCTGGCCTTATAAAATGAGCTTAGAAGCCTTCTTGCCTCTTCATATTTTTGAAATAGTTTGAGAAAGGTAGGTGTTAATCCTTAGAATATTTGATAAATTTCACCCGTGAAGCCATGTGGTCCAAAACTTTTATTTGTTGGGAGTGTTTTATTACTGATTCAATTTCATTAGTAGTTATCAGTTTGTTAGGATTTTCTGTTTCTTCTTGATTCAGTTTTAGAAGATTGTATATTTCTAGGAATTTATCCACTTCTTCCAGGTTGTCGAATTTGTTGATATATAATTGTCCATAGTATTTTCTTACAATCCTTTGTTTTTCTGTAGTGTCAGCCGTTACTTCTCTTTCATTTGATTTTCTTCATTTGGATCCTCTCTCCTTTTTTCTTGATGAGTCTGGTTAAAAGTTTATCAATTTTGTTTATCCAACTCTTGGGTTTATTGATCTTTTGTAATGTATTTTTATATTTTATTTCATTTCTTATTATTTCCTTGCTTCCATTCACCTTGGGCTTTGTTCATTCTTCTTCTAGTTCCTTTAGGTGTAAAGTTAGATTGTTTATTTGAGATTTTTCTTGTTTCTCAAGGTGGCCCTGTATTGCTATGAATTTCCCTCTTAGGACTGCTTTGGCTGTGTCCCACAGATTTGGGGTCATTGTGTTTCATTTTCACTTGTCTCAAAGGATACTTTGATATCTTCCTTGACCTCATTGTTTACTCATTCATTATTTAGGAGCATGGTATTTAGCCTCCACATATTTGTGTGTTTTTCATTTTTTATCTTGTAGTTGATTTCTGGTTTTATACCATTGTGGTAAGAGAAGATGCTTTAAGTCTTCTTAAATTTATTGAGATTCGTTTTGTGGCCTAACATGATCTATCCTTAAAAATGTTTCATGCGCACTTGAAAACAATGTATATTCTGCTGCTTTTGAGTGAAATGTTCTAAAAACATCAATTAAATTAATCTGATCTAATGTGTCATTTAAAGTCGCTCTTTCCTTGTTGATATTCTGTCTGGATGGTCTATCTATTGATGTCAACAGAGTGTCAAAGTCCCCTATTATTACTGTATTACTGTGGATCTCTCACTTAGGTATGTCGATATTTTCTTTGTATATTTAGATGCTCCTTTTTTGTCTCCTGTTACAGCCTTTATCTTAGTCTGTTTTGTCTGATATAAGTATTTCTACCCCAGCTTCTTGTTGTTTTCATTTGTATGAAATATCTTTTGTCATGCTTTTACTTTCAGTCTGTGTGTGTCTTTTGAACTGAAATGGGTCTCTTGTAGGCAGCATACGTATAGATCTTGTTTTCTTATCCATTCAGCCACCCTAGGTCTTTTGATTAGAGCATCTACTCGATTTACATTTGAAATAATTATTGATAGGTATGTAGTTATTGCCATTTTATTGTTTTCTGACAGTTCTTCTCTGTTCCTTTCTTTCTCTTGCTCTTTTCTCTCGTATGTCGATGAATTTCTGCAGTGTTGTGTTTGGTTTCTTTTCTCTTTAGTCCTTGTATATCTCTTACAGATTTTTGATTTGTGGTTATCATGCACTTCATATATATCAAGCTATGTTTATAGCAGTCTGTTTTAAGTTGATGATTGCTTAAGTCTGAATACATTCTAAAATCAGGACAACTTTTACCTCTCTCCCAGTTTATGTTTTTGTCATTCTTTTTAATTTCTTTTGTGTGTTTTTGGATATCTCTTGATTGACTTTGTAATTACACATGATTTTCCTACTTTTGCTTTTTAACCTTTGTACTAGCTTTATAGTTGGTTCATCCACTGCTTTTATTATGTGTTTGTCTTTGCCAGTAAGAATTATTTTCTTTGTGATATTTTCCTATTTGAATTTTTAATTTTTTTGTTTTGTTTTCATCATTAAAAAGTCACTTTAACGTTTCTTATACTACTGGTTTGGTGGTGATGAATTCCTTTAGTTTTTTTCTTGTCTGGGAAGGTCTTTATCTCTCTGTTGATTCTAAATCATAGCCTTGCTATATAGTGTAGGTCCTTGCTTTTCATCACTTTGAATATTTCGTGCCAATCCTTTCTGGTTTGCAAATTTTCTGTTGATAAATCAGCTGGAAGTCTTATGGGAGATCCCTTGTAGGTAACTAACTGCTTTTCTCTTGCTACTTTTAAGGTTGTCTCTTTGTTTTTAACCTTTGACATTTTAATTATGATGTGTCTTGGCATGGGCCTCTTTGGATTTATCATGTTTGGGACTCTCTGCACTTCACAGACATGTATGTCTATTTCCTTCACCAGATTATGGAAGTTTTCAGTTTTATTTCTTCACTAGGCTTTCAATCCTTTGCTCTTTCTCCTCTCTTTCAGGAACCCCTATGATGCAAATGTTATAGTGCTTGATGCTGTCCCAGAGGCCCTTAAACTGTCCTTATTTTTTTTGGATTCTTTTTTCTTTTGGCTGTACTGCTTGGCTGTTTGGGTGTTTTCCACTACCTTGTCTTCCAAATTACTGATTCACTCTTTTGCTTCACCTAATATGCTGTTGATTCCATTTAATATATCTTTCATTTTTGACTGGTTCTTCTTTATATCTCCTATCTTTTTTAAAAATTTTAATTAGTTTCAAGTATACAATACATTGGTTAGGCATCTATATAATTACTAAAATGATCCTCCCAGTTGCTCCCTCCCTCCCCTGATCCTCCACCTAGCCAATGTATTAATGTTAATTGCATTCCTTTTGCTGTGCTTCCCATCTCCATGACCATCCATCAGCTACTAATTTGTACTTCTTTAATCCTTCACCCCATTCTCCCAGCTCCCAAACCCCCCTCCCCTCTGTCCGTCACCAAATTTTCCACTGTATTTGTGAGCCTGTTTTGGATTAGTTTGTTTTTTTTATTCCTTGAATTCTGCATATAAGTGAAATCATATAGTGTTTATCATTCTCTGACTTAAATACCTTCTAGGTTCATCACAGCAATATCTTTTTCCATTCCCTTCCTTTTCATATGTAGGGGTCTTGTTTTCTTATCCTTTCAGCCACTCCATCCCTTGGTTAGAGCACTTAATTCTTTTCCATTTAAGGTACTTATTGATAGAAATGTAGTTGTTAAAATTCTTTATTCCTGTTTTGATACATGTTTTTTTCTTCTTAAAGAAATCTCTCCAACATTTCCTATAATTCTGGCTTGGTGGTGATAAATTCTTTTAGTTTATTTTTGTCTGGGAAGCTGTTTATCTGTCCTTTAACTCTAAATGATAGCTTTGCTCGATAAATTATTCTTGGTTGTATATCCTAGGTCTTCATCCTGTTGAATATTTTTGGCCAAGCCCTTCTGTCCTACATAGTCTCTTTATCCCTGATTTTTGGAATTCTCTGAGCTTCCTCGGTTTTTATGTCCATTTCCTTCACCAGGTTAGGGAAGTTTTCCATCATTATTTCTTCAAACAGCTGTTCAGCATCTTGATTTTCTTCACTTACACCAATCAGATGAATATTTGGAGCCTTAATAGTATCCCATATTTTCCTTAAATCATCTTTATAGTCTTGGCATCTTTTGTCTTGCCATTCTGTTTTAGTGTCCTGATTGGCTTTCCTGTCCTCTAGTTAGGGCACGTGATCCTCTTTTTTATTCACTTTATTTATTCCTTTGTTTACTCCATTTAATATACTTCTCATCTCAGATAATGTGTTCTCCATTTCAGACTGGTTCTCTCTTATAATTTCCATTTCCGTTTTTATCTCTTTGTTGGTGTTCTCTACATTTCCCAAAAGTTTATTGAGCATCTTTATAACCAGTGTTATTAACTCTGCATTTGTTAGACTGCTTGACTCCATTATATCTGGATCTCTGTTCTGTCATATGGTTTCTGCTTCTTTGTGTTCCCATTTTGGTTGCCTTTCCATGTCTGCTTCTATGTACTAAGCAAAGCTCCTAAGTCTCCCGGTCTTATTAGTGTGGATTTGTGAAGTAGGTGTCCAGTGGCAAAGTCCTGTAAGGAGTTCAGCTGCAGGCAAAATTTAGCCCAAGCCTCTACTCCTCCAGGGCCACCAGTCAAGATTCAGCAAGCAATCCATAGCTGCTGTGCTTATAGTTGCCTCAAAAGGCCACACCAGAAACCAATGCCAGCTGCCTCCAATGTGAGTCCAGGTGCTGCTCAGCAAGGTGGACTTGACTTGCTGAGGATTTACCTGGATGCACCTTGCATAGAGCTTGAGTTGGGGGAGGCAGGGTTTCAGGGAATCCTCTGGGTGGAGTGAACTCTGTTATCCAGTTTGATGACATCACAGTTATGGCAGCACTGTGTCCGGCTCGCTGGTAGAGGGGAGGACTCAACAGGGAACAATGGATACTGCTGGCACTTCTGTACCAAGTGAGTCTCGCTTAGTCCCTCACTCTGACAATACCTCCCTGTAAGTCCCTTGTGTCCCCTATGAGCAGCCGAACAGGGCAAGTCCGTCACCACGAAAATCCACTTGCGGTCATGGCCCCTCTAAGAGGTGTCTGCCACTGCCGCTGCCATTGCTGCTGCCGTTGCCACTGCCACTGCCGCAGCCTCCATCTCACTCAGTCACTTGAGACTGGACAGGCACCCCTTTTGCCATTGCAGGTTCATTTCTTGGATTTCTCCCTAGTTATATGGCTTGTTCATCTCATTGCCTGTTCCCAGTCTTGGGCCATGTGTTAGGATCTACAAAGTGATCTGCATTTTGTAGCTGCCATCCTGGTTTTGAATTTGCCTGGGAGAGGCTACATTGCATACTGAGGCCAGCTGCCACTAGTGGGCTTAAGGCTGCTTAGCAAGATATATAGGGCACTCCAACATCAGCTGTTCTTAGCTTGGAGTTTGAGGACCTTTGAGAGAAAGTCCATAGCATGGGCCAAGGCCGGCCACTTTTGTGGAACAGCTGCTGAAAGAGCTTCGGCTGGGCATGTGAATTGGGTGTGGTGAGTTCTCAGGGAATCACCAGGATGGGGTGAGCTGTTCAGCTGATTGATGGAGACACAGATTTGGCACCTGCTCATGCCTGCTTGTTGTGTGGGGTGAGGGCTCAACAAGGGAACAATGGAGCCTGCTAACACTTCTGTCCTGGAGAGAGCTGCCCCTCCAGCTCTGGTCCTGAAGCCAGACAATTCCATTCTTCCTCATACGTCCCTAGCATTTTTCAAGTTGTCATCCCTTTGTTGGGGCTCAGGGCAAATGTTTGTGAATGAGTGAGTCTGTACTTGGGTCCTTTAGAGTACGCCTGGGTCTACAGCAGCCTTTCATCTACCCAGACAGAGACCTCACTGACTTTCACAGCCAGATATTGTGGGGACTCCCCTCCCCAGCACTGGTGCTTCAGGCTGGCCAGCCCTGTGTGAGTCTGGGGCCCCTCACTCCTCAGGGGGTACCTTCCTAGCCAAGGTATCCTTCCTGATTCTTACCCACCACACTTCAGTGAGAGACAAGTCCATTTTGCATCTTTGATCCTTCTTCCAGTCTCAACATAGCTTCTTCTTTATATCCTTAGTTATAAGAGTCCTGTTCATCTAGTTTTCAGGTTCTTAAGAGTGGTTGTTCTATAATTTAGTTGTAATTTTGATGTGGTTGTCCGAGGAGGTGAGCACAGTATTTGCCTACTCTGCCACTTTGCCTGGGATCCTAGAATTAAATTTAAAATATTAGTTCCTCAGTTGCATGAGCTACATGCCAAACTCTCAGTAGCCACATGTAGCTAGTGGCTACCATATTGTATAGCTCAGTTCTGGGATATGTCTATTATTGACAAAAGTTCTATTGGGCAGTGCTATTCTAGAACATCCTTGTTTAACTTTTTCATTTAGTCCTTAAATTAAAGTGATCTTTGCAATGCTTATACTTTATTTTCAAATTTAAAAAGAAATGTTTTCTTAAAAATTGTTTGAACTACCCTTATTGTGATTTGTAAATATCATTTACTACTAGGAAAAACCATGTTCTTTACAGAAATGCCACGTACAAGATAAGCCTGGACATTTAGTTATATCAGAACGCATGGAAGCTATCAAAGACTACTGGGGTCATGTCAAAAGGACTCAGTAGTCAACTTATAGAAGCTCCCATTGGCCAATGATAGAATATTGAGCATCATTAAGAATAGCCATAGAAGACTGAATTACATTGCATAAGTAAAAAATTCATGAGTTCATAAACAACAAAATATATTTTAAAAAGCCTCTCAATCTCTTTGGAAGCTGATAGGGAAACAATTCATTATTCTAAAAACTGATAAGAATCCAGCATTTATCTTGTCTTTCCTATATGAGTTATTCCTTGGAGTAACCATAAGAAACTGAAGAGGGAACATTTCTGTGCATAAAAGTATTCCAGCTAGTAAATAAAAAGTAATAAAAGGATTAGAATGTTGCATTTTGCAAACCCCAATTGAAATAATAGCTAGAGCAGATGATCATCAATGTACGCTAACATCACAAAGACAATCAGGCATTGATGGGCCTTCTGCTATAAGAGCGAGCACCTATATAGACAAATATAACCTGAATGAGACAAAGCCTCAGGATCTAGCAACCAGTCATCAGGAAATGCAGGGGATGAAGAACATGTTAAATGTCAACACTGGAATGAAGCCAGCATATCCACACCTTGGGACACCTAATGAGGTAAAGGAGAAAAACACAGACAAAGTGGGAACTTGTATATTAAAAAAAAATTTAAGAGACATCTGACATAGCAACCAGATGCAACAAGTAGACCTTGTTTGGCTCATGATATAAAGAAAGCAATTTTAAGAGAGAGAAGAGTGGGGGAAGGAAGGAGAACTGGAAAAAGTTAGGCACTGATGGGATATTAAGGAATTATTATATATTTTCTAAGTGTGCTTATGTATTATGGACATTTAGTTATATCAGAAAACAAAGAATTCTTTTGTAAAGAGTTCTTATCTTTTAGAGGCATAGATAAACTGAGATACATAGATAAAATGATACAATGTTGAGATTTACTCAAAATAATCCCCAGGGAAGGTAGGAAGTGGATGAGGGATAGATAAGATTGGACAGGAGTTGATGATTGCTTTAGCTGGGTATATTGTTTACATTAAAAATTCTTCATAATAAAAAGTTCATCTCTCTGATTCAGTCTCTGTCTTCCCCAGCTCCATTCATAATCTTTTAAAAGAAATTCTCCAGTTTGGCATTTTTCTTGACAAGTAGAGGGGTTTAGGCATGAACGTTCTGAGAAAAAACCCATCTTTGAAAATATCCGTGGGCTGTTTCATTAGAAATCTTACCAAGTTCCCCCAGATGGCAACCAGACTACAAAGCCTTATTATCTGCTGAAGTTTTTCTCTCTTCTCAGGGTATTCTAATTTACCAACCAAACTGTCATTCGAGTAATATGCAAATTCTATTATTTCAGAAATTTGCAGGTCAGCTTAGAGGAGTTTTGAAGTACAAGGGAAAGTTTCTCCTCCTTTCCCTCCCCCTTCTTCCTCCCCTTCATCTCTTCCTCCTCCCACTTCTTTTTCTCTCCCTCCTCCTCCTCCTTTCTTCTTTAACAAAATGGAAAGAAACTCTTCCTTAATGAGTAACTGGTGCTACCCTTTGGGAGAGCTCCTCTGACCTCTTCCCTCTTTACCTTGCAAAGATGAGCTTTTGGCTGGAAGGAAGCTTCTGGCTGGAAGGAAGCCTCTCACTTGGTCAGAGTCCTGGACACAGGGGAGTACTGTTTTCTAAGAATGGACCTTTTAAAGAGGTTAAAAGGCCTCAGTGTCATAGGACCAGTATCTATCTTCTCATTTTCTCCCAGGAAGCCTGACTTCCTCTTTTGATTCTTACTCAGTAAATTACAATCACATTCCAGACCTACTCCTGGAATTATTCCCAATAAGTCGGCTAGGGTTTTGGATGTTCTGGCACTCCTCAGTCACACATCTGTAGACAGCGTCATGGTCTCTCTCACGGACAATGTGGCAGACTGCTAGTTGTTCCCTACAACTCATCCTCTCCACCTTTCAATGTAGAGACTGCCTACGTGAAAACTACACTTCCCAAACTCCCTAGCAGTTCAGTGTGGCTATTAGAGTAAATTCTAGCCAATGGGCTAGGAAGAGCAATGCTGGTACCAATTCTGGATCTTGTCCTTAGGGGAAAAAAATAGACAAGTGCTCCAAACCCCTTTCCCCCTTTCTACTTGTTGGGAGAAGGTGAGAAATGGACTCAAAAGCAGTGTCATGTGATGAGAACGGAGTGATCTTACCAGCCCTGAATTGCCACCTCTGATTGGGACATGGAAGGAAAATTACTTGTGTCTTGTATAAGTCACCATGGCTTGGAGTCTCTTTGTCTGGCAGCTTACCCTATATCTTAACAAATATAGATGGTGTCAACTAATGGTCATTGGTGCCAATTCAACACTAACAGAGATCCCCTATTTGGGGTTCAGTATAGAAGGAAACTTTATTCAGTGCAAACAGCTCAATTATGATGCAGCATGGCTGTAAGAATGGCATTGCTGTGGAACAGCTCAATAGCGTTACAACTCAAATAGCTCAATAGTGTTACAACTCAAATATGAAATGGCTGTGAGGTAGCCCTTGGGAGAGGAGGCCCCTCTCCGGCTAGAGAGCTCTGCTCTGCTCCACTCTGGTCTGCTCTGGTGAGATGATTTGATGTTTTCAGCTCTAGCCAGGGAAACTCAGCCTTCAATCTTCAGTGGAAAGAGAAAGTGCTCTCTACAAACAGGAGGAGAGCTGACTTATACAGACAGAAGTATCCACCCCTGGCCTCTGATTGGTCCATCTTCACGCACATGAGGACTCCAAACCCTCACAATTTGGTCCCAAAAGTACTGTCCATATTGGTCAGAATGGAGCTGCTCCAATTGGTTGGTAAAGATGCTAATGGGAATATAGCCGCATAGCTCTGACTGGATGGGGAAAGCCTCAGTCCTATTGGTTGAAATACAATTCCAGGAATTCCTTTCCAACCATTGGCTCAGATAGCTGGAACACATTGCCAGCAGGCAGTTTAGGGAAGCCTTCTCCCTGACACACAGTTTACATAAGAGGTACCTATTTAGAAATGGCTTCTAGGCTCTGTGTTTTATATCTGAGCCCAGTTAGCCACCAGGAACCCTTATTAATAGGTATCTTTCTTCTCAGGGTCCACAATGGCTACCTACAACCACTGAGTGTGAATGTTACTTGGGCAACTTCAAGTACAACTTTATTTCCAAGAACCTGATGTATATCCTTCCTATCACCTTCTTGTCCCAGTTTGATGCCTGCAAACCCATTCAATGCATGCACTTTGATGTTGTGTCTGTCCAAGGCTACAAACTTAAGAATCATTTCGTGAGGCAAAAATTTCTCAGTTGAGCATTCCACACCATCTTCTCTTAAAAGTCAAATGATGGTGAGGATTTGGAAACACTTAGAAGCATTGGGTCCTATTCCTATTTTCTCAAGTCCCTAGAGTTTGCATCTTTATGATTGATTCTTCCTTGGAAAAGTATTCTCTACTAAGGGCCGATAGTTCAGCGAACACCAGCAGACGTACTCCATTACCACTAATGTGGGACTCCAAGCACTTTAGATGCTTCTATTAATTGAACTACTGAGTATCCCTATAAAGTAGGTAACAATTATCATCCCCAATTACTGTCAAGAAGCTGAGCTACAGAAGTATAAGGGGCTTGCCAGAATCATGCAAGTGGAGTCACAAGAAGAATAAGTTCTCTAGTGGAGGCTGCATTTCAGCTCCAATTGAAGGAAGTATAATTGCCCTGGAAGTCAGGAGACCTGTGTTCTGGTGGCAACTCTGTCATTAACTACTAAGTAAAAGTTATCCCCTCTTTCTGTGCTCAAAGTGTGTGTGTGTGTGTGTGTGTGTGTGTGTGTGTGTGTGTGTGCGCGCGCGCACGCGCGTGCAGTCTGAATTCGCCTACCCTCTGGGATTTTTCCCAGTGAGGGTGGAAGGGGAGCAACCCTGAAAGAACAAACATCCCACTGCTGATTCTCCCAGGAAGAAGTTAATCTTGAGACAGGAAACAAAGATTTAAAGAAAAGAAAACTTTCTCTTTATTGGGCCAAGGCTCCAAAGTGAAGAAAAGCATTTGTTGAGTTAAAGTGTGGTTCAGGAGAGTTAGGAGATGGTCTAGTACACTGGGTGAAGGGAAGGTCAGCATCAGGCTCCTTTCCAGGCCACAGTGCAGCTACTTCAAAAAGTGACAATTGGAAGACAGCCAGCCTGACAATGATCACCTGAGGCCAAGTTTCTGGAGTGATGCGGCAAGGTCAGCAGCCCAGAGAAGAAAAAATATGAGGGATTGTGCCCAAATAGGTGCAAAGCAGAACCTTGGGAAATGTTCCCAATCCACAGGGACACTGAAAAGAAAGCAAATTTCCCACCGTGAACTCAATACCATAATAATTTGGGAACAAGCAGAAGCAACAGGCTGCAGGGCCTGGGACACACGGGTGCCTATAAAAGGAAATTGTTGAAGTGGATGCCCTCAAAGATTTCTTTTCACTGAGATGCATGACCCACAGTCTTCTGCTGCTGGACATTTGGCCTGAGGTCCTTGGGGAAGTCTGACAGACGATTTTCACCCAAACTACACTCCACACTGACCCCAGGTCATAGGTGACTGGCTAAGGTTGGGCTTAGGACAGAGGGCCTTCATTATTAAAGATCTGGTTAATTCTCAGAGCAATAAAATGGGAGTGGTGTCTGTGATCTCTCCCTTCTGTTCCCAACTTCTGTATTAAAGAAATTAAAATAAATTAAGTTTGCCTAATTCATTTTAGTATATACTTCAAGGCATTTTGACAAACATGATCACCACCTTAATCAAGATCTAAATATTTCCATCCCCCTAGAAAGTTCCCTCAACATTTCCCTGACTCTCCAACAAGCGATCAATATTTTGACCTCATCACCACAGTTTAGTTTTATCTGTTCTAGAACTTGCTATAATTTGAACCATACAGTATGTACTCTTTACATGCCCATTTTTACCATGCAAATGATGTCTTCAGGGACTTGGCATGAGCAAACATGTCATGCCAAGAAGATACAGTGCAGTTATCCAGTGGCTACACATCTCTCCCAGCACACTAGAATGTGCCCAAGGACATTTGCAGAGCCTAAATATGTGAACCTCATGCATTTGCTTAGCAGTGGCCAGACTGATCTTTCCCTTCCCCTACTCTGAGTCCTGAAACCTTAGGGCTTGCTTCCCCTAAATTTTCCCACACCTGACCCCAGCACAGAGGGTCGTGGCACCTTGAGAGTTTCTATTTTTGACTAAAATAACAATCCCTAAAGCAGGCATAGAGCTATTACAGCTTAATAGCTAATAATATTTGCTACCATTTATTGAAGGCTCTCTAAGCCACCATGCTTATGTTTGCATATATCATCTCATGCAATTTTCATGGCCTCCCCTCCCCAGGTATTATTTCCATTTTACAAACAAGGAAAATGAGGCTCAGAGAGTTTAGGATGGGGCTTCTAAGACTTTAATATGTAAATGATTCACATGGAGTTTTTTGTTAAAATGAAGATCCTTATTCAGTAGGTCTGAGGCTTGCCTGAGAGTTTGGATCTTGTAACGAGCTCCCAATGAATGCCAATGGTGCTGGTTTATGGACCACACTTGGGGTAGCAAGAGGTGAAATAACCCCTCCAAGGTGAAAATCTAAGATATGAACTCTGAACATGTGCTTCCAAAGCTGGTGCTCTTAACAGTTCTGCTTACGTAGTAGGGAAAAGAAGAAGAAGGAAGAAAAAAAAAGTGCAGAATTCCTTTTCTAGGAGACAAGTATTTTTGTTTAGCAAAACCTCTTGATGAGATACTTAGATTGTAGAAAAATACCTTCTCTTCACCCCCAGTAGAGGCAGGGATTGATAGAAAGGAGACAAAGAGATAGCTAAAGAACACTGAGGGGGGAAATGAACAAGACTGGGGACTGGAAACTATGGAGAAGAAGGGAGATTAAGCAGGATGGTGAGTGGCTGGAGTCTCAATAGAGAAGAGGAGGAGCTACTGGCCTCTGGAGGTGGGAACATTGTAAATAAAGACTCTAAACTCTAGCAGTTTAAAGGTGTTTGCACTATAGTGCTATAAGCCTTTGATGTGCTTCTGATCCTTCGGCAGAGTCTGTCATACACACAACTTTGAGCTTGTATTGGTGCAAGTTTGGGGAGACAAGGACTGAGACAGTGCATCCTTATACACAGATGGCAAAGTAAATCTAAAGGAAAAGACAGAGCCAGCGGGTAGAGTAGGGAAGTCCCTATGTGACACTGCCCCCACCCCAATCTACTGAGAGAAATGTTGGAGCTGGGCATTCAAGTCATCTTTTTATAATTTTAAGAGCAGTTATAAGAAGATTTCACATCTTTTATTTCATTTATTCCACATAACAGTCTTGGGGCACAAGAGGGTAGGAATCATGTCCTACATGTGGAATTTTCTCAAAGTCGCACAGCTACAAGGTGTCAGAGGGCTAGAGATACGCTTCTTAACCCTCCATGTGAATCGGGATCACCGGGAGTATTTAAAGAGGGCCATTGTCTGGATCTCCGCTGGGCAATCTGATTTTGTTTATCTGGAGTTGGGCCCAAACATCAGTATTTTTCAAAAGGTCCTCATTGATTTTAATATTCAGTCAAGGTGAGAACCCCTACACTAGATGATACACATAAAGCACTTAACTCAGAGTCAGGCAGTCAGCCTCAGTTGATGTCAGCTGCTGTGAATACTTTAGCTACACAAATTCAAACTTGATGATACCATGCTGTCCACCACTGGTTCTCAAACTCTAGCAAGCATCAGAATCACCTAGAAGGCATGTTAAAAGAGATTGTTAGACCTTTCTCCAGAGCTTCTGACCTAGAAGGTCTAGGGTGGGAACTGAGAATGTGCCTTTCTGACAAGTTGTCTTCCTGATACTGCTGGTCTGGGGATCACACTTTGAGAACCAGCTCTGCAAACAAAGCCAGGCAAGAGACTCAAAGCAGTGATTTTTTTTTTTTTTTCGTTTTCCCAACTTGGGGTGAAATTGCCAGGCTGGGGCTATTCTAGTGGCCTGCTATGACCAGTGGGAGGGCCTGCTGTCAAGGCTACCTTTTGCGAGGTGCATCATCTAGCATGTGTAACTAAAATGCATTGCTAGGAGTTGACCTTCCAGGATGGGGCCATACATTTGATGGCTGAAGGGAGGGTGAGACTAATAGAAAACACCTGTAGCCTAGAGAACACAGTCTGGGTCACACAATTACAGACTACTGTAAAAAAGAAAGGGGTGGGGCAAGTGCAAATGAAAATGTGTAAGAGAATGTTCTGAATGTTTGAATGTTCGTATAGGCTCTTATAGACACACGTAGACATATTATACATTCTTTCAACCTAGGTTGGGAAACACTAACCAAGGGAAGGGTTCTGGAACCTTCCAAGAATTTTCTGCTCTGAGGAAAAATGCCAGGCACTGTCCCATTTGAAGCCATAAGTTGCATCATGTGAGCACCTCCATCTGCCACCATTCTGACCACAGTCTGATCAGACCTGCCAGTAGCCCCAATCCGCCATCTGTAGGCATAAGGAAACCCAGCAGCCAGTGCTTCCTCTTTGGTGGGGAGGTGAGGCAAAAGAGGGGAGGAGAGTGCACTTGCTTCAGAAGCTTCTAGCATGGTTGCATCCAGGAACTCCAACAATCTTATCAAGATTCACTTTTTCTTCATTTCTCACGTGTACTTTCCTTTTTTCATGAGCACCGCTGTCAGCAACCTCAGGCTTACACTCTACCAGTAAAATTAAATGGAGCCCTTCACTTCTCTTAGATCAGACAGGAGTCCTAGCAGGCTTCTGTTGGCCCAGGCCTGGTCACAAGCCTATTGCTACACCTACTGATGGACCAGTTAGGCCTGGGTTTTGTGTTCATACCAGACAGAGATTGGGCAAGGGCTGGTCTCCAAAAGAGGGCTGGGGTGCTGTTATCCAAAGGATGGAGACGAATGCTGGGCGGGCAATACCAACAAATGCCTACTACAATGTATTCCTTGGTTTCATTTTCTTCACACTTATCTTTCCCAAGGAAGGGTGATCTAAGGCAGGATTTGGGAAAGCTGATGTCCGAAAACCATCTCCTTAACACCATCCAATATCATCAGTTTCTGTGAGCCTTGTTTGCTGACAGGGTTTCTCTTCTGTCCTCACTTCTTCCTATAATCTGGAACACAAGTGAAGGGTTTAACATACCCTTGCCAATTCCTTCTCTAACGTATAAGTTGACACTCAGCCTCCATAACATCTCTTCTAAGGGATGACTGCCCAACATGCATGGCCTCAGGGCACAAAGCACAGGCAGGTCAAAGGCCTTCTGGAAGCTCCTCCTTATGCAGAACCTCCTGGGTAACTCCTTGGCTACATAATAACAGTTTCCTTGAGCCCCAAGGCTTCTAAAACCAAAGAGGAAATTCAAGATCTAAATTCCAAATAATATCTGCCTTTCTGTTCTCTGCTGTAACATAGTTTCAAACAAAAACAAAGATATAAGGGCTCCTTTTTGATAATTTCTTCAAGGTAATACTTTCTATCTATCCTGAAGGAATTAATCATGCAAATACACAAAGCATATTAAACTACTAGCATATTAATTCCTATGCCATTTATAATGGAAAACCATCTAAATATATAACCATAAAGATTACTTAAACAACAAATAGTATGTTCATATAGCTATTATGCAGGAATATTATGTAGCCAATAAAAATAAGGTAGAATATCAAACAATGTGAGAAAATAGGATATGTTGCTTAGTGAAAGCAACATATAATTTTTGTTGCTTTTTAAAATTTTTAAAAATTGTACACACACTGCTATGGACAGAATCATCTCCCCCTACAAGAGGTAATTAAGATTAAGTGAGGTCATAAGAGTGGGGCCATGAAACTACAGGATTGTGAGAACATAGCTAGAGGGTGGCCGCCTACAAGCCAGGAAGAGAGCTCTCACCAGAACGCAACCACCCTGATCTTGGACTTCCATCCTCCATAAATGTGAGAAAATAAATTTCTGTTGTTGAAGCCACCCAGTCTATGGGATTTTGTTATGGCAGCCCTAGCAGAATAATACACACATGTACGCAGATGGCGTATCACAATGTTAATAGGGCTTATCTCTGTGAGTATGTTTACTGGTGGCTTTACATGTTTTCATTTTATTTTCTGTTTTCCAAACTTTGTGAAAATGAACAAGTATTATTTTTATAAATGCACAAAATCAATGCCATCATTATGTATGTCAATAATGGTTACTTACGGGTATTACAAAATTAATACATGTTTAATGAAGAAATTGGTGGCTTCGTGTTCTTTTGCTAATCTGTACTTTCTAAAATTTCTACAATGAATATATATTAATTTCATTTATCAAAAGTTATTTTAAAAAAATTTCTCCTTACCCATTAACACTGACATAAGAGATGCCTGAGGCCCATTGGTGTGTGTGTGTGTGTGTGTGTGTGAGAGAGAGAGAGAGAGATAGAGAGACAGAGAGACAGAAACAGAGGGACAGAGAGAGACAGAGAGAAAAGATTGAGACCTCAAAAACCTACATTCTAGGGTTCTTTTACTCAACAAAATTTAACTAACAGCCCACTGCAGATCAGGTGCTGAGCTGCGTTTGTTTTTCTTTACTATTGTATCAGTTTTCTATTATTGTATAACAATATTACCACAAACATAGCCACTTAAAACAACACACATTTATTTTCTACCAGTTACCATGTGTCAGGAGTCCCAGGATAGCTTAGCTGGGTTCTCTGCTTAGGATGCCATCAAAATGTCAGCAGGGCCTGTTGTCTTATTAGAGGCTCTTGGAGTTACTGGGAAAATCCATTGAGATGATGCCTATAAAGCATTTAGCATGGTGCCTGGCTCACCAGAAGGTTTCAAAAGTATTAGTGATTATCGTTAATAAAAAAACAATAATAACACTGTATGAGAGAGAAAGTGAGATGGGACCTTGGTTTTTGTAAAACTCTCAAATGTGTGCCCTACTGCCTTTGTTCTGGAGTATTCCAGAAGGTGTGGTGGAAGGAATTCCCACTGACCACCCTACTGAGGGCCCTGACACTGACAGCATCAGCTGCAGAGGCAGCCACTGAGCCTTTGATGAAGCTGCGTAGCAAAAGAGAGGTGGCACATCAACATTTGGAATGGTACCAGAAAGCCACATTGCCTGAGAGACACCTAGAGTGAGGTGGAGGGATGCAAGGCCTTCCTAGGGCTGCGTCACACACCAAAATGCAGCTGGTCACCAACTACACCTCCTCCTCACACTTCCCACATACACAGCTCCATTCTAGGGTACTTGGGCATTGTCAGCCTCCCTGTTCCTAGTCCCAGTGCCTAGGTGATAGGGGCTCAGTTGCAGCTCTGCACCCTTCATTATGTGGCCAAGGTATGAGGAGCAGACACCTCTGAAAGAAATTTGGGTTGGGGAAGGCGGTGACCCTCAGGAGCCTAAGTTCAAATTCTCAGGTGGACCAAATGTCAAGGGACAGAGATACTGGGGAGGGGGCCAAGTGGGGATTGGCACATTCCCTTTTCTGTTTTTCCCTGTACCACTGCTCCTGCTCTCTCTCTCCTTCTTTCCCATTTTCGCTCTTGCTTTCCTCCCTTGCCCTTCCCTCCTCCCTCTGAGTCCTTTCTCTCTCTCCCCTGGGGTTAGTAATTTACATCTCTCCGGATGAATTTTTTTTTTTTCCCTTAAAGCAACATAAATTTATTCTATCTCAGTTCTGGAGGCTAGTGGTCTGAAATTAAGGTGCCTGCATGGTTGGTTTCTTTTGGAGGCTCTGAAGAATTGGTTCCTTGCCTTTCTTCTAGGGTCTGGTGGCTATTGGGAATCATTGGCATTCCTAGGCTTATAGACACATCACTACAACCTCTGTTTCTGGTTTCACATGGCTTTCCTCTGTGTCTCTCTGTTAAATTTCTCTCTCCTTTCATTTATAAGGACACTGGATTCAAGGCCCACCCTAAACCCGGGGTCATCTCATCTTTGGATCCTTGGCTTAATTGCAGATCTTTAATCTACAAAGACCCTTTATTTCCAAATAAGGTCCTATTCTGAGGTTCTGGGTGAATGTTTTCTGGGGAGCCACTGCTTAACCCTCTAAATTCTTTCTCCCTTTTTTCTTCATCCCCATTACTGTATTTCCACCCTCTTTTCCCCCTCCCCTCTCCTTTTCCATTTTCTTTTTTTCTCACTCTGCCACTATCCACCCCCACCCCACTTGCCTTCTTTTATAAGACTTCAGTTTTTTGCTTCCCCATCACTTCACTTGTACTGACCATAACCTCATATGAATTTATAGATCTGGTGTCAAACAACAGCTAGTCTAGATTTTTTACTCTAACTTAAAACTCCTGGCTGGACCTGCCTCTAAATGGACCGAGTGCAAGGGTCCCCAACCCCCGGGCGGCAGACTGGTATCTGTCTGTGGCCTGTTAGGAACTGGGCTGCACAGCAGGCGGTGAGCAGCGGTGAGCCAGAGAAGCTTCATCTATATTTTCAGCCACTTCCCAGCGCTAGCATCACCTTCTCAGCTCCACCTCAGATCATCAGGCATTAGATTCTCATAGGTGCACCAGTCCCTGGTGCCAAAAGGGTTGGGGACTGCTGACTATTGTAGGTATAATCAGGACTTGGCTGCTGGTAATGGCATCAACAAGGTTTTAGGATCCCTTTCTCTGCTTAGATTTAATAAATCCACCCCATCTGAGTGTGCTGTCAATGCCATGAAATAGTTTTACTAATTTGCTTGATTGAGAATCACATGGGGGAAGAGGGTGTTTGAAAAATGTAGATTATCAGGCTCATTCTCTAGAATCTGCATTTTAACTAATACTCTAGGAGATTCTTATAGTAAGAAAATGTGGAAAATATCACTGTAGGGTATAGTGTCCTTTCAATGTCAAATACTGTCTCATTGTTACCAAAAAAAATCTGTCCCCCAATTACAAATTTCCATGAAGTTCCACAGTGAAAACGCATGATACCAGACCTGAAAGTGCAGCGTAGGGTGGTTGAAATGTGGGCTTTGGTGCTGCTGCACAGACCTAAGCTTTCTGGCCTATGAAAGGACTATATCAGTGGTCCCCAACCTATTTGGCACCAGGGACCGGTGCTCCTATGAGAATCTAATGCTTGATTATCTGAGGTGGTGCTGAGAAGCTGATGCTAGCTCTGGGGAGCAGCTGCAAATACAGATGAAGCTTGGCTCACTGGCCCGCCGCTCACCTCCTGCTGTGTGGCCTCTGTTCCTAATAGGTGACAGATTGCTACTGGTCCCGGCTTGGGGGTTGGGGACCCTCAAACTACATGACTTCTTTAAGCCTCCTGTTCATTTAGAAAATGAGGAGATATTCTCATTGGTTTGTTATGAAAATTAAAGACACTCATGAACATAAGGGATACTTTTTCTATATTTCCTCTGTTAAATGTTTCACATGGGCCATCTCATAAAGCAGCCAACTGTGTAAATGGCAGCTGTGGCAGAGAATGACTGCATTCACTCCTGGGGATGGAGCTGCCACTGCACCTGGCCAGGTAGGCAAGCGACCTTACTTAAACAGAATTGAGATTCTTTGAAGAAAGAGAAAGAACAGGCTGGCATTGGATTAGAAGCAACCAATGGTATCTGCTACATCTTCTTAGGGACATTTCTCAGCAGTGTTTTTGTTTCATTTTTGTTATAGAAATTCTCAACTACACAACAAAAGTAGAGAAAATAGTACAGTGAATCCCATGTACCCATTGCTCAACTTCAACAACCATCTTTTGCCATTCTTATTTATTCTCCCTTCTTCACAACCCCACCACCACCACCCTAGAATATATAAAGCAATTGTTTTACTTTTTAAAAAATAAACTTTGTTTTTTAGAGCAATTTTAGTCCACACCAAAATTAACAGGAAGGTACAGATATTTCCCATCTACCCTCTGCCCTTCCGCCCTGCACAGCCTCCCCGACTATCAACATCCCCCACCAGAGTGGTACGTTTGTTAAAACTGGTGAGTGTCATCATTGCCCTAAGTCCACGGTTCACATTAGGGTTTAGTCTTGGCGTTGTACATCTATGGGTTTGGACAAATGTATAATAACATGATATTGTCTCCCTTTTCAATACCACAGATTCAGCCTGACGTTATGTTACGAGCCTCCTGACGTGATGCAATGGAAACTATGGGCACCACCTTAAGCAGCGTTGCCACAAATACTGAGCGTGAATCAAATTAAGCTCTGGAGTTTACAGGAACTCCAGGGATGGAGACATATTTAAAATCATCACAAGGATACACTCAGTTACATCTGTAACATGGCACATTCTACAGGACAGATAATCTGGATTTTCTTTTTTCAACTAATAAATAGCATTAAAAAAGGGAAGGGAAACTGTTATAGATTAAAACAGACTTAAGAGACCTATCAACCCAATGCAATATGGGATTTGAGAGAGAAGTATAGTTCTTGATTTGAACAAACCAACCATAAAGATATGTTTTTCAGATGATTGGGAGAAAATTGAACAGGGACTGAGTATTAGATGATAATAAAGGATTAGTGTTAGTTTTGGGGGGTTATAAGGGCATTGGGTCATTATTATCATTTAAGTCCTAACTGGCACTTCTTTTGAAATCAGCACACAAGATACAGACTTTGGAATGATTGCTCCAAGACCTTGAGCCCAGTCTGGGCTCCATCAGTTAATTGATCATTGTTGAGTAACATGCTCAGCATTGCTGGGCCTTAGTGTTTCCATCTACAAAATGTTTAGGTTGAAAGGGACTTCATCTACAGCACCCCACCTCCCATCCCGCCACACCTTCAGATCCCAGAGGTCGGCTATGATGGTTTCATGGTTTAGATAAATCATGCTTCTATTTATGTATCATACGAACTTCACTATTTTTAGAGAGAACAGTATTGATTCTCATTTAGCTTGTGGGCCACTCTGAGATTCTTATCTCACCCTCACCCTAAGAGCCTGCCTCTACTCAGTCTGGATCTAGGGAATGTCACTCCTCTCTATTAAATGCCTTTCTGATTCCCATCTCCCCACTTTTCCTCTTTGTCAGGTTATTTTAGCTAATAAGCCCCATTTATTATTTATTATTCAAATAGCTGTGGTCACTCTAACTCAAGATGGGTAGATCCCAGACTGGCTCTAGTAACCACAGACTCACAGTAATAAAAATGCCTTCTAATTCCACAGAGTGGCTCAACCTTTTAAAGCACATTTTCGTGGATTATGGCCTCCCTTTATATTCAGTCACCCTAAATTAGAGTTGACATATAGACATTCTTATTTCCATTTCACAGACTGAGTAATTAAGGTTATGAGGAAGTGAAATGAGAACTCAATTGAGTCAGGAGCCTGGGCTCCAAGTCCGGGTTCTATCACTAATCATCTCTGTGACTTTGGGCAGGGCTGGGGCCCCACCAGGCTATTATTAAATTGACTACACATTCAGGTTTGACCATCAATACCCCAGTTTATTTACCTGTGTGATCATGTGTGACCCCTTTCACTCTAAAATGTGTCCCAGCTTGGATGATAAGTTCTCTGCCTATAGTCCCAGAAGGTGAGAAGCAAAGACCAAACCAGTGGTTCCCAATCCTGGTTACACAATAGAATCACTGGGGGAGATTATTTAACCCATTTCCTGTTTAGAAAAGAAAAAGTGCAGCTCGCTGCCAGCATTATTTTACTTTTCCATAAATGTGCTCCCTGACGCTGAAACAAATCTGACTATTTTTCAATGTGAAAATAAAATATAAAAACTGTTCTTGGAGTTATTTTGAAACAGAACTTGTCTCTAATCCTAATGTAACAGAAATGCATATGATGATCAATATTTACTAATTTTTTTGTGTGGTAAATTTCAAAGCACAGAACAATACAAAGTGGAACATCTAGGATTTGACATTTTCAGTGATCAAGAATCACTATTTTTTGTAAATGAAGATACCACTACTACAAACAGAATGCTATAAATAGAATGATGTAATTTGTTTCCAAAGACTATCAATATACTAGAGAGAGGTGAATATAATAATAAAAGCGAGAAATTTCATGGCAAAGTTTGGGGGTGAGGTTAGGACTGTAATCTGTGAGTTTTCTCGGGGTAAACACTGCAGCTGCAAGCACCGCCAGCAAGTATTTCCGGGGCAAACGGAAAATGGGTTAAACCTCCAGTGGTTAGACCCTACCTTAACCCAATAAAATCAGAATATTTGCAGGGGTGGGGCTAGACATTGTATTTGGTTACAGCTTCCCAGGTGATTCAAATGTGCAGTCAAAGTGGCAAGCCCACCATTAGATACTCTTGTCACTCAGCAGCATCAGCATCACTTGGGAGATTGTTTCAATGAGGAAGCTCCGGGACCATCTCAGACCTACTGACCAAATCAGAACCTGCGTTTGCATAAGATCTCCTGAGGATTCACATGTGTATTCAAGTTACAAAAACAACTTCTGAAGTGAACTGTTTCTAAATGACTTCTGAAGTGAACTGTTTCTAAATGACTTGGCCAATATTGCTTGACTAGTGAGACTCAGAGCTCAATGGGAGCAACTGGCTCCCAGTTTTACGCCACCTCAGTAGATACCCATAGGTCCATGACCTGGTTAACAGAGAGGGCTGAACCTTGGAGATATCTTTATGTAGGTTGGAAGGGGGCGCCTATGTGTAATGAAAGGATAACACAGCTGACTCACACACTCTCTAAAAGGCACATAATAGTAAAAGCAACTGTGGTCAACTTAACCGGCTTGACCATCTCCAGCAGCTTAGGGAACAAATAAGGACATGTCAGTTCTTAATATTCACATTATTTCTAATTAGCTCCTTCTCCTTCTCTCTTTATCTCTCTCTTCCTAGCCCTAACTCTGCTCCTCTATTTTCAAGAACTCCAGATCCTTACCTCTCCAAAGAGGTCAAGTCTTTGCCAAAGCACCCCACCAGGGAGGGTGGAGAAACTGATCTGTCTACACAAAGTCCAATTGGGAGTTGTTTTCTCACATGGGATTGATCTAGAAAATTGGCCCTACCCAATGTGTTGCATATTTGCTGCTGCCATGTAGAGCCTTTGATATTCCAAGTGCCCACATCAGCCTCCTTGCTTCTTGAGAGGGAATATCACAATCCCTATACAGTCATTCTTGGCCAGAGTGCCCCAAGCTGGGATCCTATGTTTATATAGCTTAACTATAAACTCAGTTGAGTAGCTAATACTCTCTCGTGCCCCAAGGTGAGTTCCTTCTTGGTATCTTTTCTGGTAGCTGAACTCAGGTGACACTGTTTCCATCAACATAAAGATTACTACCTCTAAGCCTCAAGAGTGGTCTCTTGTTCTTCCAAGAGCCTCCATGGCTCTTATGCAAATTCGCCTACCTGCTCCCTGGAGCTGTGTATACCAAGAAGTA
>NW_006440638.1:8224567-8233751 GCF_000325575.1 Pteropus alecto | reverse complement strand
CAGGGCCATAGGACCTACACCTTACATTTCTCAGAAGAGCCCTATTGTCTCCTGCTAGACAGATGCATTGCTGGCAACTTTAAAAATCACCACCTACTCCAAAACTAAGTATGGAGCACTCATTCCATGCCAAGTACTGTGTTTGTCAAACTGTAAGCTTTATTTCTCTGCTCAAAGCCCGCTCCCCCCACCCCTTGGCTGCCCATTTCACTCAGAGTAAAACCCAAGGTCTAAGGGCTCCTAAATAATCCACCTAGCCCCCTCTTCTGCCCGTCTCTCTTGCTGCTCTTCTCCCTGCACTTAACTCCAGACACACAGGCTCCTCAGACACACCGAGCACATTCCCATCTCAGGGCCTTCGCCCTGGCTGTTCTCCCACCTGCACACTCTTCTCCCAGATACCTACAAGACTAACTTCCACTTCTTTCAAGCCTTGCCTCAAATATCATCTTCTCAGTAAGACCTACCCTAACAATTCTGTTTGAAATTGCAACCAGGACCCGCACTGTCAACCCCCTCTCCACCCTCCTGATCCTCCTATCCTGATCTTTTTTGTGCTGTTGTACTTATCTTCAATAACACTACATAATTTCTTCTCTATTATACTCATTCTTTACTGTCTGTCTTCCTCTGGGAAATGTAAGCTTCATGAGACAAAGACTATTCCTCCATTTGCTCACCGTTAAGTCCTCAGTGCCTAGAACACAAGAGGCCCTCCATAAATATTCTTGGAATGAATGAATGAAAGAATGGTCAAAACCCCAGAGGTAGGTAGAATTATAGCACCCATTTTACAGACAAGAAAATTAAAACTCGTTGAGGTTAAGTGACTTGCTGGAGGTTGTGGGAGCCAGTTAGAAGCACCAGTCCACACAGACTTCAGAGCCAATCATTGGTTTAATTCAAAGGATTCCAGTGCAAGCAAAATGTGGGTACTTTAGGTAGAGTCCAAAGAAAAGGCATTAAATTAAATTTTTTTTTGTTGGGGGGAGAAGGTAGAAGAAGTAGAGTGGTGATGAAAAAGATGTAAGAGGTCTTTGGTCACCTAAAACTTTGGGTACGTTTGATAATTCTGTCCTTCAATACAGACCTGGAGTCTGTACCCTAAACTGCTGGAGAAAAGACCAGACTGACCCCAACCCTCTGGAGACTTCAAAGTATTAAACTTGTGTGTCGGATGGAAATGGTATTACCTGATGTCAGCTACCAGGGAAAATAACCAAGATATTACAAACCACCTTAACACATAGGCATTTTAAACAATAAGCCTTTGTTTTTGCTCTCTAGACTATTTGTCAAACTAGGTGTGTGCAAGCTAGGCTGAGCTCCACTGGGCAGAGGCGTTTGTTGCCCATGGTGAGTAGCCTAAGGCTGACAAGTCAAAAATGGTCTCATTCACATTTCTGGCTACCAACAGGCTGTCGGATAGGGCGCTGGAGGAGCTTCGATCTTGAGTCTCTCATCATCTAGCAGGCGAGCTCAGGCTTTTTCTCATGACAGCAGCACTGTTCCAAAAGAGGGAATGTAAGAATGCAAAGCTGCCTGAACTAATGCATAGCCAGCCACATTCAAGCAGCTGCATGTTGTTAGTGAGGAAGCACAGATTCAAGGGGTGGGGAAATAAATCTCAACCCTTGATAGGAGAGGCTGCAGGGATATTCTGCAAGGAAAGGGACATTGTGACCATTTCTGAAAGACAATATACTACAGGTTGGCTTAAGGTAACAAATGCACGATATAAAGCAATAAAGCCAAGCAACAGGTAAATAATGAGGGTTAGTGAGAGGGGTAGGTGGAAGAGATTTCTATGCCAAATGATTAGTTTATTCATTTTTTAAAAACAAATATTCGATGAGCACCTCCTATAGGTCAGTCACTATGCTGGCCCTAGGGGTAAAATTGGAGACAGACCTGGTACCAGCCTCCCTGGGGCTTGCATTTTAGAGCAAGAGATAGATAAGGACACCACCCTTCAATTCACCATGATCAGTGTTATGTCAGGGGAACTGTGAACAACTGTGGAAACTCACAGAAGGGGCACCTAGCCACTCTAAGGTTGGAGGAGGAACCTGGAATGCCTTCTGGAGATAAATTCTGAAGCAATATTCAGGATACTAATCATGCTGATGAGGAGTGGGAAAGAAAAAAGAACATTCAAGGCAGGGGAATAGCATGTGCAGAATCCCAGAGACAAGAGAGATTGTGACTTCTTGGTTCAGTATGACTGGAGTGAAGGAAGATGGGAATTGATAGAGGCAGATGGAGACATATGTAAGAGACACTAAGGAGCTGAGACATCACATGGAAAGATTTTTAACTAGTAGGTAACATGATCAGAATGGCATTTTAGAAAGACCACTTCTTGCCCTGTTAGTGTGGAAGATGCACTTTTTTTGTTGTTGTCGTTGGGAGCGGGGGTGCAGGAATAGGATAAGATGAGATTCAGAAGTTCAGTTAGGATTCTAGTCACAATGGTGGACTTGTTAAACACTGTGCTTGTCTCCTCTCATGACCACATCAAAATTACAACTTAACTACAGAAAAAGCTTCATTGAAATTGCTTGAAGCGTGGCTGAACAGAAGTCCTACAATTAAAGACATACAGAAGAAGAGAGACTGGTAGGGGAGCAGAAACACAGAATGGGCTGGTCCCATCGGGAGGCATACCTCAGTTGCAGAAGTCTCCATGGAGGAGCAAGGGGTCCCAGCCCCACTTCGGGATCCCCAGCCCAGGGTTCCAGTGCTGGGAAGAGAAGTCCCCACAACTTCTAGCTCTGAAAACCAGCTAAGATTGTAGCTGAGTGAGACAGAGGGCTGCAGGAGTCCCAGGCATTTCTCTTAAAGGGCCTATGCGTGGACTTACTCATTGATGGATTTGCTTGCTCTGAGGTCCAGCACTTGAAAATCACAGCAACTTGAAAGATGCCAGGGCCATACAGGGAAGAACTAAATTGTCCGGCATCAGGGCAAGTGCTGGAGGGGCAGCTTTCTCCTAGACAGAAATTCTAGCAGAATCCATTGTTTCTTTATTGAACCTTCCACCTTCCGGCAGGAAGCTGCCATATCTGAGTCTCCATCAACCTGGCTAACACTGGTCACCCTGCCCTGGTGATTCCCTGAGATCCCACTCCACCCAACTTGCTGACTCACCCAAGCTGCTTCCAGTAGTTTTTCTATATAAATAGATTGTTTTAGGGAATGCTGTGGACTTTCCTAAAATCCCTCAAAGGTTTATAAAACCAAAAGAAGCAGCATCTGGCCTCAACATACCCTGTATCTTTTGCTGAGCAGCCCCAAGCCTGGCATTAGCAGCAATTGTTCACAGTTTGTGGCTTGGCCTCTTGAGGCACCTCTAAGGCACCTTCAAGCCCAACGTGGGTGATGACCATCTGCGGATTGCTTGGTGGCTCATGCCATGTGGCCCCAGGCAGGGCATAAGCTGTGGCTGAATTTGGCCTGTGGTAGGGCCCCTCCCAGGAGGCCCCAGTGTCTGGCATCTGAATGTGCCAGAGTACCACCTGGGACTGCACCTGAGGATGACATTTTTAAAGGGCAGACTGGGCAGGCACCAGAGCCCTGCTAAAGTGGAACCTGCTCCATGGGGTCAGCCCCTGCACAGCAGCTGCTCCACTATAGTCACTGGCCAGTCCTCACAACCAATCAGCTCAAAGGTCAATCCCTCCCATTAATGTACAAACAGCAACCAGGGATCAACTACAATAGGAAGCACACAAAGCCCATACAAGGGACACACCTGGAGCATCCAGCTTAGGTGACCAGGGAGACTACACCGTGGGGTCCCACAGGACACCTACTACATAAGATCACTCTACTAAGACATAGCAGCCCTACCTAATACATAGAAACAAACACAGAGAGGCAGCCAAAATGGAAATACAAAGAAAAATGTCCCAAATGAAAGAACAGAACAGAACTCCAGAAAAAAAACAAATATAAACAAAATGGAGACAAGCAGTCTATCAGATGCAGAGTTCAAAACACTGGTTATAAGGATGCTCAATGAACATAGGAGAAGAATAGATGAACTCAGTGAAAACGTTAACAAAGAGCTAGAAAACATAAAAACGAAGATAAAAAATAACCAGTTAGAAATGAAGAATACAATAACTGAAATGAAGAATACATTAGAAGGAATCAACAGTAGATTAGATGGAGCAGAGGATCGAATCAGCTATTTAGAAGATAAGGTAGCAGAAATATCCAATTAGAACAGCAAAAGGAAAAAAAGAATCCAAAAAATGAGTATAGTTTAAGGGGCCTCCGGGACAACATCAAGAGCACCAACATTCACATCATAGGGGTACCAGGATAAGAGAGAGAGCGAAGAATTGAAAACATATTTGAAGAAATAATGATGAAAACTTTCCTATTCTGGTGAAGAAAATAGACATACAAGTCCAAAAAGCTCAGAAAGTCCCAAACAAGATGAACCCACACCAAGACACATCATAATTCAAATGCCAAAGTTTAAAAACTAAGAGAAAATCGTAAAAGCAGCAAGAAAAAAGCAACTAATTACCCACAAGAGAGCTTCCATAAGATTGTCAGCTGATTTTTTCAACAGAAATTTTGCAGGCAAGAAGGAATTGGCATGAAACATTCAAAGTGATGACAAGCCAGGATCTATAGTCAAAATTACTCTGCCCAGCAAAGTTATCATTTAGAATTGAAGGACAGATAAGGAGCTTCCCAGACAAGAAAAAGCTAAAGGAATTTACCACCAAAAAACTACTATTATAAGAAATGTTAGAGGAACTTCTTTAAGAAGAAGGAAAAAAAGATGAAAAATATGAATAATAAAATGGCACTAGCTACATATCTAGCAATAATTACTTCAAGTATAAATGGATGAAATGCTCCAATCGAAAGATAGGGTAGCTGAATGGATAAGAAAACAAGAGCCTTACATAAGCTGCTTACAAGAGACTTGCTTCAGATCAAAAGATACACATAGACTGAAAGTAAAGGAATGGAAAAAAATATTTCATGAAAATGGAAACAAACAAAAAAAGAGCTGGGACCATATTACTTATATCAGACAAAATAGACTTTAAAACAAAGACTATAACAAAAGAAAAAATCAAAATCCCATTTCTAGGTATTTATCTGAAAAAAATCCAAAATACTATTTCAAAGGGACATATGAATTCATATGTTCATTGCAGTATCATTTGAAGTGTCCAAGATATGGAGGTAACCTGGGTTTCCATCAATGGATGAATGGATAAAGAAGAGGTGGTACATCACAATGGAATATTACTCAGCCATAAAAAAAGAATGAAATCTTGCCATCTGCAGCAACATGGATAGGTCTAGAGGATATTGTGCTAAGTGGAGTAGGTTAGATAGAAGATGACAAATGCCATATGATTTCATTTACATGTGGAACCTAAAGAACAAAATAAACAAACAAAATAGAAACACACTCATAAATACAGAGAACAGTTTGATAGTTGCCAGATGGAAGGGGGTTTGGGGGCTGGGTGAAAAAGAGAAAGGGATTAAGAAGCACAAATTAATAGTTACAAAACAGTCATGAAGATGTGAAGTATAGCATAGAGAATATAATCAATAATATTGTAATAACTATGTATGGTATAAGATAGGTACTTCATTTATTGGGATGATCACTTCATAAAGTATATAAATGTCTAACACTATGTTGTACACCTGAAACTAGTATAAGATGGTATGCCAACTTGTAATTGAAAATATATATATATATATATTAAAAGAGGTCCATTTAGGCTATTTGAGCAATCCAAGTGTGAAATGAGAAAGAGACAGATTAGAAAAAGAGAGATTTCAATGAAAAAAGTTTTCAAAGGAGAAATCTCCAGGATGAGTAATTGCCACAGGAGACAGAAAATTCTGGAGCAGTGTCTGGTATATCTGGCTTCAGCTAGATAGATAGATGGTGGTACTATTTAACAAGATAGAGAAGCTCGGCTAAAGGGAGTCCCCTTAATCGAGCTCAAAATTTGATTTTAAGCTTCCCAGCAGCAAAGGAAAAGAAAAACCAAGATAAATCACTTCATCTCTACGTCTCCTAACAGGAAGCACAGCCATGAATCATGGAAACCAAATTTCCTCTAATGGGGAATGTATTGAGGGGAATCTCCATGGAAAGGACCATGAAGCAAATACAGATGAGGTCTTTGGCAGTAGTTTTATAAAAGATGCAGAAATGTTCTTTGCAGTCCTGTTCTGTGTATTGACCCCTGATGAAAGCCCAGGGTAAGATATTAAATCTCAGCTGTGTAGATTCACTTGTACAAGTCAGTGTAATGGC
Source organism: Pteropus alecto (assembly GCF_000325575.1). Taxonomy (NCBI): domain Eukaryota; kingdom Metazoa; phylum Chordata; class Mammalia; order Chiroptera; family Pteropodidae; genus Pteropus; species Pteropus alecto. The sequence continues at coordinate 8,227,438 of NW_006440638.1, read as the reverse complement.
CTCTGGTATCTCACTTGCTAAAGAGGTTTGCGGATCTGGCATCTAGAGAAGGGGGAGATTAGATACAAATAGAAGAAAACTTACACTAATTAAAACATTTTATTTTATAAACTTAAAATTAAGAGTTCATGACCTTAGTGTACAACTTAGTGCCCCAAGATAATTTGAAAGGAAAGAATACAGACGCCCCAATTCCAGCAAATAACATTAGCAATACAATCAAATAACTTAGAACTTCATTTTAAAATGTTGAAGCTATTAGAATCCATTGTGGGGTTTTTTTTAATTACATTTTTTTTTTTCTGATGACTAAAGTGACTCAGGTTAATTACAGAAAATTGAGAAAGTTCAGAGAAGTAAACAAATTAAAAACAGCCTCTAATCTCAGCAAAAATGACCGACTGCTGTTAGTATTATGGTATATATATCTTTTCAGTCGTTTTTCTAGGGCTACATATAAGTAAATATTTTTCTCTTTAAAAAGTTGAAATAGGCTGAATCAACTTTTATACTCACATTTTCACCCAATGACAAACAGAGGACTGTGTTCTAAAGGAAATTAGTGTTCCAGTGAATGACCTCTCTTAATTTCTCAAAATTTATACCTTTTGTCACATGTGCAGACTTTGGTGTAGTTGCTCTGCTTGTTCTCACTAGCTTCCTGAAAAAGAGAAGAGAGGTTGGTGAACTTGACTTTGTCTTGCCAAGGACTTAATTGTGTCATTTATAATAAAGATCATGGGACTTGGAATTTTAGCACAGAAAGAAATATGCTAATGTGCCATGCTTCAGAAAGCACAAGAATAATTAGCTACCTCAAAGCCCCACCTGAACAGACTGTGGCCTTGCTGCCTCCTTTCTTGGGGAACTTTCCAGGGTGAAAATTCTCCTCTGATTCTACAAGGCACAACCTTCCTTCTTCCTTTCTCTTCCCTGCAATGTCATTGTGGTAGATGGGAAAATGATCACAGAACTTTACTACTCCCATCAAGAGATGACGTCTATTTCCTTATCCTCAAATCAGGGCTTGTGATTTGTTTGATCAATGGAAGTGACAGATGTGACAGTGCATCAGCTTGGAGTCTATGACTGAACAGGTCTTGCAACTTCTACTCTTCTTGCTCCCTTCCCAACACAACTAAGCCTGAGCTAGCCTTTTGGATGATGAAAAACCACATGGAGAGAGGTCCCATGCATTCCAAGCCAAACCATTGTAAACCAGAGCCCCAGCTGACCAGTGAGTCAAGTCCAACCCAGACCAGAAGAACTAAAATTGATGACTTAACAAAATTGAGGGCTAAATAAATAGTTGTTTTCAGTTAGTAAACTTTGGGGTAGTTTGTTACTCAGAAAAAGCCAATTAATAGTCACTGAACATATTTAAAATAGATTTAAGCACATCTGAGAATTCAAATGTTACACTAATGAGATTGGATAAGTCCCACAAAGGCAGGTACTACATTTATCTTGATCACTGTGTTAGTTCTATGTCTAGCATAGTGCCAGGCACATAGTAGATGGTGCCTAAATGATAATAACACCACTTATTAACACTTACTATGTACCCAGCACTATGCTACATGCTTTTATATTGATTATATTATTAGATGATAAACAGAATAATCTCCCAACCCCACTCCACACCCCCCAAAAAGATGTCCACATTCTAATCCCCAAAATCTGTGGATATATTACCTTACATGGCAAAGGGGTTTCAAAGATTTAATTGAGTTAAGGATTTTGAGATGGAGAGATTATTTTGAATTATCTGGGTGAGTCCCAAGTAATTTCAAGGGCCTTTAAATAGAGAGGCAAGAAAAAAGGTCAAAGTCAGAGAAAGGTGATATCAGTATGGAACTAGAGGTTGGAGTGAAGCACTTTAAAGATGAAGGCAGGGTCCACGAGCCAAGGAATACAGGCAGCCTCAAGAAGTTGGAAACAGCAGGGAAATATATCCTCCCCTGAAGTCCCCATAGGAATGCTGTCCTGCAGATACCTTGATCTCAGCCTTCAGACCTCCAGAATTCTAAGGAAATAAATGTGTGATTTTTTTAAGCCACTAAGCCAGCCTTCAGACCTCCAGAATTCTAAGGAAATAAATATGTGATTTTTTAAGCCACTAAGTTTGTGGTAATTTGTTACAGCAGCAATAAGAAACTCATATAGATTTAATCCTCATGATATCTTATAAAGTAAGCACTATTGTCATCATTTTCATTTGATGTATGATGAAACTGAGGCTCAGACAGGTTAAGTAATTTGTCCAGTGACAGAAGTGGATCAAATCTGGTCTCCTAAAATTTACCCTGTAGAAATGAAACAGCATACTGATTCTCTTCCCTTAAAGCAGATTGATGATTAAGATAATCCTTGAGTTATTTTACAGAGACAGCACTTGCACATGTGCCACCCCCATCATCAAGATGACCATAGAACCATAAATCTTCAGTCTACGGAACTCAAGTAACAGAAGTGTGGCCACCAGAGGCCTTTATAAAGCAAGAGTTCCTTCAATGTGGAAGATCGGATGCCTAGATCAAATATGGACAAATAAAGAACTGACCAATCAAACCCTGCCCGATTGGAGTTCTTTTGTGCTTTATCTTACCCTCCACTCTATACCATAACTAGCTAAGTTCTAAAACTCGCCAGTCAAAACTCGTCCACCAGCACTACTTCATGCCACCCTGTTCTCCCTAACCCTTAAAACTTGTCCAGACCCCAGATCGGGAAGACAGATTGGAGCGGTACCTTCTGTCTCCTGAGGGTAGACAGCAATAAAAGCCTTTTCTTTTCTCAAAAGCTGATGTCATAGTTTTGGCTCTTATGTATGTCAGGCAGCAGATCCTTGCTTGGTAACAGAGCCTCCAA
>NW_006440638.1:8221761-8224556 GCF_000325575.1 Pteropus alecto | reverse complement strand
AAGAGCACTGGATGTGGGGTCCAGATGGGAAGCACTTTTATAAATAATGAGGATGAGAAGTTGGCTCAGATGACTTCAAACCATCTCTTTCTGTTCTGATTTTTTAAAATGACTTTTAAACATTAAAATGGCATATTTTATTGCCAGGTTCACAACTCACAAGAGGACCAGGCAGGACACAAGTAGGCTCAATCATGGGAGAATCATTTGGCTCTTGATCATCTCTTTCCTCACACCTATCACCTTCCCTATAATCAACCCCAGTTCCCTGTGTCCTTAAAACTTGGTTTGAGTCTTGTCAGCTCATTTAGAAACAATGTTCCTACTTTATATCAGTACATATTTCTTTACTTTGTGTTCTACCACCGATGTCTATTTTTGTCTTGAATTTTTTTACCATGAATCTTGGCCAGTTTGACATGCCAATCTCAGCTCAGCTTGAAGCCTCTGCCTAAACCCCACATATTGGTGGCCAGAACCTCTGGGCCTATGCCGTCCCTCAAAAGAGGACTGACATTTCCACTGACATTTCCACTGTTTGAACCCTCTAAGTAATGAGTGTCCTTAGGATAGAGGATACTGCTCAGCTGTCCATACTAGGTGAAATGTCAAGCAGGCTAGAGTTTTGACATGAGAAATCTGTCCTTCTGGACATCACCAAGCAGAGGCTAGACTGGAACAAATTCAGGATGCTTTGAGAGGCAGCTGCACCTAGGGAGTGAAGCAGGAATAGAAGAGTAAAGGGATCTGGGTTCTAGTCTCAGCTCTTCCACTGCAAGTTTGTGAGATTTTAGCTTCTCTGGGTCTTGTTTTAGGGATTTTGAGCCTGAAATTTATGTAGGGATTTCAGGGGTACAAAGTTGTCTAATGAGTGTCCATACTTTTTCATTATATCATCAAAGGAGTATATAACACCAAAATTTAAGAACTACAGGCCTAGATATGTTAGAAATTCTTTCCAGCATTGGCAGTCTATGATTCTAGATGAGTTACTATAGTGGAATCCCTCTGAGGATCATATTCAGATGTAAGTGTTAAGATGCAAATCATGTAAGTCAAAATTGCCACAAGCTCTACACTTGTATATAAAACTCAGAATTGTAATAAATTTAAATTGCATAAATTACCCTGTACAGGAATTCTTAGGCACACTAACATTGAGAACCACTGAGCTAGACTTGAAGAAGAAATAAGAAATTCTGTATGCAGGTATTTGGGTGCTCAAACTACTCTCCTTTGAAAGACCTATTCCCTAGACCCCAAAATCAAAACTTACACTGTAAAATAAGGTTTACATCATTTCTGGGTGTACAAAGTGCTGGTGGGGAAGAGAAGCCACCAATACTACATGGTAGGGACTTGGAGAAGCTAATAAAAGCTCTAGTGGAGGCGATACAAGGGTGTGGGTGTCCTAGGCAGAGGGGAGAGTGTAAGTAGAGGCTTGCAGACATGGATGTTGGGGTGTTGAAGGGACTAGGAAACATTCTGTTTGTGTAGGAGAGGTAAAATATTGGGAAATGACAGTAGAGAGAAGGGTGCAGTGGAATGTTCAAGGCTTTGTGAGCCTTGTTAAGGGCTTAGAGCCCATGTTGAGAGGAAGGGCAAAGGGTATGTACACACAGGTGGGACATATAATAAAGCTCCTCTGGGCAAACACAGTTCTGCACCTCCTGAAAGAGCTGCAGCATGGCTGGGTCTCAGATGGCTTGAGGACAGCCCACCTGCATAGAACATTAGCGCTGCCAGTTGAATGCACAGTGGACTTAACTGTGCATTCAGTCAACTTAACTGTGCATTCAGTCAACTGAAGCCTTATTCTTGCAAAAGTTAAGTTGACACTAGAGCCTTGTGAGAAATCAATGGAAACCTTTTACTCATGCATTACTTAACTATTGTTGTATAACAAATCCTGAAACTTAGAAGCTTCAAACAACAAGCACTATCTCACAGTTCCTCTAGGTCAGGAACTTAGCTACTGCTTAGCTGAGTGCTTATGGCTCAGTCTCTCATGAGGTTGCACTTAAGTCAGCTGGGGCTACACCTTCTGAAAGCTCGACCAGGGCCTACTGATGTCATACTCACATAGCTGTTGGCAGGAGGCCTAATTTTCCCAGTTTTTCACCACCTGGGCTTCTGTGAAGGGCTGCTTGATGTTCTCATGACATAGTAGCTGCCTTCCCTCAGAACAAGTGATCCAAGAGAGAGCAAGGAGGAGACCACAATGCCTTTTATGTCCTAATCTTGGATGTCACACACTGTCACATCCACCACATTCTATTCATTATAAGTGAATATCTAAGTCCAGCTGACACTTAGGGGAGGGAAATTATGTGCTGTCTTTTGAAGGGATGACTATTAAGAAGATTGGACATATTTTTAAGCCACCCAGTCTAGAATAGTGATTTTAAGAATATTCTTAGGTATGACAGTCCAAGTAGGAACAGTATTTCTAGGTTAATGGTCTTCAGATTTTGGTGTACATATGAATCATCTGGGGGTGCTTGTTAAGAGTAAAGATTTTTGTACCTACCTTCACAATAGTTTATATTAGGGGCTCTGGAGTAGGGCCTAGAAACTGGCATTTTTGGATAAGTCCTTCAGGGCATTCTAATGCAGGTTATTGGGGTCCAGGAATATGCATTTAACAAGTCCTCAAAGTTATTCTGATGCTGATAATCTGTAAAATTAGTGCCATTGGAATCTTCAATAATTGCCAATTGAAATGACAGTGTCAGAAACTCTAGTACACTGGGAATAATCACATGAATAGTCTGGTCAAGCGCTAAAGCAGGAAT
>NW_006440638.1:8183274-8221459 GCF_000325575.1 Pteropus alecto | reverse complement strand
TCGATGAATATACCCACGGCAGACAGAACTCAGCAATCACAACACATTTCCCCATCTCCTAGACAGAATCCTGGAGGCTTCTCAATCCAGCACTCCAGAAAGCCACCTCTAGTCACTCAGAATTCACATGAGACTTGAAGTTATGGAATAGCTTCATCTAAGGTCCAAAAATCTGCTTAGTTCAGACACATAATACTGGTTTGGAAAATCCTGGCAAGAAAGATTTCTCTAGCATGTATTGAGAGGATCTGAGCATAGCTATTATTTATTTCATAACTGAATGGGGTTGATGGGATGGGAGAAGGATGGCACCTTGATAGGTGGAAGGGGCACTTGACCAGTCCTTAGCCCTGGGAAACTGTTGTCTGATTCAAACCCTAGAACACTTTAGTAAGGGGCTCGGCACGGAGGCACATGTTTACTCTTGATGAGGACCAGGGTTTATGAGGAGGCCCAGGAGGTGGCCCTTTGTTTAGTGCTGTCTGGTTCTTCACCAGAACTCTAAGTAAACTTGCCAGGGGGCCCTCTGAATTTCCAGCCATTGTTTGAGCCCTTCTTGCCCTCTTTTTATGGGATGGTTTATGTCTGCTCCTCGGCCCTAGGAGGGAACCCACCCACACAAGAGTTGCTAAGCAGCTGCTAGAGCCTTTCTGTTTTAAGCTGGGTCACTATTCTCTCTTTCTTTATTTCCCATAAGGAGCCGTGACCTAGGTGGTTACAGAGCTGTCGCCTAGCCTGAGGCATTATTGGTCTGTAAAAGGGCAAAGAGCAAATACAACCATCACACAGCATGAGGAGCAGGTGAGGGTGTTAGAGGCCCATTATTAATAACTGTAACAAAGCCCTTGTGTGCTCTCAGTGCCTTCTGCAAGTTCACTTCCACCTCTCAGGGATCTGACCTTTCTCAGAGTGGCTGCAGCTTCGTGCACAGACTCTAGGCCTTAGACACATCTCTACACTGGTTTTTGTGGTTTTCATGTGCTAGGTTTTTACCAACCTTCAGAATCAGAGAAGCCATTCCTCAAGAGGCCCAGCTTGACATGGCATTGCTTGTTAACTTTCCCCCTAAACTTTCCTCCCCTCTCCTGCTTATCTTCAACTGAACCGTTTCTAAGGCAATTGTAACTATATAATTTTCTTTTCTTCCCCTATACATAATCATGCTCCTTTAAAAAAAAAAAAAAAGTAAAAAAAAAAAGAGATGTGGAAAAAATTCAACCTGTACCTAAAGATAATAACTGTTAAAATCCTAAAATATTCCTTCTAGGCTCCCCACCCTTATCTGTGTGTGTGTCTGTCTGTGTATGTACAACTACTGACATTTGGGTGGGATAATTCTTTATTGTGGGCCTGTTCTGTGCATTCGGAGATGTTTAGCAGCATCCCTAGCTTCTATATTTGTGACAAATATATCTTCAGACATTTCTAAACATCCCCTGAGGGGCAAAGTTACCCTTAGTTTAAAACTACTGATTTTACATACACACTTACAAACATACAATTTAAAAAATGGAATTATATTGCAAATACTGCCTTATCCTCCTTTTTTTAAAATTTAATATGTCATGAACTCTTTCCATGTCAACTATTAGAAATCTACAGCATGATTTGCAATGGCTGCAGAGCTGTCCATCAATTGGGCTCACATATGAAGAAATTTATATCACCAATTCCCCCATTATTGAACCTCGTGTATAAAACTGAAATTATACTGCATACCTGCGTTATAAGCTGCTTTCAAAATTTAAGATGCCATGAATGTCTTTTCATGTCACAGCTATGGGAAGTTGACCAAATTACTCTGCCTCTCTAAAACTCCATTTCCTCATCTGTAGGCTGGGAATGTACTGTGAGAATGATACCGGAACGGACGCCTGTGCCCAGCATGGAGAACCCAGTCGGCAGAGGGCCACAGCTGCAAAATCCTTGTATGATCACTATGTCCTGGTTTTTAAATGGCTGTTAGCGGCCAACCCTCATTTGGAGGCACCAAACAATATTGTCCTATTGTTGGACTTTTAGGGGGTTTCTGAATTTCCACAGCCATAAATGACCCTGCCATTAATATAATCATAGTGTCCTCTGATGTCTTGATAAGCCAGTGAAAGAAAATAAGCTAATTCACCTGTCCAAACCTGGACCTTGTGAAACAAAAGACAAATTATTTCCTCATGGCCTAGTTTTAGAAACATTTTTAAATGTTAGGCTCTATTCTCCCTGGCCCCTCAGGCCCTGCCAGGCACTAGCTTTCTGGTCTTGAGTCAAAGTGCTAACCGTAGGGCTTCTAGGCTACACACTAAATATTATTTTCCTTCTTTTATGTCAAGCCCAAGCCCCCTTCTTTCTGCCTTGTGACCACTCCAGGGACGTATTCAAACACCTGAAAGATTCTCCTTTTATTTTTTTCTATTTGTTTTTAAGTTATGGGTGTGCAACATTTGATGTATACAATGTGTGTGTGTGTGTGTGTGTGTGTGTGTTTGTGTATGAAGGCATATTTGCACATTTTAAAGAGCAATAATAAAATGAATAGCCCTCTATGTACTACCCAGGCCAAGAAACAGAAGATTGGATACCCAGATGTGAACACACGTGAGTCTGCCTCTCCTGCGAGGAGCTTTCCTGGAGGCTATAGAGTGGAAGAGGAGGGTCTGCTGGGAACAGTGGAGTCAGCAAACCAGATTCCACCCCAAGATCCACCCCTGCTTACCCTTCAAGTTCGATTGGCCTTGGGCACATTTAGTTAACTGAGAGCTGGGGTTCTTCGTCTGAAATGCAAGATGGTTGTGCAGACTGGATGAGATGCTTCTTTTGATAAACCCCTTAGTCTGGTTTCTGGCCCCCAGTAGGTACTAAAACATGGAAGCTGTTGTTTTTATTATGGTGGAGAGTTCCTGGATAGGGAATTCAGAAATGTAGCCCTTGCCTGCCTCTACCAGGCCTCAGCTCTGTGATTCCAGGCAGGGCAAGTCCTAGGCCTCGGTTTCCTCAGGTGGAGAGTAAAGAGAGTACATTCACTAGAAACTCTCAGGCTTTCTATCTCTAGCCCTTTGTCATTCTAGTAATGATTAAGCCAAGGGAAATGGGTTATGATGAAGCAAGAACTTAATGAGGGCTCAGTAAACAGTGTCCTTAGCTGGAATCTAAGAAAGGATAATGTGACTGACCCAAAGTCACATGGCTAGAAGGTAATAATACGGTTAATAGTGACAATATTTTAAGCACTTATTCTGGGTATCCTGTGTCAAAAGCTGCATGTGGCTCATTTTATTTCACTCTGAAGACAACCCTTTTAGGCAGATTCTATTCTTTGATGCCTATTTTATAGATGTGGAAACTGAGGTTCAGAGGCTTTATGACTTGTTCACAGTAGTATAGCACTAGTCTTTTCTATTAGTAAGCCTGTGCTATAAACCAACACTTCTCAGATTTTAGTGTGCACCCAAATAACATAGGGATCTTGTTAAAACGCAGATTGTGATTTGGGAAGTCTGAGATGGGATCTGAGAGTCTGCATTTCTAACACATTCTCAGGAGATGCTCATGCTATTGGTCTTCTCACCACCCCTTTTTTAAAAGAAGTTTATTTATTTAGTTTTTAAATTTATTTTTCAAGCACACTTGACACAGCATTATATTAGTTTTAGGTGTACAACATAGTGATTAGACATTTGTATACCTTATGAAGTGATCACTCCAGTAAGTCTAGTACCCATCTGATATCATAGTTATTGATATTATTGACTAAACTCCCTATGCTGTACTTTACATCCCTGTGACTACTTTTATAACTGGCAATTTGTACTTCTTAATCCTTTCACCTTTTCCCCTATTCCCCTAACCCCCCTCCTATCTGGAGACAATACTTTTATTCTCTGTATCTATGAGTTTGTTTCTGTTTTGTTTGTTTGTTTGTTTGTTTGTTTGTTTGTTTTTAGAAAGCACATATAAGTAAAAACTTTTGGTATTTGTCTTTCTCTGAATTATTTCACTCAGCATAATACTCTCTAGGTTCATTCATGTTGTTGCGAATGGCAATATTTCATTGTTTTTTATGGCCGAGTAATATTCCATTATATATAGGTATCACCTCTTTATCCATTCATCTATCGATAGATACTTAGGTTGCTTCCATATCTTGGCTATTGTAAATAATGCTGCAATGAATGTAGGGGTGCATATTTCTTTTCAAATTAGTGTTTTGGATTTCTTCGGATATAGTCTCAGAAGTAAAATTTCTGGATCATATGGTAGTTCCATTTTTAATTTTTTGAGAAAACTCCATACTGTTTTCCATAGTGATTACAATCCCACCAACAGTGCAGGAAAGTTGCCTTTTTCTACATCTTCACCAACATTTGTTTGTTGATTTGTTAAAGATAGCCATTCTGACAGGTGTGAGGTGATAGCTCATTGTCATTACTCTTTGAGTAGTGAGGCTAAGTTTGAGAAAAGGTGGCATCTTCAGGCTCCTTGGTTTCAGTGAGCAAAAACATGATATTTTGGGTCTGCCTTTACTTGGTTACCTGAAAAGACCAAATGAAGAAGGGAAGAGGGTTTGGAGATACATATATGGGTAGTAAAAACTAAAAAGCAGACCAAGACCATTATTAATCGAAGTGCAAGAGCCTCATCCTCTATCTCCCCTCACTCAGCACTTGCCCATCCCCAGCATTCAGGCACAAAAGAACTTAGTTGGTGCTGGCCACAGGGAGTGAAGGGAACTCTTCCCAGATTATTGTGGAAGTCTCTGCCCCTAATGAGCTCTGCTTCCATTTCCAGACTTTTCCTGGGGCCCATCTGCCCTCCAACATGATAACCAGGCATGGCCTTTCTATCCAGGTGAGATTAAGAATATAATAACCTTTTTTAAAGTATTTATTATTTTCAATATATATTATTTTAAAATATTTAAAAATATTTATCTGTTCCCATACCCTCTATGCCTACCGTCTTCAGGGCAGCACATAGGAGGGATCAGTAAGTTTTCGATAACTGGCAGATTTCCTGTTTGGCTTCATCTTTCATTTGGTTTAGGCTGACCTCCCTGCACACTCCTAAAGTATAAGAACCTTGAGGGTAGCGATTCTACATTGCTTCTCTGAGTCTATCTTAGAGCACCTGCATGGCCCTCATAGGTGCTTGAGAAACACGTTGACTCTGATTAATGTGGCAGTTACACAGGTGGGAATCCTCCAGTGAATAATTGGACATGTGATCTTTTAGTAATACCCGCCCCCCCACACACACACCATCCCCACCCTACTTCCTCTCTGCTTGCACCCTGGTCTTTGGTACTCTTTGGGCCTTCTGAGGGCTATTTAGTGTCTCAGTGTTAGTGAGCATGTCTCTCCTTTGCTAGGATGGAATCGTCTTTCTGCTATAGCCCTCTGAGCTTGTATGGCCTCTCCTGTCATAACCTTGGCTATCACTCACCCATTAGCTATGAATTTGTCTGCTCTCTCACTCCTCTGAGTTTAATTGCCTACCTTTCTTAAGGTCAACTTGCTTTTAAAGTTAGTGGAGGTCTGCCAGTGGCCAGAAAACAGAGGCTCTGAAAGGTAGAGTCTGCAGGCCGATAAGGTTTTGCTGTGGGTCCAGTGATAACATATGTTTGTCCCAGTCCTCTTTCTTAATTCCAAATCCCTGGAGCTCACCTCTTCTCTGTTCCAGACACTAGTTCCTTCAAGTTTCAGACAGAAGGACAACACATTGGAAATCTCCCTGCAATAGGGAACAAGTGCAACACATGCCTGCAGAGCTCCAGCTCATAGCAACACTCAGCCATGATCATTGCTCTAAGTAGTGCTGATAATGCAGGGAGGACAAGGAATTTATTTACATCCAAGAAGTGCTATTTTTATTACATCCCAGGAAAAGAAAAATTAGGGCTCTACTCACTGATTCTGACTGCTTCCGAGTCTGACATACCAGAAGGAAGCCATTTCTTGTTGACAAGAATTACTATCGAGTTTCTCCCTCTGACATTGTTTACCTTTTCCAGACTTGTTGAAATCTCTTTATATCTCTCCCTGTGGAGGACAGGAACTTGGGACACAACTCACAGTTGCCTTTTAACCACACACCTTCAGGAAGGTGCTAGGCCTCTAACCCTTCACAGTTATGCTGTCAAATTCCAATCACAGCAACAGCATTTACTTTGACTGCCACCAAGGGTCCCTGCTTTACCCTCTTGTGCCCATGAAGTCTGTGGGGAATTTATAAACTACTACAAGAAAGACTTAGAGCTGGATGTGTATGCATATAGTCCAGCAGAAGAACAAAACCTTTGTTTATTTTTCCCAGCAAATCATCCTTTGGTGCATAAATATGGGCATTTGGAATCCCTCAGGGCTCTGGTCTCCCTGGATCCCTTCCTCCCACTATCCTCTGTTCCTAGTCCTGCAAGTTCCCTGCATCATATTCCCCCTTTCTCCTTTCTTCCTCCCAGAGTCCTGGTTACAAGATGAAATAGTGGCAGCAATTCTGTCTTTTAGAGCCTCAGAGGGAAACAGCCAAACAAGAGAAACGTGCCTTCCCCTTTACAGAACTGTGATGTGTTATTATGCAAACCTAGTCTCTGTAGCCTAATTTTCTGAGAATTTCATCAGTGGTAGAAAAGGAGGGAAGAGGGACAGAAAACCTCATCTTCCCTGATACTGCCAATGCCACGTCTGCAGTGTTCCATGCAGTGTGGAGCTGAAGAGTGGGACATCATGGAAAGGAACCAGAGGAACAGGGAGGAGGAATGGCCTAATGTCACACCAGCCCTAACAGAAGGGAGGGGTTATGCTACATATGAGAGAGCATTTGTTGATGAGTGTATAAATGAGCAGGGTTATGGTGGGAAATACCTCTTAGACCTGACATGTGCTACAAGGTGACAGAATGAGTATGTGATAACTGCAGATGCATCTATAAGAACATAGACGCTGTTTCCTGAGGTATTATCGCTGTTGACAGTTTGGCACTGGGTTAAGTCTTTAGTTTTAATTCCTTCCACTGGCCACAAGACCTTCAAGCCTTTGATTAATATTCACTATTCTCAGCGTAAACATTTAAGCTCAAAAAGGCCTTCAGTGAACCAGGCCATACCCAAATGCCAACAGAGGCACCTTCATGGATGTCTGACCTGTTCAGTCACACAGGGCCTGCTCTTAGAAGGACCCTGCTCTTGAGTTAATGCTCTGCTATCAACGTTTGGAATTCATAATAATTTCTGAACAAAGGACCTCCATTTTCATTTTGTACTGGGCCCCACAAATTATATAGCAATTCCTGAACACCAAGAATAGTCATTTGATATCCCAGACCTCTCTCTTGGGTTATGCTTTCTTTTCCTTTCAATTAAAACAAAACTCTGGTAATTGGCAGAACCATTAAAAATTAGGAACTATACTGATAGCTTCATGCTTGGCTAGCCCAGAGGGAGGAATCACCCTTCCCTGTTCCTGGGCTCTATGGAAAAGGGGTTTGAAGGATGAGGATGGAGCATTGTGGAGGGGACCCAGTTGTGTGCCCTCAGCTGTTTTACCTAGAGTCAGGGAGCTCTGCAATACTCCACACTCTGGTGGCAATATCTGCCCTTCTACCAGAAGCACAGGGACTAAACTTCTCCACCTCCTGGTTTTAGGGAATCCATCCCATTCTGTTCTATCAGCCTGAGTTTAACTGCTATTCACTGTATCCAGGGGGCACTGTGTCAGGGTCAGGGAGGGGAGGGACTAATGGCATGATGTAAAGATACATTGTTCCACAGCCATAAAGGACTTATTTGGATAACCAGGGAATTTGAATGTGGACTGTATAATAAATAGTATTATTGTATCAATATTAAATTTCTTGGGTGTGATCGTGGAATTTCTTGTTATGTAGGAGAATGCCCCTTGTTCTGGTAGACACATGCTAAAAGATTTACAAGTGAAATTTCATGTGATTCAGGAATGTATCAGGGTTTTGTATAAGAAAGGCATGTTTATCTTACAAACGTTTCCCACTGAAGAGTCTAAACATACATATACACATATTTGTCCTGAATATAATACATTATAAAACAAAACTACTTATAAAATATATATAGAGAGAGAAATAGAAAGAGGTAGAAGAGATAAAGCAATTGTGGGAAAGTGCTATTGATTAGAGAAACTGGCTGAAAGCCATATATTCTTTCAATTTTCCTTTGGTTGAAATTTTTCTAAATAAAACATTGGGAGAGGAAGTACATTCTCTCAGTGAGGCTGTCATCACTGGGAGGCAAAATATCCACCTATCTTAGTTTGAATTTCCCCAGAAGCAGATCCTGAGATAAAGATTCAAGTGCAAGTTGTTTATTGGGTGGGGCGGGGGAGGGGGTTGTGATCCTGGCCAACAGCAATGGAGAAGTAAGATGAAGGGAAGCCACCACTAAAGAGAACAATACCAAGCCAGCTACCTCTGAGAGGAAAGGGAGCTTCATCTCACTGGGGAACTCTGAAATAAAGTAGAACAACCCAGAATATTTCTACATGTGTAGTCAGAGGTTGGGGGCTGCTCCCATGGGTGTGTGCAGTGGTGACTGTGGCAGCCAGGAAAAGGCACGTGGGTAATTGGCAGTGGGGCTGGGCACCACCATAATAAAGCCTAGTATCTGCTTTATATCATCTGTTCATTCAGTCATTCAACTGGTTTCTATCCTGTGCTAGGTGCTTGGGAAATAATACTCATCAAGACAGATACAATCCCTGCTCACACAGGGGAAAGAAAACAAGAGGGGGAAACAAACGAACAAAAGCCAGGTACACAAGAATTTCCAACGGGGGCGGGGGTGGGGAATTATAATTCATCCATTCATTTAGTCCTCAAACTTTTACTAAACACCTACTGTGGGTTGGTCATAATTCTAGACATGGGGATGCATAGATGAGACAAGAATTGTAGGTCCTCGAGCAACTCGTGGATTTTTTTTTTAAGGAAAAAAAATCTAATCAAAGTCCTACTGCTCCAGATAAATGATGAGACATTTAAATCCAGCTGCAGAGGCAATTAATAAATAGCCCCATCATTTATATTTAGTTGGAGATGCCCCTCTCCTCCCTCTCCTATTACCCTACTATCCACAGGGTGCTAACTTCACTTGTGGACTGACTGTGACAAATGTCTTTTGATGAACTAAATTTGCTCCTGAAGCAACTGCAGCAGAAGGACACACTCTGTCTAGCTCCATTCTTGAGACCCTGGCTCTTTTGGGTGACGTAGCACCTGTAAGATCTCTGATGGGAAGAAGGGGCCCCAAGGGGCCCCCAGAGAGAGAAATTGGACCCCCTGCCAAAGGGTCCACCTATAGAAATCACACTGCCTCCATTTCTGTCCAGTGACCTCTGGCACTACCAAATGTTGCCTCCTTAGCATGTAAAATTAGAGATCAACAAACTCTGGTTCAATTCCCTCCTAAACATTGAATGAATTATTTGTATGAGATTCATCACTTAACTGATGCCGACAGAACAATGTATGATTTCAGCACCAAGCACAAGGCTCTCCAGTAACAGCATCCATCAAGAACAAAGACAGAGGTAGTGTATGGCATGCGTAGCAGACATCAAACCTTGGGTTCGGGGTAGCTGTGGCTGTTGTTCAGAAAAAGCAAGAGGCTGAGTTACCGCACTGAGGCTGGCAGACCTATTGCTCTGAGTTGACATTTTTCAATGTGGTGTGGAGTGACTCCTTTTTCTTTTAGTCAAGCATTTATTGGATAAGGGGATGGGGAACTAACATAAGCCCAGGAAAGCCATTCATCTGGGCCACGTGGATTCAGAGTAGTACCAGGCTGGAGAAGCAGCAGCAATAGGTTGGCTCAACCCCATCCTTCATTGCCCAGTGCTGGGCATCCCACACCCAATGCTGTTCTGGGCTCCAAGGCCTCCTCAAGCTCCCTTTTTCTTTCTTCTATAAAGAATCTGTCTTTCAGTCCTCTCACTCCCGCATCTATCTGTGCAGGCTTGCAGCTCCTCTTGAAGTTACACCAACAAAGCTGGCCCAGGACCCATCATCTCAAGCTGGATGTCAGCAGCAGTCTTTAGTTGGCCTTGGTCCTCAGGCCTTGCCTGCATCTAACCACTTCACACAGCAGTCTTGGGAGCCTCCTAAAATGCACATCTGCTCCTGCGGATTTCCCTGCCTCGAGACTCCCAGTGCTTCAGCTCCTAACCTTTTCTCTCCATTCCTACACCTCTATACTCAGGCAAACTCAACTGCCTGTTCTTCCTCACACACACTGAGTTATCAGCAAATGCCATTCCCTCTACCTGGAAAGGACTTCTTTCTTCTAGTTCTTCTCACCTTCCCAAACCTTTCTTTTCACTGAGCCAATTTTTCCTCTTCTTTCTAGGTGTGGCTTACATGACACCTCCTCTAGCAAGCCATCCTTGAGCCTTTACACTTGGGTGAACAGCTCCTTCCACCAGCCTCTGCTACCCATCACAGTCTCACCTCATGAGCATGCTTGCTTCAATGTCTACTCTTGCACACCGGAAGGGCTCCTTTTCTTATCTTTAATTGGCACTGTTTCACAGAGCTACTGGTGTGAAACATAGGCTTAATAAACGTGTGCAGGATAAGTGTGTGGATAAATGAATCAACATTTGTTAGACCACTGAAATGGGGTTGTACATTAGTGCTGTGCAGAGTATGATCCACCCACTAGTTACCAGCTTGTAACAAATTAAGTATAAAAATTGAGAGTAAGTGTTTTAAAACCTTCCTAGAAATTTGAATACTTGATACCTGCTCAACCTAATAATAAAAATGTTGGACTTATATTTTATATGCCTCTGTTTTACATATTTATATATACATTTTTCTATTTATTTGTTATTGTATTTTATGAAAATATTGGTCTGCAGTGGATTGGAAATCTAAAAAATTTGTCCTTTACACCAGATAATTTGAGAAGCACTGTTCTACATCCTTTCTGGTATAACATAGAAGTGTGTGTGTGTGTGTGTGTGTGTGTGTGTGTGTGTGTGTGTGTGTGGTGCTGTGGGATGGAGGCAACAGGAAAGGGAAGGATTAGAATCTAAACCTGGTTGAATCTGCATTTTCAGAGAGTACTTTTCCACATGATATCATCAAAAAACTTTCTCAGAGTCAAACAATCCAGATGATAAACAGCTCACAGAACAGTCTCCTGAACCCTGAGCCCCAAAAGGGAGAATAAATTGCAGCTATTCAGATCATCCTATTTGCCCAACTGACCCAGACAGCCCCACGTCACAGGGCCCACACCATCAAAACGTGTCCTTCTCATCCACACCAGAGACATGATTTTTAAATTTGTTTCCTCTCTTTCCCCAAATCTGGCTTCCATTAGAGAGCTATTTCCCAAATTAACCTCTGCGCCCTCAAGTAAAGAATGCGAGAGATTTCCACCAACTCTTTTCTCCTGTTTTGAACATGCCACATGTGTTTAAAAAGAGGCAGAGGTTTCCAGGATAGAAGTGGTAGTGAAGGGATCATTTTGGCAACTGTTCTTTGAAAATCTGCACGAGGTTTTGTTAATGAGAGGCACCCCTTTGCTCCCCGAGCGGTCTCTCCCATGGCCATGCTGAGGCCAGTGTTTAACTGGTGAGAAGGAATTTTACATTAAATCACCTTCCAAGAGCTGAGCTAGTGGGAAAATGATGTCTACAGAGCCCAGAGGCTATGCGATGGAGCACCAAGGTAACGGCTGAACTTTGTTGTACTCATGAGGAGAAATCAAATAAATCACTGGTGGCCCCAGCAATAGTGAGTTATCATTCTCCACATTTGTTAAGAGAAAGGTCAGAACACAGGGTGGTGATCACGCATTCAAGGTCTACTTTCGGTCTCCCCAGAAACGGTTTTCTTAGCCGTGACCTCCAGAATCAGATACATTGGGTTATTTATTTGCAGGTCGAACTAAACACATGTTGGTGGAAGAGTTCAGGGCCAAAGTGTAATTTCAGAAACTAAAAACCAAGTTTCCGACTAGGCTTTTAGGAAAATGGGCACAGACTGTGAGGTTAGAATCAGAAGCACTCCTTTACTGCATAGACTGCCAAAATGCCACCATAGTCCCATTCCTATGTCCACATCCATGTGTATCAACTCTAGGCATGGCCATGGGACTTGATTTGACCAATGGGACATTAGCAAATGTGACCTAAGCAGAGATTTGAAAAGTGGTCATGCCTCGGCACTTGCCCTCTTTGGCTTCTCTTTGGAACCCTGAATACCCAGTGAACAAGCCTGGGCTTGCATGCTGGAGGATGAGGAGTCTCATGGAGCAGAGATGAGCCATCCCAGCTGAGGTCCTTCAAGATCCTCAAAAGCCTGCTTAATGTCAGATATGTGAGTTAGGCTAGGCTAGGTCATGCTGTTCCAGCTGAGCCTTCAGCTAACCACAGAGACAAGATAGGCCAGCTCAGACAAGATGAACCACTCAACTGACCCACAGAATCATGAAAAATAATGACTATATGTTGTTTTAAGCCAGTAAAGTAGTTTGCTACAAAGTGAAAGCCAACTGATATTCATTCATTCATCAATTTGTTCATTTAACAAATATTTATTGAGTGCCTCTGGTCACTGCGCTAAGCATAAAGGCAAGTGAGGCTTGGCCAATAAGTCCCTTGGAGCCAAGGATATAGCTTAGTAGTCTCTGTATCCCAGGGCTAATACAGTCTGGCATATAGAAGGTACTAAACACTTTGTCTTATAAATATATGATTAGGAATAAATCCCAAGGGAGAATTATAGTTCTCAAGTATTAAGTGTATATTGCTTGACTCAGCGATTCCGCATTTGAGAATTTAATTTAAGGAAATAATTTCAGGATGTGTGCAAACATTTCATTTCAAGAATATCCTATTGTAGTCTTGTTTACAGTGACTTCATTTGATTTTGTCGAAAACACATTGAGTGAAACAGCGATCTGGTCTCTATGACAATTTGGTTGAAAATATTACCAGTCGTGGATATGGGTAATTTTGATTCATAGTGGGGAAGCTTTATGACCTTTTTGTATCTTTAGGCATAAAATATGTAAATATCTTTCAGAACTATTGGGGTTTTACTTTTTTCTGCTTTTAAAATTTCTAATTCCATTTCAGCCATTGAAGTATGCTTTTGGGCTGCAAACAGAAAAGTTTTATGTCTATCAGTAGGAAGTTGGCTAAAATGGTAGCACAAACATAAAATAGATGCTTATTATATCTATCTGTATTTCTCTCATTCTCTCTCTCTCTCTCAGAATCACAGCTACAAAATACCTTCACAGCAGCATCTAAACTAGTGTTTGATCAAACACCTGGGTGCCAGAACCTAGATAAGATACATAAAATATAACCATCACTGTCATGATATAAGTTGAAAAAAATTAGATTACAAAATAAAATAATTTAGACCTATTTTTTAAAGATAAAAATAATAACATACATGTCCAGAAAAGAAATCAAGAAAGGTATACACCAATATGTTAACAATGGCTGTCTCTGGGAGGGTTGAATAATTGTTCGTCTCTCTCTTTTCCACTTGTCTGGTTTTTCTGTTTTGCCTATAAAGTAAAGGACTTTGCTAGTGAAGGAAAACAAACAAATAAAAAGAACATAGACTTAAAGAAAAGAATCTTACCAATGCTTTTTAGCCAAAGGCCACCAAGAACACACCTGTCTTTGAAGAAGCTGGGTTTATTGTCGCAGCGAGGAAGAATTTATACCATAGGTGTTAGTAAGAACTTAATACAGGATTTGGGCTTTGGCTGGGTAATTTTGAGGAAGGTATAAGGAAGCAGGCTCTGTAGATCACGTGCTGTCAGAAAGCAGGAACGATTCTATGATTGAGTATCACAATAAATCTTATCTATATAGAAGGCAGAGTAAAGCTATAAGCAAAGCAGCAGCAGTTACTTGTGTTAGCTGAGGGGAGATGTTTGGTATTTAATGGGTTGCACAGTGATCATGTATTTTTTGTTCATTTTATCATGGTTGCGGAGTGACCTTGTCTGATGTTGATGTTCTATGAGATTGTGTCTGTCCAACAGGAGAACAACGTAGCCTAGGTGTGAGTGTTGGAGCAGTTACTGGATGTCAGAGGTTGCTTTCTCACTTTCTCAACCTGGATAGGGCTAAGAGTAGGACCTTTATTTGCATCTTTAAAAAACAAGTTTACTTTTAGTAACTAATTCTTTGTATTTTTAACCACGTTTTCCTGAAAGATTTTATTTAGTAAATTAAACTAACAATTTTTTAATCACTGATGAACATATCATAAATTTTCAGTGCTCTACACAAGGCATGAAATGATCAACACTTAGGTTGTTTCTATCATTTAGGTGATGGTTGCTTAGGTTGTTTCCTTCTTAATCAATCCCAAACAGAGTACCCTTGATTGGAAATATGGAAACATTTAAAAGTAGAAAGATAGAAAACAAACAAAAAAAACTTTAATTAAAAAATAGATGATATTGCTGAAAGATGTATAATAAGTTCTAAAAATTATTCCAGGCATAATTACCCCTTGGTAAAAAACAAACAAAGAAAAAACAAACAAACAAACAAAAACTCCTCCTCTTTATATAAACAGAATGACCAAAATTTTTCATTAACAACAAATTCAACATCCCAACCACACTGGTGGCTAAATCAATTTGTTCTGTGCCAAATTGCTCTTGACCAAATTGCCTGCTCTGATGAGTAACAGTAAAACATTAGGGATAACCTAAACATCTGACAAGAAGTTTGCTAAAGAAAGTTAAATAAATCATGGCTCATCAATACAACAAAAGCCATGCATTCATTTAAAGCAATGTAAATACACATTTATTTCTAAAGGAGTATATGAATTCTTCTAAACATTTAAGAAAAGACTTACAGATACAAGTAAGCACAGTTTAGTTGACAATGTAGCAAACTCTAGGAATTTAACCAATAGGGTTGGACATTCTTTTCAGCTTTGTTGAGGTGCATCTGGTGAGTTTTGAGACAGTCACACACCATGTAACTAAAACCACAATGGAAATAATGAGCCTATCCATCCCCTCCTGCTCTTTAGTATCTCCTTCCTCTTCCTTCCCAACCTCCTCTTCAGGCAACCATTGGTCTGCTTTCTGTCATTACAGATTAGTTTGCATCTTCTAGAGTGTTATATTGTTGCCAGTGTTAGCAGATCATCCCTTTTAATTGCTGAGCAGTATTTCCTTGTATGGATGTACACATTTTGTTTATGTACTCATCAGCTGATGCACACTTGGATTGTTTCCAGTTTGAGGCTATTAGAAACAAAGTTGCTATGAACATTCATGCATAGGTCTTTGTATGGACATACTCTTTCATTTCTCATGGGTGAATACCTAAGAGTGGAATGGCTGGATCAAACTGCCACACTGCTTTTCAAAGTGGTTGTACCATTTTACATTCCCATCAGTAGTGTGTGAAGTTCTGAACTTTGTTTTAAACCCAGATAGAAGCCCATTAGGAAGGCCATCTTTACATAAGCATCTTTAAGAGGAGACCTGGGTGGGTAGAAGTAGAGGACACAACAATTGTGCAAGAACCAGCATCAGTCCACAAGGAAGTGGGGAGGGCCAGTTCAATCAGAGAGCTAATGGGCTCTGCATTTATTCTATGCTTTCTTTGTCTCAGCCTGGTGTGTAAGTGGAGGGGAAAAGAATTTCAATGAGCTGCTTTGACTTGATGTAATTTCGTTGGTGTCAATAGATATTTGTTAAACTAATAAATGAGAGTTGAGGGAGGCTGAAAGGGGAAGGGCATGGGGCCCAGGTTCTGAAGAAGGAGACTAAAGAGCTGGTAGAGGAAGAAGGAGAGTGAGAAAAGTTCAGCTGGACTGACACAAGATTTTCATTTTACAAAATGCTTAGAATTGGGATTGCTCAGCGTTTTCAGTGCTGGGGAAATGATGAGCCTAAGCCTTGCTTTCTGAATCCTACAAAAACAAATAGTTGTTTTTAAATCTCACAGTTAAAGAGATATTTGATGTCTCTTAAGCATGTGGCCAGAGGGTTTTCTGATGGGAATCTTAGATTGGGTGTGACACAAAATAAACCGGATGAGGAGGCTACCTGACAGGCTATCTTCTCATGGCCCATCTTCTTTCCTGGTCTAACTTCTAGACCCTCTGTACCTATGGTCTTGTTTCACTATATTTTTATCTTCTTGGCCTCTCCCATTTATTGGAATCACTACTTCTGCAATCCTTGCTGGCTCCCTAGTTGCTAAATTCAGTAGCCTTCCTTAGATCTTGTTCTCCTGGTTTCATGGCAGTTTTTGGTCCTGCCACCCACCTCCTGGATCTCTCTCTTTCCAAGGACTGCTCTCCTACAGCCACAAGCTGACTTCCCTGGAAAGTGAGTCTGAGATGGTGATGATTAGGGAGGGCTCTCAACATCAATACCTGTGAAATGCAGGGGCAGAAAGCAGAATCGGAGCAAGGGAGAAGTTGAGCTGTGATTCAGTCTCAGCAAAGTCCTTAGCTAGTCCCATGGGAAGCTGGAACAGCTATTCGAGCCTCGAGCTGGAGCAGAAGAGCCAGATCTTTATGGTCCCAGCAGATCAGCATGGAATGAGGGCTGCTCCTGGAAGGTGGGGAGAGCTTGGGTGATGTATACTCTTCAACCAGAAGCCATTCCAATATCACTCCCAGCAGCTGGAGGAATTGGTCCTTCCCTAAAGGGGGATCTGGGCAGCACATGACAGTATCTGCTATACCTACCTTCTCTCTAACTGTTCCTTTCTGGTCATGGTTGACCTCTTAACCATGGATTCAGGCTATGGCCTTCTGCTTTGCTCTTTTTATAATCACCAAACACTAATAGGAAGGAGAACCAAGAACAGTAGCTAATGTTTACTGAGAGCTTACTAAGACTATACAGTAGACACTGTGCTAAAACCATTAATATATTATCTTGTTTAAGTTCATAGAAATTCAATGGTGTAAGTAGTATTAAAATTCCATTTTACAGCCAAGGAAAGTGCCAGAAGAGTCTTCCTAAAAATCTGTTTCTGTCATGTCACCTCATAGCTTATAAACCTCTGATGGCTCCCAATTATGGTCAGGATAAAAGCCTGTGTTGTGGCACGATCAATTCTAAGATCCACAGAGCCAATTGAGATAAATTATGAGCCTTTATTAGCCGGCCGGCAACTGACTCTCTACCACGCAGGGTTTGAGGAGATCAGCCCCGAGCTCCCAAAAGAGGCAACTTATAAAGCCTACAACTACACCCTGGTTTAACATCAAACAAGCAAGCAGATTACAGAAGCAGAAGTTGGCCCTTAGCATATCTTTGCCCAGAATGATACCCTTAACACCTGGTCCCCTAAGTCAGCATCCAAGGCCCTTCACAATCTGCCCTAAGCCTCCTTTGTGGCAATACTTCCTTTTCCATTTCTGCCAAACTGGTCCTTTTGCTAACACCTTAACCTGGTCTGCTCTAACCAGCTTCCAAACTAGCTAAGTTGAGCAGCTTGACTATGCCTATCCCTTCATTCTTCATTCATTTACTTATTTATTTGCTCATTTATTGTAGACCTAATACATGAGGCTGTGTGCCAGTGCTGACAGGCATGGCCTTTGAGGAGCCTTATACTCTAATAAGAAACATGAACACTATTCAAATATTCAAAACTTTGGTGCTGAGAGGGGGCCTCAAAGTATGTTGAGAGCTTAAGAGACATCTAATAAAGAAGTTTTGAGGACATTCAAAGAGGCAGCCACTCTTCAAAGGCCATGGATATGGCTGCTTATATCGATTACTCCTCTGTCTTCATCTCCCGCTTTCTTCACGGTGCCCTATGTAGGTTTTCCTGTCTTTTGGGCACTCTACTTCCTCCTTCGTGCATCTAAACTGCTCAATTACATGCAGCCTTGCTTTCTTATTGTAAAGCACCATCTCTTTCTGATAAATTTTAAGAGACTTGTTAATAATAGTTATCATTTATTTGAGGGCTCACTCTGTGCCAGGTACTACACATGGACTAGCACTGCTCGATAATTACAATAACCCCACAATAACCTTGTTTCATCTATCATCACCCCCACTGACTTCATTTCCCCCAGAAGCCAACACTGATACACGGACTTGAGTGCAAGTAGTTTATTCAGGAATTGAAAGAAATGTAGGTAGGGTAGTGGAGAAGGGATCAATAAAAGATGTGATATCAAGCAAGTTAACTCCATAGGAAACAAGTTCAATACTGCTGGGAAAATTCTGAGAAATGGTGTAGAACACACACCTCAGAGTCATCGTACCCAAGTGGGGAGAGAATTAGGGTACTTATTCGCCAGCTCCCTTCAGACACTGGTTGAAAGCTGTGTGGATGGCGGGGGTACAAAATTAATTCCTGGGCATTTCTAATCCCTGTGAGTCCAGATAAAATAAGTGTGAGCAGCCAGAGAAAGTCCCCAGGTAAAGAAACACAGGTATTGGGGTACACTAAAGTGGTAAGGTCACAGGGCCTATTGCTCCCCTATTACAAATAAGGAAATTGAGGTTTGGAGAAACTGGCCTGAGGCCACACAGCTAGGAACTATCAGTACCATGATGAACTGGAGTATTTCTGGCTCTCACACTACATAAAATGCCCCTTGAGAAGCATTATCTTGTTTTATCCTTCAGTAACCCTTACAACTCTCTGCACAAGGCTAAGAACCCAGTGGAGATTCCATACCTGCTTCCTGATTGATGAGTTTTAATGGCAAGTAGCTTATTAGAACCACAGAATAACAAGCTCTTAAATGTGCCTCCTCCCTTCACAATACCAGGTTTTATCTCCTGGTTTCTGAATAAGCTCATGAGATTCTCAGATCCCTTTTCACTGTTTCACCTCTTGACCTTTGTTGTTTAAAAATAAGGAAACTGAGGCACACAATCATTGATGGTATCCTCTCTTAAAGTGGAAGCCAGAACTGGAGTTGCTACTCCTGAGCCTCCAACAAAATCCAAATACCTGTCTAATCTTTCTTCTCCCTCCATGAAATTCCCCTAATTTGATTAAAGAAAAAAATCAATCAATTTACATGGTAACAGAAAAGAACAGGGTCGCATATAAAATACTCCCCATCTGTACTGGAGGTCATGGCCTACACGCTTCAAGAGCACAGCCAAAGGTCCTGGAGATTTGTTTTTCTTTCTCTAACCTGAGGACTCTGATCTCTCATTAACCCCTGACCTCTTCAATTCGGATAACTAAGGAACTGGCAGCTGGGGCTTGGGGCTACTCAGAATGCCACCCTGCTCTGCCTGGGCTCATTCTGGCCATAGAGACAAAACAAAGGGCTGCAGGGGAAGTACTTCAGAGCCTGAGAAGCTGGCTCCCAGAACTGCTGCCAGTCCTGTAGGGCCCTGCTCCATAAATCGCTTCCCCACCAGGCCCCCACCTGGCAGCACAGGGGGCTGTCTCATTACAGCTAACGCCATTTAGAGCCTGCTTTGTGCAGGAAAAAAATAATAAAGCAACATCAAGACATTGCTTTGACTCCATTTTAAAAACTCAGACTGAAACAGGCTTCAACAAACCCCCTACCCCGAACTGGGTCTTTCTTTTTTCTACCTCATGCCTCATTTAAAATAGGGCCAGAGCCTAGATTTTTCATAGCAGCTACTTAGAGGTGGGTGTGAGTCACTTGTTTGAAATTGAATCAGCTGTTGTTATTAAACCATGTATTTTCATTCTTGCCAGCAGAGGAGTGGATTTTCAAGGCTTTTTGGTGTACTTTCCAGTGCACTTTCATTGGAAGGAGTGCTGAAAATCCAGGCCTGCGACCCCCAATTACTCCGCTTCAATCCCAGAGGGGCTGGCCCCAACTCTTTGTTGCAACTCCAGAAACAATGCATTTGAAAGACCTCCCTCCTTCAAAAATATTATTTCTAAATGAAGGAACCTTTGGCTCCCTTCTCTCCCACTATCCAGCCCCCATTCCCAACACCGCCAGGTTTCCAGCTCTGTGGCTGCTACTGAGGGCAACTTGCTGATGACTTGGTAGCTCATCAGTGACCACCATGGTTGCATCCCAGGACTAGATGGCTACTTAATCTGTGCTTTGGCAAGAGGCTATTTGCTACCTCCTAAACAATTACATGTCTCAAGCACAGATATTTCTTTGGAGCTTCCAGTTCCCAGATGCATGTGGGTGGGCCTTTTATTCATTTGTCCACTAGCACATACATTCACTCATTTATTTATTCATCTTCTTAGAACTGTGCTGGCACATAAGAACATCATGCCTGTAGTTGTCGTTCAGATTCACAGCTATAATTTACTAGGGACCTCCTACTATATGTCAAGGACTGGAGATGAAACAAATAAGACCCAGCCCCCACTTTAACAGAGAGATCATACTATCAGAATGTGGTTTTCCACCCGCCCACAAATTAGAATCACCTGGGGGAACTTTTAGGAGCAGTGGATGCTGGGGCCCTGCCCCAAGAGATTTTGATTTAATTAGTTGTGGTGGGGTCCAGATCTGCATTTTGTAAAGGCCCCCAGTCATTTCCAACACACAGGACTGAGAATCACTGCGCTAGAGGGAAGGACAGACAGCAAACAGCTATGGCACAGAGTGAAGAGGGCAAGAGTAGGGTGCTGGGCCCACAAAGAGGTGTAGGGTCCAATTCTGACTAGAGTCAGGAAGGCTTTCTAGGGGAACTGAGTCCTAACAACAAGGGGCAGCATTGGCCAGGCCCAGGTATTGGGAGAAGAAGAACGGAAAGACGATTCTAGGAAGCAGAGAAAGCACAGGTATAGGCCTGGACTGAAGACAGGGACAGGGACGGTCTTCTGTCATCCACATAAGGGGTTTGAACTTTGCTCAAGGGTAGTGGGGAGCAGAGATTGGAAATGATTTGGTTTGCATTTTAGAAAGCTCTATAGATCAAATTGTAAGGCAGCCAGACAGGAATCCAGGTGATAAATGACAGTGGCTGAAACTGGGGATATATCAGTGTGACTTAGATTGGGCTTTCCCAGGAGCAGATGGTTAAGAGAGAGTGTAGGACAGGTGTCAGCATTGTTCTATCCAAGGAATGAAGACACTGGCATTGGCCTAGGGCTGCTCCTGGGGTGAGGGGTAAACTTCTCAGCATTCTGGCCTGCCCCCGACTCCACCTCCAAGAATTCTGCTGGCCAAAGAAAGCTCCCTAGCAGAGTCCCAGGCACTTGCAACGGAAAGCCAGCTGAGTATGTGGGAACAGTGAATGCCAAGAAGATGACATGTGGGGCTGCAACAGGGGCTGCAAGTAGGTTTTTATCCAAGAGTTTAGGGAATAAAAGATTGAGACCAATTAATTACTCTTGGGAGAGGCTGGTGACTGTGGTGTGATCGATAGGTGGGGATAGGAATGAGGAGAGCCAGCAAAGGGAGGAGGGCAATCTCATGGATGCTGACTAAAGGCATGAGCAATTAGAAGTGAAGCTTGGACCCCAGGATAAGATTAGCACGAATGTAGGCAGGTGCCAAACAACAACCCCTAAGTGTCCACCCAGGGCAAAATTGTGGGATTCTGTTTATTTGAGCTTCCTGGACTTAGGGTCTCCAGGAGGGAGGTATTTGCATTTTTCTAGTAGGCAAAGCTATAGGCTCACACATAAAAAAAGCTTAACCGGCTATTCAAAACCCGACTTTAATTCTGGTTCATCCCTAGCCCCAACCTGTGCCTCCTTTCCTCTCCTTGCCCTAGGATAGAATCGCTGACATCATCCTTGGTTCATTCCTTTCCCTTGTCTCCCCTATCCAGTCAGCTGCTGTTTTGGTTGTGAATTATTTGGGAGCAAGGAGAAGAAATCTATTCAAATTAACCATAGGCCGGGAGGCCAATTTATTAGATGGATACAAGGGCTGAGGGAGGAACTGAGAACAGGAGATGTAGCCAGGCTCCCTGTGGGTTCAAAAGCAGGCACATGAAGACCCAGGAGTAGGGGTCTCATTTTCCTCTGTGGCCACATGGCCTCTCATCTTTTCCTCTCTCTGTTCTTCTGTTCTATCTCTCACTCCTGTTGCTTTCTACTATCTCTCTCTCTGGTATTTCTGTTTAAGATGAGCACATGGCCACTCCAACCTGCGCATATTATGTGGCCTCTTAGTGTAAGCCAACATAAATGGACATTGGTCTTTGTGTCTCAACTCCTAATTCTCAGGGGAAAATAATATGACTGGTAAGTAATAGAAGACCCTACTCAAGTTGGCTTAAAATGTATTGGCTTAAGTAACTTAAAGTAAAGGGTGAACTGCAGGCAAGCTGGATTCAGGGGCTCAAGCTCTTTCATTGGGAACTCAAACTCTCAACCCTAGTTTGCTCTGTGTTGGTTTCATTCTCAGGCAAGTTCTCTCCAAGTTTAGATCTTCCAGTTTAGCAGTTCAGTAGAAAAAGGGCTTCTTTCTGTCAGACGTTCCAAACAAGTTCCTGGGGTTGACTTGTTCAGCCAAATTGGATCACAGCCTCATTGCTGAACCACTTGTTCTGTCCAGTGGATGGAAATTCTGACTGGCCAGACCTAAGTAACTTATGTACCTTGGGACAAAAGGGACTAAGAGTGGAAGGAGGATGTCTCCCCAAAGGGAAATGAGGTGCTGATATCAGAAGATGAAGGCATGGATATCAGATGCAAAGTAAAGAAGCAACCGGGCCATGGGGGCAACACCACCCCTTCCGCCTATTCCCCAGAGCTCTGAACAAGGCTGTTTCCTTATGATGATGTGAAACCAAAGCTGTCACTGAACTCTCCTATCAATTTTATCTGAGCAGACTCTCTGAAATCTGTCTCCGCCTCTCCATGCTCTAGGTATCAACCAAGCCTGATACCATTAGCCTTGTATTGCAGAATCTATTGGTAAGTATTTACTAGCCTGGGAGTACTCAGGTCCCCCCACCCAGGCCACCTAAGTCCCTCTCCTGGAGGCCCTAGATTGTCACAGTCTAGCAGCTAAAGGGCTAATGCCAAGCATAACAGAGGCATCAAGGTCTTGCTGCAGCCCTTTCTGATTGGTTGACTTAATGACCTACCACCAGTCTCATTGCTCTGGTGCCAGTTGTTAAATATTTCAAATATTACCCTGACTCTAGCAACAGCTACTTATCTGTTCTCTTTCACTCCACTCTATCCTTCATGCCCACAGTCTTCACACATAGCCGTCAAAGAGTCAGCTTCCTAAACCCTAATCTGAACTACTCACTGGCCTCCTTATCATTCTCCTGCGTCAAGTCCTAACTCCTTTGTGGGTCTCAGGCTGCCTGTCCTTTATAAACTGGTCCCTAATGCTTTTTTTCAGCCTGATCGCTCTATCCACTTCCACTCAAACTGCTGGCCTTTCCTTATATTCATGCTTCTTCATACCTCCCTGCCCTCTCCTGAACTATTTCTTCCTTCTGATATTCTTTACCCAAATATTTATAGAGGGTTCATGATGCTGTGAAATGTAGATAAAGAAATTCAGCCATGAAGAGCACAAGACCCCAGCCCAGGGAGCTCCCAGAAGGAAGATTCCTGGAGGTTGAGTAGGAGACACGGGAGCCTGGGGTTTGGGGTATGGGAATGAACTCAAGGAATCTGCCCTGCCATAGTGTGATTCCATTTACTGAGGGCTTTCCATAGGCAGGTGCATATGGAAATGACCCCTTCTACGCTTGATTATTCAGCCCACCCCTCCATCCTTCAAGGTGAGGCTGTGCAGAAACTGTAGCTCAGAGAGAAGAATCACACAGCTTGTGAACATCAGAGCTGAGAGTTCTGACTCCCTCAGCACTGTTCACTACCATATTCCCTCGTCCCCTATTTTGGTAAGAGCTCCTGATCCACACCCTTCATTGGAAGATGGAAGTTTCTAGGAGGTCTAGAAAAAAATGATCTGGCTTCCCCCACAAACCTGCAGGGGCAGCAGGTTGGTTCACCTCATGGAGCCAGGAGCCAGTAGCCACTGGAAGGCTGCAGCTTATATGCAGGTAAATACGCTATTTCTTTTCCTCCACCTCTCATCCACTGCAGCAGCAGCAGCAGCAGCAGCAGCAGCAGCAGCAGCAGCAGCAGCAGTAGCAGCGATGCGAATTGATTGTCAGAAGCTGTTTAAGGGCCTGTGATTGAAGAGATGATCTGAGATAAGCTGAACCAGAGAAATAAAGGCCAACAGCTGCCTGCTTCCACGTCAGCTGCTAAGCTTTTCTAAAAGGCAGATTTGCCTATCATCACCCACACTCACCCCACCTCCAGGAGGCAGGGATCTTTTTCTCCACACTTGAGGAGGAAGGAGATCCTATTTAGAGACAGATGAGATGTTGAGGACTGAGTTCAAGGGTGTCAGAAAATGGAATAGCTAGGGCTGAATGTCAGTTTCCTGTTCTTTGTGGGCAGGGTCTCAATTATGAATAAGAATGTCATGGAAACCTCAGGATTAGAAGGAAGAAGGGATTGGGGAGACTCAACCCAGTCCCAGGCTAAAGCGTGTATATACTTCTTAGCTTCGTGTGGAGTATTTTACACAATATCAGTTCTTTCATCTGAAATGCCCATTCATCCATCCATCCAACCATCCATTCACTCCTTCGTTCATTTACTTATTTACTCATTCAACAAATACAAAATACGTAAGAGCTTATGCTATGGCAGTAGACAGATGGGTTTAATGTGTTTGGCCCCTTATTAGCTATGACCTCAAGCAATTCACCCCACATTTCCGAGCCTCTAGATATTAAAACCTACCTCACACGTCTATTTGAGAATTATTGAGATAATACCCACTAGGGACTGAGCCCAATGCCTGGCTCGTACATATGAGCAATTGCTATAGTGCTCCAGGGAGTAGAAGAGGTGCTACATGGGTTTCAAAATGAAATCACAGTCTAGAACACTAATAACTATGCCACAAAAGAGAGGGCATTAATGTTCTAAGAAGCACAGAAAAACTGACATGGCAAGAGATTTCTTCCCTTTGAAAGAAGGAAGAAGACTCAAGGGGAGTGGGAGTGACATTTGAACTGAATCATAAAAGGATGGGTAAGGAGAAAGGGTTTTCTTGGGAAGAGGGGATAGTGCAAACAAAGGCATATACTTAGAACCTTACTAAGCAAAGTATGGCTCACAGAGGAGGAGTACCTAGGGGCTTGTTTAAAATGCAGACTCTCAGGCCCATCCCAGACCCACTGAATCAAAATCTGCATTTGAACAACCAGGAGGTTCATATGCAGATCAAAGATTGAAGAGCTCAGGGCAGATGAATTCTGATCTCTCTGTGAAATGTCCTTCTGGCAGAGAAAGGAAGGAAGGAAAAAAGAAAAAACCTCCCTACATGTTTGGGCTGATGGCAGGGCATGTAGATGTGTCCACCGTGGGCCCTTGGCTGGGGCTCGTGTCTCAAAACCAGCGGTCCCCAGGTATGTGAGGAGCAGAAGGTAGATGTTTCAAGGCAGAATGTTCTCTGAAGCTACATTTGAGCCTGTTGGCTCAAGTGACAGAGTACAGTCCTGTCCACTCACCTACTCACTCATTTATTCCACAAGCATTTATTGGCCACTTTTATGGACCAGATGCCTTGCCATGTTCTGCTCTAGTGATGTTGTTATCCTCAGTCAAGTTACTTTCTTCTTGGCCCTCAGTTTCTCCATTCATCAAGTCTAGGTCAGTGTGCATTATACCTAAAGCTGCCTCCACCACAAATATTTCTGTGCCCGGCTCCCTTTCTTTCCCAGTGCTTCCTTCTTTACCCTATGCTCCTCCCCCACTATTCTTCATACTGATTTCTATCCCTGAAGCGTGGAAAATTCTCATACCTCCCTGTTTTAGATTGGGTTCCCAGAAGCAGACCAGTAAAGTGAAGATTCCTGTGAAAGTGACTTACTAGCAAGTGGGGGAGTGAGAAATGAGAATGGAAATAAAGAAACCCGTCCTGTAGGGGAGGGTAGAGACAGTCGATCTCACCTCAGAGTGATGATCCCCCTCAAGACCACCAGGGTGAGGGAGTGGGGTGGGCCATAAATTCCCACTCACTTCCAGCTCACCAATGGCACAGACTAAACTGGCTCCAGCAGCCTGAGGACAGCCCGTGGGTCCCTGAGGGCTCAGGAGCAGGTTGGGAGGAGTGAGAGCACTTGGAGCGATGGTGTGCAAAAGAACTGCAAAGAGATCCAGGGGGTATAGGTGGAGCTGACAGCATCCACCACACTCTCTAAATAATTATGGGCCAGGATGAATTGAGGTTCTTAAGACAATAACAATAATAATGTTAGACTAAAGCCTTTCCTTTAGTGAGCAATTACTTTTTGCCAAACACTGCCCTACACATCAACTGTACAGTATCTCATTTAATCTATGGGCCAATGCTTGAGGGCTTTTCACTTTCCTAACTTCTGCCCCACCCCCAGCCCAGGAAACAACACTGTTTCTTGGATCTTTTCAATTATAGTTAAAACAATGAACACATATGAAGATTGTAGACCACTTAACTAGGAAACTAGAATGGAGAAAATCTTCAGTCAAGTCAGAGCACTGGAGAAACCTTCACTCTACCTCTTCCTGCAGACCTCCACTCATTCCTCAGGGTTTGATAAATATCTAGAAGACAGAATGATTTGACTTCCCAAACACTTGCGCTCATAGTTTCCATTGGTCGTTTAGTGGACCTGGAAAATTCTGTGTAGTATCATAGATACACAAAATCACATAAATTGAATTTTATGGTGATATAAGGCATTTTTCAAGGGTATTTTGGACTATATATAGTTTCCAGTTAACTTTAGAACCTAATCCTGTGTTAAAATTTAAGTCCTCAGCACGGCACAGATAAGAGAACAGAGGCACAGAGGAGGGATATAACCTGCTTAGGATCACACAGCTAATCGGGTAGGTGGTGGGACTGCGAACTGCAGCCATGTAGGTACCAAGGCTGTGTTCCTGATTGAAGGGCTACACTCTACCTGATACAGAGGAAATAGGGCCACTCAGTGTTTTTGCAAACCATGAGAGGCCTGGTCACTTGGGACAGCTCTCTGAGCAGCCCTTGGCTCTGTCCCTTACTGGCTCCATGGAGAGAAGATAACCCCTCATCCATTTTTTACCCAGCCTCTGTACTCCCTATTGGCAGCAGCTGCCTGACACCATCTCTGAAAGATGCTCAAGACTCTGCCAACCCAGTGTTTAATGCATGCAAAGCCTTTTCCAAAGAAGTCACTTAAAAAGATTACAGAGGAAAGAGTCACCCCTCCCGCCTCCAGCTTAGGGAGTCTGCAGCTGGTATGTAGCTAAACTAAGGAAGCAGAGTCTTTAGCAGCCTGAAAACAAAGTGAGCCTTCATTTGAGAAATCACTCAGAATACCAGCTGCACGGTCTCTGTTCATTCATTCATTCGTTCCCCAGCAATTTGCTTCGAATCTACCATCTATTATACCCAGTACCGGCACATGCTGGACCCTGAGGATGGACTGGAGGCATGGTCCCTGACCTCTAGCAGAAAGCATCCACTCTGTTAGGAATTCCCCCCCTTCCTATATGCTTCCCCCTGGGGCGGGGTTCCTCTTCCCTGCTCTCCCCTGGAGAACAGCTCAGATGCCTCTTTACTCCCTCAGCACTTTGGAGAAGCATGCAAGGTTTGTCAGGCCCCAGGAGAAGGAACCATTCTGATTTCATTTATTTTTCTTTTTATCTTCTGCTCCCTACTTTTTCTGCACCCTATCGACATAAGAAAACCTGTAGAGAATTTTCATGGGAATTTATTTGAGCCAAACTGACAAAATATGCCAGGGAGCAAGATCTCAAATGCTCCAAGAATAACAGTTTTGTAGCTTCTTTTATGCATTTGAAATTAAGGAGGAAACTGAGAGTTACATGGAGGTGAGAGAAAGCACTGGGGGAGGGAAGGATTGAATTACAGGATAGTTAACAAGATTATGTGCTCTCTTAAGGGTGGTTATCACTTATTTCAAAGGTGTGTTAACCTAAATGCACAGAAACAATGGACATTGTTTGCTTAAGGCAAAGACACACCTTTTACTAAAAAGCTATATGCCTGGGGCATGGCTATCCACCATGACCTGCCCAGTTAAGAATATATGGTCAGATCACCCTGTGAGGTTACTTTCCATAGAATCCTTTTCTGGGGCCAGTATCTTCTTTTCCTATCTGGGTGGAACAAGGGGGAAGGAGAGAAGGAATAAAATGTCAGTGAGTGTAGAAAAGATAGAAGGAAGATAAACAGTTGAGGATGAGAAGGGAAGGGAACAGAGAAAGGCTCAAGATGACAGCACTAACAGCTTAGCAATGGAGGGTGAGCTGAACCTGGAGTCTCAAAGGACCTGGCTGCCCTCTCCCTTCTGCCAAAGTCCTTCAGGCACTGAAAGAACTAGGAAAGGATGAGAGGATTGATGGACAGGAGGAGACCGAGCAGGAACATAACCTAACTTTGCAGCTACCTCACCCAAAGTCACCAGTCTGCTCAGATTTTTTTTTTTTTTAATGTGAAACAATTAACAGTCCCTTCCCCACTCTCCAGTACCTTAATGCAAGGGTTAGCAAACTCCAGCTTATGGGATGAATCTCACCTGCTGCCTGATTTTGTAAGTAAAGTGTTATTGGAACATAGCCAAGCTCATCTGTGTATCATCTGGCAGCTTTCACACTGTAGCGGTAGGGTTGATTAGTTGTAACAGAGACTGTATGATCTGCAAAGCCTAAAAAATTTACTAGCTGGCTGTTTACAAAAAAGGTTTGCCAATCCCCAGGTGTTATTTCTAGGATCTCCAGCCTTCTGAGTTCTAACATTGCTTATCACTTCTTCAGCACTTCCTTTAAATTCACTCATTAAATATTTATTAAAGGCTACTGTATAAGGCTTTATGGTTGCAAGTGATGGAAAATTCAGCTCTGATAGTCTTAAGCTAAAAAGCGGGGAGAGGATTATTGTCTCTTATCACTGAAAAGTCCAGAGATTGGAGCATGTCAAGCATAGCTGAGCCCAGAACCTCAAACAATGGCATTGTGCCACGGTGGTTAGAAGCAAGTCACTTCTAACCAACAGAACATGGCAAATGTGATGGGATATCACTTCCATGATTAGGTTACAAGAAATTGTACCCTCTGGCTAGCAGACTCTATTGTATTCTTTACTTGCACACTTTGATGATACAAGCTGCCATATTGGAGAGAATATTTTTTTCTTCAGATGGCAAGAAAGTGAGGGCAGCCTCTGGCCAACAGTCAACAAGGAACAGAGACCCTCTATCAAGTAGCCTTTCAAGGAACTTAATTCTGCCAACAACCACATGAGCTTGAAAGCAGATCCTCATCCAGTTGAACCTTTAGTTGAGACACAGCCTTGACAGACACCTTGACTGCAGCCTGGTGAAAGCCCCTAAAACAAAGGACTCAGGTAAATTTTGCCCAGATTCCTAACCCATTGAATCTCTGAGATAAAACTGTCAGGCTTGTGATGATTTGTTACACAGCAATAGATAACCAATACATTCCCTAATCTCTATAAGAGTATGGGAAGGTAGCTTTTAGCTGGGCATGTTGCCATCCCCAATTAGGTTGGGGTTTTCTATAAAAGAAGAAGAGAATGCATATTCTTGGGAAAGTAGCAGTTGTCTTACAGAAGCCATTGAGGTATTCCCGCGAGGAGAAGCTGGCATCTGGAATTAGGGCAGTGGCAGCAAGAATGAAAAGTAGTGATTGGATTCCTGGTTCCTTATTCCTTTTAGAACTGGCTTTCTTTTGCTCAGTAACAATCACTTATTAGCAGTTTGCAAGGTCCCCTTATCCCCTCTCCTATATGACCTGGTTTCCGTGCAGAATTCCAGAACAGGAGCTCACATCTGAAACACAGGCATAGCAAGAAAACAGACAGGACATGAAAGTTATTGGCTAGTTCAAAATCACATATTTTCTCTCTTTCAACCTGATTGATCTTGTTTCTTATAGGATTTGGTGGCAAAGTGAGATTTATTTCCTGGGGAGAGTAAAATGTCCATGATTCCAGAAGTAAAAATAAAATTTTCCATTTAAAGTGTCTACAGAAATGAAAAGGAACCCAGGTTCCTTTGTAAACATTTTAAACATAAAAATTACAGATTTGGGGGTCTAGACCTGAACTTTAAGGTTAAAACTTCAGCTAGCCCAGCCCTTCTGCATCTTCACTTGGGGACTTTGTAAAATGCATAATTTTAAGCAAGGCTGAATTTATGAAGATTGTAGTTATAGCAACAGACACTTTAGCTTCTGAGAGCAGGTCCATGAGACTGTTACATAACAGTCAACTTCACAATAAAAAATGCGGGAACACCATTATATATATGTATATAATGGAACTCAAAGAAAAGAGAGGTGGTGGGCAAGAGGAGAGAAATGAGGCTGAAAGGTTTTTTAAAGAAAAACATCATAGATCTTTTTTGATGGGGAAGGAGCTTCATTTCACAGGTTCACTGGTGCCAGCTCAGGCATGTAGGAAGAAACTCATCAGACAAAAGAACAAATAAAAATATGGATACAGCACTCAGGGGGCTACCAAGCTGAAGATTAGGAAACAACAGAAAACATGCACAGTGGAGGAAAAAGCTGCCTTCAGAGGAATCTTTAGATCTAGAGAAGGCCAAAATGAAGGCTTTGGCCATTTGGTTCTTTGAACACTGCAGCAAGTTTTCTCCTCTGATTTCTCTGATTCTGAAACAGTCCCTACTATCTTGGTGAGCCTTGAGAGAAAGGAAAGTCAAGAATTCTTCTTCCCTAAACTTCAGAAACCATACTCCTTGTCATGTTAGCCCGGTCTTCAAACTGGCATGAGATTGGAATTTCAGTGTTGTTAGCATGGACAGAACAGCCTTTAGACTGAGGCAAGAGGGTCTTGCCCTAGCCTCCTACTTTAAAGGGCCCCTCTGGCACTCCTCTGGCCTTGTGCGTCCCCACAGAGTCCATGGGACCAAAGGAATGTCTCCCTCTGGGCCTTATGCCCTGTCTTACTAGACTCTACTGTGGGTACCTGGGTTTCCATACTTTCCTGCCCAAGTGGCCCTGATCCTGTTTTCAGGACGTTAGTGAGCCCCTTCCCTTCTTTCTTACTTGAGAGACTAAATCACCTCACCAGTGTGCACATTCCAAGCTTGAGAGTTGACTACAGGCAGCTGTTTGTAGGGAGGTGGGAGTGGAGCATGGATATGCTGGTTGGAGTGTCCACAAGCAAACACGAGAGCAACTGATGGTCTTCATGATGCAGAATGGGGCCAAGGGTGAAATAGAAGACAAGTAGTCAGGGGGCCAGTGGCTGGCTCTCCCCATATTCCACATTTTGGTATAGAAACCAAGGATCTTGAGAAATCTATATTTAGTCCTGGTACTGCAGGGCATTAGGAAGGTATATTTTTCAAGGTTGGAGAGTAGAACATGTTTTACATAACATTGTGCAAGTGAAACTTATCATTTTAAAATGCTTAGACATAGTATATATGAGCCCCATTTGTGCTCTTGTTCCAGGCTCTATAGTGTTAAGGGCCCATCCTGAACATGGAACTGTGGTTCTGCTCTGCTCTGCTCCCATTATCTCAGCAAGAAAAGAAAGAGCAGCTGGAGGTTTCAAATTCTTTCTCATTGTGAGGCCAGACATTAAAGAATAGTTTTGCAAACTATAAAAAACCAAAAAACCCATTAGGCCCGTTGCTGGAGTGCATCAGGGCTGGTTCTTCACAGCCATCCACCATAGTACACGAGATTCATAATGGCTGCAAAGAATTATTACCTTGCCTCTGACATGCATCCTCTCCTCCATTGCCTTCAGTTAGGGTCCCAGGCTCTTGCAAAGGAGCCCTCCCACCCATCCCCTGTGGCTGAAGCAGAACACAGTCTCTTGTCTCAGCCTCAGCTCCTAGCAAGAAAAATCAATAGCGAGTTGGCCCCTGGCCAGCCTGTGAAGCCAGTCTTATTTGCCATCCACTAGATGAAGCCAGGGTTCTGGAGCCTTCAGACAGAAAGAAAAGCCCAAATCCACTTCCTGGGTGATCCCTGCCTGGCCCGATTTATGTCCTTTAGGATCCGCTCCAGCCTCTGGTGCCTCAGCCAAGCTGTGACCCCAGCCTGAGGGTTAACTAAACCCCGTGTGTGCATTTAGCTGTTAGTGGGTATAGCCATGACCAAGCTTGAGCCCTAGCCCTGCCTGATGTGCTTGGTAAATTGATGGGCCTCTGGAAGTCTATTTGTAGGTGGGCTTGGATGGTCTCTGAGAGAGGATCCACCTTAAAGGACAACGGAGCTGGAAGCCTTGAGCTTAGCCCTGTAACAAAGCTTCAATTGTTAAGACGGGTGCATAGACCAGGTTTTATATTCTAGTCTGGCATCCCATGGACTTGTGTGGGCACTAGTGTCAGAGGGAGGAGAGGGTAAAGAGACTACAGGAGAGAGTAAAGACTCCAGGTTTTAGTAAAACTCTGTAAGGCCTTTCTGAGGGGAAATTGTTTCTAAGCCTACTTTCTCATCCTCACCCCCTCAGGAAGACACAGATTAATAACATTTAGTTAGTATACTTATGTTGTGCTAAGCAGGAAGATAAGAATTTAGTTCCATTTTCTCATTTAACTTTTATTACTACAACTTTACTACTACAACCTTATGAAACACTACTTTTTTCATCAATTACATTTTATATAGAAGAAAACCAAGGCACAAAGAGTGTCACTCAGATAGTAAAAAGATTAAACCAGGGTTTGAACCTGGACAGTCTGACTATAGGTTCTGGCTCTTAACCATTGAGCCATACCTATCTGATTTGTTGGTTCTAGAATCTGTTTGGACCAGGTTTGCAGTAGAGTAGAGTTATAATGCATTAAAAGATCAGGATATGATTATAATTTCTACCTCCCATATAGCCAGAATGCAAAATATATCAGACTTAGGTACCAGCATGCAGTGGGGGGAATTCAAAGAAGCAGAGCCTATCAGTTGCACTGGTTTAAAATTTAACCAGTTATAGTTGGTTGAAAGTGTCCCCCACCCCAATCCATGTCTACTTAGAACTTTAAAATGTGATCTTATTTGAAAATAGAATCTTTGCAGATGTAATTAGTTAACATGAGGTCATGCTGGATTAGGGCAGGCCTTAAATACAATGACTGGTGTCCTTATAAGCAGAGGAGAGGACATTCAAGGGTACACATGGAGACAAGCCCACATGAAGACAGAAGCAGAAATTGAAGTGATGTGTCTATAAGCCAAGGAATGTCAAGGATTGCCAGGCACCCCAGAAGCTAGGAGGAGGCAAATAGACAAGAAAAGAGTCTTCTCTAGAGCCCTCAGAGGGAGCATGGCCCTGCTGACACTTTGATTTCAGACTTCTACTTCTAGAATGATGAAAGAACAAATTTCTGTCATTTTAAGCCACCTAGTTTGTGGTTATATTTTAATGGCAGCCCTAGGAAACTAATACACCAGTTTAGAAAAAAAAAAAGTGTTCCAGGTGGTCCAGTTGAGCTACTAGAGTTGTCTGTGTTGCAGTTTGGGGCCCAAGCCTCACCTTCCTCTTGGCCATTATTCCTTGTGCATATATCTCTCTTAGATTGGTGGATAGCCATCATTTTTTGGCTATCCAGTATCCATTTTCCATTCTAGCCATATCCAGATTTCTTGATGCAGGAAAATTTCTGGTAACCACCTCCCACATTAGAGCTTAAAAAGACAGGCCTTCCCCATCTCCCTACTCTAATGTGGCCAGAGAACAGGCCCACCACATAAGCTCAGTGCACTGGATTTTCTTTCTTGGACTACTGCATAATGAAGGATCAAGAATGAGGACATCCAATACATAGTAAGCATGCTGACACAATTCCTGTTTGGAGACTGCTGCTGTTATTCATATTGCTAGCCTCCAAAGTTACCTTGGTTCCTCCCCATATTCAAGTCTTATCCTTTGGCTCAGAATGTATTTTATATTCCAACAACACCTAGAATTCCTCTTAGTGAATTACCTTCCATCATTCTGTGAGTATCTCCTATAATTTAGCTATAGTTGATTTCTGTTGCTTGTAACCACAAACTCTAAGTGATACACTCAAGAGGCGATGGTTTGGGGCAAAAGTTAGATATTTGGGGGACCCCTGGACAAAAATTGAAACAAAAATTCCTAATACTATAAAAATTTTTCGAAATTTCTTTACCATTGAGGGGAATCTTCAAACCCTTAGTGGTACAATCACTTCGGAAGCCTGTTTGGCAGTACTCATGGAAGCTAGAATATATGCATAGCCTATGACCCAGTAATTCCACTCATTCATACACACACATACAACTATATATCTTCAACAGAAATGCATATATTTGCATAAATATCTTTACCAATAAACATGAACATCAGAGAAGCACCATTCATAATAGTCCAAAATCAAAACTATCCAAATATCTAACTATGGTAGAATGGATAACTAAATTGTGTTATATTCTTACAATGGCATACCACACAGAAGTGAGGATGATAAACTACAGCTATACTAGTTAATATAAATATATCTCACAAACATAACACTCAGTAAAAGAAACCAGACCTTTAAAGGTCTATACTCTATGGATCCTATTTATATCAAGCTAAAAAATAGGCAAAATGAATCTATACTGTTAGAAGTCAGGATAATGGTTACACTTAGGGGCTGAGGGATTACCCTTGCTAACTGGAAAGGGATACTGGGAGTGTTCTGTTTCTTGATCTCTGTTCTGGTTATCTGGCATGTTCATTTAATAAAAAATTCATGGAGCCGAACACTTATGATATGTGTACTTTTCTGTATGCATGCTACACTTTAATAAGGTTTACCCAGAAAATCTTACCCAAATTTTTCACACTATTCGACAGATTATTATACTATATGGAGATGAGAGTTAGACTCCCTGCTTCTGTGTGGCCTATTGAGGACTCCCCAAGACACAGAAACTTCAGTTCCTTAGAGTATGCCAGCAAACCAGAGATGAAGAGGGAGAGCACCCTCCATCAGAAGCAGTGATAGCACCTCATACATATAAGAAGCCCAGAAAAAGAGGACCAGAGCAGGAAAAGGGAAAGAAAATGGCATGTGCTACAAGGTGCTGACTAGTCACATTTGTGAGCACATGCATGACACCCTGGTGACTTTTATAAATACCTGTTAGAAGAAGATTCTGTAAGTAGTCAGGGTCATATGGGGGCCAGAGCTGGCAAAACCCTGGTACATGTCATTAGTGCTGGTTTGGCAGCTCAAGGCAGACATGAGCATTAGAGATATTTGGCCATGCCATTCAACATGTAGTTCAAAGTGATGATCATAAATATAAAGAATTTAGTCCAAATAAAACCCATGGCTTCCAATGGGCCAATCCCTGCAGACAGGGAAGTATCTAATGTCTTCATGTATATTAATGTATTTGATTTTCCCAGCATTCCTATGATACAGGTATGCTAGGTGGAGACAAGATCCTACATTAAGTGGCAGGGTAGTACATTAATTTAAAAAACATATGTATGAAAATCAGACAAACCTGGGTTCAAATTCTGACTCTATTACTTATTAGTTATGTAGTACACTTATGATTTGTGTACTTTTCTGTATGCATGCTAGACTTCAATAAGGTTTACCCAGAAAACCTTAATTTCATTGAACTTTAATTTCCTCATCTTTAAAATGGAAATGATAATATACTTACCCTGTTGGGTAGTTGTGAAGATTGAATAAGATAATGCAATTAAGTACTTAGCAAAGTGCGAGACACATAGAAAATACTCAACAAATGATATCTGTTGCTGTTACTCTTTTTCTTCTTATTATTGATAATCATTTCTTCTAAAGAGAAATTATAAAACATTAAGAATAGTATTTACGATTTGTCTTTTGTAAACTTTAAAATAGAGTCTGCTAAGTACAATTTTTTGTGATAATTTTTTTAACATATTTTTATTCTCATGTAACTTTTCAGAATAATTGAATATGAAAAAATTTTTTACATACCTGGGACATAATATTTTTAAATACTGGCCACCCAGCCCCATTGGCTCACAACTACTAGATCCAGATTGCTTCTTTCTGTTGAGATTGCATCTAAGTATTAATTCCTAGAGCAAGGTGGAAGAGGAAGGTTATAGCCTTTTCTTCCATAGGTGTCATCTGTGACAAGAGGAGAATTAAGGCCCCTAATCAATTCCTACCAGATAAGTAAAAGGATGCAATGCAAAAGTGATTAAGGAATTCTGAGAAACAGTGGAGTGAGAGATGTCCTCAGATCTCTCCTCTTGAAACAACAATAAGCTGAACATCTAAAACCGAACAAAAAACACCCAAACTGCACACCAGCACGTCTAAGTGTGGGATCTGTACATAAGAGCTACCACAGGTCAGAACCCTGGGTATCGGGCAGTGGACTGAGACAAATAAAGAAGCTGCCTCGCCAGAGCTCCTTGCCGGAGGAGAGGGAGGGATGAAGGTGTGGCAACTTCCCTAAACTATGCTGCCTGGAAGTGCCAGGACTTCTACACAGCCGATAGCATGGCCCAGTCATCAGGAAAGAAAGCAGAGAAGCGGGCCGGGACTGCAGAGAAACAACAGTTCATTTTTTCCGGTCCTGGTTGCAAAACCAAGGCTGAGCTGCAGCTCCCAGCTCCCAACTCAGAAGGCCCATCCACCCATACCCTCCAAGACAGAACACTGCGGAGCCCCAGGGGAATCTGAGCGGACGCTACCAAAACTGTTTGCTAACACTGACAGGGACTGAAACTGAGAGTAGCGAGTGTGATTAAATTTCTATAAGAAATTTTTTTTAAAAAGCATTATATAGGCTTTATATAAACCGGAGATCCAAGAGGCTTAAACATCTCCTACTGCAAACCAAAGAAAAGCGCCTTCTTTGTAGCAGACTACAAAGAGAGACCTTTATACAGTAAATATTTCTAGAAAAACAGCAGAATACACTTCCATTAATGCCCAGGCGGAGAAATAGTCATTAAATATCATGAAAAACCAAGGTGACAAGGCATCTCATAGAGAAAGAGAAAAATCTCCAGAAAATAAGCTTACAGACATAGAAATATGTGACTTAAATGACAGAGAATTCAGAATGGTATTTCTGAAAAAAAACTCTGTGAGTTCTGAAACGAGTCATATCAACAATTTCAGTAATTGACAAAACAACTAGATGACTAGAGCAAGGAGATTGAAACCCTCAAGAAGAACAGAATAGGTCTTCTGGAGATAAAAAAACCAACCAAACAAAAAACAACAACAACAAAAAAACACTGTAAAAGTTGAAAAATAAAATAGCAAGCTTGGGAAATAGAGTCGACCAAATGGAAGAAAGGATCAGTGATATCAAAGACAGAAATCTAGAAATAAATCAGAAGAAGAGAAAACTGAAGAATGAAAAATAATGAAAGAGAAATACAAGAACTAGCTGATACTATCAGGAGAAGAAACATAAGAATAATGGGCATTATCGAAGGTGAGGAAAAGGAGCAGGGACCAGAAAGCATTTTCAGACAAATAGTGGATGAGAATTTCCCAAATCTAAAGAGTGAGCTGGAGTTTGGAATTCACCAAGTCAACAGAACACCAATTATCTCAACCCAAAAAGGACTTCACCAAGACACATTGTATTAAAATGATCAAAAATCAATGACAAAGACAAAATTCTCAGGGAAGCCAGGGGGAAGAAAATAGTAACTTACAAAGGAAAATCCATTAGATTATCATCGTACTTCTCAGTGCAGACCTTACAAACCAGAAAGGAATGGGATCAAATATTTAAACTATTAAGTGAAAAAGAACTACCAGCCTAGAATAATGTATCCAGCTATGCTCTCCTTTAGATATGAAAGGAGAAATTAAGACCTTTTCAGACATACAAAAATTGAGATAATTCTCCACTACAAAACCTATGCTACAGGAAATACTGAAAGGGGTCAGTTCACCTAAAACAAAATAACAACAACAAAAATACATAATTAGGAATAACATGACTATCAGAAAAATAGAAGCAGAGGAGCAATCCTTACTAAGAATAGGGCATTATAAGCTTAAATAATAAGAAGAGAATTGCTATAGCAAGATAGTAATGAACGTTCAGCATACATAGGGACAAATTGAGATAACAATGACTGAAAAAGGGAGAATTCAAAGATCCAGATTCACAAAGGGGAATGGAATAAAGGCACACCCAACAGTAAATGGACGCCTATATACATATAACAACTCTCCTTTCCG
>NW_006440638.1:8177199-8179828 GCF_000325575.1 Pteropus alecto | reverse complement strand
CATGGACGGACTTTGAGATAATCATGCTAAATGAAATAAGCCAGACAGAAAAAGTTGAAAACCACATGATATCACTTATATGTAATATAAAAACCTAAAAGCAACAAATGAACAGGACAAACAAATAGAGTCTCAGGGACATGGACAATGGACTAGTGGTTACCAGAGGGGATGGAGGAGGAGGGGAGAGGTAGATGTGGTAAAGGGAGTCAAATATAGGGGTAGGGGGACAATTATATAATTAAATTAACCAATTATTACGTATTAACCAATGTTACCCCAATAAACTTAATTTAAACAAGTAATAATAAAATAAAATGAACATCAAAAAAAGAAAAGCGATTATATAATGTATACCTGAAAATTATATAATT
This sequence comes from Pteropus alecto, assembly GCF_000325575.1. Lineage (NCBI taxonomy): Eukaryota > Metazoa > Chordata > Mammalia > Chiroptera > Pteropodidae > Pteropus > Pteropus alecto. Next base: position 8,179,454 of record NW_006440638.1, on the reverse strand, counting down.
AACCAATTATTACGTATTAACCAATGTTACCCCAATAAACTTAATTTAAACAAGTAATAATAAAATAAAATGAACATCAAAAAAAGAATAGAAAAGCGATTAAGGACACTGTGGGTAAGTGTATGAGGTCTCATTATCTTTTCTCTTACAAATGCATAAAATCTGGCAAATTCTCCTCTTTCGTAATGAAATCTCTAAGAAAATAGAATATATCAAGAAAGAACAACTGGATGTTTCAATCAACTTCTGACCCCATTTAATTTGGAGATATTTTTTCTCTATGCTAACATCCATAACTCTAATGGCCTGTTTCCAAAGAATAACCAAAAGATGTAATTTTGCAGATATAATACCCTTTTTATATTTCTAAGATGTGGCATTTCTCAATATGTACTCTGCAGAACTTAGCAGAATGCTCTCTGAAAACAGGGTTCCAGAAATAAGCGTGAGGACACTGAATACTATTTTTTGAGGACCTTTTGCTGTTGTCTCCCAAGCATGAGTTCCCCCCTCATCCATTTTTGATTGAAGACCCGTACTCCCTACTCTCTAACCATTAAGTCTAAGTGAAGTGTCATCCCTCCTGGAATGGAGCTTGTGGTCTAGGCCTTAGCCAATCAGCAAGCCATATTCACCTAGTCATGGTGTTTGGGTCACAGGTGGGCATAAGACACAGTTAGAACCAATGAGAAGCAATGAGACCTTTGCTAGGGCTGTTGGGCAAAAGGCAAATGCTATTTCCTATTGGTTTATGCAGTGAGATGTGATACTAGAGCTGCAGCAGCCATCTTCTCATCACTAGAGGTGACTCCACCTGATTATGGAACCAGCACAGAAGAGGCAAAATGTAGAAAAATGGAGGGAAAGCATGTGGTAGCTATGGAAATGCTCTACTCAGACCTCCTGCTGTGAGGAGGCCAATTGACTGATGGCCCAGCTGCTGCTCTCTGAATCCACTACCACACAGTGACTAAGACCACTCTTCCCATGGCCACACCCGGCCCATGACAAGCATGGTTTGGATACTATTGCAGGGCCAATCTGTGAAGGGACAAGCCCATAGCCACAGTGAACTACAAGAGAGGCTGGAGAATATAGTGTTTATCCTGGACAGCCATGGGCTCAGCTTAAAATTTGAGATTTATAATAAAGTAGGGGCAAAAGGATGGTATGGACAACTAGGAACCTCTGCCACTGTTATCTGGTGCTTCCAAGCTTTCAGAGAACTTTTCTGGACACTTTCATAGAAGGCTCTTCCACTGTTTCCCACTCTGTCTACATCTAATTGCTCCTAATTACTACATCTAATTACCCCACGCTACTTACCATGCAAGTTTAAACTGGGTTATCTTTCTCCAACTTTGTTAAAATAGCCTCTTTCCCCATCTCTCTGTGAGAAATTCATCCTGGTTAAGCCACCAAATGAAGCTTCTTAAACATCATTTTGTACTCATTTCTTCCCATTTAAGCCCATTGTAGGAAGGAGGACAGGGGGAGAGAAAACAACCTCTTCACTCTTGCTCTGCAGGCTCTCCTTATCTGGTCATTTCCTAACCATCTGAAACTGATTCTCAGCCTGGCAAGCTGGGGCTACTTTTCTTCACCAATACACAGCTCCTCACTGGCTTCTCTTTTCATGTCTACTACCTATCGTTTGCCCCATGCCCTCTCTTCTTCTTGAGAGTCTCCTAGACTGTTGGTCTTTTGAAGACAAAGAACATAGACTATGTCAGATTGTGGGGAAAGGGGAGGAGTAGATTGTGAAGACACATATTGCACACTGGGAGACAGGGATGTTAAGAGAACCCAAGAAAAGTGAACTATTGAGCCTCATGGAGACTGGAACGGACTTCAGGATTTGTCAAAGCAAGATAGTTTATTGGTAGACTTTGGAATCCAACGGGCTGGGTTTGAGGCCTGGTTCTTCCACTTAATAGCTGTGAGCTAGGCGTGAATTAAGCTTCCTTTCCACATTTGGGTCTAGGATAAAGATAAAAACCACCTCCTCTGAGTTGTAGGGAGGTTAAATGAGTGATGTAGATAAGCCATTTAGCCCCATGCCAAGAAAAAAAAAGGCACTCAGTAAATGCAGGTGAATCCGGTGTTTAAAGTCCATCTAGGAACCAGATCACCTAGCCTCAACAAAGAGTTGGGGATTGCACTCCATTCCACCATTCCCACAACTGTATTTACTTGTCTCCATTTCTTCGTGTCTCCTCTAGCTTCTCCTCAGTCTACTGATTCTTTCCTCATAT
>NW_006440638.1:8137736-8177097 GCF_000325575.1 Pteropus alecto | reverse complement strand
ATTCCTGCCCTGAGGAGCTCCTATTGGCTGTTTCTTGTCAAGAGGGCACAACTCCTGTCCAATCAGCCGTGGCACACAGGAGAGGAGGTCTATAGTATGTGGTATTGCCATGCCTCTTAGCAGCATGGGGAGGGCAGAATGAACGTAATTTAGATTAGATTTATTATTATGTATTTACTATTATTATATTTAATTTTCTCTTCTATTTTTAAAAATTATTAAAATCACAACATTATCATAGGCCCCTAACAGTATCTGGGCTCTAGGTACTGTGTCTACTGGGCCTGATAGAAAAGTCAGCCCTACATCTATTCAATAAATATTTATTAAGCATCTACGATGGGCCAGGCATTCTCTCTAAGTACAGAGAATACAGTGGTAAAGAAAACAGAGTCCCCATCCTCGTTGGACTTATTTTCTGGTGGACACTCTCATTCTTCAAAACCTCAGAACACGATATGGAGTTTTCTGAGGATTTTTCCCACTAGTAACTATGGAAACCAGGATTAGAAGGCTCCTTCTTTTATTTCTTTCACATTTAGACTTGGGAGGAAACAACAAAGTCCCAATGCTAATTGAAAGGTTGTGACTAAACAAAAACAAGGTAGAGTTTATCTCAGTCTCTGAGAACAATGAGCTAGTGTGCATTTCCAGCGTAAAGGGCTCCCTTCTAGGATGGACTCCTTTGGGAGGCAGTGTGGGACAGTAGTTAGGCATCAGGCTTTGGAGTGTTCAGAGTCCATCTGGGCTCTTCCTGGCTATGTAGCTTCGAGCAAGTTATTCTCGCTCTACCTCAGTTTCTGCAAATGTAAAATGTTCCCAATGTGCAGGATTTTTATGAGGAGTAAAGGGGAAAAATCACTTGTAGCATATTTAGTTCTCAAAAAATATTAGCTCTTAATTAATACAAGTGGCTTTCAGGGACTGGGAGGCCATCTGCAGATGGGGCAAAGAGTGACTGGTCTATTAGTGATTTCACCTATGGACAGCTCATCTATTCTGTATCTGCCACTCCAGAAGCAGGCTTGGGTAAGATCAGTGCATAAGACAAGGATGATATTAATGACAGCCTGCATTTGTTATGTGTGCCCTATGGATAGGTTCCAGACTGCTTACTTGACTCACAGCATTTCCTTTAATTCTCTCAAGCTGATGGCAAGGTTGGCATTATTTTTCTTATTTTACAATAGAAAAAATGGGGGCTCGAGAAGGTATATAGATGGGATGATAAAGGGGAGCAGCAGAGATCGTCCTCCCTCCCTTTGGTTCTTCTCTTTTTAGCTAGAGTTGGAGGTGGAAGTGTACGTAAGTGAAACATCCAGAATTCAGGGAAATCCTGGCTTGAAGTTAGTATAAATTACATCACACACTTCCAGACTCTGGTGACCAGGTACTTTATGAATACATTACCAATTAAAGAAAGTGGTTTCTGGCTACTGCTAAAATGTAATCTAGGACTTCTTGGGCACATAACATTTCCCAGACTTGGGAAGAGCAATTGAAGAGCTGTAAATAGTGCTTAACCCTTTCCCCTCTTTCTTTGAGCCAATGAGGCCATAGAGTGCTTGCTTTTATCAAGTCTGTGGAGTGGTTTTGTTGTAGCTGCCAAGGACAATAAAAACAGCAGCCATGGAGAGATTTCTAGAGGATGATCACTCTCTACCTCTTAAAATTGTAAATAAATATGAACCTCTCATAAATCACATGGTGTGTCATTTAGAAACCTTTGCACTGAATCTGATTCCAGTCCTTGCCCTCCTCTACTGACTCATCCCTCACTTCTCTCCACCTGACCCTTTTCTCTCTATTAATATTTAACCATTCCTAATTCTCCATTGTTTTTGGTCCATTGTTTTTCCTTTTAATGTAGTTTTTCAAGATGCACCTCTCCATGCAGTATCCCTCCTCATTTAGCAATCTGCTTTTCAAGTCCCTGCTCAGGTATCCCTCTGCCAGATACTCTTCTCTCCCAGTAATCTATTGTTATGTAACAAAACCACCGCAAACATAGCTGCTCAAAAGCAACAATTTATTATTATTGTTCATGGTTACTCAAAGTGCTGTGGATTACCTGAGCTTAAAGTGGTTCTTGCTTGGAGTTTCTTTTGTGGTCACAGTCAGATGACTGGGGCTGGATTGTCTAAAGGCTCAAGGGAACTGAGCACTGAAGATAGTTTCTTCACAGCACCTGTCCATTGCTTGACTAAAGTGTATGCTGAGTAAGTATCTCTCCGCCTTCTCATGGCTCATTTGGGCTTCCTCGCAGCGTGGTGGTCTCCACATTGTCAGATTGTTTAGATGATAGCTGGTTTCTCCTAGACCATGTGTTCCAAGAGACCAAGGCAGAAGCTGCAAGTTTTCTTACAATCCAGCCTCTGAAGTCACACAGGATCACTTTCACTGACTTCTATTGGTTATACAGGCCAGCCTAGATTCAATATGGGGAGGGCCTACACAAAGACGTGAATGACAAGAAGTGTAGTTTATTGGGAGGCCATTTTTGCAGACTATCTTTCCCTTCTCTGTGCTCCCATGATATCCATGTATACCCGACCTCAGCATTTATCTCAGGGTATCACACCTGCTTCTTTTTTGTCTCCCTGTTCCACTGTGAGTGTCTTTGGTTGGTCAGTTGGTTAGTTGGTTAGTTGGTTGGTTGGTTGGTTGGTTGATTGGTTGGTTATTTTTGAAACTTCCATGCCTGGTCTAGTGCCTGGTCCTCGCTAAACATTATTTCACTTTATAAAATTGAACCAAACTGCAACTTAGCACTCCCCCAGCCTCAGAGCTACTCAAAACTCTAGTCAAATGGCTCCCTCATTTCCAAACTAAAGAGGGGCCCCCTGAAACCCAGACGCAGTCCAAGTAAATTACCCTCAAGACGACACAGAGCCAAGCATTTTTCTTTTTTCCCTCTTTGACAATAAATTAATTTGGTTCTTAAAAAATACACCAACTGACAGCCCCACAAACTGAGGAACATATGTCTTTCTCCAGAAGTGCCATTGCACACTTGAATTCTGAAGAGGGCAACTTAGCATGGGTATGTGTGGAGACCCAGCCACTGACCTCAATTACCAGGGGCCAATGCTGCTCCTCTAGAAATAGCCACGTGGGGAGGATGTTTTGTTAACAACGACATCAGCTCTGGGCACACTTTGACAATCTGGCTTCCAGCTTCGGTTCTGCCTGAGTTCTTCTGTCTTTACTATATTTGAGGTGGATTGGAGTAGGAAGAGTGAAGAGAAAATCTGTCTTGATAGTGGAGACCAAGGGAAGGATTATAGGATGAAATAGGAGATAAAAGAAGTAAGAAAAAATGTCCTCCTTCAACAGTCTATAAGGAAAATAAATGCTCACTAGTTTCTGCCCTTACAAACCATACACATTTACCTTTCTTCAAATCATGACCCCAAATTTCTTTATTAAAAATAATAAATATAACAAGAGCTACTAATTAATGAGTGCTTGCTATAGGCCAGGCACTGTGCTAAGCACTTTATGTTTATTACTCCATTGAAGTCACACCATTCTGGGAAATGGTTGTTTTGTCAATCCTTCCTTTATCCTTTCTCTGCTATTTTATAGAAGAAACTAAAGTTCAGAGAGATAAAGCAATCTGTCAACGATTATAAAGCAGAACCAAGATTCTCACCCTGCCCTGTCTGTCTCTAGAGCCTCGATGCTCAAACTTGGTTTAGCAGCGTTAGCATCACCTGAGAATACAGATTCTCAGGGCCTGCATAAGACCTACATGGCTGAGTGATTCTTTCACACATTGGAGTTCAGGTGGAAGCAGTCCTGAGGCCATTGACTTGGCACACCAGCATTGACTGAGCCTTGGGTGACTGGTGATTGTTAACCAGCCTATGTCAGCAAGAGCATGTGTGATTGGTTATCTCCCAGTGTGGCCTGACAACACAATGAACCCCAGGTTGCTGCTATCAGGCATGGTCATTGGGATGGTTCATGCTGCTGCAGCCCCTCAAAACAATCCTACCAGTGGAAAGAAACTCTTTTCTTTAAAAAAGTATTTTTCTATTAATGTATAATTTACATGCAGCTAAGTGCTCAAATCTTACTTGTATAACCACCACCCAGATGAAGATATCAAACATTTCTAGCACCCCAGATGGCCCTCTCATATCCTCTCCCAATAAACATCCCCAGTATTCACTGTTCTGACCTCTACCATCACAAATTCAGTTTACCTGTTCTTAAACTTCAAATAAATATAATAACACAGAATGTTCTTTTACATCCATGTGGCTATGAGATTCAGCCATGTTGCATATGTCAGTATTTTGTTCTTTTCCATTGTTCAGTAGTACTCCAACTGTGAATATATCAGTTTATCCATTCTAGTATCAATGGACATTTGGGTTGTTTTCATTTTTTGGCTATTATCATTAAATCTGCTATGAATATTTTTGTACATGTGTGTAGGTGGACATATGCACTCGTTTCCAGATAAGAGTACAAGCATCAATTGATTTTATTCAGCATCTATTAAGTTTTATTAGCTACTGTCAAACAATTTCTCAAAGTGGCTATACCAATTTATACTTCTGCCAAAAGTATGTGAAAGCGTGGATTCCTTTTTAGTTCTAGTTTCATAGGTAACCAGGATTCCCTTGCTCTGTACTGAGTTGTTCTTTGAAAAGGGGAATGATATTATCCTAATTTCCTAAGAGATGATGGCACTACACATCATCTAAAATTGATAGATTGTTTGTGCATGTTTGTTTGACGTCAAATATCAGATGCAGAGATCCTTTTATGGTGCACTAGAAAAGATACTTGATCCCAATGAGCTGCAACAATGGAAACTTTATAGCTTCTGCTCATAGTAGAAAAAGGTCCCAAAGATGTAATCAACTTTTACGAACATATGGGGTAAATTTCAGGGCAGTGCACAGGGAATTCAGCGTACAACTCGTATTAATGATTATCTGAAATAATAGGAGCAACGTGGATGACTCCTGCACAGCAAGCAGAAATTACACCCCTAGGGTCTTCTTCACACCAGAGGTCATTTATTAGCACACTCACTTCCCTATTGGGACTCTATATTTTACTAGAAAGAGCCAAGACATGGGTTTCAGAAGTAAGGGTTAGGGGCATAAAGCCTATGCTAATTGCTCAATGACCCTCAACCAGCCATTTAGCCTGTCCATGCCTCAGTGCCCTTTCTAATAAAATGAGCACCAAACGTCCTGACTTTCTCTTCTCCTTGACTCTTAACCTACGCTGCCTTTTTCTCCACTCATTTAATTTTTTTTTATTTTGAATGATCATTTTAATCTTATAGAAGAATTGCAAGAATAGAAGAAACTCCCTTAACCCCTTTGCCCAGGTTTTATTGCTGACATTTTGCCATTCATGTTTTATCACTACCTCTGTTTAAATAAATAAAAATTTTCCCCCAAACTTTTGAGAGTTCACTGTAAACATCATACTCCTTTACTTCTAATATTTCAGCACGAATTTCCTAAAAACAATGACATTCTTTCATATAAGAGAAAATGAGATTTTACTTACTATAAATACAACACTGTTAATATGCTGTCCATATTTAAATTTCACCAATTGTTTCAATAATGTCTTTTATAGTGCCCCTGCTTCTCCCTATTCAGGACCAGTTCATGAGTGTGCATTACATTTAGTCGTCATGTTTGTATAGTCTCTTGTAATCAGAAACAGTGTTTGAGCCTTTCTTTCTCTTTCATAATATTGACATTTTGAGGAGTACAAATGAGTGGTCCTGTAGAATGTCCTTGATCTTACCACTTTACATTCTTATCACACTCGATTTGCAAATCTCCAGAAATGAAATGTTTTTTTTTTCCTCCATCAGGCTTTTGTTCAAGCTAGCTCTTCCATCTAGAATTCCCTTCCCTTTCTCTTTAACTTAGGCAATTCTTATTCAACCTTCTCTGAGACCCTTTCCCTGGCCTCCTAAGGCTTGGATGAAAGCCCCTGCCATGGACTCCTATAGCACCTGAAGTTTAGCCCATCTAATCATGTACTAAACAGTACTGTGTCATCTGCGTGATGAGGAATCACTCACCACTACCCACTCAGGTGTCTCGTTTCTGCCCAGTTCAGACTTCTCCTAACAAGTAAGGTATAAAAGATTCATATACCAGCCCTTGACTCCCACATTTCTTGCTATGTGCCCAAGGTTTCTCTTTGAATCCAGAGTAATCTGGGGCATTGTAGGGTAAAGCTCTCCTGGTTCTGTCAGAGTTGACGCAGTCAGTATGGCCAGCCAATACTAGGGAAGGCTTCTATAAATGGAGCAATGCCACAGATATCCACAGATCAACTAGGACACATGTGATAACAATAATAACAACAGCAGCAGAAACTTTAATAGCAAACACAGAGCACTTACACTGTGCTATGTTTAAATTACTTACAGATATTAAATCATTTACTGCTATGAGGTAGATATTTTGGTAGTATGTTGGAGGTGTCTTATACTGGTTCATGAGAGCCAATTGTTAAATGTTTAGGAACTTCATCATCTGGTTTTTAAACCATTGATTTCTGTGGTATAAAAAGTCCCACAGTGATTGATTTCAATCACTGTGGGACTTTTTATACCACAGAAATCAGCAAATGCTAAAAATCATGGCTTTTTTTTTTTTTCTGGAGAGCTAATTTACCAGTACACTGGATATTGTTATTAACACCATTTCATAAATGAGGAAACTAAAGCATAGAGAAGTTATGTAACTTGCTTGAGGTCACATAGTTATTATGTTAATTATCTACTGCTGCATAAGAAATTGCCCCCAAACTTAGTAGCTTAAAACAATAATTATTTATTATTTCTCGCAGTGGGTCAGGAGTTCAGTCAGGTATACCTTATATGAATACCATATCTCTGCTCCGTGCCATCTGGGTCCTCAGACAGAAGTCTAAAAAGCTAGGGCCTGAAATAATCTGAAGGCTCCTTCATTCATACCTGGTGATTTATGCTAGCTGTTACCTCGGGGCTGAATTAGGGCTATAAGCTGGAATGCCTGGATACAGACTCCCCAAGTAGCCTCAACTTCTTTACACCATGGTGGCTGGGTTCCAAGGGCAAATGTCCCTAGGGAGAGAGATTGCAGGTGGAACCTAGATCCATTTTATGACTTAGACTTAAAAGCACACAGCCTCCTTTCTGCCTATTCCTCTGGTTAGGGCTGTGCCAAGACCCTGTTCCTACTCAAAGAGAGGGAGTATAGCCACCCCTCTCAGCCAGTTACATGTGGGAAAAGCCTGTGGGGTGGGTGTGGCCATCTTTGGAATATACAGCCAGTAAGTAGTGAAGCAAACATTTGAACCCACAAACAGGCTCCACAATCCATGCTCTTATTCAGCCATGATTGCTCCAGAGAAAGTGAGAAGTTGGTCGGCAAGGCCTGTAGGCTAATGGAATACTGAGCATGGGACCAGTACCCCTTGCAAAGCTCCTTCTCTTGTCTACCCAGCACTGCCTGAACTCTTTTCATGGACATCCATCCCAGGGCTCCAGGCCCCAATCTAGTCCATTCCAGCATCTCTTTTATCCACATCCTCATCCTCATCCTTCTTTTTCCTTCCCCCAATAAACCCTGAGATCCATTCAAACCAGTGCCCAAATTATTTGTTATCAGAAATCTACCTCTGCTTTCCTTTCTTCAATCATTCTTATGTTGAGATGACATAGTTGCCTGCACTCAATCATGATCAGCCTCCTGGAGGAGCAGTCTCCTTCCTACCTAAAATAGTCCAAATCTTCTACGTAGTGAAGAACATAAAACTGTAGTTTCTTGGAGGCAAGTTGAATAACCATATCCTAAATTATCTTCCTCACTAGACCCTTAGGACTTACTTGGTCACCCTGTCGCTTCAGGACCTGCCAAGAAGTAGGTGCTTTATTTATTTTATAAATGAATTGATAAGAACAAATATGTTTTGAAGGATTACTCTGTGCCAGGTACTGTTCTAAATGCTTTACAAGTATTAGTTCATTTAATCCTTACAAAACTCCATAAGGCAGGATAATAACAACCTTATTATTATCTCAGTTTTACATGTGGGAAAATGGAATAAGTAATTTGTTCAAAATCACAGAGCTAATAACTGGTAGAGTCAACTGTACTACTCTTGACAGAAGGGAAGGAAAGAAGGATGGGGGGAGGGGAGAAGAGGAGAGAGGAGAGGAGGGAAAAAGAAGGGAGGGGAGGAAGGGAAGGAAAGCACTATAATTTTTATCCCAGGACAAAGCATCCCTCTGCCAAAATGTGAATGTTGCTATTTGGTGGGTCACTGAAAACTTTTCCTACCATAGTGCCTAAAATTCCCACTTTTACATTTATGTCTTTGGATTAAGTTCTCAGATTACGAATGTCCTTCAACAGTATAGCATCAAGACCCAAGCTAGTACTCAGTATTAGCTTAGATAAGTATACATGTTAAAGCACCCTTTGGCAGAGTTCTGAGACTTTGGACCCTCCAACTGTCAAATTTGGAGAAGTGGAAAGGAAAGCAAAGTTAAAGAGTATGGGTCTTGTTATTCTAGCCCAAACTTTAACCAAAAAAAAGAAAAAAAAAAATTTCTGTTTAGATGAGACATCACCTCAGAGGACAGCCCAATAACAAAAATTTTTTCCAGAAAGGATTACAAGAAAAAGCAGAGCTTTTGAAGTAGTTTAATTAGAATCCCAAAACAAACTCTTTATCTATATCACACTGAGGCTTGGGGCCTCCTGCTTCCAGCCTGAGGCTGAGAAACAGAAGTTGGTAAATATTTATTGAAAATAAAAGCCCAGAGAAGAGATAGCAGAATTGTAAGAGAGGAATAACTCAGGGACAAGGTGACAAGAGGAAACACAAGGATTAACCATCAAGTCAGCCTTGTGAAAGTCTAGCATAAATTGGTTAGCAAAAGAATGAGAAACTTGGAGGTCAAAGGTTGAGATACCAAACCCAGGAGGTGGCACCAAACTGGATTCAGTCAGGCAAGAGATTTGTTTCTGAGAAGTTGTATGTGAGTCAAACACTGGAAAAGGGAGACATATAAACCTAAAGCTTGCAGATCACTGCCTTGCTGTGGGTTTTCTGAGAAGCAGCCCTGGAGACAAGGATTCAAGAGCAAGTGGTTTATTTGGAAGGTGAAAGAGAAATGAGTAGGGAAGTGAAGAACAGGCTCTTAATAAAGGATGTTATCAGTGAGCTACCACTGTAGACAACTGAAGCATAATCCCATAGGTATATCTGCAAGTGCTGGAAGCCTGTAAAAACCACACTCCTAAATGCTCAACAATAGAGAATTATGTAAATAATGATATTGATAGGATATGCTTTCAACAAAAAGCCAGAGAGAGAGAAACAGAGAGAGAGAAACAGAAATTTAATAGCAATTATTTACAAGTAAAATTTCAAAGCAAACAAAATTTTTACTTATCTTTCCTTTCTCAGATTTTTTTGTAATTTTATCCAATTATAGTTGACATAAAGCATTATATTAGTTTCAAGTGTGCAACATAGTGATTAGACATTCATGTACTTTATGAACTGATCATCCATCTGATACCATACATAGTTATTACAATATTATTTACTGTATTTCTTATGCTTTACATATCCATGACTATTTTTATAACTGGCAATTTGTATTTTTTAATTCCTTTCACCTTTTCCCCATCCCCCTAACCCGCCTCCCATCTGGCAACAATCGATTTATTCTCTACGTCTATGAGTTTGTTTCTGTTTTGTTTGTTCATTTTGTTTTTTAGATTCTACATGTGAGATCATATAGTACTTGTGTTTCTCCCTCTGACTTATTTCACTTAGCATTATACTCTCCAGGTCCATCCACATTGTTGCAAATGGTAAGATTTAGGTTTTTTTTTGTGGCCAAGTAATATTCCATTTTATATATGTACCACACCTTCTTTATCCAACTGTCTATTGATAGGCACTTAAGTTGGTTCTATACCTTGGCTGTTGTAAATAATACTGCAATGAACATAGACATACATATGTCTCTTTGAATTAGTGTTTTGAATTCCTTTGGATAAATACAAAGTAGAATTGTTGGGTCATATGTAGTTCTATTTTTAATTTTTTGAGGAACCTCCATACTGTTTTCCATAATGGCTGCACCAATTCACAATCCCACCAACAGTGCGCAAGTGTTTTGTTTCTCCACCTTCTCATCAACACTCATTTCTTGATTTATCGTGAGGTAATATCTCACTGTGGTTTTAATTTGCATTTACTTCATGATTAGTGACATTGAGCATCTTTTCATATATCTATCGGCTATTTGTATGTCTTCTTTGGATAAAAGTCTGTTCGGGTCCTCTGCCTAGTTTTAATCAAATTTTTTTGGGGGGGGGTTAAGTTGTATGAATTCCTTATATATTATGGATACTAACCTCTTATCAGATATATCATTGGCAAATATCTTCTCCCATTCAGTAGGTTATCTTTTTTGTTTTAATGGTTTCCTTCACTGTGTAAAAACTTTTTAGTTGATATAGTCTCACTTGTTTATTTTTTCTTTTGTTTCCCTTGCCTGAGGAGACATATCCAAAAACATATTGCTAAGAGCAATGTCAGAGAGTTTACTGCCTATGTTTTCTAAGAGTTTTATGGTTTCAGGTCTTACATTTGAGTCTTTAATCCATTTTGAGTTTATTCTTGTATATAGGGTAAGAAAGTAATCGAGTTTCATTCTTTTGCATGTATCTGTTCAGTTTTTCCAGCACTATTTATTGAATAGACTGTCTTTACCCCCATTGTATATTCTTGCCTCCTTTATCATAGGTTAATTAATTATGTAGGCATGGGTTTATTTCTAGGCTCTCTATTCTGTTATGTTGGTCTGTGTGTCTGTTTTTATCCCAGTACCATGCCATTTTGATTACTACAGCCCGTAGTAAATATAGTTTAATATCAGGAAGCATGATACCTCTCACTTTGTTCTTCTCTCTCAAGATTGCTTTGGCTAGTTGAAGTCTTTCGGTTCCATATAAGTTTAGGATTTGTTCTGTGGAAAATGTCATTGGTATTTTGATAAGGATTGCATTGAATCTGTAGATTGCTTTGAGTAGTATGGACATTTTGATGATGTTAATTCTTCCTATACATGAACATTTTTGTATCTTCTTCAGTTTCTTTTTTTAATGTCTTACAGTTTTCCAAATACAGGTTTTTTACTTTCTTGTTAAATTTATTCCTAGGTATTTGATTCTTTTTGATGCAATTGTAAATGAGATTGTTTTCTTAATTTCTTCTTTTGTCAGTTCATTATTGGTGTATAAAAATGCAACTGATTTCTAAATATTAATTTTGTATACTGCTACTTTACTGAATTCATTTATCAGTTCTAGTAGTTTTTAGTGAAATCTTTAGGGTTCTCTATATAGTATCATGTCATCTGCAATTAATGACAGTTGGACTTCTACCTTTCCTATTTGGATGCCTTTTACTTCTTTTTCTTGTCTGATTGCTGTAGCTAGGACTTCCAAATCTATGTTGAACACAATGGGTGAAAGAGGACATTCTTTTCCTGTTTTTCATATTAAAGAAAAGGTTTTCAACTTATGTTAGAGTATGATGTTGGCTGTGGATTTGTTAAATATGGCCTTTATTACGCTTTGTTCCCTCTATCCCACTAAGCTGAAAAATTTTATTATAAAAAGATATTGGATTTTGTCAAATGTCTTTTCTACATCTATTGATATAATCATACAATTTTTATCCTTCATTTTATTTGCATAGTGTATCACATTAATTAATTTGTGGATATTGAACAAACCTTGTATCCCAGGAATAAATTCCACTTTATCATTTATGGTGTATCATCTTTTTGATGTCTTGCTGAATTCAGTTTGCTAATATTCTGTTGAGGATTTTTGCATCTATGTTCATCAGGAATATTGGCCTATAATTTTCTTTTTACTTTTTTAATGTCTTTTCCTGGTTTTGTTATCAAGGTAATGCAGGCCTTCTAAAATGATTTTGAGATCCTTCCCTCCTCTTCCATTTTTTGGAATAATTTATGAAAGGTTGGTATTAATTGTTATTTGAGTGTTTGGTAAAATTGACCTTTGAAGCTGTCTGGTCAAAGACTTTTTTGTTGTTGGGAGTATTTTTATTACTCATTCAATTTTGTTAGAGGTTATTAGTCTGTTCAGATTTTCTGTTTCTTTCTAACTCAGTCTTGGAATATTTATGTGTTTCTAGGAATTTATTCATTTCTTCCAGGTTGTTCCATTTGTTGTCATATAATTGTCCAAAGTATTTCTTTATAGTCCTTTGTATTTCAGTGGTGTTGATTGTTACTTCTCTTTCATTTCTGATTTTATTTACCTGGGCCCTCTCTTTTTTTCTTGATGATTTTCTTTATCTTTTCAAAGAACCAGGTCTTGGGTTAATTGATCTTTTGTATTGTGTTTTTAGACTCTATTTCATTTATTTTTGCTCTGATCCCTATTATTTCCTTTCTTCTACTCACTTTGAGCGTTGTCTGTTCTTTTTCTAGTTTCATTAGGTGTAAAGTTTATTTATAGGTGATTGTTTATTTGACATTTTTCTTGTTTCTTGAGGCAAGCCTGTATTGCTATGAATTTTCCTCTTAGAACTGCTTTAGCTGTGTACAACATGTGGTCAGTCCTGGGAAATGCTCCATGTGCACTTGAAAACAATGTATATCCTGCTGCTTTTTTTTTTAAATGTTTTAAAAGTATCAGTTAAATTTATCTGATCTAATGTGTCATTTAAGGCCACTGTTTCCTTGTTCAATTCTTAAGGCCACTGTTTCCTTGCCACTAATTCCCCTACTATTACTATATTATTGTTGATCTTTCCTTTTATGTCATCAATATTTGCTTTATATATTTTGATGCTCTTAAGGTTGGGTGTGTAGATGTTTATGAGAGTTATGTCCTCTAGTTGGATTGATCCCTTTATATTTATGAAATGCCTTTGTCTATTGGTATATTCTTTGTTTGAAAATCTATTTTCTTTGATGTAGGTATCGCTACACCAGCTTTTTTTTATTTCTATTTGCATGAAATATCTTTTTCCATCTGTTTACTTTCAGTCTCTGTGTGTCTATCTGAAGTGTGTTTCTTGTAGAGAGCATATGTATGGGTCTTTTTTTTAAATCCATTTAGCCACCTTACATCTTGTGATTGGTGCATTTAGTGCATTTACATCAAAAGCAGTTATTGACAGGTATGTAGTTTTTGCCATTTTGTTAATTGTTTTGTAATTGTTCTTATAGTTCTTCTCTGTTCCTTTTGTATTCTCTTGCTCTCTTCTCTTGTATGTTGGTGACATTTCTGTCATGTTGTACTTGGATTCCTTTTTCTTTATTTCTTGTCTATCTCTTGCAGATTTTCGGTTTGTGGTTACTATGTGTTTCATATACATCAGGCTCTGTTTATAGCAGTCTATTTTAAGTTCTAGGTCACTTAAGTTTGCCTACATTCTAAAATCAGTATAATTTTTACTCACTCCTCCATGTTTATGTTTTTATCATTGTTTTTTACTTCTTTTGTTTGTGTGTGTGTGTTTTGTTTTTTTTTTACATTTTTTATTATTTTTATTTTTACTATTATTATTTTTAATGCCTACAGCACCTGATATTCCTAAGTGGTCTCCCATCCAAGTACCAACCAGGTCCGACCCTGCTTAGCTTCCAAGATCAGATGAGATCGGGCACATTCAGGGTGGCATGGCCGTAGACTGTGTGTTTCTGTGAATCCTTTGATTAATTGTTGTAATTACACATGCTCTTTCTACTTTTGTCTTTTAATCTTTGCTCTACTTTTATAGTTGGTTGATTCACTGCTTTTTAAGTGTCTGCCTTTGTCAGTTAGCATTTTTTTCTTTTCTATATTTTCTTATTCACATTTTTTTGGTGTTTTATTTTCTACTTAGTGAAATCTCTTTAATATTTCTTATAATACTGGTTTAGTAGTGATGAACTTCTTTAGCTTTACCTTGTCTGGGAAACTCTTTATCTCTCCTTTAATTCTAAATGATAGTCTTGCTGGGTAGAACAATCTTGATCATAGGTCTTTGCTTTTCATCACTTTGAATATTTTCTGCTATTCCCTTCTGGTCCGAAAAGTTCCTCTTGAGAAGTAAGCTGACAGTCTTATGGGCATGCCCTTGTACACAATAAACTGCTTTTCTCTTGCTGCTTTTCAGATTCTCTCTTTGTCTTTAACCTTTGGCATTTTAATTATGTTGTGTCTTGGTGTGGGCTTCTTTGTGTTCATCTTATTTGGGACTTTCTGTGCTTCCTGGACTTGCATGTCTATTTCTTTTTCTATGTTAGAGAAGTTTTCAATCATTACTTCTTTTAATAGATTTTCAATCCCTTGCTTTCTCTCTATTCCTTCTGGTACCCGTATGATGAGAATGGTGGTATGCTTGATGTTGTTCCAGAGGTTTCTCAAGCTGTCTTCACTTTTTAGATTTTTTTTCCCTTTTGTTGTTCAGATTGAATGTTTTTTGCTATATTGTCTTCCAGATCACTTACTCAATTCTTTGCTTTATCTAATCTGTTGTTCCTTTCTAATGTATTCTTTACTTAAATTATTATATTCTTCATTTCTGACTGGTTCTTTTTTATGGTTTTTATCTCTTTGTTGAGGTTCTCAATGAGTTCATTTATTCTACTCCTAAGTTCATTGAGCATCCTTATAACCAGTGCTTTGAATTCTGTATATAGTAGCTAGTTTGTCTCCATTTTGTTTAGTTCTTTTTTCTGAAGTTTTGTCCTGTTCTTTCATTCGAGACATTTTTCTTTTTCTCCTCTTGGGACTGACATTTTGGCTGACTCCCTTTGATTGTTTCTACATATTAAGTAGATGTTCTATGTCTCCCAGTCTTGATAGAGCAGCCTTATTTAGTAGGTGTCCTGTGAGGCCCAGTGGCACAGTCTCCATATTCCTCTGAGCTGGGTCCTTCAGGGATAATCTTTGTTTGACTTGTATGTACCCTTCAGTTGTAGTACTACCTTAGTTGCTGTCGGAATGACAGTGGGTGGGATTGACTACCCGGAGACAGCTGTCCTGAGCCCTGGCCCTCCAGACTTCACCTTCAGGTTTACTGGCTGTGAGGGTTGGGCATGACTACAGTGGATGAGCTTTTTTGGAGAGTTGGAGCCTTTTTATCAGGGCTTTGGTGCTAGCTGAGTCCATCTTTGGGGTATGTTATTTATGGAGCTGCTTGAGTGATGCTCTGGTATGATCTGAAGCTGACCACTGGATGTGTTGGCTCTGGAGTCTGTTAGGAGGGGCTCTAGTGGAAGCCAAGGTCAGCTTCCATTTGTGCCCAGCTTGGGGTACCTGGTGGGAGCTACAAAGTGATCTGTGGTTGTTTACTGCCTATGCTGGGTTCAAAGGTGCTTGGGAGAGACTAAGCTGTGAATGAAGGCTGGCTGCCACTTGTGCCAGGATTGGGACCATTTGGTGGGCACCACAATATGAGCTGAGGCCAGCTGCTACTTATATCAGGCTTGTGGTCACTTAAAGCTATATTTTAAGTCAGCACTAACCGAAGCTTATGCCAGGCTTTGTGCCACCTGATGGGAGTGACAATGCAAATTGAGATTAGTCAACACTTTGCCATATTTGGGGCCACTTTGCAATAGGTACAGGGCACACTAAGGCCAGCTACTTCTTTTTTAGAGTTTTTGGGCCTTTGAGAGATTTTGGAAAAGTACACAGCTTGAGCCAAGGCAAGCCACTTCTGTAGAGGAGCTGCTGAAAGAGGCTCCAGCTGATGTGCAAATCGGGTGGGGTCGGTTCTCAGGGAATCACCAGGATGGGGTGAATAGTGTTAGCCAGATTAAAGGAAAGCTCAGATTTGGTGCCCACCTGTGCCTGCTGGTTGGGTCTGGGGAGGGTTCAATGAACATGCAGTGGTACCTGCCAGCACTTCTGTTCCTAGAGAGAGCTGCCCTGCCCAATGCCCCTCCAGTCCTTGCCCTGAAGTTCATCAATTCAGTTTATCCCCATATATTCCTGGCATTTTTGAGATGCCGCTCCTGCAAGCTTAAAGCAAGTGAGTTTGTGAGCAAACAAGTCCATGTGAGGGCTTCTTAAGAGCATACCTCCATCTTCAGCAGCTCTCTGTTCACCTGGAAGGAATCCTCACTGGTTTTCACAGCCAGATGTTATGGGGACTCCTCTTTTCAGTACTGGAACCCTGGGCTCAGGAGCCCAGTGTGGGCCTGGGACCCCTTGATCCTCAGGGGAGTCCTCCATAGCTCAGATATTCCTCCTGATTCTTAATTGCCACACCATGGGTGTGGGACCTGCCTTCCATATCCCCACCACTCCTACCAGTCTAGACATGGCTTCTTCTTTATATCTTTAGTAATAGGACTTCTGTTCAGCTGGTCTTCAGGTGATTCTCAATGACGATTATTCTGTAATTTAACTGTAATTTTGATGTGAGTGTAGGAGGGGGTGGGCACAGTGTTTACCTACTCTGCCATCTTGACCAAAAGTGTCTTTTCCCATATTTTTCCATAATGCACACAGATTGATTGTTTAATAAATATTCAAAATAAATATTCAAAAAAAAATAAGGAAAGAAAATGTGAAACTCTTAAATATTATAGGAGATTTTCCAGGTAAAGGAATTTTAAGCAAATTTTTCTAAAAAGCAAAGACTCCTTCCAATAAGATCAACCTGACTCCCTAGGTTATGTTTGGTAAAAAAAAAAAAAAAAAAAAAAAGTTTTAAAGAGGGGTAGGATATTTTTCTATAGATAGTTGTCTAATAATAAAGAACAGCTCTCTGTTACCCGAGAAAGCCAGATATTTGCTAGATTTCACAGGTATACAAAACCCTGGTCCATGTTGCTCTCCTGGCTCCCAAGATGAGGCACCACCACCCCTCAGTGTACCTCAGTCTGTGTGTGGTATCTGAAGAATCAGTCTAGTGGCAGCCTTGAATCATTTGGGGATCATGATGGACAAAGCTGGACGATGAATTATCATTCTGTGTGCAACAAATATAGACCCTCAGCTCTAGGCACTGCAGGAAAGTTAGGCCCAGTGCCTCTTGCTCTTCTCCCGTCTCCTCCTTTGTCCAAACACCAACCTTTTTGCTTCTTGGTCTCCTTCTTCTCCTCCAATGGCAGCCCAAACTATCCCCTCTCCTATTCACACATATTCATCATCTCTCTCTCTTTTTCAAAACTTTCCAGCAAAGTTCACACTTTTTCAGTGCGTAGGTTTTGGCTTGATATTCATGGGGAAAAAAGATTCTAATCATCTAATTCATACTAAGTGTTAATAAATAAGAACATCTTAATGTATTCAGCCAAAGAAATGAATCTTTAACAACTGAATTTTACCATTTGGTGGCAGGCCTGTAGGCAGAGGTTTGTTTTGTTTTGTTTAATGCATTCCTAAAAACAAAAATCCCAAACCAAATTACCTAATAACTGGACACTGAGTTCTCAGTTAGAGTATAAAAGCATCACTGCCAACCAGAATCTCACAGATACATAATATATTAGAATTTTAAGGGAACTTGGAGACATCATCATCATCATCATCATCATCATCATCATCGTAAACATGCTGAGTAATTTTTATGCTATACAAATTATGTTATCTTACTCAATTCATGCAACAACCTTATGATGTAGGTACTGTTATCCTTATTCTCATTTTATAAAGAAATTGTGCTTGGAGAAGTTATCCTAAGGCTACATTTTAACTAAGGAAACTAAAGTTTGAACCTGGAAAGTCTGGCTTCAGGGTTATGAACTGTTCTACTATTCATTACTGTCTTCCACCTACTTTTTAGAGACTGGGAACTGAGATTACATGGGGATTGGCAGTGGAGAGAATGATGAGTGAATGACCAAGGATGGAGTCTTTCTCCTTCTTGGCACTAGTTCTCTTTCACCAGAAAGCAAGAAGGGCAATTCTATGAGTCACAGAGGGCAGAAGGAGGCAGTGGAGATCC
The DNA here is from genome assembly GCF_000325575.1 of Pteropus alecto. Lineage (NCBI taxonomy): Eukaryota > Metazoa > Chordata > Mammalia > Chiroptera > Pteropodidae > Pteropus > Pteropus alecto. The sequence continues at coordinate 8,159,106 of NW_006440638.1, read as the reverse complement.
TGACAATTACTTCTAACTAATTGGTATTCAAATGTTTTTTAACCATGACAACTTATGTTTAAATGAGATATTACTTGAAGTCCAAAATATTATGAAGATAAAAGTGAGTTACTCTGGTTTAAAGTGGGAAGGGGCAGCCCAAACTTGAATCTTGACCCTATCATAACCTCTGAAGCTTTTCCATAGAAACCCTAGGCTTCAAAAAGCACATTTGGAAAATTATACCCTGTTGTATATTGCAAAAAATGGCCAAAATTCTTTGTAGTCTTTCCCATTAAGAGGTGGAATCTATTTCTCCATTCTTAAGATTGGAGCTAGACTTCTGACTTACTTCGACCAATAGAATACTGGAAGTAACATGCCAATTCTGAGTCTAGGCCTCAATAGTCTTTGCACTCTTTTGCACTTCTCTTGGAATCCTTCTACCACCACATAAGCAAGTTCAGGCTAGCCTGCTAGATGATGAGATTCCACGTGTCTCCAGTCATCCCACCTGAGACAATCGTAAACTGATCATACCCATCTGGGATCAGCCAAGCTGAGCCCAGACTAGAGGACTAACTAGCTGAAGCTAGCCCAAATTGCTGACCTGCAAAATTGTGAGCTAAGTAATTGGTCTTGTTTTAACCTACTAAGTTTTGGAATGATTTGTTATGCAGAAAAACTAACTGATACAGTTCCCTAATAGAAGAATCTCAAAATGATGCAATGGCCTTCCTCTTAGACATCAAAATATGGGGAAACAGCAGGGCAAGGTGTCCTTCCCCAGAGTATATTCTAACCAAGCCTTTGCCAAGTCACCTGTGCCTTAGAATGTGATGGGCAGAGGAAACACATTTCCACATCTGTCCTAACTTCAAACAGAATTACAATCACAGAGGGGATAAAAGACCATTACTTGACCTCGAGAGAACCAAACTTCTATCTAGAGAATTCTGTTGAGAATCTACTTATGTGGAAAAAGGGCACGTCTCTATTCCCCACAGATACCTCCAGGTTCATGGCATTCTTGAAACCTGGGTGAGGGAAGAAGTGACAGAGAGAAGGAGGAAGGTCTTAAAGGTTAAGCCTAGCACATTAAAGCTGCTCAGAAAATGCCAAAAAAAAAAAAAATGTAAATGAAAATTTTCAGCTGCAGCGGTAGAAATCCAGGTCCAGGGCCCCAGGTTGATCTTTCAGACTTTTGGTCACACTGCAAAGCTGTCTCCATTTATTTACTTCTAATTGAAAGTTGGCATGCTGAGGGTTACTCCCCCCAAGCGTTAAGTGTAGCCATCTGTGAAAGATTTCCCAAGACCTCTCCCTTCACAGAAGCATCCTTCATGTGCTTGAAAAAGAAAATGTCACAAGGACCCTAAATTAAAACTCAGTTTTGTCTTTGAAAAATAGATTCAATCCTCAGTGGGATGTGGTAGGAGAGATACCAGCATTAACATAATTCCTCAGCATACTTTATATAGGCCAATCAGAAAAAAAAAAGGATATTCAGAAATCTACCAAAAAAAGTTCTCATGGGGAATACAAATGCTAATTCTCACAGATAGATGCTCTTAGACTCACAATTAACAATGGGTGGTTTTCTCAGAGAGATTTTACCTCTTATAGGGGCTGTTTCAACACAATTAATCAGCTGGTGGTAACTACCGTCAAGGAAAAATAAGATGACTTGCTCTCAAGATTGTTAGCTATATATAAGTTCATCAGTCTACTCACTCCCTTTGCTTATTCAAAAATGCTATTTGGTCCCTGTGGTGTGAAAGGCACTGTGTTGTCTACTGGGCATACAACTGTGAACAAGATAGGCCCCCTCAAAGCCTATAATCTATCGGGAAAGAGAGACAGGCAAACAAGTTAAGACAGTCCTCCATTTACATAAGGGTTCCCTCTCAAATATCTTCTGTGAGTCAGTTTTGGATAAACCAGAGTTGTTTAGAACTCCGGACTCATTCAGCAGATGTCCATACAGCAGCACTAGAGACATCTGAACATGCACGGAGCTGCCTACTTAGTCTCCTGCCTTTCTTCTTAGGCAAACTTTACCATTACTGTGTAGAGGTTAAAAAAAAAAAAAGTGGGCATTGTAGAGGTAAAGAAACTGAAGGCAATTCTTAATACCTTCGACCAAGTGCTGGCTCTGTCTTAGCATTGGTTTAGTCTTGGGCAAGATACCTGACTCTCAGACCTCAGTTGCCTCATTGGTAAAGTGAGGGTAACAACAGCACTATAGCAGAGATAGTTTGCCTCATAGTCATTCTCCCTTTCTTTCTTAGTAACAGAGTCTTGGCATTACTGAGGGCTACAGTAAGCCCAGCCTCCTTTGCAGCTATGTATGGCCATGGGAGCAATCTCCGGCCCATGAGATGTAAGTGAAAATTTTTGGGTGAGGTTTCTGGGAAATCACTGTAAAGCATAATTATAAAGAGAGCTGGCACTTAAATATTTTGGCTTTTCCCATTTCCTTCATTGTCAGGAATGTAGACATAATGATGAGAGCTACAACAGCCATATTGGATCATGAGGTAAACTTGAAGATGGAACTCGAGCTAAAAAAGCCAGAAGGAGCCTCAGACTCTGATGATCATGGCGCACACTGCCAAGTTTCAGGCTTCTTTTATGTGTGAAAAAATTAGTATCTGTTAAAATCACTGTTATTTCTGATCTCTATCAAGAAACTGAAGATAATTCCTAATACAAGTAGCCATAAGTGTTATTGTGGGAATTGAATGAGGTCATTCATACAGAGCACTTAACCCAGTGCTAGTCCACAGTGGGCTCTCAGTACAGAAGAGTTCACGCTGTCATTATACATATAAAGTATTTACATTGTTTTGTCAGCTCAGGCTGCTATAGCAAAGTACCATAGATTGTGCAGCTTAAACAACATATATTATTTTATCACAGTGCTGAAGGCTGGGATGTCCAAGGTCAAGGTGCTGGCCAATTTGATTCCTGGTGAGGATTCTCTCTCTGGCTTGCAGATGGCGACTTTCTCATGGTGTCCTCACATGGGAAAGAGGGAGAGAGCTCTGGTCTCTATTCCTTTTCTTATGAGGACATGAATCCCACTATGGGAGCCACGCCTTCATGACCTCATCTAAAACTAATTATCTCCTAAAGGCCTCACATCCAAATACCATTACATTGAAGGCTAAGGCTTCAATGTATTAATTTTCTGGACATCAGTCCATAACATACATGGACCCTACTGGAAGCTTTAATTACTGTTGGTTTGCTTAAGATAGATTAGCATAAGTGGGAAACCTCCTGGATTCTAGTCTAGAGTCCTGAGGGTTATGATAAAGGGAGGTCAAGATACTGAAGAACTAAAAGTCTAATGTGATGATTGGGGATTGGCGATTGTGTACGTAAGTCATTATTTCTAGCAATACTTAGATGGGAGGGCCAGTTATTCATCAAGTCCACTCCTAATTCACGAGAGTAAAACCACATCATCTAATTAAGAAGAGAAGACTTGGAACAATAAAATCTATGGTCAAACCACACATTCATCTTGTGTTTCATTCTTTGTTCTGTGGATGACAAAACAATAGCAGCAGAAGACTTTATGGAGTACTTGCTATGTGCCAGGCTCTATCCTAGGTCTTGCCTCTAAGTGAATCAGTGAGGACCAGCAGAAGAAGAAAGCACACTCAAATGGAAGCTTTGAGAAGAGAGGGTAATAGAGAGACCATTTATAAAGGTATGGACAAGATGTAGAGAAACCACAGAGCAAGTGCAGTACCTGGAGGTCAGTAACAGGGGGCTGTCACCCCTGACTCCTGGTCTGAAGCCATGAGGAGACAGAGCGATTATCAGATCCTGTGGGGAAGGCCACATGGCAGGAGCCAGGGCCTTTGACAGCAGGACACAGCCAGCCTATGCTGACCTTACATGAGCGAGCCAACTTCACTACCTTCCTTCTCCAACCTTATGTTTCCCATAGGCTGAAACCTTCCAGAAACCAGAAAGTAGTTTTGCCTGTGACTATAGCCCATTCGGGTCAGCCTCCCAGACACAGCAGGATGGAGGAGGGTAGAGAGTGAATTTAGAGGGGCCATGGCCTAATTCTTTTATCTTCAACAGCTACTTTATGAGGTAGATATTATTATTACCTCCATTTTGCAGATGAGGAAACTGAGGCCCAGAGGGAGAGATTAAACCATTTACACATTTAAAAGATGTAATTTTATAAATATGTACAAAATACTTGGATTCTCTAGAGTGAGAGGGTAAACTCCTGTTACCCAAGCTATTGAAAATAAGGTATTTCTGTTGAAATATAGGTAGGTCTATGTCGGAGCTTAACAGACATGATGGCTCACACCTTTAAGATGGATATTCTGATCATCTCTATTTTACTTGAAGAAGCAAGGAGGATTAACGAGGTTGAACTAGGTGACCTCTAGGATCCTTCAAAATCAAATTAGTTTTAATTCAGTGAATACTTGAATCATTACTTTTGATTTATAAAAAGAAAACCACATAAAGGTCCCCACCAACAACAACAAAAATGTGTGCTGAAATTATAAAAATTTTCCACTGAAATATAGCACTGCAGTAAATCCTTATCAGGGACACAAAAAGTGCTTGACATTAGTGAGAATAGCATGGATAACCTAAAATCGGGGCAACCATATTCTGCCCCTCTCAATTGCATTCCCAGCCATCATGCCCGAAATTCCTTCTATCATCCTTCCTTTGCATCCCAAGACTTTTCTTGGGAAAAAGAAAAGGTTTCCCTGGAGCCATTACATTTCATAGTTTTATTGGCCATGGTATTAGTTGGGATTCTATTGCTATAAGCTATAAGAAATAGCTTTTAAGAATCTAATTCAAACTGGTTAAAGCTAAAAAGGAAATTTATTGGCTCATGCCCTAGGATAAGGTTGTCTTGGGTATCAATTGATTTAGGGCTCAAAAGATGTCACCAGGAACCAGCTTCCCTCTATGTGTTTTGACTCTACTCCTTGGTATGGGCCTCATGCTAAGCTCCATGTAGTTGCAAAGCGACTGCCAATAGCTCCTTGGACCATACCTTTCCAGCATCAAATCCAGCAGAAAAGCAGAATTCCACTTCTTCAATAATTCAAATGAAAATTCTGGAACTAAGTCTCTTGTGTCCTGATTGGCCGGCGTGGATCATATAGTCACTCTGGCCAAAGGTCACTCTGGCTAATTGGCTGGGGTGGAGTTGGCCTTTCCTACAATATGTGGACTGAGTCTAGGCAAAGGATAATCCGAAGAAGTATCTGGGCTGCTGCCCAAAGAATGGGGAAAAGATGCAGGGGAAAAACAGCCCCTGTCCACCACATCAATACCATCTGCTGTAAAATAGACCAGAGACCTTCTACAGCCCAGAAACTGGCTGCAGAAATCCCAAAGTTTCCCAAGCCACAGCGAAATTTGGGGTCATGTTTGTAATCTCCTCCTTCCGCCCTGCCCCAGCAGTTTTCACTATTTTAGTCTTCTTTGTCAGAGAAGGGGCACAAAGGTAGAAAACGTGGCTCCCAATACAATCATTTTTGGTTTTCCACTCAGTTCCTAGAGAATTCCTCTCCTTGTCTCTCAAGTCTGAATTGTAATGTTGCCTTCTCCCTGAAGCCATCCCTAATAAAATCAACACCTCTCCAACTTCCCCAAGAGCAAATATTCTCCTCTTTTATCTACTCACAATATTTTGCACATACATTATTTTCATTAGAGTGTTTTTTCACGTATCGAAATATTTATTTACACACCAGTCCCTCATATTCTATACACACGCACACGCACCTAACCAGATTAGAAGCTGTTGCAAAGCAGAGATTTGCCTTTGTTCATTCTGAGTCCCTAACATGCAGCATAACATCTGGAATGGTATTCAGAAATGTTGGATGAATGAACGAATGAAAGCTTTCTAAAGCTCTTGACCATTGAATAAAAGTAGCAGTACTCATTTGTGTATTTAGTTAATCAATAGCATTTAGTAAACTCTTACAGTGTGTACAGTAGGCACAAGCAAATTGTGGAAAATAAAAAATTAAATCAGTAAAAAGAAAAGCAATAGTATGCTTATTCTGCTTGTTTAAAAAAAAAAAAACTGAAATAAAGACTGCCTAGACTCAGTCCACATTATCTATGAATTCATGTGAGGGAGTTATACTGACAGGAAGGGGGAGAGAGACCCGAAAGGCCTAAGAAACCACAGTGATAGCTGGAAAATGTCCTGAGTTCCCACAAGCATAAGTGTTCAGGGTGGTCTAAGGGCATATCAATGAATTATGAAAGCTCCGTTAAAAGATCAGATTTAAGAGACAGAGGCTCTGAGCTCCAATCTCCACTCTGCCCCCTACTATGGAATCCCAGTCAGGTGATTCAACTCATCTGGGCCTCTGAAGACCTCCCCATGAGCTGCCTGGGTGGCTCGAGCCACAACCTGCCCGCCCTCCTTGATTCCTTCTTCCCTTTCCTCCAGTGAGCCAGCCCACCTGAAAAATATATCCAAAATCCAACTGCCTCTCTCCCATTTCTCTGAGGGCATATCTGTCTGAATCACCAATAACTAAGACAAGTATCTTCCGCGTCCAGAATACTCAGTTCCTGAGGTGCCCCACGGAGCCAGCACAGAGAGCCCTACTGTGAGCAGTTGTCTGAGTCTGTTGGGTTCCCGAATTTGGTAGAGATAGGAGACCCATGCCCTGAGGTTAGTCATAGCTTCCTTGCTTCATTTTCCTTGCCTTGGCCCTTCCAATCTCTTCTCCACCCAGCACCCAGAGCAATGGTGTAAACACAGAATCAGGTCCTAGCCAATCCTGCCTAAATTCCAGAGGCTTCTGCCATGGTTCACGAAGCCCTCCACACCTGACCCAGCTTCGTTTCCCACCATGTCAACTCCACTCTCTGCCTTGTTCATTCTGCTGCCTCAGGGCACTGGCCTTCCGTGTTTGCACTTTGAGACTTTGTCTCTGTCCTTTCGTCTGCAGGACAACCCCATTCCCACATCTTTGCAACTGAATCCTTGTTGTCCTTCAGACCTTAGCTCAGTGAGGCCTTTCCTGTCCACCCATGCAAATTAAACAAGTCGAGTGGTTCTGCCATTTCTGTCTGTTTTATTTTCTTCATAACACTGATTACTACTTGAAACTATCATATTTGCTTGCTTAATTGCACCTGAACTAGAATGTGTGCTCCAGAAATGCAGGGATGTAATGTGTCTCACTCACTACTGTGTCTCCAGACCCTAGAATAGTGCCTGACAGTTAATACTCAATAAATATTAGATGAATGACAGAATTAATGAATGAAGGAAAGGAGTGATTATAAAGACTCGGAGCATTCTCATAAATCACTTAGCACAATGCTTGGCACTCAAGAACTACTTAATGCATTATAATTATTATTCAGCTATTAGGATAGAAGAGTGAGCAGTGTGTGTGCATGCACACACACACACACCCACACAAGAAAGGAAAGCAAAATAAATCCCCTCAATTTGCTTGGATTCACCTAGCTTCTGAGAAGAATATTCACGTCCCCCAACTAAGCAACATCACCCTTGGCTGTCCTGGAATTAATGTTTGAACCCAGTTCAGATCCCAAGGGTTTGGAGCTCATTTTCTTTTGGCAAACCATTGTTTTTTCTCTTCTGAGGGAAAAAAAATAAAATATAAAAAGACACTCATATAACATCTTGGAGATCAAATGGCTCTTAAAAAACTGCATTTTGATGAGTGAGAGAATCAAAACCATATGGATTAAATTCTTCTTAGATCTCCTAGGGAAAAATGGGAGCAGGAGCAGGGTAAGAGTTAAGGATGGCGGCAAAATTCAGCATTGATTTTTATGAACCCAAAGCTAGTCATAAAGGATGGTCAGAGATGTCTCAGATCCTTTGAAAGCAGTATGTTGACCACTAACCAGCTGACTCAACAGAGAGGGAAATATAAAAGTTTTTTTTAATCACCCATATTTCTTTCCTTCTCCCCTATGGGGCTGACTTTGGGGTCTTATTAGAAAAGAGTAGTGGCTGGACATTAAGTTTGCGTCATTTCTCCCAGAAAGCAACTTCCAAGTCTCTCCCTGAGGAAAGGGCCTGAAATATCTGCTGAAATATCTGCTGAAGTCAAATATTTGTAATCAGGTACTTAGATAAAAGCCATTCGTTTTTTTTGTTTGTTTGTTTTTTGGTTTTTTTATGGTTCTGTTTCCATCTGCATTTTGCTGATGCAGACAAGTTGCAAAAGCGTGATTCATGCTATCATTTGCTGCGAGAGAAAATCAAGAGAAACAAGCACTTCCAACTTTTTTACCTAAAGCACAGAGAAACCTCAAAAGCTGTTTCCTCTGAAAGCAAGTAACACTGCTGACCACCAGCCTGTGTACTGTACTGAACATGGGTAACACTGAACATGTACACTATACAAGACCCTGAATGTCATTTTATTCTCCCAAACCACTTCAAGGGAGGAAGGTGCTCTTATTGTTCCCATTTTACAAACAAGACTGAGGCACAGAGAGATTAAGCAACTTAACCAAGGTCATAGAGCTAGTAATTGGCAGAGCTGGGATCTGAACCAAGGTTGTGTCAAGGTCTGAGCCTGTGCTCCTCTGTAATTGCCCTCAAAATATCCTGTGCTTTTTAAATCTGTGTCTTTGCTTTCACTGTTCTATTTATCTAAAAAGTCTTGCTATTCCTACCTCTTCTCCCAGCCACATGACAAAAATCTTTTCCACACTCCAAATGTGTCTCATATGAAGGCCTTTTTGAAACTCCAAAATTGGTTAAGACTTCTCTCACCTCTGAACTCCAGGACATGGTGTGCCTCTCTGGGACTATGCAGCCTATTCTATATCATAAAACCAGCTTAGTGGGATGGTTGGGTGCTCTGGCTTTAATTGAGACACACCTGCACTTAATCCCTTGGTGAGACACTCTAAATTTACAAACCACTCAAAGACTCAGATTCCTCATCTACAAAAAGGGAAAAATGAAATGACCCAGTGTGAGCAAGCAACGAGCTAATGTAGCTTTACCACACTCTCTGAAAGTAAAGCTTTCCTATGAAACCCTTCATAAGCCGAAATGGTGTAAAGTGAAAAAGCAATCACTTTGAACAATCTTCCTAATGATGTACAAAATAAATAGCGATAAAGCACAGATGCTCACAGACACAGTTCAAAGCTCTGGCAGCTTAATGCTAAGATGCTGAGTGTAGTCCCCTGGGGAGGAGCTTGTCCGGGCCACTCTCGAGGTGTGTGCTGCCTCTGTAAGGAATACTGTAAAACAAATGCTGAACACTATTTTTGTTTTTCATCTTTCTTCAAGTGAAATTGTCTTCGAGTTTCTTTACATTATTAAATACAGGTACTAATGTAGGTCTTTTGTAAAAGCAAAGTGGTGTCACGAACTTTCGAAAAGTGGGGGATACCCGTACATGCAAAGCACAGAGCAAGCACTCAATCCAGTCGGCTACTGTTTTCTAGTTACTTCACTGCTTGATTGAGCTCTCCCACCTGACTGTAAATTCTTCAAGGAAATGTAAGTCAGTGATTTAGGCAGGGATTGGATTACGGCTTTCACTAAGTTTAAAGAAGAGAGGAGAGACGGGGCGGGTGAGAGCAGCAGATGGAAATATGGTTCAGAGGGAATCAGGGCAGCCAGCCAGTGTGGACTTTTGGATAAGTTCTGTTACTGTCCCCACTTTACAGATGTAGAAACTGAGGCCCAAAGAGTAATTTGCCTAAAGTCATATACTGTATATGAAAATTACAGTGCTGAGATGCTGAGTATAGTTTCTAGGGAAGGAGCTTAGACTCAAAACTTAATATTCTGGGTCCAGAGTCCAAGGTATTACCTGCTAAACTAGATTGCCCCCAAAAGAAGGGGTTTCAAAGCTTTCAAATAGCAATAAAGCAAAAAGGCTGGGAGTATCCAGTATGATCAGCCAGTATTTAACAGGTATAAATGTTAGGACAGGTTTACTAACACTTTCCTGATAGTTTATTCGGTGGAGGAAAATGGCGGAGACTCCCCCAAGAAGTCCTCTTGGCTTTGTGGTTGCACATGAACTTGACAATAAAACAGGTAAAATGCTGACTTTGTGTGTAGGCTTGTATATAATTTCATGTTTCTCCTTAAAATACTTGATTTAATGTACACTTCAAGGTGAAGTTCAGCAAAAAAATTTAGGAGCAGGGAAAACTTGAGAGATCAGTTCTATAGTGAAACATCTAAATTCGTCCTAAAAAGGTGGGGATCGAAGAAAGCTTCCAAGAGGAAGGGACAGCTAAACTGAGATCAGGAGTGTGAATCAGATTTAGTTTAAAGAGCAAGATAGGGGGGGTAGTCACTGAATAGCCATTTCTAAACCATTTTTAAGCCATTTCTTCTTTATTGTCCCCCACTATGGAGGCTTGAAGAGCTAGTAGCTTCTCAGACTCCCTTAAAGTTCGAGGGGTCTGTGCAACCAAGTTCAGCCAATACAATTTCGACCGAAGTTGGCTGAAGGTTTTTCTGAAAAAAGTTTTACTTTTCTTATGAAAGAGACAGAAATGGCTAGTTTAGCCCTTTCGCATTCTTCCTGCCTTGAATATGGATGTGCTACCTGGAGCCATCTTATGGCCAGGAAGCAACAAGGCTGAGACAAAATAAAATGGCGCAGAGCCAGACCTGTCATCATTATGCTGCTGAAGCAAAGCTAGCTGCCACCTACCTCTACATTACTTGTTAAGTGAAAAAAAAAAAAAAATTAGCTGCTATTTGAGCTCCTTAGAGTCCAATTTTTTTTCCCATTACTTGCAATCAAAAGTATTTCTTACTCATATGCTAGGCAAAGTTAGGGGTGGGGGGTGGCAATGATGAGCTGTTCCAGGCGGAAAGTTCAATATATGCAACAACCTGGAGGAAAGAAAGACTGTGGCATATCTGAAGATGAGAGATTAAATGTAACTGAAGTATATGTTGCTGGTGTTGGGTGACTGGTGGTAGGTAGTGGGTGCTATGGTGAGCAATAAGACTGGAGAATCATATAGAGGCTATAACATGAAGGGCCTTGTACAACTTGTAAGTTTAGAATTTGGAAATTATAACAATGGGGCATCATGAAAAAGCTGTCTGTGTGCATGTGTGTGTGTGTGTGTGTCGTCAGGGAGTGCCTAGGATGAAGTTAGCTCTAAAAAGACCCTTCTGGCCTGAGTTCATTCATTCAGTAAATACTTTATGAGCTTGGGAAAGTAAATTGGTACATCTACTTTGGAAAACCATTTTTGAAGTATCTACTAAAACTAAACATACACTAACCATCCCACTACAAAGAAACAAATGCACACACCCACCAAAAGACAAGTCCAGGTATATCCATAGAAACTTTACTCATAATAACCAAAAATAGGTAGCAACCCAAATGCCCATCAACTCTGAAAGAGCTAAAAAATTTGTAGGCATTCTCATATAATGGAATACGACACAGCAATAAAGAAAAAGGACAAGTTGCTGCTATATGCAACCACTTGGATGAAAATCACAGATCTAATGATGAGCAAAAGAAGCTTACAGGGAATAGGAGATATTCATGTTAGTCTGTGTCCTCCAGGAAGAAGAGGCCAAGATAAAATGTCTGAGAGATAATCAAGAGAAATAACCCTGAGAGAAAATGAGGAGGTAGCCAGGCAAGGTTGGGACCCATCAGACTGTGATGCAGGTGTACCCGGAGAGAAGGAAGGAAGGTTGAATGAAAATGTCTTAAATCAAAATGTAGTTCTAAGAAAGCTCTGTAAGGCCAACAGGGAGTCCTTGAGCCAATGAAGTCCTTGTCCATCAGAGGTACTCCCTATCTCCCAGATATGAGCCTGCCATGCACAAAGGACACTCCTCTCACAGATGACGTAAAGGATTTAGAGCTCAGTAGAATCAGCCATAGTCAATTCCTTCAGTCAGAGATCTGAGAAATGCATTTTCATGGCCAAACGTTAGATAATTCCACAGATGAAGGAAAGAACAGGAAAAATCAATATTTGGTGATAAAAGTCAGAATGGTGGTTACTTCCAGAATGGACAGAGTTGGGGGCATGACTGAGATAGGGCATGAGGAAGCCTTCTGTGGTGGCTGGAAATGTTCAATATCTTGATGGGGGTGGTAATTGCGTGGGTAAAAATCTTTTAAGACATCATCTGTGGTTTACATACTTTGCATATCTCAGTAGAAAAAATTAAGAAGTATTTACTAAGTGAGTGCTCTATTTCAAATGCTGTGCTCAGCCCTGGGCACACAGCGGGTACTAAAGCATATAGGGACACCACCTCCAAGAGGTGTGTAGCAAGGAGCCTGGTGTGGAACACAAGACCGAGGTAGGGAGGCCATGCAGTGTCCTTTCTGGGGAGACTAGTGACAGTGAGCAAAGGCATGCAAGACTGTCTGTAGACAGTCTGATCCAAGAGACAATTTGTCAAAGATTCTTGAAAAGAGAGAGTAAAGAAAAACAACTGACTTGCAAGAAATGGGAACTAGCAATAAGAAAGCAGAAACCATCAAAACTGCTTACAAAGGAAATGCTTTTGGAGAGATCAGATTACAGGAAAATTCGGTATAACTGTTCACACTGGGACCTTAGGGAACCCTGAGTGCTGGGAATTGCATCTTTCCTGGAGTCAGGCTCATTTCCCTGTGCCCAGCAATCAGTTCCATTTGATTTACAGGGATCCACTGGGAAATTATGTCTGATATTTTTCAAAGCCAGGAAAGGATTTCACACCTTTGTGAGGACTGCTGGGAGGCAGGTAGAAGAATGTAGCCTATGGGGGGAAGGAGTGCCAATTAGAGCCAATTAGAACTAAATTGACTTGTCATTTGCCAGAAATGCATAATGGAGCTCATGCTCTTCTGGAAAACTGAGGATTTCTTCTGTGAGTTCATTTGCTTTGAAAAAGTTCTTTATAGAAAAATGCTGTATCGATCATTCCTTAAGAAAAACTTTTAAAAAATAAACTCATCCCAAATGACTCTGTGTTTCGCCAGTGCTTCTATTTATCAGTACTTAATTTCCAACCATTTTCAATTTAAGACAGTGATGTTGGCTGCCAGGCTCTGAAACAAAACACACACAGACACACAGACACACAGACACACAGACACACACACACACACACACACACACACACACGTATATATGTATATAGTTATGTGCATATATACATATATACATATGTGCACATATACGCATACTTATATAAGAAATACATAATTTTTTCCCAAATCAGCCTGCCTTCAAAACATGAGCTCTCCAAAGCTTTCTAGAAGGAAGAAATATAAACAGAACATTTTATACTTGTCTAACTTTTCCTAGACCTTAAAAAAAAATTGTCCTATCTTTTCAGTCTGTGATAAATACAAAAGAAAAAAAAGTATTTATCCAATAATTTACTGTGCTGAGTTGGCAGCATAATTGAGTCATCCAAGTCAAGTGCTTTAGGAAAATTTCCATCAGCTGCCATCATGCTCTCTGGCCCAAGCTTTATTTAAACTCACTGGATCAATTTGAATCAATTCGACATGTACACACTTCAGGGCATGGTTAGTTTCAAATCAATTAAGTTCCTTATGACTTTATGATTAAGAACCCAAGATTATAAAACATTAATATAAAAATCACAAATTATAAAGTGAAAAGTAAAATCACTTAACGTTTCATAAAAATCACTAGAATCATTATGTAAGCTTCATTAAACAAACAAGGTTAGAGTAATTAGGTGGTAAATTGAATACAGTAGTTTCAAAAGGCTTTATGGGACGAACCAAACAGTTTAATAAAAATAAGGAAGCTGGGGTCCAGCAAGGTTTCGGTGGCATTTGAATCTGAAAGGAACTTGTCAGAGGTCTGGTGGCCCTTGCAGCAGAAGTGCAGTTTCTGTGGAAATCTAAGAGTGGGCTCTAGACCTTCTAACCCTTCCTTCCAGACCCTGGCCAGCCTAGCCCCACCACCAGACACAAGATAAGGACCTATTCTTGGCCGGAGCCAGTGGGCAGCCACTGAAAGCATTTTAAGGATATAATGAAATGTGATTCCTGCCTTCTAGAGTTAACATGGAATTTTTCTCTCCTGGTTTTGGAGCTCAAGGAAAGAAAGGAGGAGGGAGTCAATTGGAGTTTGCATTAAAATAATAATGAAGGCTTCCCAAGTGCCAAACGCTTTGAAAAGTTTGATCATCCTCATCAGTCTTCACATTTCCCCTATGAGGATGAGGTGAGATTTGTAATTTTTACCCTGTGCTAGATCCTGAAGCACAGAGAAGTTAGGTAACTTCCCCCACAACCACACAGTGAAGAGTGGCAGAACCCAGGCCTGTGTGATTATAGGGAGGGTTTCTCATTTCCAAAGCAGGGAGAGGCCTCTCGCATTCATTTATACAAGATGTACTGACTGAAAGCCTTTATCTCCTCTGTACCAGGTGTTCCAGTAGCTAAATATACAGTGTAAAGAGACAAGTTATAAGCAATTAAACAATGTCAGGGAGTGATAATATTCTGAAGATAATGTTTAAAGGGTAACATGATAGTGACTGATGGCTTCCTTCATTGGATGGTCACCTCCTAGGAGATGTATATGAGCTGAGATTTGAGATTTGAATGATAAGGTGCCAGCTATCCCAATCAAGGGGATAGCTGCCCTCATGCTGAGGGCAGAGGCAGGTGCAAAGAACCCAAGGCAGAAATGAATTGGTCACAAGAAAGTAACAGGAAGAGGGCCAGGGCTGTGGATTCAAGATTATCAATTTCTCTATCTCCCTCCCCTTCAATCTGGGTGCACCTTGTTATTTGCTTTGATCAGTAGAATGTGAATGTTTTCACATTGTTTCAGTTTTGGGCCTAGGATTCTGGCAATTTCCTATTTCACTCTCTTGGAGCCCTGAGCCAACAAGTAAAGGGATCCAGCTATACTACTGGAGAGAAAGAGATGCCTGGCCAACCCCCAGCTGAGACGCCAGTCATGTGAGAGGAGTTTCAGCCTTGGCAGAGATCATAGCCAAGTGCAGCCACATGAATAACCCAAACTGACACTGTAGTGAAACAGAAATGAGCCTCCCAGTTTAGTTCAGCCAATCCACAGAATCATGAGAAATAACTCTTGGTTGCTGTTTTAAGCCAGTAAGTTTCAGGATGGTTTGTTTTGCAGCAATGGATCATTAAAGCACCCAATGCGACTGAAATTAAGTGGAGCAAAGGGGAGTGGTAGAGAATGAAGCTGGAGAGGTTGGCAAGGGCTAGATCAGGTGGGGCCTGTAAGCCAGGGGAAACAGTCCAAATTTCATTCAAAGTGCGATACGGTACCATCAAAAGGTTTAAGGGGTGCAACATGATCTGATTTACATATTTTTAAAGCTTATTCTAGCTGTTGTGTAGTGAATAGTGAGGTGGGGAGAACAAAAGAGGAAAAAGGAGACATCGATTAGGTGACTTATTGTGAGAACGCCAGCAAGAGTCGATGGCAAACTGGACCCAAGTGGTGGCAGTGGAAATTCAGTAAACTGATTTATATTATGTTTTGGAGAAAGAATCAAAAGAATGTATTGCTAGATGGAGTGTGCGTTGGGATCTACTGAGGATAACTGCTTGATCTTTGGCTTGGGAAACTCAGCTGATGGTACACTCTTCTCTAAGATGGAGAAGATTGAGAAGCAGGAGCAGGTTTGGGGAAAAGAGAACAAGAGTTGTTTTACCCATGCTAAATTTGAGGCATCAATAAGATAGCCAAGTGGAAATATCAGATGGACAGTTTACTATAAGGGTATGGAGAATCATGAGAAAAGTATGGTATTTGAAGCTGTGGATCTAGACTGAGCCCTAGGGTGCTCTGACATTTGGAGATGATGGGAGGGGAGGATTTAGCCACAGGTGCAAAAAAGGAGCAGCAGTTAGGTGGGGGGAAACCCAGAGTCTGTGGGGGGTCATAGAAGCCAGAAGAACAAAGTTGTTAAAGGACGAGGGAGGAATCAAATGAAGTCAAATAAGAATAGATGTGACCATTGTTTCAAAGAACCAATGGAAGTCACTGGTGACCCATGAAGGAACCATCCAGAAGGATTATATATTTTAGAAGATATGGCATAGAACAGAAACTGGTTCCCACTCCTCCCTATTCAATGCCATAATAATATTTAAATTCGTAAAATTTTTTTAAATACAGGGAAGGAAAAAGAATTAAAAGATACTGAATTAACTGAGTTTGAACTTTAAAAGAGGGAGTTTCCCCACAGATGTCATCAGGAAGAATGAAGGCTCAAAAAGGAGTATATATAAATGAGTTATAGGTATGGGTGTGTTGCTGCAGATTTGCGGTTTTGAGATAAGGGGTACGATACTCGGCCAATTGGAAGAAAATGAGGGGAGCCATAGGCAACTGTGACATATCTCTTTATTCCAGCAAGTGCAGCCTGCCTCACAGAGCGGCAGTTCTCCAGCAATGGCATGGCACCCCTCCGCATGGCGGTGGCACCTTTTATGCACTGGTTAAACAATAGTGGCACACTGCCAAGTTAGAAGCCTGGGCATGCGTACCGGGCACATGGTTATATAAGGGGAGAAGTGCTGAGTTTTCTTCCACTTGAAGTTAGCTACAGGTGTGGGAGGGAGCCTGATTAAGGTTATCTTTCTTTCTCCACACAATGGGGAATAGAAACATAATGTAAGTTAAATTTGGTATGCAACTTGAATACATAGCTCAGAAATATTGGGCCTGCATCAATATCCAGACCCTCCCAGGAGAAGGATCACCTTGGCCTTGGTAGGGTCTACAGTAGTAATACACAACTGGGGGTAATTACTGCTTCCCCAGGCGACATTTGGTGATATTTAGAGATGTCTGGGATTATTGCAATGAAGTTGACACTGGTATATAGTGATAGAGGCCAGGGAAGCTGCTAACTATCCTACAAATCACAGAATAGTCCCCAAATCAGAGAATTATCTGGCCCCAAATGTCAAAAATGCCGAGGTCAAAAAACCCTAGTCTATAGGAAGTCCCAGTTGTATAGAAAGAAAGTAACCTATCACAAGACACTAGTAAAAAATAAAAGCTTGAATTTCCTCTGCATATAGTCAACCACCTACAGCTTACTTCACCCTGTTGACCACACTGTGGAGTTAAAAAGGCCAGGTGTCTTGTTTCAGCCTCTTTCTGATCATTTATCTGTGTTCTCTCTGGGATCACAGCCTACACCCCAGCGGAACAGACCTCTTACCCACCACAAGAAGAGGCTGTGACCAGCCCAGCCAAGGCCTTAGTTCCAAAGTTTTCAAATATAAAGAACTCTTTTTAACATCTAATACTTTCACAGACATTTAACACCTTAGTCGTTATACTTTTAGCTTCTGTTGGCTCAGGAAACAATAAGAGATACCTTATTTTCAATACTACATTTAAAACAACTGCGAAAGAGCTGTTTATATTAGTAGCACTATACCGAATGTAACAAGATGGTTACAGGAATTTTTCCTCTTGTTCTGAAATTACTATTAAGGCCCAAAGGTGAGGAGGACAAAGGATATTAATGCTCACATTACAAATTCAGAGATCTAACCTTTGAAAGCCGAAAGGACCGACCACCTCCCTTCAGGGCTTTCTTTGGCATAATTATGTAAGAAAATCACCATCTCTACTGTTACCATCATTTCTACCATCACATCCACTACTATAATCTCCACCAGCTCCTTCACCACCACTTCTTCCACTACCATCACCACAAATACCACTGCCATCACCACCATCATCACCGCTATCACCTCCATCTCCGCCACTATCACCACCACCTCCAATGCCACCACTACCATCACCACTATCATCGCCTCCAACACCATCACCTCTAACACCACAACCCCCACCACCATTATAACCTCTGACATCATCACCGCCTCTACTACCATCACCAGTGCTGCAGCAACCACTGCTATTGCCACTGCCACCACCACTACCATCAGCAGTGCCACCACTGTGGAAAGAGAAAGTCACATTTTAGGTCAGCGCAGCATTTTTGAAGAGAGGCCCTTTCCTTTTCTTTTTTTCCCTTGATAAAGAAGTGTGTTCCCACCTCCAAAGCCAGGAAAGGGAGGCCCAGAGAGAATACCTCATAGTGACGGGGGTAGCTGCAAGCAAAAGAGATTGAAATTCTATTTTCTAGTTGGAAGATATACTGACTTTTCTCTGTCCTCTATAATTGGGGTAGGATGACCTGATGGAGTCCACCAGGAAGACAAGGGGCCAGGAGATCCCCCACTCTAAGTACCTAGTTTGCAAGAGGTACAGAAGCTGGTTTTCATACATGCCCAGAGGCCTTGAGTTGGCCAGGGAAAGTAGATGAACAAGGACCCTTCACTTGGGGTCACCTAGAAGGTGTGGCCAGATCCAGGTAGGGACCAACATTGATTGCCCAGATAGATGCTGGGGAATGAGTTCCTTGCAAGGTCAACTGCACAAAGTTGGCAACTCTGGGGCAACAATAGCTTTGGAGGTGAGCTTACCAGATCTAGGCAGGAGATGTGGGCTATGCTTCCTCTCCTTTCTGTGGCCCCTCCTCCTACATGAGCCAGTACGAATTGGGGGGGTATGGAAGGCAAATTGTATGAGAGAACATTCTTGCTCTCCAGGAATCACAGTCAAGACTGACCCAGGGCAAGAGCATAAAAAGGGCTTTCAATTTAATATGACAGTGAAGTTTTAAAATGAATGAGACAGAACCTAAACATCTAAAGTGATGGTTTTAGCAAAGGAACTGGTAAATTATAAAATCCTGAACTTTTACCAAGGACATGTTTCCTTATGGAAAATGTCACGTAGCTGAGTTGGGGACAATTATTAGAAACAATAAAGCCATTTCTTACTTATCCCACCGATAAATTGAAACACTTGAATAAAACAGATTATAATGCACTGAGGAGCAGCCCTGTGCCAGGCACTGAGATGACATTTTGTTTGGCATTGTTTCACTCATTCTTATATCACCCTGTATGGTAGGCATGGGCAGTACTCTCATCCCTGTTTTGCTGATAAGAAATTGAAGCTCACCCCAAGGCCACAGAAAGCAACTAAATGGCAGGGTTCAAACTCAGGGTAGTGTGACTTGAAAATCTAATATTGTAACCGGGACTCTGACTCCTTCAGGATGCCTTATTAATCACAGCAGCAGAAACTTGACCACACTGTTATGCATGTAGAATTACAGGCTGCAAACTCAACCATGAATGAACATTTCTCCATTTTTCTGACACCTAAAATTAATTTCTTTGCCAGGTCCATAGTCCTGGAGGCGACAGAAACAAAATTGCTCTAATTTAGGAATTTCTCTGACTCTCTCCAGGTTGATTTCAAGTTCTGGCAGCCCTCAGGCGTACCAAGGCATGAGAAGCAGGGGTGATTCCAGTCTCCTTGAGGCTTCCATGCCCTGTTTATCCTCTCCCCATCGTCCTAAGACTTTCTCAGGCTTCTTCTACCTAAACTCCCTGGTTAACCATCTCTATTCAACTGATCTCATATTAGGATCTTCCCTCATGTACCCAGAGAATGGCTAGGGACATGGGCTCTTGAGTCAAATTATGTGACTCTGAGCAAGTTACTTAACCAGTTTATGCCTCAGTTTCCCTGTCTATAAAATCAATGGTCTTGTAGGGTTATTAGAGGATTAGAAAAGAGAACAGTTGTAAAATGCTTAGAACAGTGCCTGGCACATCAAAAATGCTTGACTAAAGTTAATTGTCATTATTTGGCTGTCGGAGGGAGGAAAACAATGACTCTCACTAATCAAATCTTTTTCTTATGGACAATAGCTTTGAAATTCAAAATGCCAAAACTTTAACCTTTTCATTCCCTGGATTCTGTAGCATCCTGTCTTTTCTTAGACAACACAGGCAAATTGTCTGGCTTCACAAATGAGGGATTTAGGGGGTGGGGTATGGTTAATATCTCAAAATTCCTAACCCAGGCTTAGGTGGACAGTTCTGTGTGAGACCCTGTGAGCTGCCCTGCAATAACTCTGCACTTCCCACCCACCCTTGCCACACACATCCATCACTACATACGTCATCACTATCTATGGGGTAGAATTCTCTGGCATATAACTCTCCTACAACTTAGAGTTTACCCTCCAGTCATATCCATTCATTGTACCCTTTGAAAACAAAGGAAAGCAGATTCAGTTCTCAGCAATCATTCTTTTTTTTTAACAAAAATTTTTGTGTATTGACAAATCTTTTCATAATTGTGGCACAGGAGTTTTCCACTCTACAGAGGGATGTACATAGATTAGAATGGAATTTGCCATGCATCTCTCTTAGCCTCATGTCTCACATATAGACATATTACCCCCATAATCAAATATGCTAAAAATAGTTTTTCTTTTTTGCATTATGAAAAACTTCAAACATATACAAAAGAGGACTGAACAGGAGCAGGAACATCCATGAACTTATCCTCAACTTATAACCAATCCAGCTTTGTCCATCTCTACCCATATATTTTGAAGCAAATCTCAGAAATCATATCATTTTATCTGTAAATATCAGCATGTGTTTCTACAGGCTTAGAATGCTCTTTTGAAACACTGTACTGTTTTAAAAACTTTAAAAAACTAATGATGGTTCTTCAATATCATCAAAAAGCCAATCATGTTCAAATTTTTAGCAGTATCTGATTTGATACATCAGGGTTTGGGTATGCACCTGGCAAATTGTCTTGCACCAGAAGAATCATCCCATCCCTCTGTTTCCTTCATAGACATAAATGACATAGCCAAATCCACAGCCATTTTTGCTAAGAATTCTTCAAAAAGGAAATCATGTGTCAAATAACCATGGAGACAGAACAAATGAATTTATTCCTTGCTCCCTTGTTTAGACAGAACAATCAAAAAGCTGCTAAGCATGGTGTGGGGCAGCGGGGAGGAGGCAGGCTCCCACACCTGATAGCATGCCCCGGGGCAGCCCCGTGGCAGGCAGGAACTCCTGCAAGGCTGTCCAGCGGCTGTCAGTACTAGAGATTAGCACGTGTTCCTGAGGGGAGCTGGCTGACAACAGCATTGCATGAATTGGAATCACCAGACTTTCCTTATTAATTTCTTCTAATGGTTCAGCTAACAGTTTGAGCTGAATCCAGCAGAGAAATCATCTGAGGTATTTTATTAGTATTATTTCATCTGGTTCCAATGCTAGTCATTTACATGAGCCTTGTGATATCATTACCCTAAACTAAAGGACAGTTCCAAGACTGATTCCTTTAAGTGACTGCAGTATTAGATTTGTGGCCTATAAGGCTTTCCTTTAGACACCTTACATAAATCAAGGTGCCCGTAAACAAAAGGTAGAGTGATCCTATTTTTACTTTTAAAAAACATATGCACAGAAATATTCCG